>NC_042617.1:175182439-175842452 GCF_901001135.1 Rhinatrema bivittatum
ACATGTTTTCTCTTGTTTCATTTTGCAAATTACTTTTGTATGAAAGACAAGAAGATTTAAATATTTTTCCAAAAGGCAAAAGAGGGTTGGAAAGTTGAAATTTTAGTTAGTAAGCAAAACTGGGAGTCAGCATATTAATACTACCATTCCTACTGTTCTACTACTATGTTGCTACTTCCTTGCCATCTTTTAGCCAACAGCATAACATTATGCAATGTTTATGTTTACTACAGTTTGTCCAAGTATATCCTTGACAAAATAGAAAAGAGACAATCCAGAATAAAAAGAAGAAATATATAGAATATATCCAAAGAAAGAAATATTTGCTCTTTTATTACAGCTCTCATACAAGAGGGGAAGTAAATAACACAGAACCAGGAAGGCCTGGCAAATGAAGAAGTAAGAACAAAGAAAACTCCTGCAAAGTTAGAAATACACAACTCAAGAATTACGTTTCAGCACTACAACATTGATCTTTCCTTATAAGCAACCTTCACACACTGGAACTTCCCAATCCTCTCATTTTCTTGGCATCTAAGAAGAAATGAAGTTATGTGGGTTCAAAAAATATGTAGCTAATATTATTATTCAGCTTCAACATGCATTTACATGGATAACAAATAAGGAATTGAGTACCTAAAGAGAAGACCTCCTGGCACATTTCCAGAAATGTTTCCCTGCAAGCTTGAGAATGTTTTAGCAGAGGTCTGGAAATATCCAGACCTTATGGCTCAGGAAATAAGATAAAGTTGACTACAGAAATGTGGCCCCCTCTTCTGGTATTATGCAGTAAGGCAGGGGGGGGGGTCATTCTTTATCCCAGGGCTAAGCCCCAAAGTCTTTACAGCCAAGGGAATGGATTCTCCGAGAGGGGTGTAAGTGTGCCCACAACAGGGGAGGCAGCTGTACCTCCAGAGTCCAAGGTGTAAGGGCTGCCTCTTGCTGTGGTTAGAGTATCTGTGGTGGAGGTGCAGGTATCAGAATAATGTAGGCTAGGCACTCTGGCTGGGTGTTCCAAACTGAAACTGTACTGCAGACTTTCCAAGGTAATTAAATGGCATCAAGCACACTTGGTCTTGGTTACATCCATGACCCAAAGTTATTTTTTCAAACTGTCCCTCTGTCTATAAATGGGTTCCTCCATCCTGGGACCTGAGATGCACTTAATCCTCCAAGTCTTGGCATGATAAGAATCACAGATGGGCGGGGGGGGGGGGGGGGTATCCTCGATGTGGTGGAATCCCTTCCCAAACAATATCTTGGGTCCAAATGTATTTCAAATTCTCCAAAATCTCAGCTTTCTTCTTTTTTTTTTTTCCCAGGGCAGAGACTCTGGTGGGGGGGGCTCCAGATGACACAAGACTTCTTAGGCCCTATCCTCTGTTCCATTTGGTAAATTTGGATCTTTCAGACTGTAAAGTCCAATCAGTAGGAAAAAGATAAACCTTTCTCCTTTCCTCTATTCTTGGGCAGAAAGATGACAGTAAACTTCTTCCCAAAATAAAAAAACAAAATTTCCAAAAAAATACAAAAACTGTGGCTCCCCTGCAGTAAGTCACCACTGTCTATCCACTGGCTTATACCCCTATCCTTCCCAAGACTAGGGAGTCACAAGAAGTCTGCTTGGTCAGGGAAATATCTACAGTACCTGAACTGTAACTTGCCTTTAGCTTAAATTTGGAAAAGGCATGTAATTAAATCTAATTACAAAACATAAAAACATAAGGTTTTCCATACTGGGTCAGACCAAAGATCCATCCAACCCAGTATCCTAACAGTGGCCAATTCAGGACACAAGTACCTGGCAGGATCCCAAAAGATTGACAGATTCCATGCATCATACCTAGGGATAAGCAGTGGATTTCCACAAGGTTTATGGACTTTCTTCCAGGCACTTGTCCAAACCTTTTTTAAACCCAGCTACATTAACAGCTTTTACCACATCCTATGGCAATGAATTCCAGAATTGAATTATGCATTGAGTAAAAAAAATATTTTCTCCTATTTGTCTTAAATATATTACCTAGTAACTTCATTGTATGTATGTATAACCCCATCCTGGCAGGCAGGCTGAGCGCTGATGGGGGCCATAAAAGTATTTAACACTCTCTGGGGTTGGTACCTTAGGCAAGCTCTCTCTATGTTTCTCTTTCCCAGGGCCTGGATCCTTTTTCTATAGGGGGAAAGATCTCTTTCCAGGCCCTGGGTACTAAGAGTGGTTTGGATGTACCTTCCTCTTTACCCCTGTGGAGTGGTATCTCTCCTTCTTACTGTGGCTGCAGCTCAAAAAAAACACAAGAAAAGTCTTTACTGATGGGTAACAAATTTGTAGAATGACAGCAGTAACAAAATCCTCTGCATCACAGTGTCTCTCTTTTTCATTACAGTCTTTCCCTTCTATCCGTGCAAGAATCTCTGAACCAGGGTGAGGGAAACTTCCACCCTCGAGGGTTGGGACAAGTAGAGCTCCCAGGAGGGCAGGGCCTCCATTAGCTGGGTGGAAAACCCCATTCCAACTCCGGTAAAAACACTGTCCTTTGCCTATAGACTCAACTCTCTCTCCCCGGGAGGTGAAGATGCCGGATGGGTGTCCTCAGTGATCTTTGTTGTGCTCTTATTCATGGTTAGGAGATCTTCAGCTATATCTCTGGTTTCTCTGATTTCTTTTTTCTCTTTCTCTTGGATGAAAGTGATCCCCTGGAAACAGGCAACTCACCCTGCTCTACTGCAGGAAGGAAGGGGCAGTCAAAACTCTTCCTCCTGGATCTTAAACTGAAGTCCTTTCATTTTCAACAAATCTTAAGACCGGCATTCCTCCTTGCTGCAGGTTACCACTTCCTCTGTCCTTGTCAAGGGTATGGAAAGGCAGGTCTTCCCTAACTTGAGCAGCTCCAGAGTTTCCCCTGCCATGAGCCTAGTTGGTCACAGGGTATAGCAAAGCTCCTACCAAGAAAACTTGTAAAAACCCCAAAAATAACCCAGAAGGAAAATATCAACCAATCAGTGAGTGGACTGTGAAAGGAAAATCCTCCCGACCCTGATCAGGATCTCCAGGCAGGTTCGGCCTTTTCCTCTGATTGGGCCTGAAAAATCAACACAGGAAAAACTCCTCACTACCTCCTAACTGCTAGCAAACCATAAGGGACTGTCCACTTGACTCTCTGGAGAGAGCTACTTTAAAAAGTCTCTCAGGGGAACAGCCATTCTAGACCCCTCAATGGGAGGGGCTGCATTTGAATGGTAACCTTCCCCATTCACTAACCTAACTTGCATTAATTAAGAATGCACCCGGGCCTTAATGGGAACAGAAACAGGTATCTGTTACACAAGTGCCCCTTAATTTTTGAACTTTTTGAAAGAGTAAACAACTGATTCGTGTTTACCCGTTCTGCTCCACTCATTATTTTATAGATTTCTATCATATCTCCTCTCTATCATATCTCTTCTCCAAGTTGAAGAGCCCTAACTTCTTTAGCCTTTCTTCACAGAGGAATCTTTCCATCTTAGAAATGGATATTATTACAGTGCCTAAAGTTCATAAACCAGTGCATGCGCCACAAGATGTTCAATAACATCAGACAATGACTCTCTCTTGAGCCCCTTTCTATTTTTATAGACATTTTCCTTAAATCATTTGTATGTCAGTTGAAATCATACATTCAGGACACATGGCATACGCTATACACCCTTCGTGAGTATCGGGGAATGACCCAAGAGTGTTTTTTGGTAACCCTAGATGTGTAGTCCCTATATACAAACACCACTCAAGAATCAGCGTTGCAATTAATATCGGAGCTTCTGGAAACTCACACTCAATCACATCTGGTTCCTACGACATTTATGATGTGTATTGCTGAGTTGACTATGAGAGAGTCCTCAGCCTATGAGAGAGTATTAATTTTGTTTTTTGGGGCAATTTTACCAACAGATACACAGCATGGTAATGGGCGCAGCAATAGCATTCAATATTGCTAGTTTGTATGTATCCTGTTTTAAGGAAGCATATTTATAAAAGTTTCACACTGGTGGTCATCAATAGACCACTGGCAATGATATATCAATGACATATTTCTTATATGGACGGCATCTGAAGATGATTTAAAAGCCTTTACAGTGTGGCTCTATTCTATTGATACTAATTTCAGAGTTCACTATGCATCATCATCAGCATACAGTACCCTTTTGGATACCATGATTACAAAGAATCAGGATACTTTTAAGACTTCACTGTATTGGAAACCTGATGTGTTTTGAGAGTTTCCATCCACGTAGCCTCAAAATGGGATTACCAATAAGTCAGTGCTTGAGACTACGTCGTATATGTATTGACATCAAGATTTCAAGAGACAGGCACAAGAAATGGCAAGACATTTTCTCATTAAAGTATATCCTTTTAGTGCTGTTACGAAAAAAAAGCCTATAAGTGTGCATTGCTTTCCAATTATAATTACAAACCTAAGGCAACTGAAAAAGGCATAATTTGTGTTTTAAGTTATCGGAATAAATTTTCATTGATTGCGGCTTCCATTCATCACCTTTGGCAAGTGTTGGCACTTCATGATATTTTAAAACTTTCCTCCAGTTATTACATATAGGAAAGACAAACATATCCAAGGAATGGTTGTTTCTTCTTATTTACCAGTACAACAAGAAACTGATGCAATACAGGCAATACACTCTGCCTGCGGTTCTTGTATGTTTTGTTCTCTCACAAAATAAGGAGAATCTTAGCATTTTCCAGATATGGGGAGGATTTATTGCCATAGAGGAGCTACTAATTCAGTTATATATATCATCTTTGTCCATGTGATTTTGTGTATATTGGCTGCAGAAAAATGTCAAATTAAAACATGTCTCAGAATAAAAGAGTTGCTTAGCCACAGGGAAGCGACAAGCCCCTTTACTTTCCCACTGTTTGGATAAAGGACACACATTTCATGATGTATGGTGGACAATCATTGAATGTGTTCAAACGTCACTGAAGAATGGTGATCAGCTGAATTCCCAAGAATAGTTGTGGATATTTATGCTGAAAACTGTGGCCCTAAATGGTCTCAATGATACCAAAGAATGGAATGCAATTACTTAGAAATTCATTTGTTACTATTTCTTTATCTACTTTCCAGCAGCTAAGTTTATCCTGCTATGAATAGAGGACGATAAGTCCTCGAACCGATCAAACTGAATTAAGCTCTATGATAATGATTGACTGCTCATTTAGGACCAATCAGACTGAGACAGTTTTCAGTCAGCGACTGGATGTTTCAAGGACCTGTGACCTTTTAAATGTTTGTGTATTCTCCATTCAGATACACTGAAAGAATAGAAGTTATAAACATGGCGGTGTTTCAGAGACTGAAGACCCATGCATTTTCCTGACGCAGAGCTCTCAAAACATAAATTTATGTTAGTCTTTTCTTCACGATAAGTAACAGGTTTTTTTTCTTCTGATATTGAAGTCTTAAAAGTATTTTTTCACACGAGTGAAACATGTGAATTACACTTTTGGCTCTGGTGAAGACATCACTTGAAGTTAAAGAATAGAAGTTCATCTTCTTGGATTATGGACCTATGATTATAACAACTTAGACCATTACAATGTTTTTTTCAGTGTTTGGGTCCAACATATAATGGCCCTTATTTCAAACAATTTATGAAATAGATAGTGGCTTGGATTTTATATTACATGTGAGTAATTAAATCTAACGTCCAAGAAAAAACTCCATAATTGAATTTCCAAAAAAAAAAAAAATCTCTTAACTCATAACTGAAGGCAATCCTACCAGACAGATTATGTACTGGAAAGGTATCTGCCTCCTTCGTATTCTGTGTCTCATGACACTGAGGCCTAGCACCAGAAACAGGAAACTCCAAAAATGCATAGAACAGATCCTACTCCTCAAACTCTAAATTTAAACTGCCACACAGTTCTCCTTATCTGCCTGTTTTCGTGCAGAAACGAGTTTACCATTCCAACAGTCTTGCAAGAAGTGTTGTTATGAAATGGTATGCTCGTCTCCTAATTTCTAATCCTATGTCCTAGGCTAGGGCCATCTAGTGGTGATCCCAAGGGATCACCGTTGAAATATAAGAGCATTAATTTGTTTTGATAATAAAGTGGCCCTGTTTGCTTCATCTTCTCCAGATCTTTCTGGCATACCAGTCATGTCCAAATTATCCAAGGTTAAGTTTTCAACCCTCTGCCCTATCATTCTTCTCACAGCCAGCAGGTAATAGATTTTACTTAGAAGTAGTTTAGAATTCTCTGAAACCCTACAGACCTATAATAATTTCTCTTGAATAGCTCCATAGGTGTCAATGTCAACACCTTAGGGGAATTTAACAAACTTCATTTACAATGCCTCACAAAATTCTCTTCATTCTAATATTTTTGATGTACACTGATTTTATCTAATACTAAAGTCATTTGCATAGTTGTTATTTGGTCAAGATTGTCTCGATTACTGCAACTCCCTCCTACTTGGCCTCCCTGCTGCTTCCCTCAAACCCCTTCAAATGCTTCAAAATGTCACAGCCCGAATTCTCACAAACTTCCGCAAATGTGATCACATCACTTCCATCCTAAAAGACCTCCATTGGCTCCCCGTCTCCTTCAGAATACTATTTAAAACCCTCACTATAATCCACAAAACCCTTCACAATCCAAACATGCATTGGCTAAACAACTCTCTGTACTTCCATACCCCCACCAGACTCACCAGATCAGCCCCTTTTTATTCCCCCCGCTAAACTCACACACCTCATCTCCACCAAAGATAGAGCATTATCCATTGCTGGCCCCTCCCACTGGAACTCAATGCCCCCTGACATACGACTTGAGCCCTGCACTCAGACATTCAAAAAAAATTAGACTTGGCTCTTTAAGAAGGCCTTCACTTAACCCCTCACCACTCCCCTTTGCTAACTCACCACCCAAAGCTCCTGTACATATCTCCCCCCTGAGTTATTTTTCATTATGTTGATTCAGTTACTTTTTACTTCTGCCATCCCCCTCCCTCGCCTATCCTTCCTCCACTATCCTTTCAATCACTTTGATTACTTCCTTCTTCTTATTGCCATATTCTTCAATCAGTTATTTTGTTTAATGCAACTTCTAACCTGCTCTTTTCTTTTCCTCCTCTCTATCTGTTCTATGTAAACCGATGTGATGTACATATGAACTTCGGTATATAAAAGTATTAAATAAATAAAATAAATAAGAAGTGCAGTCATTCATCTGGGATACAGACATCCAAAGAAGCTCTACGTGATAGGGGGCGAGATATTGATGTGCGCAGACCACCAAAGGGACCTCAGGGCGATAGCACCGGATGATCTGAAAACAGCAAAGCAATGTGACAAGATGGTGGATAACGTCAGAAAATGCTGAGCTGCGTCAAAAGAGGCATAACCAGCAGGAAAAAGGAGGTGATATTGCCAGTGTACAGGTCATTGTTAAGATCTCATCTGGAGTACCGTGTTCAGTTTTGGAGACCATATCTTAGAAAGGATAGAGATGGGATAGAAGTAAACCAAAGAAAGACAGCCAAAATGGTGTGTGGGCTGCATCAAAAGCCATCTGCAATGAGACTGAAGGATCTAAATATATGTACTGTGGAGTAAAGGACAGGGGGGATATGATATAAACAATAAATTCTTGAAGGGTATAAATGATGCTTGGAAATCAAGTCTTTTCCAATGGAAGGAAAGCTGTAGAGCTAGGGGTCATAATATGAAGCTCCATGGAGGTAGAGTCAGGAACAGCATCAGGAAAGGGTGGTAGATGCATGGAATGCCTCCCAGGAGAGGTAGTTAAGATAAGAACTGTAATGGAATTCAAAAGAGCTTGGGATAAACATAGACGATTCCTAGTGGCTATAGGATGGAAATGAAGATACGGGGTAACCTGCATACAGCAGCAGTAACTACATTAACAGAATAAAAAAAAGATACATTACAAGAATCAATAAATAAAGCTTTCTGAGCAGACTGGACCACTTGGGTCTTTTTCTGGCATCATTTACTATGTTACTATATGTTATTACAGTGGAAGCAAAAAGGAGTCTTCAAGTTACAATATTGCCTTTTTGAGAAATGAAGAGCAAAAAGACAGCATTTGAGTCACAAAGGGGATGATATTAAGCAACCGTAAGGTCAATTTGCCTTAACTAAATTAAATGTAATGCCCCCCGCTGGAGATCTGTGAGAGCCACCTAAAGTAAGGATGCCTGAGGAATCGGGAAGGTGTTCAGAGAGCCTGACACCCACCCCCCACCCTCATCTTTCCAGCAGGAGCCTCAAACGGGGGCATCTGAACATTGGTATACCTGAGTATTCTTGGGGGACAAAGGAAGCACCCCCAGAGTTTTGGCATGGTGGCCAGATAGTAGTACACTTTTGGATTTATCTATGTGGGCTGGCACAGATGGCATCTTTGCTTCCCTGAGCAAAAGGATTTCTTTGACACTGAAGGTCCATATTGACATCTATAAGATCTCTTAAATGGGATTCATACTCCCCTCCGCACATATAACTAGGAGAAAAGGTGGATGCCCACTAAAAAGATCCATTTTCTTGTGTTGAGAAACAGGCCAACATAATAGAAATTTACAGACATGGCACAATAGACTGAAGAAGATCACAGCTAACTCAGACTGAGCACACACAGTATCCTAGTTAACTTCTTGATAATTTTCAGGGTTTCAATGAAGCCACAGTCACCAGTCACCACATATTGCAACACATGACGTCTTCTCAAATTTTCTGTTTCCTGGTATACAACATTTCAAAATCCAATATTGTAAAAAAAACCCAACTCAAATCTCAAAGAAGCATTTAATGCAAGTTTGTTTAATGCTTTTTAATTTTATTTGTGATTTTGTGTTGTGCCCTTCAGGTGCATGTCTGTGACAGCGCAATGTACAGAGGGATTAGAGAAGGCAACTGGATGGATGCAGGGACAAATGATCCATTAGGCAGAGTAGGAAAATATAGTACCACTAGCATTCAAAGTCATTAACTGCCTAGTTGTTGCTTTCTAGTACCCCCTCGTCCTTTTCCAGCCATGTCCCTTCTCTTCACAAACATTGAACTTGGCCAGTCTGCACCCTCTTGCCTTCCAGGGTTGGTTTTAAGGGGGCAATGGTACCCATCATGAAACTGAATGATGACACTGAGGCAGGGCTTCAATGCACTTGGCACTGGCTGGGCCCACTCCTTATTCTCTACCCTTAGACCTCATGGGGTACATACTCAAAGCTGGACATGTAAGTAACTTAACCGGTTAGAACTTATCTGGCTAAGTTATGATGTATATTGAGCAGCACGGCGAAGCCAATGAATATACACACATATATATATATACGTACTTAGCTGGATAAGTCTAACTGGCTAAGGTTAGACCTGCTCTATGGTGCTTCTAAACTTAAGAACATAAGAATATAAGAACATGCCATACTGGGTCAGACCAAGGGTCCATCAAGCCCAGCATCCTGTTTCCAACAGTGGCCAATCCAGGCCATAAGAACCTGGCAAGTACCCAAAAACTATGGGGTAGATTTTACAAATTTGTGCACACATGTACTTTTGTTCGCGCACCAGGCGCAAAGAAGAGTATGCGGGATATTAATAGATACACGTGTAGCCGCGTGTATCTGTTAAAATCCGAGATCAGCGTGCACAAGGCTGTATAAAATCGGCAGCCTGCTCGCACCGAGCCACGAGGCAGGCGTAACTTGCGTGCGCCTGGGCCGGCCGCGGCGCACGATTCCCAGACCCGGGAGCCATTTCGGAGGCCTCAGCCATGCCCCCGAATCGCCCCCGGGCCGGAATCACACCCACGGCCCCACCCCCAAATGACGCGCCGCTGTGATGTGCCCCCCAGACACCCCCCCCAGGAAAGCCCTGGGACTTACGTGCATCCCGGGGCTTGTGTGCGCCGCCGAGCCTACTCAACATAGGCTCGGCGCATGCAGGGGGAACTTCGGGCAGGTTTTCGGGGGGTACGCACGTATCTTACGCACGTACCCCTTTGAAAATCTGGCCCTAAGTCTATTCCATCTTACCGTTGAAAATAGCAGTGGCTATTTTCTAAGTCAACTTAATTAATAGCAGGTAATGGACTTCTCCTCCAAGAACTTATCCAATCCTTTTTTAAACACAGCTATACTAACTGCACTAACCACATCCTCTGGCAAGAAATTCCAGAGTTTAATTGTGCGTTGAGTGAAGAAGAACTGTCTACGATTAGTTTTAAATATGCCACATGCTAACTTCATGGAGTGCCCCCTAGTCTTTCTACTATCCAAAAGAGTAAAAAACCGATTCACATCTACCCGCTCTAGACCTCTCATGATTTTAAACACCTCTATCATCTCCCCCCTCAGCCGTCTCTTCTCCAAGATGAAAAGTCCTAACCTCTTTAGTCTTTCCTCATAGGGAAGCTGTTCCATTCCCCTTATCATTTTGGTAGCCCTTCTCTGTACCTTCTCCATCGCAATTATATCTTTTTTGAGATGCGGCGACCAGAATTGTACACAATATTCAAGGTGCAGTCTCACCATGGAGCGATACAGAGGCATTATGACATTTTCTGTTTTATTCACCATTCCATTTCTAATAATTCCCAACATTCTGTTTGCTTTTTTGACTGCCGCAGCACACTGAACCGACGATTTCAATGTTTTATCCACTATGATGCCTAGATCTCATTCTTGGGTTGTAGCACCTAATATGGAACCTAACATTGTGTAACTACAGCATGGGTTATTTTTCCCTATATGCATCACCTTGCACTTATCCACATTAAATTTCATCTGCCATTTTGATGCCCAATTTTCCAGTCTCAGAAGGTCTTCCTGCAATTTATCACAATCTGCTTGTGATTTAACTACTCTGAACAATTTTGTATCATCTGCAAATTTGATTATCTCACTCGTTGTATTTCTTTCCATATCATTTATAAATATATTGAAAAGTTAGGGTCCCAATACAGATCCCTGAGGCACCCTACTGCCTACTCCCTTCCACTGAGAAAACTGTCCATTTAATCCTACTCTCTGTTTCCTGTCTTTTAGCCAGTTTGCAATCATCGAAAGGACATCGCCACCTATCCCATGACTTTTTACTTTTTCCTAGAAGCCTTTTTCCTAGAAGTCTTACACGAATACTTATGCGGCTAACTCCAAATATCAGTTAGCCAACTAAGTTATACGGATAACTCACTCTGCCCCAGATCCACCCTGAAAGATGCCTACTTTATGTGCAAGTAACTTTTAGTGGTGGCCACTGAACATAGGTGCATATTCAGTGGCCACTACTTAGCCACATAAGTCTCGCTTATCTGGTTAAATAGCACTTTGAATCTCAGGCCCCATATGACTAACACCAGCCCTGCTCCCTATAGCACCAGTAACTGAAAAAACCCTACAACACCAATTTAATCAAGACTCAGCAGTGTGTGGGGGTGTTTTTTTGGACAGAGGTACATCAGAGCTGGATAAGTAAGTATGCTCTTTTTCTTTATAAGATTTCAACAAACTATATTTTGATCACAAGAGACAGTTTAACACTTGATTACACTTAAAAGCAAACTAAAGGGATAACAAGTTTGTCGTACAGTTGTGGTCACTATTTCCCTGTTACTCTTAAGTCGAACAGTCCCACATATCTATACTGTAAACTTGATTAAATTGGTGTTGATGGGGTTTTTTTTTTCAGTTATTCAGATTATTTTGCCCTGAATCCATTAGATTTTCAAGGTTTTCTTTAATTTACACTGTAGCACCAGGGCAGGAGGGTATGACCTATGCTCCCATTTCCCTCTCCTGATGACACCTCCTCCCTAGACCCCCATCATCCTACCCTTTGTGGCTCAGCCAGCACATTGCATCTCTCAGTGATGTCCACATCACATGCAACACGAAAACCAGCTGTGACTGGCTGCTGCCTTCCTGGCCATCAATCTCAGGCCAAGATGCTGTGGCATGCCACATGCTGAGGCACTCCTGGTGACTGCTGGGTGAACACCCTCACAGGAGGTATTTCTGTAGTGATGGGTGGCAGTGAGAGCAACTGGCAAAAAGATGTCCTTCAGGTTAGATGCAGAGGAGAGGGTACAGATGCTGGAAAACATTTAGGTTAACTTGAGGGGCTAGACATCTAGTCCCTTTCTTCACACTCTGCTTCCATTACCATGAGTCCTCAAGTCCAGATTCCTGCAGGAGCTTTACACTGGGCATCAGGAAAAAGTAGAGCAGAAGAACATGAAATGAGGAAAGGAACTCGGAAGGGGAGGGATAAACAAGGGACAAAAAAGGAAGACTGTGGCAGAACATAAGAAAATAAGAAGTTGCCATACTGGATCAGACCAAGGATGCATCAATCCCAGCATCCTGTTTCCAACAGTGGCCAATCCAGGTTACTATCACCTGGCAAGTACCCAATCATTAAATAGATCCCCTGCTACTAATGCCAGTAATAGCAGTGGCTATTCCCTAAGTCAACTTGTTTAATAGCAGTTTATGGACTTATCCTCCAGGAACTTATCCAAACCTTTTTTAAACCCAGCTACACAAACTGTCCTAATCACATCTCCAGCAATTAATTCCAGAGCTTAATTGAGCATTCAGTGAAAAAGAATTTTCTCTGATTTGTTTTAAATGTGCTACTTGCTAACTTCATGATGTGCCCCCTAACCCTTCTATTATTTGAAAGAGTAACTGATTCACATTTACCTGTTCTAGTCCTCTCATGATTTTATAGTCCTTTATCATATCCGCCCTCAGCCATCTCTTCTCCAAGCTGAGCACCCCCGACTTCTTTAGTCTTTCCTCATAGGGGAGCCGTTCCAATCCCTTTATCATTTTGGTTGCTCTTCTCTGTACCTTCTCTAAAGCCACAATATCATTTTTTAAATGCGGTGACCAGAATTGCATACAATATTCAAGGTGTGGTCTCACTATGAAGTGATCGCTTTATGACATTCTCTGTTTTATTCACCATTTCTTTCCTAATAATTCCTAACATTCTGTTTGCTTTTTTGACTGCAGCAGCACACTGAGCAGACTATTTCAATATATTATCCGCTACGATGCTTAGATCTTTTTCCAGGGTGGTAACTCCTAATATGGAATCTAATATTGTGTAACTACAGCGTGGGTTATTTTTTCCTATATGCACCATCTTGCACTTGTCCCTCAATAAATTGCATCTGCCATTTGGATGCCCATTCTTCTAGTCTCGCAAGGTCCTCCTGCAATTTAAAACAATCCACATGTGATTTAACTACTCTGAATAATTTTGTGTCATCTGCAAATTTGATCACCTCACTTGTTGTATCCCTTTCCAGATGATTTTCTAAATATATTGAAAAGCACTGGTCCAAGTACAGATCTCTGAGGCACTACACTGTTTACCTTTTTCCATTGAGAATATTGATCATTTAATCCTACTCTCTGTTTCCTGTCTTTTAATCTGCTTGCAATCCATGAAAGGTCATTGCCTTCTATTCCATGACTTTTTAGTTTTCTTAGAAGCATCTCATGAGGGACTTTGATAAATGCCTTCTGACAATCCAAATACACTACATCTACCGGCTCACCTTTATCCACATGTTTATTAACCCCTTAAAAAAACGTAGATTGGTGAGGCAAGACTTCCCTTGGGTAAATCCATGCTGGCTGTGTTCCATTAAACCATGTCTATCTATATGTTCTATGATTTTGTTCTTTAGAATAGTTTCTACTATTTTTCCTGGCACTGAAGTCGGGCTCACGGGTCTATAGTTTTCCGGATTACCCCTTGAGCCTTTTTTAAATATCAGGGTTTTGTTGTTGGCCACCCTCCAGTCTTCAGGTACAATGAATTGTAATGATAGTTTACTAATTTTTCTAATAGATCTGAAATTTCATTTTTGAGTTCTTTCAGAAACCTGGGGTGTATACTACCCGGGTTCAGGTGATTTGCTGGGGTAGGAAGAGGGGAAAAGGAACCAAACGTTTGGGGATAGAGGAACCTAATAATGTAAAATGGTACAGATAGGGAAGAGAGGCCCCTGAAAGATGGGAGAAGGGGACCTGCTCTGCTTCCCTTTACCACAATACCTTAAAACAAGCAAAACAGGAGCATTGCATTGCAGAAATACAGTAAGGAGTTTCTAGGGTGCCCTGCCATTGAGTCAAGGAGAGAGATATTACCATTCTTTGTACTAGCAATTTATTTCCACTAGTTACGAGGGTGATGTTATTTCAGTCCGTGGAAGTCTAGCCTGCCAGTACTACTCCTGAGGTCAGCTGCCAAATACCTTGGATTATTACGGATCAAGATTTCTGGCCATTTTTTATTTCTGAGGTTACTTCTCGGTGAACTGTACAGGACTGATTTTCAAAGGGATTTATGTGCATAAAACCCTGTTTTATGTGCGCAATCTGTGCTTTGAAAATCAACCCAGAGACTGTGCATGTAACAAAAAAAAAAATGCACGCAAACCCCAAGTTTGCCGGGATTGTTGCCTGCACTGCAAGTTGGCATTCCTGGGGGCGGGGCTGGGGTAGGAGATGGGGCACATAACTTTCCATTTTGAAAGTAGGCACGTAAGTCAACATACAGAAAGTCACACCAGCTCCAAGGAGGGTGTAGCTTCCTGTACTTAATTCCACATGCAGACTTTCAGAGTGGGCTTATGTGCATCAGTCTGGTTAAAAAATTTAGGCTAGCGTCCTCAGGTACAAATTAGCCGCACACTTCACCCCTGCACAGGCTGTTTGAAAATGGCCCTTCCAATATAGTCCTACTTGTATGCTTTGATTCCAGCACAGACACCCAAGTGCACACTGCTTAGTACCCATATAAAAGCTCCAAATTACTGACAACATACGCCGCTATATTTTAACGATGTACGTTCTTCCGGTTACCATTTAAACCATCCTGACTTTCTGTGTTAACTCAACTGAAGTGTGTCTTTAAATGTTAGGGAAAACTTTTCAGTAAAATAAGTGTCTGGAGGTTGTCAGCAATAGAACACTGCAAATTCGTGCCAGTACATTATTCCACATCAAAAAAATGCATGTTTTCCTACACCTTTGCCTTGGCACATATCACCTACCCTTGATGAGTGCCATAACAAGAAAAATAGACACAACAAGGCCATATTTGGCGTCAGGAAGGATTTATTTTTCTTTTACTGTGCTGCAAAACTGACTACAGGGGTACAGTATCTTTAACTTCTTCTGGATTGTGCAATAGAGAAAAATAATAGCCAGTCAGAAAACTTGACTTGATGAACACTTAGATGTAGATATTGAAAATGTAGACGAATTTCTTAGCCAGATAGACATATCCAGCTAACTTAGATGGGATATTCGGCGGCCCTGCTATGCTGCTGAATATCCCTGTAGTAAGCACTACTTAGGCAGATAAGACTTATCCATCTAAGTTTAGATCTGCTATTGAGCAGGTCTAACTTACCAGGATAAGTTAACCGCCTAATGATGAATATCGCTACTTAGCCAGATCACTTATCTGCCTAAGTAGTGCAGCTCTGATCTGCCCACTCACAACTTATCCAGCTATTCAGATAGCCAGATAAGTGACTTCTCCAGCTGTCTAGCAGCCGCTGAACATAACCAGATAATCAGTGACTGCAACGTAATTGGATAAGTCCCACTTATCCAGCTATCTAATGCTAAATGTGCTTTGAATATCTGGCCCCCTCTGAGATCAATTTCCAAAGGGTTTAGGAGCGTAGGTTTAGGAACATAAAAAGCGGGTGGCAACAGGGGTGGAGTGAGGGGGGAGGGGGAAGTGTGTTGCTTAGCACTGATTTGCAGCAGTAGGCACCTAACTTAGGGCCCTAAATATAGACAAAAGAATAGCAGTCCTAAATTTAGGACCCTAGGTTTTAGGTACTTAAATTTTGGTGAATTTTCAAATGAAAATTAGGATCCTAGCTTGGGCTGAAAATAAGTGCTTAACTTAGGTGCCTAGCTAAGTGCATGTTGCTCTTATCTGCACCCTTCTCCTCCAATTCCCGACTCCATGCTTTCCTCCTTGCTGTGCCGTATACCTGGAAAAGACTCCCTGAGTCAGTACATCATACTCCCTCTCTGGCCACATTCAAATCTAATCTAAAAGCTCACTTTTTTGAGGCTGCTTTTAACATCTAGCTACTTCTCTACAATAAATACACTTCCCATTGAATCTTGTTTGTCATCTATATTTGTCTTGACTGGACTTAAATTTCATGAAGCAGCGCTGTGCATGTTTAGTAGCTCTTTATGCATGATAAATAGTAGTAGTAGTACTAATAACTTAGGGCATCTATTTTCAGCCGCTGTCCAGCTGGATAAACTTATCTGGCCAACTTTGGTGGGAAATTCCGTGGTGCAGCCACGCCATCGAATTACCTGTTATAACTAGTGGGGTTTAGGGATAGATATCCTCTCAGGAGCAGAGGGAGGACCACAAGGTAGGAGCTGGAGCTGTCTTCTGCCTAGCCAGCCCCCTCCCCCGTAGGGTGAGCCCTCAAGCTCTGGGGTCTTGGGTATGCCGGCTGAACACCATGTTGAAAGCTGGGTTAGCCTTATGCCTAGCCAGACCCCTTCCCCACAGGTTGAGTCCTTGGGTTCTGGGGGCCAGTAGGACTTATTTATTTATTTTAAAACTCTTATATATCGCTAAATCAATGGGGATAGGCCTAAGCAGTTTACAAATTGAATATACATAATTAAAACTCAAATTAACATAAAACAAATAATACACATTTATAATGCTTTAAAAGGAGAGGAGAAAAGGTGCAAGGATGGAGGATCATTTGTAAGCAAGCATAAATAAGTGAGTTTTTAGAGGTTTCTTAAAATCCTTATTGTTGGAAAGTAATCTGAAATTGTCGGGAAAGGAATTCCACAGTAGAGGGCCTGCAACAGAAAAAGCTCGATGTCTGGTTAGGTCTAATCTAGCCAGGCGTACAGTTGGTACTTCGAGCATACATTTTTTGGCGGAGCGTAATTGTCGAGGTGGTTGATAAAGCTGGAGGAGAGTGCATTGCCAGACAGCTGAAGGATTGTAGATTAGGTTGTGGAAAAGACAGAGAATTTTAAATTTGAATCAATAGGGAAATAGGAAGCCAGTGAAGAGAGAATAGAACAGGTGAAATGTGGTCTCTAATTTTTGATCCAGAGAGGATTCAGGCAGCAGCAATTTGTACTAATTGTAGAGGGCAGAGAGAAGTATCAGGTAGTCTAAGAGTAGGCCCTTTACAGTAGTCGAAACCAGACTACTGTATTAGTGCTTGAAGAACTAAACAGAAGTCATTGTAGAATAGCAAAGGTTTTAAGTTTTTTAAGAGGTGAAGTTTATAAAAGGAATTTTTTTACTACCAAGGAAATGTGGTGGGTCATAGAAAGTTCAGAGTCAAGTGAAACATGAAGGTAATGGGCTTTAGAGGAGATTGGTATGGAACAAATGTCAAAGAGAAGATGAGTAGGAGGACGGCAAGAGGATAACGGAATTGTGGAGAGGTGTAATATTTCAGTTTCTGATGCATTTAATTTGAGTCAATTATGAGAAAGGCAAGTCTTGATAGATGTGATACGTAAGAGACAAAAGATAGGGTGGTGGACTAGGAATGAGATTATAAGGAATAAAAAACTGTATATTGTCTGCACAGATTTTAAAGTTGACTCCAAGACCATCCAGTAGTCAGCATAAAGCTAGAAGATAGATATTGAAGAGAATGGCAGATAGCACAGAATTGACAGAATACCAGTCTGAGTGAGATTGGCCAATGTTAACTCATTGGAGATGGTTGGATATGAAAGAGGTGAACCAATTGAGCATGATGTCCTTAATACCAATTGATTGAAGGCCTCTAATAAGGATCTGGTGATCTATAGTGTCAAAGGCTACAGAAATGTCAAGTAAAACCTGTTATGTTTAGGGCAGGATGTGAACCCCTGGGCTGAGATGAGCGATGTCTCCGCCCACAGGGAGAAGCCCTGTGAGCCTCACCATCAGCAGTACTCCTGGAGGAATTCTGTGCTCCTGAGAAATGCAGAATTTGTGCAGAATTCCCCCCTGCGCAGAATTGCTAAATTCTGCACAGAAAATAGCAGAGGAGACCTCGGCATGCCGTGAACCGAGCACGTCCCACGGCACACGCTCCGTTCACGGCAAAGATGAAGGCCCAGTGCACCATTCGAGGCAAAAAGGGAAGGCCCCTGTGTGCCGCGCTCCATTTGCGACGAAGATGAAGGCCCGGTGCACCGTTCGCGGCACACGGGGGCCTGGATACTGGGACAACCAGGAGACTGAAGACAGGATCCAGGGACTGGACAGGGAAGAACAAGACAAGACCAGACAAGGACAGATTTAGACAAGGCAGACAAGGTTAACAACCAAAAGGGATCACATATAACACAGGGATCACATGTAACACAGAACATATAAGCCCAAAGGCAGCAAGTCTAGAAGGCCTGAAGGTCACTAAGCAAGGGGCCCCAGAAAGCAGGATTAGGAAAGGTCTAGTTGGGCCACAGAGCAAGGTAGGCCTGGATAGGCTGCAGAACAAGGAAAGGAATTGGAACAGCTCCCCTATGAGGAAAGGCTGAAGAAGTTAGGGCTGTTCAACTTGGAGAAGAGACTGCTGAGGGGGGATATGATATAGGTGTTTAAGATCATGAGAGATCTTGAACGAGTAGATGTGAATCGGTTATTTACACTTTCGAATAATAGGACGACTAGGGGGCATTCCATGAAGCACAAGTAGCACATTTAAGACTAATCGGAGAAAATTCTTTTTCACTCAACGCACAATAAAGCTCTGGAATTTGTTGCCAGAGGATGTGGTTAGTGCAGTTAGTGTAGCTGGGTTCAAAAAAGGTTTGGATAAGTTCTTGGAGGAGAAGTCCATTAATGGCTATTAATCAAGTTTACTTAGGGAATAGCCACTGCTATTAATTGCATCAGTAGCATGGGATCTTCTTAGTGTTTGGGTAATTGCCAGGTTCTTGTGGCCTGGTTTGGCCTCTGTTGGAAACAGGATGCTGGGCTTGATGGACCCTTGGTCTGACCCAGCATGGCAATTTCTTATGTTCTTATGTTCTTAAAGGGGCAAGCAGAACTTTAGGCCACAAGGCGAGAGCAAGAAGGCCCTTAGGCAACAAGCCAAGGCAGAACGCAATAAGGGCCAGAGGCCACAAGGTAAGGCAGAGAGTGAGAAGGCCCTTAGGCCACAAGCCAAGGCAAGAAGGCCCATAGGCCACAGAGCAGAGTGAAGAAAAAAAGTCAGGACAAAGATCCAAGAATAACTGAATGAACCAGTGAGAAAGTTCTAGCAGGGCAAGTCTAAATAGGGCTAGAAGGAGAAACCTGGCAAATTCTGAAAGCCAAGCTGTTGAGGACTCCTAGTGGAGAGAAGGCTGAACCACAGGCTGAATCAGGTTGGTCATAGGAACTGGCTCTGGTGGCTGAGAGCAGAGTTTATAAGAGCCATCTGCTGGTGAGGAAGTGTCATTGCAGGAAGCAGCAGGTTAGGATGAGGCTGCGTAGCAGGCAAATTTCTAACAATACCTGAATATCTTAACTTATTATATCCCAAATCTTTTAAGAAGCTATCCTCTAAATAGGACTCTGGGACATAATGGGTTAAAGATAGCCAGATAAGTTTATATGTGCATTTTGGAGGCTGATATAGGAGAGTCCAGCACAACCTAATAAATCATTTATAGTTTGCTTCCTATCCAACAGTGAAAAAGCAGAGTGAAGACTTTTTACAGCAAGTCGCTTCTTTCTAACAGTGCTAATGACTTGTCTAATAGTCAATGAACTTTGAGTAAGAGCTTGAAACTGATCTTCCCTTATTGAAAAATGTCTCAAAGAGAGAAATCACAACTGCAAACATGAACAGATCTCAATTTATAAGAGTTAAACAAATAGAGAGACCTCTTGCTGAGATCTGTAATTCATAACCTGAACCATGCTATGGAGCTTAATATGGGCAATGCAACACTGGGGAGAAGAATGGTCTACAATCAGTCAAAACATTACTAAGATGCATCCAAGAGAGATCAACTTCCCTTCCTCCAGAGCTTAGTGATAATCAAAACTGAATGCATGCCTGCCATGGATTATTCTGTCTTATAGAAGGGAAAGCTAGTTGAAACACAGGAGACATCCATAGCATGTTAAAAGAAAGGCAAAGTTCATCCCACTTCCATTACAAACAGATGTTAACAGGACTCCTCTCCTTGAAATGTAAAACAACACTCATGTGGAACCTACTATACTCTTAAATAAATAAAACTGGGGTTTTTACAAGCTGTGATACTTCTTTGAAGGACCAACCCAAAAAGGTGCTGTGATAGCTGCATCCATCTGAAGAAGGGACTTGTGTGGTCTTAAAAGCTCATTTGTTACCACATCATTTGTTTTGGCTGGTCTTTTGAAAAGGTATCAAAGGGTACCAAGATTCAAGGGTTTGGTTTTGTTTTTTTCAAATTCAATATGGCTACCAGAAATCAATCACCCTAAAAAAAGACACACAAGAATTTTGTCTGTCTGCTATATAATCCCTTATGCCTGGTAAATGCAGAAGGTGGTAAACCTAAACAGTTAAATTACTCATAGAAAAACAAACAAATCATGAACCCATCCTAATTCCAAAATCAAGATTAGTTCACAGCTTGCCCCATATCCACAGTCTTTCATCCAGCATCTTTGATTCAGTAGCACAGCCAGATCATTTCATCTAAACCATTCTGTATGTTTTTGCCATCTTATTTTCTGTGTCCCTCAAAAGGCAATTTCTGCTGTATTTGTCAGTATTGCTTCTAAAATGCTGCCAGTTTTTTTTGCTATTCAGTGAAGCCATGCTTTTCTGTTCATACGGTGATTTCTTTTCTTCTTTTAAATTTGCTTTTCTTATTAAGATCACAGTAATCAGGGCTTGTACTAATTTAAGCCAGAAATAAACATTTAAAGCTGGTTCTCATGGCATTCCTTTTGGATGTTTTTAATCTAGGTTGAATTTCTACACTCCATGTTGCATAGTGTAATGATATAAAGGAACCTCACATTAATTACTGGGTGTCACAACTGCAAGTCTTATCAGCATAAGAACAGTAGTTGGGCTGCATTTAACAGAAGAAAGAAACAAGAAAGGTCTACAAGTACATTCTTCAGGTTTAATTTACCTCTTGATCCCCTGTGAATGTCTTAAAAACTCTGATGTCAATGAACCCTAAACTGAATACACATGAGGGAGCTAATTACCAATTCTGAAATAGATGTGAAAGTTTCTGATATGCACATATGCTTCCCAGAACTGAAACAGGTATTACACCATGAGGGCAACTTTCCAGTAGTCTGCATAATTATAAGGTACATGGGTGAGGGGGGATTCCAGTATAGCAGTTCTAGATGGAACATATGTGCACAAGCTCCTGAATTGCCTTTTTTTAGGGTCACTGTCAAGTGTTTTCTTTTGCTTGTTTGATAGGGAAGTGCAAGGGGTCAATGAATAGGAAGCCCTCCAGTTCCTTAAAGTTGCAGCTTCGTCAGACTTCCATTATGGAGCATGCCTTAGCTTTACTTTTGTTACTACCTATCAGAAACCGGAGCTGCTAATGCTGGGGTGGCCAGCTTGCTGGAGGCTGCTGTCTTGTTGAACCTTGATGGTCAAGTGGTGCTGATGCAACCAGCGCGAGTACTGGCAGGGAGCTGCACCCTGCAAGTGAGGCCCGGGCTGCCTCATCTGAGGGCATCCTAATGCCAAATCTCAATGGAACTGATGGGATGGAAGGGAAGTAGTGGGTAAGGAGACAGTGGGAATTGGAGCCAGGAGCTGGCTGTCTTGGCATGAATTAAGGAAGAGATTTTGCAGTTCTCCTAGAACTGCTCAAAGTCAGAGTTCTTTTGATTACACCTCCTGTTTTAATCTGGATAATATATAGAGTGCTATGGCCTCGCTGGAACAGACAGTTTACTCATTGGCCCTGCTTACTGTGGATATCCACTCCCAGTTTCAAGTTCAGGAAGTTAGGGTGGACTCTGTGAGAACAGAATTAGTGCAATGGAGGCTTCTATTATGCAGCTGAGAATGGTCCACACAGGGTTGATCCATCAACAAGTGGTGTATCATAGGTTGGAGAAACTGGAACACTCTGCTAGATCCCTTTATTTATATATATTAAATTTTCCTGTAGTTAAATCTTCTCTCTCTGCTGGAACTTTTCAAGTCTTATCTTAAAAAGGTTTCTGCACATTCCTGAGGTGAATTTCCCTCCTATCAGTAAGAGCTTTTATCTTCCTGTTGGGGAGACAGTTGGAGGGACAGCAGTAGGAGGAGGACTAGTGGATGCCTGGATCTATTTGTCTGGATCTGTAGAGATCCACCGATGAAGTATTTTCTAGAATTACTTTGTTAGTAATTTTTGTGTTTCCTCAGGATCAGACTTATGTACTTTGCTTGTATTTTCGCAACCATCAAGTATTATTTGAAGGGCAAAAAGTTTGGATTTTCCAAGATTTAGCTAGGCCAACACAGGAACAAAGGAAGAAATTTCTCTCTCGCATTCTGATGCTTTGGCCCTAAGGGCCACTTGCCTTATTCGATTTCCATGTAAATGTATTGCTGTGTTAGCTGATGCTAAATATATCTAGAGGAGCCTGAAATGGTGAGCTCCTTAGCTCTATAACCCTGTACCACCATCTTAAGTTGTGGATTTTTGAGCTGAGCCTCCTAGAGACAGCGTGTTCTTTTGCTGCTGCCTTTTTGCTTTCTTTTTCTAGGGAAGGACCCTGGGATCTCTAGGATTAAGAACTGGGTTAAGTAAAGAAGGCAGGGTGCCTTTCCCTACTTATTGCTAGGGATTTTGGAAACCTTTTTGGGAAGAGGAGGTTTTGTCCACTCTTCCTGCCGCTTGTTTTGGTTTCCTTTTTTTTTTTTTTTTAAGAAGAAGTTTGTTTTACCTAAGTACCCTAGGGCCCAGGGCCTCATCCTTTTGCTAACATCTTGAATCTTGAGGAAGGGTGTCTCTCACAGAGAGAGAACCATGGCATCATAACTTTCCTTGAGGAGGGATGAATTATCATTCATTCCCAGGGAGAAGGAGTATGGGAAGTGCGGAGAAGATATGTGGCACCAATCAGGTGTGTTCACCACCATCTCAATGAGATCTACAGGAAGAGAGGAGCTCACCAGGACTTGAGACACTCCGTCCAAAAGGCCAAGGCTCTGCAGGGTCACTTGATCAACATCCATACTGTAAGGGATCTCAGAGGTTGAGGTGGCACAGCCTGCCCTAATCCTGTGTGATCAGGTCCAGAGAAGGTCTCCAGCCGAACTGGAGGCTGTGAGGATAGATCCTGCAGAAGCGGGAACCAGATCTGATGTGGCCAGTAAGGTGGGATCAGGATCATGGTGCTTTAGTCCTGTTGAAGTTTCAGGAGGGTCTTCAAAACTAGTGGCAACGGAGGATACACATACAGGAGGTCAGTGCCCCAGTGATGCGTGAAGGCATCCAAAACTGCCCCCCCCCCCCCCCCCCCATGATCAGGAAGCAGAATCGATCTTCTTTCTAGTTGTTAAGTGAAGCAAACAGATCTATGTCTGGGGTTCCCCACAGGCGGAAGATGCGATTCGCTACCTCCTGTTTCAGGGACCATTTGTGGTGGTGGAAGGTCCGGCTCAATGAATCCACCAGGATGTTTTCTGCCCCTGGCAAGTACATGGCTTGGAGGACAATGCCCTGCAAGAGAGCCCAGGACCAGATCTGTACCGCTTATTGGCAGAGGTGGAACAAGCCTATTCCCCCTGCTTGTTCAGGTACCACACTGCCATTTGGTTGTCGGTTTGGACCAGAACTACCTTGTTGGTCAAGGGATTCTGAAATGCCCAAATGGCGTACCAAATTGCCTGGAGCTCCAGGAAATTGATCTGGAGATGCTGCCCCTGCAAGGCCATAGGCCATGGGTGAAGAGGTCTGCAATATGGGCTCTCCCCCCCCCCCCCCCCCCCCCAACCCATGTGAGACGCATCTGTAGTGAAAACAATCTGAGGCTGAGAGACCTGGAAAGGCATTCCCCTCTCTAGGTTGGAAAAACGATTGCCAAAGTGGTGTAGTGACTAAGATGCGAGTTTGGAGGTCCTGGGTGGCTTGGCACCACTGACAGCACAATGTCCACTGCACTCTGCGCATGTGCAGTTGAGCAAAAGGCATGACATGCACTGTTGCTGCCATATGCCCCAAAAGACACAGGATCTGAGTCCAACTGTGGTGATGGAAGAAGCTAGGATTTTGTGTAGCTGATTAGAAATCCCAGGCTCTCCAGGGCTCATATGGTGGATTGCAGAGAATGCAAAGTTCCCTGCCTGGAATTGCCCTTGATGAGCCAATCATCGAGGTACGGGAAGATATGTACTCGTTGTCTCCTGAGATAAGCCCCCACTACCGCTAGGCATTTTGTGAAGATGCCTAGCGGCCGAGGCCGAAAGGCATCATCCGATACTGATAGTGTTCCTTCCCTACCAGGAAGTGGAGATACTTCTGATGGCAAGGAGAAATGGCAATATGGGCATACGTGTCTTTGAGATCGAGAGAGAAAAGCCAGTCCCCAGAGGGTGATTAGAGTTCCCAATGAGACCATCTTGAATTTTTTTCTGACAAGAAAACGGTTCAACGCTCTTAGATCTAGAATGGGGTGAAGGCCACTGGTTTTCTTGGGAATCAGGAAATACCTGGAGTAAAACCTGTCACCCTGCTTACTTGGTGGCATTGGTTCAACTGCTCGAGCCATTAAGAGTGTGGAAAGCTCTAGCCAAAGCTGGTTTGCTGTGAATCTCAACAGGGGACACAGGAGAGATTGTGGAGGAGTCCGTTGGAAAGTCAATCTGTACCCTTGCCAAACGATGGATAGGACCCACTGGTCAGAGGTGACTGAAAACCACTGGTTGGCAAAAAGTTGTAGGTAGCCCCCCACTGGAGGGTCATTCTTCAGGGGTACAGATTGCTGGCTTAAACTCCCTTGCCACCAGTCAAAACTCCGTGATGGGGCTTTGCTGTGGGGCCGGGTGCAGTCGAGGGGTGTGTGGCTGCCTTGCTCTTGGCCTAGTCGGTGCTCGATTGGGTCTCACTCTAGCAGCCAGCGGGTAATACTTCTTCGGCCTGTAAAAATGGCATCTTGAGGATTGCTGGGGTGGCTTTTTGCCCGAGGACTGAGGGTCCGAAGTACTGGCAGACAACTGTTGAAGGGTTTCATGGTAGTCCTTTAGCTGTGCTACCGCTTCTTTGATCTTATCTCCAAAGAGATTCTCTCCAGTATAGGGTAGGTCTGCCAGACGGTCCTGTATTTCAGGGTGAAGGTCTGAGGCACGGAGCCAGGCAATGTGTTGAGCCCCAGTGCCAGGCACTGCCACTCTCACCGCTGTTTCAAACACATTGTATGCCGCCGAGCGGACTTCATGTTTGTCACATTCCAGGCCTTGTTGAATCACCTTCTGGAAATCTTCCTGAGACTGCTGTGGGAGATAGTCACCAGATCCTGGACTTGTTTCCAGAGGTTTCTGAAGTATTGTCTCATATAGAGCTGGCTGCCAACATGGAATTCTGGAAGACCCTCCTTCACAGAGCATCAAGGGCCCTGTCTCATGACCTGGAGGAGCCGAGGCATGAGTACACAACCTCGTTGCTTTTTTTTAAAGGCAGATTCCACCACTGCCGAATGTTTTGGAAGTTGACGGCATTTAAATCCTGTGGTGGGTTGGACCAGATAGACAACATCAGTCTTCCGGTTCACTGGTAGGATGGAGATGGGGCGCTCCCAAAGCCAGACGACCAACTTCTTAAAGATGTCGCGCACAGCGAACACTTCTTTAGGAGCATCTACAAATTGTAGGACCTCTAGCATCTTGTGCCTAGAATCCTGCTCCATCAAGAGCTGAAATGGCACTGATTCTGCCATGGCTCTCTCAAACCCAGCAAAGGTTAAATCCTCAAGTGGGGACTTACGCTTCTCCTCAGGGGAAGAGGGCTTGGAAGGCAAGTCCTCCGAGTCCTACGTTGAGCAGAGGGTCACCTCTCCTGCCGAAGGATCATAAGGGGCATCTTCCTCGCTCTGTGTGCCTGGAGACACTTGAGGTTGAGCCCCCAGTGGGGTTTTGTGCCAAGACCCCGATGGTTTCAGAGGTACCAAGGGCACCGGAGCGGGCCCTGAAGGCACTGCTGGAACCGGAGGCCGGAGGATGCACAAGCACCGAAGGCCCTAAAAGCACCGGGAGCACCGAGGGAATCAGCAGCTCCAATGGCATTGAACCTGAACGTTCCGGGAAGGCTAGCACTGGTCGGGGTGCCTTGCACAGCAATGGCGCCATCAACCCCGATGGTCCCTTCTCATCAGAGGAGTCATTCACCGGGACCGCCTCCGGTGGAGGCTGCATTGATGCTCCCTTTGTTAACGAGGGACTCGGAGCATCGGGGCAGGCTGCGTCGGCAAGACACCGAGCAGCAGGTCCAGCCCCTCCAACAAAGGTGCAAGCACCATTGGAGTCGGCTTCGGTGGCAGTGGTCCTGGTGAAATCGGCGGCTCAATGCTCCACAGGGCCCGGCCAACTGCCAGCTGCACACATCTCTCCAACTCCTCCTTGAAGGCTGCTGAGGACATGACAGTTAGAGGAGGAGGAGGCGGCGAAACTAGATTGACCCCGGAACCATGGGGAGGATCTGTACCCTCCACCGGCCTCGTGGGGATCGCCATGGTCCTTCAGGCTGCATGGAAGGTGAGGCTTCCTCGGCACGAAACCACTTCGGGGGCAGCACGGACAGTGCCGATGCCTTCTCATGGTCCAACGCCTGCAACGACGAGGGCCTATGACAATGTTTCCTTGACTTTTCTCAATGCTCGGCCCAGTCTTTCCCCAGAGCCAAGGGAGATGGTGAGGATCCAGATATGGAACGAGAAGAAACCGATCTCAGCCAGTGCCCCACATCTATTTCCAAGCTGGTCACCAGTAGCAGAGGAGACACCAAGAGGGTCATAACAGAGACCTCTTTATCCTTCAGCGACAAAGTCCCTGAGGTGGATGTCAATGGTTCTGACTTTTTGGCACCAAACAAGTTTTAATTTTTATTGAGGCGCACCCGAAGGCCTTTGGGGGTCACATGGATACAAAGATCGCAGCCACGGATATCATGTAATGTCCCCAGGCACAAGACACAGACTTCATGAGGGCCCATGATGGACATAGTCAGGGGGCACTGGGGGCAATGGCGGAAGCCGGATGACTCCATGGGAAAAAGAACGCGGCACACTGTCAATGACCGGCAGCCACCGGGAGGCTGAACCATCGGTAATCGACCTCAAACTATGAGAAAAACTTACCGCAGTGCCTGAAAAAACCCCTGAAAGTGCAGAGGACCTGACAGGACTCGGGAAGAACTGGAAGATTAGTTTTCCACACAGAAAGAGCACGAGCTCCACAGCCATGAGGCTTCAGTGTCACGGAAAAAGAGAGACTGAAAAAGGACCCCACGTGGACAGTGACATGCTGGGCATGCTCAGTGTATCTGTCAAAGTTTCTAGAAACTTTGACAAAAGTTTTCTGCGCTGGGCTCCATCTGATGATGTCACCCTTGTGTGAGAACTACCATCCTGTTTGTCCTTGGAGAAAGCTTATTTTTAAAACAAAATCATCTGGGAAAACTTCAATATACAAATGCATCGTCCCTCTAGCAACGTCCTGATCTCATATTTATTAATAATTGACATGCTAGATCATCCAATTTGCCAGCATGATTAAGCGTTCTCATTTCTGTTTGAAGGTTCAAAAGCTAGCAGCTGCCTAGTTGAAATTATTTTTCAAATAAACAACAAATGAACAGGTTCAACTGGAGGACCTCATCCTATTTGTTTCTTTCTTTCACATCTTCCATACTTTTTCCCTTCCTATGATTTTCCTTCTTTAGCTTTGCCATTGCAGAAATCATTTTATATGCCAGAGGCTAAAGGTCAAACGCCAGGCTTCTTTCCATACAACCTGAGCATGGCCAGCAGATGGAGCTATTACACAATTCTGTGGCAAACGGCAAATTCTGTGGCAGATTTTTCAAAATTCTGCAGCAATTCTGTGGCTAATTTCCATATATTTGCAATTTAGATTATGTTGTTTTTTTTTTTACTTTCTACAAATACAATCATTTTCTGACATTTCTGTGTCCAGTTAATTTGGTTCTTTATTAGAAGAAAAGGAATCTTAGTGATTGGAACTGGGGAAAAAAGGTGAGGAAGGGGTCTGAGAATGGGACAAAGGGAGATTGCAGAGGAAGGAAATGAAGAAGGAATTTTTAGCAGGAGAGGTAAAGAGATAAGAGATGGAGGAGGTCAGAGGGAGAGGATGGGGGATTTAGGGAGGATAAAGAGAGGAAAAGAGGGAGGGGAGGAAAGGGATCATGAGCGGGAATCAGTGATAGAAAGACGGGAAGAAAGGGAGGAGTGGAAATGGAGTAGGGATTGAGGTGGAAAAGGAGGAGGAAAGATATAGGGATGGGTAGAGAAGGAAGAAAGGAAGCCACAGTACCCCCAATCACACCCCTATCCCCTTGTTCTCTTATTCCCCTTCCAAAGCCCCTTTGATTCCTTCCTCTTTAATTTCCTCCTCCAACCCAATCCCCTCACTCACCCTAATTCCCTCTCTTCCCCCTTCACAAACCCCTCACTCACCTTGGTTCTGCCCTCACAAATCCCTCACTCACCCCGGTTCACTCCATCTCTCTCTACCCCACAAGCCCCTCCCTTACCCTGGTTCACCCTCCCCTCCCCATGGGTCACTAACTCCCCCGCCCACTGCAATCCTTGGTTGGTTTGATCACGCCCTCTACAATCCCCCGATTCACTCCCTCTTTGCTTCCTCCGGTCCCTCTCAATCACCGGCTTCTTTGGTAGCCAAACAGGAAGAACAGGATGGGAGGATGGGAGCCTTGCAGTGCCACCTCTCCTGCCAGAACCCAAACGCTGTGCTTTGAATCACGTGGATCAGTGTGCCATTCAGGCCCCGGCAGGGGAGGAGGGGAGATGTGCTGGAGGCTCCGCAAGATTGCCATCCTCCTCCTCCTCCTAATTGGATGCAACAGGAACCGATCAGTGAGGGGTTCTGGAGCTGGAGAGTAGAGGGAGAATTGTACCTTCCACTGCCAACAATGTTTCTCTTCTGGGGCAGACAGGAGAGAGGAAATGTGCTGTTCCACTGCCGCCAATGCTTATGTTTCTGAGAGGGACCCTAGTCTGCTGCAGCAGTTTGGCCAAGATTGTTCAATTTCACAGCAAGGGCGGGATTTTGCAGCCCTTACCACGGCTGCACAATCACGGGAGACTGGGGACCCTGCTTATACTCTCCTTAGGGGCTAGGAATGCTTATTTACATTCTAGTTTATTTGTTTTCTATTACTATTCTATGTTTTTTATGTTTTGACTTTTATGTTTGTGTTTTAACATGTATGCTGCATAGACCTTTGGATCTGCGGTTTATAAACTCGTAAATAAATAAATGTTACCTCCATTGTGCTCCCAGTTCCTGCTGGCAAGATCTGGGACCAAGAATCAGGCCTGTTTCTTCCTTATAGCAAAACTGCTATTAGGTCATCAGTGACATAACTGTTGATGCTTTTGTGAGAAATGTGCATTAATCTGTGTTTAACAGAAAGCAGACAGAGGCTGAGATAAAAGTCATTCAACGCTGAAGTCTAAAAGTCCACTGGTTAGAATAAGGGACTGAGAAGCAGGCGACATGGGTTCAATTCCTGCTTCTGCCACTGACACTCTGTGAGCTTGAATAAGTCACTTCATCTCTCACACTCTCAGCTACACACATAGACTAAGCTCTCTTAGCAAGGGCTCCTAACTGTATGTGTTTTATTGAAAAGCAGTCTGGTATGGGAAGCTCCATAAATGCTAAAACAACAACAGTCATGGGATTTGCGCTGTGATTCAAATCTCCTGTCTGGCAGGGATCGTGGGGTGAGTGCATTGCAGAGCTGATGTGCTCTGAGAGGGAGGGAAGGTGTTTTGCATTACTGGAACATCCACTGCTGGTTGAAGACTGGCACTGGGGAGTTTACTCAGAAATTTCTCTTCCATCTGCTTGTTTTGTTTTTTTTAATATATATTACACTCATGCCTTTCTCTGGTAGCTCAAGGCAAATTACATTCAGGTATGTCTGGGGTCAGGTACCCCAGAGGATTTACTATCCAAGGGCCTGATTTACTAAGGCTTTTCTCCCATTCTTAGGTGAATTTTTAAAGCCTAGAGTGCACCAAAACCGGAAGATACGCGAGTATGTTTGGACGGCGCACGTCGAGCGGATTTTAAAAGCCGCCCGTGCATGCGCATATCTCCTTGTACGCACACAAGTGAGAAAGCCCAAAAATGGGTGGGGCATGGGCGTGGTCTGGGCTTGGCAAGGGCAGGACATGGTATTCCAGGACTTTAACATGAAATATGCGCGTATGTGTTTATGTGCACGAGCATGCGCCAGGGTCCCCTGCTGCGTAACTTTACTACTGCTAGGGATGGCGTGTAAGAAATAAAACAAAAAAAAACTAGGCTAGTTAGCGGGGTTTAAGGGAAGAGAGGCTAATAACCTAGGGAGGTTTGGAAGTCCTATCCTTTAACTGGGTGAACTGGGAATAAACTGGGAAAACTAGCAATGGCTTCGGCGCGCGTCCCTTATAAAATTCCCTCACATGCTACAGGTGGCATTTGCAAGAACACGCGCCCATCCATATAAAATTGTGCGCATATGTACACGCGTTCGGCCTATTTTATACCATGCGCGTATATATACACACGTAATGTTATAAAATGGCCGCGTCTTTTGGCTCAAGCTGGCATACGTGCGTACAGGTGCGCCCACGCACCGGAATCAAGGTTACCGTCCTTGTGTCTATGGGGGAAAAATGCTTAATAATTGAGGTTAGCTTATAAATTATACGATATTTAAAGGAATATCTCAGAAGAGATATTCCTTTAAATATCAGAAGAGGCTCCTAGTTTAATGCTAAGGAAGCATTTTTCTCATAGACACAAATTGGGGTGAAACCATTAGTAGAGAAGCCCCTCAGTTTGTACTTGAAGCAACAGAAAGTGAAGTGACTCGCTCTGGGTCATGAGGAGCATTAGCAGGATCTGAACCCTAGCTTCCCTGCTGCCAGCAGCTCTAACCACGAAGGCTACTCCTCTACTCCCAAAAGAATTAAGTCTGTAGTCCAGCAAGGGGACCATTAGTCACCCCAATCTGTCATCTTGTAAGCAACCATACAGAGAGTAAAAATAGGTTGGTGGGGGAGTCAGAGGAGGGAAGGGGCTCAGCTCATCATATTATCATGAAACAACGTTTATACAGCTAATTATAACATCATTGTTTGTTCTGTATTGGTTTCATACATACCAAAGAAAGAATGAGTTGATGATCAGTATGTCACAGTCTGTGTGAGAGTACAGTGTCAGCTATAAGTTTACAATTGACTAGATAAATCATTAAAAACATACTTTGAAAAGCATATTTTAAAAACCCCAAAGTTCTCCTTTAATTCCTGCTCTAGGTCACATTTGGACAGCTACTAATGCACCAGACTAGCTCATTGCAATCTCACAGTATTATTTTAAAAACAAAACAACATTTTTGTGGCTGCTGTCAACTGAATGAATCATCTTTAGTTCACTGGGATTTCACTATTTATTCATTTCCAGTGCTGAAGACCACGCGTGACTATCAGCTCCCATCCGATCAAAGGCAGGTGCTGTGCAAGCCTCCTCTTGTGAATCTACGAACATAGTTCTCTCTTCAACAGCCTGATGACTGTGCCAAAAACAAAAACGATGCAGACCATCGGACGGACTCATTTCACTTGATATCTGCGCCAAGGCTTTAAAAAACCCAGGTTGCCAAAGGGGGCAGCATGAAGACGCACAGCTCCGACGGGGCCCCTGAACTGCTGCCCACTGAGACTAATCACGGGCACCAGCGAGTCAGCCTCGAGACACAGGCATCTCAGAAGCTACGTGCGTCATACCCTACAAACCACAGGGACTGCACTCATGACATGCATGTGTTAACAAGGGTCTGATGCTGTTACCAGATGTAAAGGGTTTTGATGCGATGAGATCATGAGGAGAGATCAGAGATGCGCTGTGGTTCAGGCTGACTCACAGCCTGGTAATACAGACCCTGAAGGGCTGGCTAAAGCCTTCACTGCTGAGACAGGGGAATTCGAAGTTAGGGCCATGCACTTTTTCATCCACAAATCTGCCAGCCCCCAGGTTCTTTTACCTCCTTTTTCTATTTTCAAATAGGCATAGACACATTATAGGCACATTTGATCACACGCGCAATACGAACAAGCAGAATATTTTTTTAAAAATCTACATAATCTAGAAGAATGTTGTAATAAAAAATACATAAAGTCACAAACAAAAATTAAAAAGAGCGCTCAACGTGGAAATTTTAAATCATTTGTAGCTTAAGAAAAGTAAACAAGGAAACATACTCTTAGCAATTACTGATATACTCCAAAACACACGAATCTCTTAATGTGGGCCATGGCAAAGAAAACACAAAAAATAAAGGAACAATTTACATTTAGTTCAAATGCTGGGAAAGATGAAGATGAGCAAGGCAATATTTCAGATTCTGGTGTAGTTTTACATATACTCAAACCAAAAAGATGGGCCAGTGAAAGAAAGAAATAATAAATCCCAAAGCAAAACTTCCACTCAAAAATCAATTTTATATTCATGTATTCATGAGAGATGGGAGGAAAGGACCTGAGAAATACAGACATATCTTGTTGCACGAACTTAGTATGTCATGGTTCATTATAATCATCGCTCAAAAACTTCCATCCTTCCTATGATCTTTAAACCGTTCTCCTTTAACTTTATTATCTTCTTATTTTCTCTTAATATCTTAATCCGTATTTTAAATTAAAAAAACGGAAACTTGTCTTCACAATCCAACAACTCTCTTTCATTTTTTTCTTTAAAAAAAATAGGAACTTATCTTTTATGAAACAATCCCCTGTGTTTCCCTTTAACCTCTAAAGATGTCCGGGCACAAACCGCCACTGGGAACTTATCTTTTATGTGACAGTCCTCTGCAGTTCCCTCCAGACGCTTAAAAGTATCCAGACACAAGCCGCCGACATTGGCCAATCATTTCGCCTGTCAGGTGGCTTCAGGGCGGAACAGTCTTGCCTGGAATCCAGAATCATTCACTCTGGAGCAGCGCCATGGCCTAGATTGAGAGATTCGTGTGCTTTGGAGTATATCAGTAATTGCTAATAATATGTTCCCTTGTTCTCTTTTCTTAAGCTACAAATGATTTAAAATTTCCACGTTGAGCTCTCTTTTTTAATTTTTGCTTGTGACTTTATGTATTTTTTATTACAACATTCTTCTAGATTATGTAGATTTTATTTTAATATATTTTGCTTGTTCTTATTGCGTGTGTGATTAAATGTTCCTATACATATTTGAAAATAGAAAAAGGAGGTAAAAGAACCTGGGGACTGGCAGATTTGTGGATGAAAAAGTACATGGCCCTAACTTTGAATTCCCCTGTCTCAGCAGTGAAGGCTTTAGCCAGCCCTTCAGGGTCTGTATTACCAGGCTGTGAGTCAGCCTGAACCACAGCACATCTCTGATCTCTCCTCATGATCTCATCACATTAAAACCTTTAGCGTTTGAAGGGAAACGCAGGGGATTGTTTCATAAAAGATAAGTTCCTATCTTTTTTTAAAGAGAAAATGAAAAAATGAAAAAGAGTTGTTGAGTTGTGAAGACAAGTTTCCGTTTTTTATTTAAAATACGGATTAAGATACTTGCCAGGTTCTTATGGCCTGGATTGGCCACTGTTGGAAACAGGCTGCTGGGCTTGATGGACCCTTGGTCTGACCCAGTATGGCATTTTCTTATGTTCTTATGTTCTTAAGATATTAAGAGAAAATAAGAAGATAATAAAGTTAAATGAGGACTGTTTAAAGATCATAGGAAGGATGGAGGTTTTCGAGCGATGATTATAATGAACCATGACATACTAAGTTCATGCAACAAGATATGTCTGTATTTCTGAGGTCCTTTCCTCCCATCTCTCATGAATACATGAATTCCAGATATGGTATATAAAATTGATTTTTGAATAGAAGTTTTGCTTTGAGATTTAGTAGTTTTATATATATATTCATAAAAGAAGACAACTGCTCAGGGTCAAAAAAAACGCATATTGGGTTTGCTTATAAATTATATGATATTTAAAGGAATATCTCAGTGCAGAAGAGGCTCCTCAAGGACTGAGTTTGGGAACCCCTGTGGGAGACATTGTAATGCTATCTAGAAACTTTCTCTACATTAAAAAAACATTTTCTTAACTCAGTCTCTGTCAGCATCTAAAGCAAATGTAACCAGAAACATTGTTCTAGATGTTGAATCTGCAAGAAAAATAAATATATCTTTCACCATCAGCAACTGTGAAACTTTCTTTCCCTTATCAAAGAGACTAACCAGAACTGAGGGTAAAGTATTATCGTTCACCAAAGTAGATTTAAGCTTCACCAAAGAGATTGGCAAATAATATGTCTAAGTTTAGTGGCAGTGACTCGCTAGGGACACACAGGTCTTCTAACAAATCTCTCTTAAATAAATCAAAGCCGGGTATCCTTTCATTTTTAGAATGCTTACTAGCCTCAAGTTTCTCAGCTTAAAAGACTTTTCCACATGCTTCAATTTTCTCTGCAAATATAAATTGTCTTCAATCAAGGTATTTGAAGAAGCCTGTTCAGTAACGTAGGGGTCCATATTCAGTAAGCCGATGAGTGGGAAACTTATCCAGCTAAAGTTAGCTGGATAACTTGTCTTTTATATTCAGCAGGATAAACATCCCACTGTATATACTTACCTAAAGTTATCTGGCTACATGTAGATAGGTAACTAAAAACTTAACCAGCTATGTTTGAATATAACTAGTTAGAATTTTTAGTTTTGAATATTGAGCCACATATTAGCAGGATAAATCATTAGCTAAAATCTAAGAGGTCAATATTGAAAAGAAAACAGCTAAGGCCTGGATTTATTGAAATGCACTAAATATTGCATGTGATATGAAAAGGGGTGTGTTTTATGGTAATAGGCAGTATATTGCAATTTGTGCTAATACCTATGTGATGTGCTATCTTTTTCATGATAAGTGCCAGAATTGTTTTATTTCCTACATACAACCACTGGGGGGACCATGTTTAGTAGGTTTAAGCTCAGGGCCCTCCTATAACCAGAGAGAGAGAGAAAGAGAGAACCTAGCCATAATGTCCTCACACTAGATAGGTATTTATATCTCTATGGGAGGTCCACCTAGTAACTCGAGGTGAGGTTTAGGTATTAATGTAGGGGTTAGGGGCCACTTTGACATTCAAAGTAAGACATACGAACAGAACAGTGCTCTCTTGTGAAGATTTGATGACCTTCAGAGTGAGGAAACTCACCCAAAGTTGAGATTTGTGCAATGTTCTCTCAACCTAGCTTGATGTTACCCAGGTAGAGAGTCCATCAAGCTAGGTTGAGAGAACACTGCACAAATCTCATCTTTGGGTGAATTTCCTCACTCCAAAGGTCATCAATTCTTCACAAGAGACCACTGTTCTGTTCGTATGTCTCACTTTGAATGTCAAAGTGGCCCCTAACCCCTACACTAATAACTAAACCTCACCTCGAGTTACTAGGTGGGCCTCCCATAGAGATATAAATACCTATCTAGTGTGAGGGCATCCTGGTTAGTCTGTCTCTCTCTTTCCCTCTCCCACACTCTGCAGGAGCTTGAAACCACTCAAAATGGCATTTGCAAAAACATCACACCATGTAATAAAGCCCTATCACATGGCTTTACACAAATGAGAAAGGTGTAGTTAAAGCTGTGCAATACAGTTTGCAAAACTGTTAGCCCAGCCCACTTGGCCAAAATATCCTCCCTTTTTTCTTATTTACATCGCACCAAGCGTTATGTTGCTTTTGCACGCGTTAAGGCATTTTCGCATGTGTTAAAGGCATTTTTTGCATGTGAAAACGCCTTAACGCATGCGAAAACGCCATATAGCACTTTGATAAATGACCCCCTAAGTTAACCCGATAAAACTTATTGGGTTAACTTAAATGAGATATTCAGCAGCACGGCTATGCCTGAATATCCCTGTATTTGATGCTACTTAGCCAAATATGGGGACATCAGCAGTCTGAATATCAGCACTTTAGGGCTAAGTTAGCCAGATAAGAAGTACCATCCTGACCTACCCATTCCCCACCTCTGAGTTATCTGCTAACTACTTAGCTGGAAAAGTGACTTATCCAGCTAAGTGGCAACCGCTGAACATAGCCAGATATTCAGCGGCCACCGCTAGCTGGAAAAATCCTACTTATCTGGCTATGTAGCTTTTGAATATTGGACTCCCACCGGATATTAAAGAGGTATTCTAGGGAAGAGTTAAGTTATCTAGCTAACTAAGCCAATTTATAAAGGCCTCATTCACTAAGCATTTTTCCCATAAACACAGAATGGGAAAAAAGCCTTAGTAAATCAGGTCCTAAATTAGCTGAATAACTTTACACCTGCTTCAGAGCATGGCTAAAGTTATCCGGCCTTGTATGGCCAGATAACTAGCTATTTGGATATCTTCAAATATATCTGGTTAAGTATCACTATCATTATAATTTTTAAAAAACTGCAGCCCTTTTCTCTTCAAGTTCCCAGATAACTTTAACCTCCTCTTGGCCACATCTCACACAGTTAGTTAAATAACTTAATTCAGCAAACTCCAAATATTGGAGTTAGCTGGATAAGTTATCAGCTAACTCAGCTCTGTCCCAGAATGCCACCGAAAAGCCTCTCACACGGATAACGTTTATTCAGATAAGTTTCAACGATATTCAGAACTTGGCATTTATCCAGATAAACCCATATCCCTTTGGGATTTTAAAAAATATGCTACCTTCTTTTGAAGACATTTTGATTGAGTTTGTTAATTTATTGCTACAGACAGAGTGATGCCTTTATTATAAAAACAAGCCACTGTCAGGCCTATTAGGAAAAACTGTTCTGATTTCACTGCCTCTCTATCTTATTATTGGCCTGTTTCTAACCTCTGCATCTTGAGCAAGGGGTTGGAGAAGTGGGTCCCTTGCTCAGTTTGAACATTTTTTTTACAACAAAATAAAATACTGGACAAAGAACTGTTTGGGTTTCATAGGGCTTATGGTACTGAGACTTTGTTGCTATCCTTGTTGGACGATATTTATCATAATCTGGAGTATAAAGAAATCTGGAATACTTATACAATGGGATGTATCATCAACATTTCTCATGCTAAATTGTTGCTTATCTTGAGGGCTGTAGGTGTGGGCGGGGTGGCTATGAAATGATTCCAATCTTTCTTAACTGATAGGATGCAACACGTCCAGTTTCATAGCACTAGCTCAGGTAGGTATTCCCTTGCTACAGGTGGGCCACAGGAGTATTATATGCCACTTTATTTAACGTATATATGCAGTCATTAGGTGGGCTGCTGGACATTCTGGGCTTTTCTTACAAAATGTATGTCGGCGATGTACAGGGCTTTTATTTCTAGTAGGTTGCCAGGAGTATTCGCACACAATGCTTTCAGCATGATATGTCTTTAATTAAGAACTGGGTGGCTGTGGGCTAGTTTTAAATTATAATGAAACTGATATTTTATGTTTGGATAAGTCTGAGCCACCAGCTTTGACACTTAGTTTTAAGGTTAATGGTGTTCCAGTGATTTTAAGTAATGAAGCCCATAATTTGGGTGTGCTACTTGATGTTTCCCTCTCCTTAAAGCCTCAAATTAGTAGTGTTGCTAAGACAGCAATTTTTACATTACATTCGATCCATCCACTGTGTCATATATTAATTTCCGCAAGATTTTAAGATGGCAGTTCATGCCACTGTTTTAAGTAATTTGAATGACTGCAATGCACTTTTATCTGGGGCCTGCCAAAATACTTGTTGCATGCATCGAATCTGGTTCAGAACGCAGCTGTTCGTGCCCAGTATGGGCTGTGATGTGGCACAAATGTAACAAGTTTGCCAGTGGAATAAAGGATTCAGTTTAAAGTTTTAACTATAGTACACAAAGCACTGCACTTAGAATCTTATTGCGTAGCAGGTCAGCTGACTTCTCATGTCCCATTACGGGAGCTGCAATTGTCGTCTCAGGGCCTACTTGCTGTTCCAGCTCTAAATTTCCCTTACAAATGACTAGACAAAGAGCTTTTTCTACAGCTGCACCTTTATTATGGAATTCTTTACCGCGAGATATTCGTAACAAATGTGCCTAGGGCAGAGATGGCCAAGCTTTTGAGCTCAGTGTGTCAAAATTCATAAAAAAACCGAGCATAACTCGGGTGGTGTGTCACTTCTAGAAAACTCCATAATTTTGTGATATTTGTAGCTCTAATTAATAACACAGTTATAATTTTAATATATGTACTGTATTTATTAATAAAGCAAAAACAAATAATTCGTTACCTTACCTGCTTAGTGACTTTTTTGTTGCTGAATTTCATTGGCTAAATCTTCAATTAAAACACTCTCTCTCCCTCCCCCCCCTCCCCACTCCCCACACACACCAAATTCTTACTCCCCTGGATTTTCTCATACACACTCATGCTCTCACACTCACTGGCTCCCTTACATACACACAAACACACACACCCAGGCAATCTCCCAATCATTCTCTCTCTCTCACACACACACACACACTCAACCCCAGGCAGGCACCCATTCATTTTCACACCACTCCCGCTCCATCCTCCAGGCAGGCATCAATTCATTCTCACACACACAGACCCCCAGGCAGGCACCTATGCATTCACATACATACACCCCCAGGCAGACTCTCATTCATACACAAGCATTCACTAAAGGCAGACCCCCCTCTCTTTTGCCAGCAACCTCAGAGCCTCTCTCATTCCTCTGCTGCCACTGTCACTGCTGCCGTGTGGCTATTGGGGAGGTGCCGATTGCTGATACTGACACTGAAGCCCATTCTGCTGCCTCCTCTGTGCAGGCCCTGTGGGCTTCCATTTTCTCCATGCGGATCTCGTACATTGTGAGATCCGCATAGAGAAAGTGCTATTCTTGCACATTCCCAAAGATTACATGTGGCAATCACTAAAAAGTAATTTTTATTTTTTTTTACCTTTGCTGTCTGTTCTTAGTTTTCTAATTGGTTGGTCACAGGCTTTTTTTTTCAACCTTCCCTTTCTTTTTGCCAATTCCTTTTATATTGTCTTTTTTTCTGTTTCTTTTCTCTCCATCTTCTTCCCTCAAACACACAGTCAGGTTCTCATTCTCACATGCATTTCTCTCTCACACACACACACAGGCGCTCACTGTCACATGCTCTCTCTCATACACACAGTCTCTCACTGGCACATGCTGTCTGACTCTCACACACACAGGCTCTCTCTCACTCCCACATGCTGTCTTGCTCAAGCACATGCTGTCTCTACAAACATTCAGGTCCTCACTCTCACACACAATCTCTCAACTCATCTCTACAGACCCTCAGCCTCTCTCTCACCTCTGGGCCTCTTCTTCGTGGGTCGCCGCAGGATGGGCTCTTTAGCAGCCCTGATCTTCTTGGGCTCAGTGGCCCTGCTACCGGGACTCTTCCTCTTCTCGGGCCGCTGTGACTTGGGATTCGTGGCGCTGCTCTTCTTCTGCACGCGCTGCTCTTCTTCTGCACTCGCTGCTCCTCTTCTGCACGCGCTGATGCTTCTCCTCCTTCCTGCCCACGCGGCTCCGGCAACGTTTACTTCCTGGGCCGCACAGGCAGGAAGGAGGAGGAGCATCAGCGCGTTTAAACGCAATCTTTTTCTTTGGGCCGTGGTGACGTGAGCCTCACCATGGCTCTGCCTATCTGCCTGTCGCTGCGCCGCATAAGCCTCCCTGCGCCAGAGGGCATTGGGGGGATACTAAAAAACTAATTTTAAAGGGTCGGCGCAGCCGATAAAAAAAAAAGAAATTTCCCAATAGTCCACGAAACGCTGCGCGTGTCAGCAAAAATGTCTCGGCGTGTCACCTCTGACACACGTGTCATAGGTTAGCCATCACTGGCCTAGGGCAACAAAACTCTAAATCAGTCCCTGGGCTCCAGTCCTGCCATCCTGTCGCAAGGCAACAAGACAGCACTCAGAGGAGGAGCAGGAGCAGGGAGCTCACACAACAGCAGGTCCTCCTATACAGGGCCAGTGGTAGCTTTTTTGCTGCCCTATGCGAACAATTACTGTGCTGCCCTCCCCCCGGATTCATTTCGTCTCTGCCCTGGGCCCATCAAAAAAAGCTCAGCTCCCTCCAGTAATCCATATTTTTAAAAACTGACAATCCCCCCAAATGGAACCCATAGTCATGGGAAGGATATTAGGTACCCTAGGCAAACTTTACAGCCTTCACACACATAGACACAATTCAATTATGCATTTATAACAGATTTTACAAGAAAAAAAGAACATTCAAAAGTACAGTTTTCTGAGGCAAAAATATCACTTACAACATGCATATTAAATTTACCTGCACCGCTATGGTGCCAACCAGAAAATACTGCAAAAAAGACACTTGGAACTCCTATGGAATTAGACTTTTTGTAATGTATGCTGGGTGTGAGCTTGGCCCTCAGAAAGCCATGAATAAACAGAATTACCCTTACTATATAGTAAACCTCCCATACCAAAACAACCCTAACAACCTTATGTATGAAAAGGCAACACTGCACATATTACACCAGGCCCTAGAACACCAATACACTTTCTATTAGGAAAACAGAATACATCAGACTGTGTAGATCCCTACAGATGAATAATAAGGTAGCAGAATACCTCACCTCAGTCACACACGGAGAACACGGACAGACCCTGACCAAATACAGAATAAAGAGACCAGAAAGTATGAATAAACATGCTGACAAAAACTAAACTGGAAAAACAGAAACATTACCATTCTTCATAAAACATTAAAAAATAAAATCAAGAAATATAAAACAACAATCATAATAGTAAAATTAGTCATAAAAAGAATAAATATTTGAAATCAGTTAAATGGAATATCCAAAATTTCCCAAATACCAATAAAATATTTTAAAACATCTGTTGAATAAAAAAATCCAATTAAAATATGTTCTAATATTTCCCCCAAAAAACAATAAAATATTTCAAAACAGTAGAAATATCAAATTATATCTCCTTTTCTCCATACCTGGGATCTTTTGAGATTGTTATGGATTGAGGGAAGTAGGGCCACACAGACATACATACATAAACTCATATTCATTTTATTTATTTATTTATAAACTCTTCTATACCGTTGTTGAGTTAGATAACCATCACAACGGTTTACAAAAAGGCACATTAACGAAAAATATGAGTGGCATAGATTACAAATTAACCATGTGCCATCATAGAACAGTAACAATTTAGTGTCAAAAACTATGTGTGTCAGTTAAGCTTATTTGTTCGGAACATATTATGCGGTTTTAATTTAACATTAAAATGCATTTTGTAGGTTAAAAGTAATAACTTCTAGTTTGGTGCATCCTTATCATTCAACCGTTTTTCTCCTTATCTTTATCTTTGTAAAAGGCTTGTTTAAATAGCCAGGTTTTCAGATTAGTTTTGAACATTTTCAAATTTCTCTGCAGCCTTATTTCGAGTGGCATGGTGTTCCATAGCACGGGGCCAGCCAGTGACAGTGCTCTTTCCCTTACTTGCGTGAGGTGTGCTGATTTGACAGAGGGGACAGTTAGTAAAGCCTTATTAGCAGATCTCAGGTTTCTTTGCGGTACATGTACGCACAGTGCAGTGTTGAGCCAGTCTGCTTTTTCATCATGGACTAGTTTCTGAATTATACATAGTGTCTTATATTGTATTCTTTGTTCAACTGGAAGCCAGTGTAAATCGGCGAGTGTTCCTGTAATGTGGTCATTCTTTTTTTTGCCAGTCAAAATTCTAGCAGCTGAATTTTGTAATATTTGTAGTGGCCGAATAGTAGATTGTGGTAGTCCTAAAAGCAGGGAGTTACAATAATCTGTACTTGCGAAGATCATTGCCTGTAGAACTGTGAGAAAATTGTTTAGTGTTAGTAGAGGTTTTAGTCTTCTCAGGATCATTAGTTTCGCATATCCTTCTTTTATTTTCAGTGAGATGTGTTGTTTCAAGTTTAACTCAGGGTCGATTATTACTCCTAGATTTCGTACTTTTAATGCTAACTCAACGGTTTGAATATTATTGATTGTGATTGTTGGTTGTATATGATGTATGTTTTTACGTTCAAGGTGTATGAATTCTGTTTTGTCGAGGTTTATTACCAGTTTCATCTGATTTAAGAGCTGTTTGATTATTTCAAGATACATATTGGCAAGTTTCATTGTTTCTTCAATGGTGTTTACAATAGGTAGCAGTAGCTGTATATCATCTGCGTATATGTAATGTATGATTCAGAGTCCTGCTAGTAGGTGACATACTGGAAGTAGATAAATGTTAAAGAGTGTTGCTGACAGGGCTGATCCCTGTGGTATACCGGTTTGTAGTTTGACTTTGTCTGAAAGTGTATTTTTAATTTGTACCTGAAAACATCTATTGTTTAAGTATGACTCAAACCATTTTATTGTTTTGTTAGTGAGTCCAATTTCTTTCAGCCTGTTGATTAGTATTTTGTGATTTACTGTGTCAAATGCTGCGGAGAGATCTAATAGAACTAGAATGTAATGTGTTCCTGTATCGAAACCTCTTAAGATAGTATCTGATAAGGCTAAGAGCAAGGTTTCAGTACTGTAGTGTTTACAAAAACTATGTTGTGCTGGGTAAAATATGTTGTTGCTTTCAATGTGGTTTGATAGTTGTTTTTGTACTGTTTTTTCAATTAGCTTGGCTAATAGGGGTAAGTTGGAAACTGGTCTATAGTTGTTAACATTTAAGAGAAATTAGGGAAGCTAACCAAATTGGTAGTGCAGTAATAATGGGAGACTTCAATTACTCCAATATAGACTGGGTAAATGTATCATCGGGTCACGCTAGAGAGATAACGTTCCTGGATGGAATAAATGATAGCTTTATGGAGCAATTGGTTCAGGAACCGACGAGAGAGGGAGCAATTTTAGATCTAATTCTCAGTGGAGCACAGGACTTGGTGAGAGAGGTAACGGTGGTGGGGCCACTTGGCAATAGTGATCATAATATGATCAAATTTGATTTAATGACTGGAAAAGGAACAGTGTGCAAATCCAAGGCTCTCGTGCTAAACTTTCAAAAGGGAAACTTTGATAAAATGAGAAAAATTGTTAGAAAAAAACTGAAAGGAGCAGCTACAAAAGTAAAAAATGTCCAAGAGGCGTGGTCATTGTTAAAAAATATCATTCTAGAAGCACAGTCCAGATGTATTCCACACATTAAGAAAGGTGGAAAGAAGGCAAAACGATTACCGGCATGGTTAAAAGGGGAGGTGAAAGAAGCTATTTTAGCCAAAAGATCTTCATTCAAAAATTGGAAGAAGGATCCAACAGAAGAAAATAGGATAAAGCATAAACATTGGCAAGTTAAATGTAAGACATTGATAAGACAGGCTAAGAGAGAATTTGAAAAGAAGTTGGCTGTAGAGGCAAAAACTCACAGAAAAAACTTTTTTAAATATATCCGAAGCAGAAAGCCTGTGAGGGAGTCAGTTGGACCATTAGATGATCGAGGGGTTAAAGGGGCACTTAGAGAAGATAAGGCCATCGCGGAAAGATTAAATGATTTCTTTGCTTCGGTGTTTACTGAAGAGGATGTTGGGGAGGTACCCGTAATGGAGAAGGTTTTCATGGGTAATGATTCAGATGGACTGAATCAAATCACGGTGAACCTAGAAGATGTGGTAGGCCTGATTGACCAAACTGAAGAGTAGTAAATCACCTGGACCGGATGGTATACACCCCAGAGTTCTGAAGGAACTAAAAAATGAAATTTCAGACCTATTAGTAAAAATTTGTAACTTATCATTAAAATCATCCATTGTACCTGAAGACTGGAGGATAGCAAATGTAACCCCAATATTTAAAAAGGGCTCCAGGGGCGATCCGGGAAACTACAGACCGGTTAGCCTGACTTCAGTGCCAGGAAAATAGTGGAAAGTGTTCTAAACATCAAATCACAGAACATATAGAAAGACATGGTTTAATGGAACAAAGTCAGCATGGCTTTACCCAGGGCAAGTCTTGCCTCACAAATCTGCTTCACTTTTTTGAAGGAGTTAATAAATATGTGGATAAAGGTGAACCGGTAGATATAGTATACTTGGATTTTCAGAAGGCGTTTGACAAAGTTCCTCATGAGAGGCTTCTAGGAAAAGTAAAAAGTCATGGGATAGGTGGCGATGTCCTTTCGTGGATTGCAAACTGGCTAAAAGACAGGAAACAGAGAGTAGGATTAAATGGGCAATTTTCTCAGTGGAAGGGAGTGGACAGTGGAGTGCCTCAGGGATCTGTATTGGGACCCTTACTGTTCAATATATTTATAAATGATCTGGAAAGAAATACGACGAGTGAGATAATCAAATTTGCAGATGACTCAAAATTGTGCAGAGTAGTTAAATCACAAGCAGATTGTGATAAATTGCAGGAAGACCTTGTGAGACTGGAAAATTGGGCATCCAAATGGCAGATGAAATTTAATGTGGATAAGTGCAAGGTGATGCATATAGGGAAAAATAACCCATGCTATAATTACACGATGTTGGGTTCCATATTAGGTGCTACAACCCAAGAAAGAGATCTAGGTGTCATAGTGGATAACGCATTGAAATCGTCGGCTCAGTGTGCTGCGGCAGTCAAAAAAGCAAACAGAATGTTGGGAATTATTAGAAAAGGAATGATGAATAAAACGGAAAATGTCATAATGCCTCTGTATCGCTCTATGGTGAGACCGCACCTTGAATACTGTGTACAATTCTGGTCGCCGCATCTCAAAAAAGATATAATTGCGATGGAGAAGGTACAGAGAAGGGCTACCAAAATGATAAGGGGAATGGAACAACTCCCCTATGAGGAAAGACTAAAGAGGTTAGGACTTTTCAGCTTGGAGAAGAGACGACTGAGGGGGGATATGATAGAGGTGTTTAAAATCATGAGAGGTCTAGAACGGGTAGATGTGAATCGGTTATTTACTCTTTCGGATAGTAGAAGGACTAGGGGACACTCCATGAAGTTAGCATGGGGCACATTTAAAACTAATCGGAGAAAGTTCTTTTTTACTCAACGCACAATTAAACTCTGGAATTTGTTGCCAGAGAATGTGGTTCGTGCAGTTAGTATAGCTGTGTTTAAAAAAGGATTGGATAAGTTCTTGGAGGAGAAGTCCATTACCTGCTATTAAGTTCACTTAGAGAATAGCCACTGCCATTAGCAATGGTTACATGGAATAGACTTAGTTTTTGGGTACTTGCCAGGTTCTTATGGCCTGGATTGGCCACTGTTGGAAACAGGATGCTGGGCTTGATGGACCCTTGGTCTGACCCAGTATGGCATTTTCTTATGTTCTTATGTTCTTTTTCTTAATGATTGGTTTGATTATGGCTCCTTTCAAGGTATCAGACATTACTCGTTCATTTTCTCATACACTCCATCTCATATATATATATGCCTATGTTCTCATACATACTCGCTCTCTCTCCCTCACAGACACATTCTCGGGTAGATTTTAAAAGGGTTACGCTAGGGGGGGCGTGTCGGGTTGGTGGTGCGACGTTTGGAGCTTTCCGGGGGGGCATGTCAGGGGCGTGGTGCCGGCCCGGGGGCATTCCGGGGGCACGGCCGAGGCTTTCGGAACAGCCCCCAGGTTGGGAGATGGCACACCAGCAGCCCGCTGGCGCGCGTGAGTTACGCCTGCCAGAGGCAGGCATAAGGGGGGGTTTAGATAGGGCCGTGGGGGTGGGTTAGGTAGGGGAAGGGAGGAGAAGGTGCAGGGGGAGGGAACAGGCAGCGTGCGCAGGGCTCAGCACGCGCAAGTTGCACAAATGTGCACCCCCTTGCGCACGCCGACCCCGGATTTTATAAGATGCACGCGGCTACGCACGTATCTTATAAAATCCAGCGTACTTTTGTTTGAGCCCGGTGCACGAACAAAAGTACACGCGCGCGCTGTTTTTTAAAATGTACCTCTATGTGTACACGTATGTGAGCATGCCTGTGAGAACCTATATGTGACATATAGGCTCTCAGAGGCACACACACACAGACACACACATGCAACAGGCTCTCACACAGACATACATATACAAATGAACACAAGCTCTGATAGATAGAGACACACAAGCTTTCACAGAGACACATACATACATATATATGCACACAAGCTCTGACACAGACACAAATGCACAGATACACATTCAAGCTCTCAGATGCATACAGCTCGGACACAGATACACACTCAGGGTCTCACACAGACACACACACATGAACACAAGCTCTCACACAGACACACATACATACAAGCTCTCACATAGATATATGCATAAAGGTTCTCACATATACACACAGCCTCCTTTGTAGAGGCAGAGCAGCGAAGAAAGATTCCTCCTTGCTAACTCGATTCGTAGTTGCAAGGAAAGACCTTTTATGTTGGAAGCAGATGACATCACTACGGGGGGACGCCCCAGAGGTTCGCGCCCTTGCCGGTACAAGTCTGGAGCGTGCGCCCTTACATCATCAGGAACATGGCGGATCCGTAGCGTCAAGCCACACAGAGGCAGAGAGAAACCAAGGCAGCATCTGTCCATCAGAGCCAAAGGGAGTCGCCACAAAGGTAGAGAGGGTGGAGCGAGGGCGAGAATAGGCACGAATGCAACACAGGGAGAGGATTAGAAGGACAAGCTGGGCCATATTAGGGGAGAGGATGTGGGAAGGGAGGGAGAGGATTGGGTATGAGAGAGAAAAAGGGGTAAACCAAGAGAAGGGAGAGACAGAAAAAGAGAAGACTGGGGATTGAAGGAGAGGAAGAAGGGAGAAAGGACCCTGCACAAGGGTGATGGAGAGGAAAAGAGGGCACAGAATAAAAAACAAAGAGAGAGGATCAGTTTCTGGGAAGCTGGAGAAATGACTCAAAATAGGGAGAGCAAGGTGACCTGGAACAGGAGGAGAGATGATCCAGGATGGAGGGAGAGGAAGAGAGGACAGGGTACAGGATGGACAAAAAGGGAAAAAGGAGCTGAATTGGGGGAAAGGGGAGGAGAGAGAAGCAAGACAAGAAAAGGAGAGAGCTGGGGATGGGATTGAGAGAGAAAAAGACCTTGAATTTGTGGATGGGGGAATCCTGGGAGATAATGAACGAGAAAGGGAATGAGGAATGGAGGCCAGAATGTACGAGAAAGAGGAGGAGAAATGAGGAAAGGAGAGCACCAAGGAAAGAGAAAGAGCACCAGAGGAAAGGAAAGAGCACCAAGGAAAGGAAAGAGCACCAAGGAAAGAGAAGGACTGAAGGAATATCTGTTCTGAAGGAAAGAGAAAGAGGACACCAGAGAGAGAATGAAAACCAGAAAAGGAACAGAGAGAAGACCAATGAATGAGAAAAAAAAAGGACACATGAGCCAGAAATGAAAACAAGTAGATGGATTGGAGTAAACAGAAAGTTTTATTCAAGCATGCCCGACTCTGGCCGAGTTTCGCTCAGAGAGCTGCCTCAGGGCTTGTAAGTCGCATCGGTTGGCTTAGAACATCACAGATAAGATCAAGTTGAAATGGCTCAAAGAGCTTCTTAAGTTTTGGAGCAAGCTCTAAAAATACTGGTATTGCGTACCAATCAATAGTGCTTTCGAGGAAAAGAGCTCGCAACGTCAGCGGATAATCGCTGTTGAATGCTGACGTTGCGAGCTCTTTTCCTCGAAAGCACTATTGATTGGTACGCAATACCAGTATTTTTAGAGCTTGCTCCAAAACTTAAGAAGCTCTTTGAGCCATTTCAACTTGATCTTATCTGTGATGTTCTAAGCCAACCGATGCGACTTACAAGCCCCTGAGGCAGCTCTCTGAGCGAAACTCGGCCAGAGTCGGGCATGCTTGAATAAAACTTTCTGTTTACTCCGATCCATCTACTTGTTTTCATTGCCTACCGCCATCTTGGATCGGCTACCGGTTTGTTTTCTTGGACCACATGAGCCAGAAAGACAAGCCAGACACCAAAGGTTGGAAACTTATTGCTTGATAGAGAATATTAATAACTTATCGATATGAAATATCCTGGGACACAGTTCAAACATATTTTGGGAATAGATGTGTTTTGTTGACTAATTTAGATTTTTTTCTGATGTATAATTAATTATCTTGGTATGCAGGACATACCCGCCAGCATGAAGGCATTTATAATCAGGTCCAAAAATATGCTGTGATTACAAAAAATGTGCTTTTAGGTATATTTTGAGAAGCGATTACTGCAATTTTCCATGGGGAAAGTCCACCAGGTTTCCCCTCCCCCCCCCCCCCCCCCCCCCCCCCCCCCCCACCAAAGTGAATTGCTTACTCACGGCCGACACTACAATGAGCAAGTGTCCCAGATTCACTCCCCAGAAATCTGGTAACCTTACTCTCCCCTCCCTCCCACCTTCCTACCATCAAGAGAAGAGCAGTGCTTGTTACCTGTGCGACCCTCTTCTGCCAGTTTCAATCTGATGTTTGAATGTGTGGGGGGACAGGACCAGCTGGTTCTGCACGTTCAGATGTCAGATAAGAAGCCTCCACACGCACATTTTACAAAAGAGCCTTTCTCCTCCTGCCGGTGAGGGGAGGAGGCGGCTCGTGCAAAATTTTGATTTGGTGGGTCGCGAGGTTTGAGCAAACTTGAAAGTGGGCCACGAAAATAAAAATGGTTGAGAAGGCATTGCGAGGGGGGGGGGGGGGGTGATGAGCAGTGGCAGTGATCAGAGACCCCAGGAGGCAGGGAGTCCCCGAGTGACTTCTTTGGCTGTCGGAAAAGCATTCTCGTGCTCGATGTTGTGAAGGCAACCCCAACCCCTGCCTCTCAGTCAAAGGATTGTTGCTGCTATAGCTGTCTAGGCAGAAGGGGAAGAAGGAACTTCAAAAAGGGGGAAAAAAAATGAGTAGCTGCAAATGAAGGTTCACGGTGCCGTTACCCCATTTGGACCAGATTCTGGTTAAAGAAGTCCAAAAAAGTGGAAGAGAGCTTCTTAAAACTAAAAAGGCATGATGATTTAGGAGAAATCTGCATTCTGCTAGCTAACTATTTATTAGTGAATCCCTTAAGATTGATCCTATGACTTGAAGAACCCAGGACAATGATGTAATGAGTATGTAGGAAATGTATTTATTAACATGATGCAGTCTGCTTCTGGAACGCTGTAGACCTGATATAAAGTGCTTGATTTAACACTAGATTGCTTATAATGTGGTCATAGGTTAGCTCCCAATTTCACATCTTTCAAGTTTGATATATATTCAGTGCCACTTAGCCAGATAAGTGTGGACTTCACTGGCTAAGTGGCAGCAGCTGATTTTTAATCCGATATAATGCAGGCTCATTTATAATGTGGAACAGATTTTTGGACCCCCATCACCCACGTTAGATTGGGTCTACGGTGTATTCATGTGAAAAGTTCTAAAACCAGCTTTTTATATATTCTTCCTTCATTTTTCTGTTCCCACGCTTCCCACCAGGATATCGATAGTAGACACTTCACATCTAGAAAAGCAGGCCAGACTTCTCAAGTTTTTTTGGGCAACTAGGTTTCATTGGCATAGGTGGTTCTTGCTCTTGTGTTCCAATATTCACCTCAATGCACTCTGAAGCTAGAGGCTTCAGGTTGGCTCCAGGTCGACAAAATCTGTGGGTCTGCATGAGATTTATTTATTTGCTTTTCTATACCAACATTCATTGGAACATCACATCGGTTTACAATAAAATATATGAAGCACAGTTATAAAAATAGGTTGAAAAAGTTACATCTAAAATACTAAAAGCAATCAATTAACATATGCAATAAAAATAAGCGTAAAAGTAAAGGTAAACATAAAATGCTAACACAAAAATTTATCATAAATAGATTAAAACTAAAACTATTAAATATATAAGAAAGACTCTGTTACCTTGTGCAAGAGCATTGTGTAGCGTTCTCTTAGTTTCGCTGAGTCGTCTGTTGTTATCATGAGTTGCACCTGTTATATATTGTTCATTTTTTTTGGACCACTCAATAAATATATTGAACATAAGAAAGACTCTGCTTTATGGCTCAAATGTCAATGTAGGAATCTGTGCGGTGTGCTAGTGAACATTATGAGTAGGCTTGCTGGTACAGCCAGGTCTTTTAAGGTTTTTTTTTTAAAGTACGTGAGTTAGGCTTGAGTCTCAATTCTTGTGGTAAGGCGTTCCGTATGTGAGGACCTGCTAGAGTTAGTGCTCGATCTCTAATGGAAGTGAGGTGTGCTAATTTGGGTGAAGGTATTGGTAAGGTCCCATTGCTGGCAGAATGGGTGATTCTTTGTGGGGTCTTGAAATGAAGGGAGGCATTGAGTCATTCTACATTTTGATTATATATTGTTTTATGGATCAGTGTTAAACTCTTAAAGAGTATTCTGTGCGATATTGGGAGCCAGTGAAGATCTTTCAATTTTGGGGTAATGTGGTCATTTCTTCGAGTGTTGGTAAGCACTCTGGCGGTAGCATTCTGTAACAGTTGAAGAGGTCTAATTGTAGTCGCTGAGAGACCTAATAGTATAGTGTTACAATCGTCAACTTTTGAAAAGATTATTGCCTGAAGAACAGTTCTAAGATCATTCAGATGGAGGAGAGGTCTTAATTTGTTTAATACATGTAATTTATAGTAGCAATCTGTGGGAAAAATCTGTCACTTCCCTCCCACCCTTTCCTCTCCCCATATTTCAAAGCAATCAAATCTTCAGAACATTTTGAAGAAACCCAGAGGTTGATATTCAAAGGGTTGCCAATCTACTCAGATAAAATCCAAGATTTAAATATCTCCCCTCCCTCTCCCCTCATCTACCTAAATTTTATCTGGGTAACTCATTAGCCAGATAAAAAGAGGCAGTGATGGGGATCTTCTATGGGTGGGATAAAGTAAGCCATCTAAATCTAGTTGTGAGAAAAGCTATCCCAAACTTATCCTGATAACTTTGTCCCAGTATATTCAGCGCAACACTTATCTGGTTATGTTCCATTGAATATCTGGATAACTTTCCCATTCACCAGCCCACTGAACACAGACCTCCCACCAATCTACAGAAATCTGAAATGGATGCTACATGAATCTGTGGCAAATTTCTGCATCTTGGTCCAGGACTTGCCAGCAGCTGGCCTATCTCTTTAAAAAAAAAAAAAAAAGCTTTTTGAGTTCATAAAAGAATTCAAACAGCTTGCGATTTCTGCGCCGGGTTACTGAGTTGCTTTGAAAACCCCTGTCAAAGATGTCCTTTGCTGGGATGTGTTGTCTTACTTTCTCTTCAGAGAAAAAAAAAAAGACTATACACCCCATGATACTCTAGGAAGATGGTTAAATAAAACATACATATACATGAACAAAACAAATGCTCTCATTTGAATCTGGAGTCACGGGAACTCTCTAATCAGAGATGAAATAAATGGAATTCAGCTGGATGCCATAAAGAAGTCCTTTAAAAGTCATGATGTGAAACATGACCCTTTTGAGAATACCTTTTGGTATGCCTGTTGCAAAACTAAAGACAGATGCACCACAGGATGTTCCAAAGCTGCCAAAGAAACGCATTTGCCGTGATGGCTCAGAAGACACTTCAAATGGGAAGGTACTGAAAGTAATTTGAAGGGCTGCCAAGACAGAAACAGCTCTCAGTGTCTGCTATAGGCAAGGCAACAGTCAGCAGTTCCCCCAGTCTGATCTTTGAAGCCTCTTCACTCCCAAATGTATCTGGTTTTCAGAACGCACAACCAGAATTGCATGAGGTTGGTCCAAGATGCAGGTTAATTTGCAAAGTTTGCTTACCCTTTAAAATCAGACCTGCTTAGGGGGACACAAGGACCAGATCTGGGAACCACTGGAGTAAGTCATAACACAAGCAAACCTTGCCAAATACCAATGCTCTGTGTTAGTTTGTGGTGACAGGTTTGTGTTTGCATGGAGGGCAGGGCATCTGTATTCTTATCACGATAGATTTATAGCAGTGGTTCTCAACCCTGTCCTGGGTTTTCAGTCGGGTTTTCAGGATATCCACAATGAATATGCATGAGAGAAAATTTGCATGTTATGGAGGCAGTGTATGCAAATTTTCTCTCATGCATATTCATTGTGGATATCCTGAAAACCCGATTGGCTGGGGGGGTCCCCAGGACAGGGTTGAGAACCACTGATTTATAGAGTACTAAGTGCATGTTTTTTGTGTTGATTTTTAATTGATTAATGTCTTGGTGTGCCATTGTGTTTTGTTCTCTCTTTGTAGTCCGCTTGGAGAATATTCTTGAATATGATATGCGGATTAGAAATGGAAATAAATAAAATCCGCTTGCAATAATGAATTTAGTGACATTTATGCATTCCATTACTGTAAACTGCTTTTCTATTTTCTGAATTTGGCATTAAAAAGGGATAATAACAGATGGTTTGTTCATGTTATTAAAGCTGTAATTTTACAAATATGTCAGTGAATTGATAATTGGAAAAGGCAGGAAGAAAAAAAGAGAAAGTCCACGAAATATGTATTACGCTTTCTTGGCTCCTTTGCTTCCCTTTTGGGTTTTATTTTAAGGTCGTCATTTTTTTCAGGTTTGCTTTTATAACTTTAGGAGAAAGCAAAGTTGCTTACCTGTAATGGGGGTTCTCCGAAGACAACAGGATAAATCAGAAATAACCAGTGAGTGACATCATTCAACGGCACTGATGTGGACCCAGTTTTCAGAGCTCAGAGCAGGGGTGGGCAATTCCAGTCCTCGAGGGCCACAAACCTGTCGAGGTTTTAGGATATCCTAATGAATATGCATGACACAGATTTGCATACAACTGAGGCAGAGTGCATGCAAATCTTTCTCATGCATATTCATTAGGGATATCCTGAAAACCAGACTGGTTTGTGGCCCTCGAGGACCAGAACTGCCCACCCCTGGCTCAGAGGTTCTTGCAGGTGCTCCCTGCCTCATGAGCCCCTCACTCTCTTCCAGAGCTTAAGCTCTCCAGGGAGATGGGCAGGTAGCACATCACATGTAACCCCATCTTCTGGCAATTACTCAATACCGATGGGGCCAGGAAAGTATTTATAGTCCTCCTGGGGCTGGCTCAGATTTTTAATTCCCTTACCGAGCCTCTTTTACCTCAGGGCTGGGTTCTTTTACCGATTGGGGAGGACAGTTCCACCAAGGCCTTAGACGGTAGGGGGTGATACTGTTTCTTTTCCCTGGGAGAGGTATGTTTTTTTCTTTCGACACAGAAGACTCTGCGTGATGTGTCCAAAAATAAACTTTACTGAAGGTGTATTCTGAATGGTAAGGTGTGTAGCTCACATCACTGCTTATCTTACAGTTTTTACTCTCGGTATCTGTGCAAGGGTCTCTCTATCGCTTGCAGGGCAAAGGACACCCTCACTATCCAGGGCTTGGATAAATGAGGATCTCAAGTGGCCAGGGTATCCTTGTTTGGGCAGAACCATCCCCCCCCCCCCCAACACACAAACACATACAACCGGATAGAAAAATGAATAACAGTCTCTACACTGAATCCCAGATTCCAGGAACGAAGACTCCAAATAGGGGTCCTCAGTTACAATTCAATATTGATCTTACTCACTGGTTATCCAGTGTTCCTCTTGATCTCTTTTACTTTCTCGAATCCCATGATGGAAGGGGTTCATTTGGAACATGCAGCTCTTGATGTTCCTCTGGAAGGGCAGGTAGAGGGGCAGCAAAACTCTTCTTCTCAGATCTTCTAACAAAATTTTCCTTTGCCCAAAAACCAATTCAAAACACCAGAATTTCCAAACAGCGGGTCACCACCATACCTCTGTCCTCCAGGTTGCAGAGGGGCAGGTCTTCTCTACCCTGGGTTCCTCAGGGGGAGGTTTCCCCATGATTTCCCTCCAGGCAAATACCCAAGGGTCTTGTAAGCTTCCTGCAAAGAAAAAACTTTAAAAATCCTGAAAACAACCCGAAATGCCACCAAACAGTCAAGGTGTGGACTGCAAGACAGCTTCCCAACCTTGCCCAGGGACTACAGGCAGGTAGTAATTGAGGCCAAGAGTAGGCTTCAAACACCCAACGAGTAACAAACACCAACTTCCTCCTAACTCCCAAATGAAACTGCACTGTCCCCCAGAGATCTCAGGAGAGAGCTGCTTTTATTACAATACCAGGGTGACAGCCATGCCAGCACCCTCAAAGGGAAGGGCTGCCTATGAATGGTGCCTTCCCCTAATAACCAACCTAGACTACACTAGCAGACCAGGAGTTTACTAGGACCTTAATGGTAATGAGGCCAGAGTGTTGCGATTCCGGGTCGGCCCCGGAATCGCTACTCACGGCCTCAGGCTCCTGCGGTGGGCCCGCGCTCCCCAAACCTCCGGGGACCTCGGCCGCCGCGGGCTCGGCGTTCCCCCGCCTCACCCGGGCCTGTGCTGGCTTCTGCCGGGCCTTCTTCGCTGTGTCGCAGCAGCCGGTGCTCCTCGGCGGCTGGCCCCACCCCCTAGACGCACGCACGCGTCTCTGAGCATGATTTAAAGGGGCCAGCGCGGGAAACTGCAAGGGAAGCCTCCGGGTGACGTCAGACGCTGCAGGGTATTTATACCCTGCAGCTCAGCCTAGACTTTGCCTTGCAACGAGGTTCACAGGTTCTCCTGACTCAGTTGCTGCATACTGAGTTCCCTGCTCTTCCTGATCTTGATCCTGGTTCGGCTGACGGTGTTTCCTGGCTCCTGACCCTTGGACTGGCTTACGACGATTCCCTGGCTTCTGACCCCGGTTCGGCTTTCGGTGATTCTCTGGCTTCTGACCCCGGACCGGCTTACGTTGACGCTTTGGCTACTGACCTCAGACTGGCTTACGGTGATCCCTTGGTTCCTGACTCTGGACTGGCGAACGACGACCCTTCGGCAACTGAACTTGGACTTCATCCGACTTGGCCCTCACGGGTCCGCCTAAGTCCCAGCGGCCGGGTCCCTACAGGCTCCTCCTGGGGGGACTCCGGCTTCCAGGGTGAATCTCCTAAGTCCCAGCGGCCGAACTCCTACGAGCTCCTCTCAGGGGAGGATCGGCTTCCAGGGCGAAGATCTCCCCACTACTGGACCAGCTCCGTCGTCTCCACTTTCCTCGCCAAAGCCCTTGGTCGCATAAGGCTTCCAGAGTTCCTCCTTCGGCCAGTTCCGAGCCTGTCTTTGCCGCCTCCCGATCGGGGCCACTGCTGCCACCATCTACAGCAACTCCTCCTTTGGTTCCGATCGGCCCAAGGGTCCACGAATCCAACACAGAGAGCCACTACACATACATGGCTGATTTATCCTGCTGTCTGTGGAGAACCTCTGTTACAGGTAAACAACTTTGCTTTCTCCATTGACAAGCAGGAAGAAATCAGCCATAACCAGTTGGGAATCCCAAACTGAGGACTGTCTTGCAGTGGAGAGCGTACTATTGGGTGAACAGGCTGAGCAGAACTCTCTTGTCCAAAGGTACTTTCTCTTTGAGACAAACTGTCCAGACAGTAATGGGACATGAAGGTGTGAACAGATGACCTTGACAGAATCTGTAATCTGTAAACCAGCCAGTGTATAGCAGTCCACTAGCCAATTAAAAGAGTTCTTTTGGCAACTTCTCCTCCCAAACTGTTGAGATCAAAGGACACAAACAGTTCAGAAACTTGACAGTGAGGTTGGCTCCTTCAAGTAATGTGCTAGAGCTCTCTTACAGTCTAAGGAGTGAAAAACCTATTCCCCTTTATATGTATGAGGTTTTGGAAAGAACATAGGCAGCACATTTGTTTGGTTGATGTGGAATGCAGATACTTAGAGCAACACTGTTGTGAAAAAACTGAAGCACATTTGTTTGGTTGATGTGGAATGCAGATACTTAGAGCAACGTTGTTGTGAAAAAACTGAAGCTATGGCAAATAAGAGACCAGAATCTGTAATTCGCTCACTCTTCTCCCTAAAGTGACAATCACAAGCAACACCACCTTCTAGGTAAGAACATAAGACGTTGCCATACTGGGTCAGACCAAGGATCCCTCAAGCCCAGCCTCCTGTTTCTAACAGTTGGCCAATCCAGGTTATAAGTACCTGGCAAGTTACCCAAACACTAAGTAGAACCCATGCTACTGATGCCAGTAATAGCAGTGGCTATTCCCTAAGTCAACTTGATTAATAGCAGTTAATGGACTTCTCCTCCAGGAACTTATCCAAACACTTTTTAAACTCAGCTACACTATCTGTCCTAACCATATCCTCTGGAAACTAAGCTTAATTGTGCGTTGAGTGAAAAAGAATTTTCTCCAATTTGTTTTAAATGCGCTATTTGCTAACTTCATGGAGTGCCCCCCTAGTCCTTCTATTATCCAAAAGAGTAAATAACCGATTCACATTTACCCGTACTAGACCTCTCATGATTTTAAAGACCTCTATCTTATCTCCCCTCAGCTGACTCTTCTCCAAGCTGAACAGACCTAACCTCTTGCCTTTCCTTATAGGGGAGCTGTTCCATCTCCTTTATCATTTTGGTCTTCTTTCTCTGTATCTTCTCCAGGGAAACTATATCTTTTTTGAGATGGGGCGACCAGAATTGCACACAGTATTCAAGGTGCGGTCTCACCATGGAGTGATATGGAGGCATTATGACATTTTCCGTTCTATTAACCATTCCCTTCTAATAATTCCTAACATTCCGTTTGCTTTTTTGACTGCTGCAGCACACTGAGCCAACGATTTCAATGTGTTATCCACTATGATGCCTAAATCTTTTTCCTGGGTGGTAGCTCCTAATATGGAACCTAACATCGTATAACTACAGAATGGGTTATTTTTCCCTATATGCATCACCTTGCACTTGTCCACATTAAATTTCATCTGCCATTTAGACACCCAAATCCTTCAGTCTTGCAAGGTCCTCCTGCAATTTCTCACAATGCGTAATAATCCGTATGTGATTTAACTACTACTCTAAATAATTTTGTGTCATCTGCAAATTTGATCACCTCACTCTTCATATCCCTTTCCAGATCATTTATAAATATATTGAAAAGCACCGATCCATGTACAAATCCCTAAGACACTCCGCTGTTTACCTTTTTCCACTGAGAAAGTTGACCATTTAATCCTACTCTCTAAGAAACTTCAGATCCGCCAATTCGAGAATTTTGAAGGGAGGTTTCATGAACTGAGCCAGGACCACATTAAGGTCCCACAGCACGGATGGTTTACTGACAGGAGGCTTGGTATTCCACAGTCCCTTCATTAACTTTGACACTAAAGGGCAGAGAGAGATGGGAGCTCTGTCCACCTGCTGGTGATAGGTTGCAATGGCACTGAGAAATACCTTGACAGAAACGCTGAGGCCTAATAATGATAGGAAGAATAGGTATTGAAAAAAGACTTTCAGTCCAAAAGAGAAGCGGTCCAGATGATAGTATTCTCACCATGCAAAGAATCTCTTTCACTTGAAACCGTAAAATCTCCTGGCAGAAGGCTTCCTAGGTGAGATTAGAATGTCCTCCTCTTCCCTGAGAAGGAGCAAGGAGGATACTACTGTGCATCAACATCCACACTGTGAAGGCCAAGGAGGAAAGATTTGGGTGGTAGAACTTTCCAACCTTGTCAGGGCCTAGTCCGTGTCCTCACGAACTGGGCCCCAACAGGCAGGTGATTGGAATATGCCATCTTTGCGAATGTGCATTTCTTATATTTTTGTACTTTGCTCTTGCTTTAGAGTTCCACTGTTCAAAGTCTGTTGCTCAGGCTGTTTCGGTTTTGTCTGCATGTTTCTGTTACTTCTTTGTAGCCCTTTATTTCTGTATTAGGTGAGGGTTGGTCTGCCTGTGTGTGATTGAGATGCAGTATTTCTGCTAGTGTGTAATTTCTCTTTAGGCATTTGTAAAAGTCCAGGTTGTTTAGTTTGCCTATTAAGTGGTGTATTAGTGTTCCAGAGCCTGGTATAATACTTATATTGCTGCCTTTTCATAGATAAGGTTGCAGTTGTTTAGTCCTGAGTGTTAGTTTGGTATGGGGTATGGCAAGCTTCTAGGTATCTTTTTATATGCAGAGATTTGTGTTACTTCACAAAGGAGCCGATGCAATATCAGGCGCTGAGTTCAGTGCACTACTAAAAGTGAGGTTAGATGTGCGTTTTGGACACGCTAGACATATGACCATTGCAATATCGGGATCAGCGCATCCAAAACGCATGTCCATACCGGTGAGCAGCTAATAGCCCTCATCACATACAAATGCCATGTTGATGAAGCTATTACCTCCAATATAACAAACAAATATGCGCTCCGCCACGCACATTTTTACCCTCAAAAATTAATTTTGATTTGAAATCCTTATAATTTATGGGCTCCCTCCCGACGCAGTCTTTTAGAAACACAGCCCGTGTCTCAAGACCGTTGATTCTTTGATATAAACTATTTGACTCAATGCTGACATTTTGAACCTTTGTAATTGCTTATATACATTAAAACTGTGTTTTGGAACGTTATGGACATTGTAGAGTCTTTGATGTTCTTCCCCCTCTTATTGATTATTATTATTATTATTTGCCTCCTTAGCCTGCCATCACATGACCTCGTCCAAACCTTTTTTAAACCCACCTATGCTAATTATCCTTACCACATTCTCCAGCAATGTATTCTAGAGCTTAATTGTGCATTGAGTGAAAAACTATTCTTACCAATTTGTTTTAAATGTGCTACTTAGTAACTTCATGGAGTGTCCCCTAGTCTTTATTTCTTGAAAGAGCAAATGATTTGCATTTACCTGTTCTACTCCACTCATGATCCTATAGAATTCTATCGCATCTCTTTTCTAAGGTGAAGAGCCCTAACCTCTTTAGCCTTTCCTCTTAGGAGAGCCATTCCATTCCCTTTATCATTTTAGTCACCCTTCCCTAAAACTTTTCTAGTTCCACTATATCTTTTTTGAGTTGCAACAATCAGAATTGTACTCAATATTCTAGCTAATTTTGCACATACAAATATGGTTAGAAAAAAAAACACATTGTTCTAACTTTATACAGGTAAAGTTATACATGAGACTTTATCCAAGTATATTCAGTGGCAAACTTGGGTAAGTCCCGCTGAATATCCATGAAAAATTATGGACCAGATTTTAAAATCTACGCCTAATTTTATAACATGCGTGCGCAGCCGTGCGCATGTTATAAAATCCAAGGTCAGCGCATGCAAGGGGGTACACAATTGTGCAACTTGCGCACGCTGAGCCGTGCAGCCTTCCTCCATTCCCTCCGAGGCCGCTCTGAAATCGGAGCGGCCTCGGAGGGAACTTTCCTTCTGCCCCCCCCCCCCTACCTTCCCCTACCTAACCCACCCCCCCCCTACCTTCCCCTACCTAACCCACCCCCCCCCCAGCCCTACCTAAAACCCCCACTTACTTTTGTCCTAGAAGTTGCGCCTGCCTCTGGGCAGGCGTAGATTGCATGCGCCGGCCAATGGCCGGCCCGCTGTGCCTGGAGGTTCCGGCCCCGCCCCTTTTTCAAAGCCCCAGGACATGCGCGCGTCGCCGAGCCTATGCAAAATAGGCTTGGCGCATGCAGGAGCGGGTTTTCGAGGTTCCGCCCCTATGTGCATAACTTTACCTGATAAATTAGCTGCTCACCAGATCTATGAATATTGACCTCTAAGTGATCAAAAATCAAAGAGGTGAATTTTCGAAACATTTTGATATGTAAAATTAGCAAATATGCATGTAAGCAGCTTGCACTCGCATATATGCTATTTTATAAACACCAAAAGTATGCATGTGTTTTCGATAATGCGTGCACATTTATGCTGTATGTTTTTAAAATAGGTAGGAAAAGTACATGCTTTCAATGCATTGCAGATATTTACGCGCAACAACATACACGCTCATGTTAGAGGGTAGACGGACACGTATTTTATAATCTATGCACACCTGATACACACACATTATAAAATGCTATAGATCTCCCCATGGCCATATATGTACCTATATGGGGCTGTGCAGAGTTGTCTGAAAGTTACCCTCAAAACTTTTTATGCAGGCGAATGTGTGCTTACCCATATAAAAAAGCTTTTTGATTATTGTCCCCTTCAGTCCCTTGTGTAGGTTACAGATTGTAGGCTATTCATAGGACATGTACTATTAGCTGTGGAGAAAATATATGGAAGTGAGTTGGGGAAGTGGAATTATATGCCGAGAATGCAGAACCAAATCACTGTGCATCATTTCCAGTTTGATTATAGTAATATGTTTAAGAAACAAATAAAGGCATACTTTTTTAGGCAAGTATTTGGACTGCGTGCAGAAGCATCGTTAGCTCTCAGGTAGTCAGTATTTTAGCAATGACAGGTTTATTTTAAGCACAAATATACAACAGCTAGGCTGACCTATCCATTCTGATGCTTTCATTTAATTTGGGAATTGTGATAAATATGAATTTATTATATAACCCACCTCGAATCATAGCATGTGTAGGTAATACATTTTTTAAATAAATAACTATATAAAATATTTTGTGCCTGCTTCAATGCAGGTGCAAAGTATGTAGGTACTTTGTCCCACATTGTGCATGCTGGAAGATTTCACATGGAAACTCTGTGAGAGGTTTCCCTTAAAAATGAGCTTGTACCTGTGGGACTGTAAGACTCAAGGGAAGGTCTCTTTGTCTACACCACCTCCACTGTGAGGCTGCTCCATGCGTCCACCAGCCTTTCAGTAACGAAATACTTCCTTAGATTCCTCCTCAGTTTATGCCTCATCACCACTGTAGCATCTGCTACTTTAACTTGCTCTGTGTTTCAGCATCCTAGGGGTTTTGGTATTTTGGGGTCCTCCCACTGCTCTAACCTCCGAAGCAAGTGACTGGGGTCATTGTATTTGCGAAGAGGATTGATCCAGAGGGATCTTTCTGGTTCTCTGGTAGACTGTGTCCAAGGAGAGTGCAGTTTTTGGAGGTAGGAGATTTTGCGGAAATATGGAAAGTTGTTGAAGTTTTGGACATTTGTGGACCAGTTACTAAGAGAGGGGCAAGCCCTCAGTATCTTGAAGGGCTGTGCTAGAGTTTTTCCTACCTTTGCACCCAGATAACAGCAAAGGAGAAGACCTGGGAACTTACTGCAGTTTTGAAGAGATTTTTGAGAAAGACTATCGGTATTATCTATTTTGAACTTTTTTTTTCCTTGAATCAAGGGATTTCTCTTACCCTTGATGGATGCTCATGGTTTCAGATGATTACTCTTCCCGCCAGAGGGAAGGAATTTTTGAGTTGGACACTGGTTCAGTTGGGAAAACAATAACTTCAGGATATACTATGGATAAAAAGACTCTTGCTTTCTGGATTACGATTTTCCTAATGTTATTTTTTAATTTTTGCCAAGCTGGTCTGGATCTTACTTTTCAAACTTTGAGAAAATTTTTATTTGAACACTATCCTCTGATTCCATGGTTTATTGCCTACTTCATCCTTAGTGAAGATCTCCTACCTGTGTGTACCACTGACCAGTGACAAGGAAGAGTGGGACGAGTGGGACTTTTGATGACTATATCCATGATTGCACCTGGGGCCCAGGAGGTCGAACCTCCCTGCCACTGGAAGAACTCCGTTGTCCACAGGGCCTCTTGTGAGTCATGAGAGAGAGGTCCGGTATAAAGACGAGCTGCCTGGGGAATTTTGTGACCCCCTAATTTTGAGGCACCCCATGAAGGCATCAGCAGCATTACATCATCAGCCCATGACCACATGTTCCAGAGTCTCCTTTTCACTGAAAGAGACCTGTCTCCTGTGCATTGATACCTATAACAGGGGATAGTTGAAGGAAATAAGTTTTTAAAATAAAAATAAATGTTTCTATCATAGTTCCCCTATCTTGCCTTTCCTCTATGCTATACATATATGATCTTTAAGTCTGCCTAATATACTTTATAACAAAGATCACTGACCATTTTAAATCACCTTCTGGAAAGACTCCGTCTTGTTGATATCCTTTTGAAAATGTGGTCTCCAGAACTATACACAGTATTCCAAATGAGGTCTCGTCATGGACAGGGGCAACATCATCTCTTTTTTTCTGCTGACCATTCCTTGCCCTATCCACCTAAGTTTCTTTTTGGCTTCTGCAGTTGCATTAGGCATTTATTTGGCCACTTTGAGATCATCAGGCCCTGCTCTTGATTCTTGCATCAAAGAATTTCACAGCTTATACCGAACAGCTTCCATGGGTTTTTACAACCCAAATGCATAACTCTGCATTTTTTTTAGCATTAAATCTTAGCTGTCAATTTTGAAAATTCAATAAACAAAAAATTAAAAAAAAAATCTTAGCTGTCAGACTAGACCATTTATTCTTCCATCTTCCCTAGATTCTTCCTCATGTTTTTCACACCTTCCTGGGTGACTATCCTGTTGCAGACTTTAGTATCATCCATAAAAAGACAAACCTTTCCTAATAATCTTCTGCAATATCATTTATGAAAATGTTAAAAAGATTTAGTCCAAAGGAGCGATCCCTGCAGCACTGCACTTGTAATTCCCTTCTCCTTAGAGTAAGTTTCATTAACCACTATGCTTTATCGCCTTTCATGCAACTAGTTTCTAACTTAGGGCCTTATTTTCCAAACGTATCGCACATGGTACGGGACGTTTCGCACGCGAAATGTCCCTTTTCACGTGCGATACCAAAATGGGGGCGGAGTCGGCCCCGGAAGAGGAGGAGTCGGGGCGTCACCGGGGCCGACTCCGTGACGACGGCGCGCACAGTGAAAAGGTAAGTGCTTTTTGCTGCCTATTTCGCTCCCAATAGCTACACCTCCTATGGTGGCGCTATTGGGTGCAAAACCGGCAGCGATCGCACCGCGACGGTGCGATCGCTGCCGGCTAGCACAGGCCCGCCCCCCCCCGTCCCTCATCTTCTAAAGTATCGCCCCCCCCCCGTCCCTCATCTTCTAAAGTATCGCCCCCCCCCCGTCCCTCATCTTCTAAAGTATCGCAGGCCTGCGATACTTTAGAAAATGAGGCCCTTAGTCAGTCACTATAGGATCTATACCATGGGAGTTCAGTTTATTTATGTGTCAAAGACCTTACTGAAATCCAAGTGCATACATCTAGTGCTTTCCCCTGATCTGACCCTCTGGTCACTCAATCAAAGAAATTGATCAGATTCGTCTGACAAGATCTTCCTCTGATCAAACCATTCTAGCATGGATCATATAATCCACTGGACTGCAGAAACTGCACCACCCATAACAGAAGCCTCTCTGTGGGCACCCAATCCTCTTTCCATCATCCTTCCAGCCTGGCAGCTGCACTCTGAATGGCGCTAGTTAGCTGGAGTTGTCCCAATCCACAGATAGCATTCGTCAACAAAGACAGGTATAATTTGGCTACATGCACCAATTTCTACACTTCAAGAAAGTCTTTGTGTTTCTCCAGTCATGCAAACAACAAATAACTGTCTGTTTGCAAACAAAAGCATAGAGAAAACACGTAGATACAAAACTGTAATTAGCTTTTCTTGCTGCTGTTTGCTTAAGATTTGTGATGACAGTGAATTTGGTGAAATGTTGGAGTTCACACACTCTTCCATTCAAAGAAAGTTAACAAAAAAAACCTAGGGTTTAAGAAAGGATCTTTTTCATCCCAATTTACAAGAAAGATTACTGGCATCCATCTCGCTCACCTCAGCTGAAATTGTAACGTCATAATGGCTTTTGCCAACACCACCTCCCTCAAATGAAAAAAGCAGCCTAAAGAAGATAATGAAAGCAATAAAAGAGCAGTACAGGCAGATTTATTTATTTACTTTTATTTTAAAAAATTTTGTATACCGCTGTTCCAAATAGGAAAGGAGATCAAAGTGTTTACAACTAAACATACATAATGAGGTAACATAAAATAAACAGCTATCACAATATTGTCAATCATGAACACATTAAAAATCAAAAAACAAATAAAATCTGAAAATTATAAAAAAGTAAGACAGGAAACAAAAATGACAAATTTACACTCTGGAATGTATAATTATATCTTGAGAGTTTAACCATATTCTTCTTTGAATAGTCATGTTTTGAGTCCTTTTCTGAACAATTTTAAATCAGTCATTGATCTCAGGCAGTCAGGCAATATATTCCAAAGTATAGGCCCCGCAACAGAAAAAGTGTTCTCCCTTACTTCACCAATATGTGCTATTCTGATTTCAAGCAAACCTTTATTTTGAGATCTTAGAGAGCGAGTTGGAAAATAAATATATAATTTAGAACCAACCCATAGTGTATCGGAATTATTTACAAGTTTATGTATTATTGTTAATATCTTGCATTTGATTCTGATTCTAATGGGTAGCCAATGTAGATTAATAAGAACAGGTGTAATATGATCAAATTTTTTTGTTGCAGTAATTACCTGAAGAAAATCTTTTTTTGATCTCAATAGTAAGATAATTTCTGGTTTTTGAGCATTAAGAGCTAAACAGTTATGAGACATCCATTGGTTTATAGCATCTAAATATATTTTTAAGTATTGCAAAGTTTTTGTTAGGTCTCTTTGATGGGAATATAAAACTGAACGTCATCTGCATAGATGAAAAATGTTTGCAAAGTGGAATGAGGTAGATATTAAATAACATTGCAGATAGGGCGGACCCTTGTGGAACTCCTGTATAAATATGTTTTAATGTAGAAGGTTTGTTATTTATATGTATGTGAAATGTTCTATTATGTAAAAATGAATCAAACCATTTACATACTTTATCAGAAATTCCTAGCTGTTCTAATCTATTTAATAAGATTGTATGATCAATGATATCAAATGCTGCAGACACATCAAGTAGGACTAACAGATAGTCTTGTCCACCATCAAAACCTCTCCAGACAGTATCAAACATCGAGAGCAGTAATGTTTCTTTGCTGGCATTTTTACGAAACCCATATTGATTAGGGAATAATGCATTGGATTCTTCTAAGTAGTCAGAACGTCGTTTAAGAATAATTGATTCAACCAATTTCAATAGAAAAGGGAGATTATTTATTTATTTTATTTATTTATTATTTTTATATACTGGCATTCGATCTCAATTGAGATATCACACCGGTTTACATTCAGGTACTGTAGGTATTTTTCTATCCCCAGAGGGCTTACAATCTAAGTTTTTGTAATTAGGATGATAATTATTCAGAAGATTAGGGTCATGTTTTTTATTTTTAATATAGGTTTTACAATAGTTGTTTTTATTTCACTCAGTAAGTTTCCCTCAGATAAAGATAGATTAATCAATTTGGTTAAATAAGGGGAAATGTCTTCCACTAATTGTTTTAATATAATGATAGGGATAGGATTAAGATTACAGGCAGTGGAATTAAGGTTTTTTTTTATTGCCAAGAGGAGATTTGGGCAACGTTCTCTCCACCTAGCTTGCTGGAAGCTAGGTGGAGAGAACGTTGCCCAAATCTCCTCTTGGAGTGAGTTTCCTCACTCCGACGGCCAGCAAATCTTCACTAGAGACCACTGTTCTTTCCGTAGGTCTCATGTGGAATGCGAAAGTGGCCCCCAACCCCCGACGCTCATACCTAATCCCCACCCCGAGTTAGTAGGTGGCCCTCCCATAGGGATTAAAATACCTGTCTAGGGCATAGGCACTATAGTAAGTCTCTCTCTCTCTCTCTCTCTCTCTCTCTCTCTCTCTCTCTCTCTCTCTCTCTCTCTCTCTCTCTCTCTCTCTCTCTCTCTCTCTCTCACCTGAAACAGGCTGTCCGGAACTATCGTGGACCGCGATAACCCTTTACTAGTCTGTAACGCAAATTTGAGGGTTGTAGATAGCAGCCGCGCTAACACTGCGGCTGTTTCGCCGCACACGATAAACTGGTTCCTGCTTTACATATGCGCCGCCCCCTGAATACCAAATTACTAATTCGCATGCGGTAAACTGCTTGGAAAATGAGGCCCTATGTTTGAGAGGAAAATCCTGAAACAATATTATTTACTTTTTTATTAAAAAAATTAGCATGATCTTCTCCATGAAAAGGAGATATAGCAGAATTAGATGATGTAGACAAAGGTCTTGTCAAAAATTTTACAGTAGAAAATAACAACTGTGAATTAAATCCAGTAGCATGTATTTTTTCAGTATATTTTTGTTTAGTTCCTCTAATCATTTTTCTGTATTCTTTTTTGCTTTCTCCAAGCTATTGGCTCTTAATACTTGTTTACATTTGTTTAGTGTTTTATTGTACCAAGGAGCATTAGGTTTCTGTTTTTTGTTTAACCATTATAGTACCTGATTCACTAAGGGCCGGATTTTAAAAGGGTTACACGCATTTTGCATAGCCTCGGCGGCGCGCGCAAGCCCCGGGACGCGCGTAAGTCCCGGGGCTTGCAAAAAGGGGTGGCCAGGGGCATGACCAGGGGCCGTGGTTTTGGATCGGGGGCATGTTTGGGGGCGTGTGGACGGTCTGGGGGTGTGGCTGAGTGCCGGCGCGCCGGCATGGCCGGCGCGCGTAAGTTACTACTGCCCGGAGGCAGTAGTAACTTTTCAGATAAAGGTAGGGGGGGGTCTAGATAGGGCTGGGACGGTGGGTTAGGTAGGGGAAGGGAGGGGAAGGTGTAGGGGGTGGAAGGAAAGTTCCCTCCGAAGCCGCTCCGATTTCGGAGCGGCCTCGGGGGGAACGGGCAGCGCGCGCAGGGCTCGGCGCGCGCAAGTTGCACAAATGTGCATCCCCTTGCGCGCGCCGACCCCGGATTTTATAAGATACGCGCGGCTACGAGCGTATCTTATAAAATCCAGCGTACTTTTGTTCGCGCCTGATGTGCGAAGAAAAGTACGCGTGCGTGCTGTCTTTTAAAATGTACCCCTAAGGGTTTTCCATAAACACAAAATGGGAGAAAAGCCTTAATGAATCTAGCCCATAGTTTGTACTAGTGCAATAATATCTAGTAATTCTTGATTTATTTGGTTCAAATTAGAAATAGCAGAAGTACAACAAGAAGGGGTAATACTGTCTAATTTTTGTGGAAACAATTCTCTTAATTTATCTATATCGATTCTTCCTTGCTTTTGGATGAAGTTGCATCTGTTGAATTAATCTGAATATTTTTGTTATTCATTTGAGCATTAAAAGTAATCATAGAGTGGTCAGACCAAGGAAGTGCTGTTATTGTGATTGTTGAATTAACAATCTCTATAGAAGTCTGCATACTAAAAACCAAGTCAAGCGTATGATCAGCTTTATGAGTTGGGCCTGATATTAACTGATGGATGTCAAAGGCATTCATGGTAGTTAGAAATAATTCAACGGTAGAGGTATACGGTATTTTATCAACATGTAAATTGAAATCCCCGAGAATGATCATTTTAGAAAGGTCGAGAGAATTAAAGAATTCGATCAGGGGTGACATGTTATATGCTAATGCATTAGGAGGGACGTAGACTGCACAAATATTAATTGTAGTTGATTCAAGTAATAATACTTCAAAGGGATTTACAATGTCAACATTTTGCATTTGACAACAATCATAATACCACTACCTCTCCTTTCTTCTCACACTATTGACCTCATATTCATCAACACTGAAGATTGGAATACTATCGCAACCAACACCACAGAAATACCTTGGTCTGATCATCATTTAATCCAAGCATCCTTGACAACCAACTCCATCCTTACTTCTCCTCAAATCCCACCAAATAAAATAACATACCTCTCCCCCTTCAACACTGAACTCCTACAAGAAACTCTTCAAACAGAACTAACTAACATACATCTATCAAATTCTGATGAAGCCACAGCATCATGGCTAATGATCACTAAAAAAGTGGCTGATAACATCAACCCCACCATAAATAAAACGATCAAAACACAACAATCCATGGTACAATGATAGCATCAGAGCTTCCAAACGTTTACTCCGAAAAAAAGAAAAAGAATGGAGACGGAACAAAACTCCAGCCACTCTAAACAAATATCGAAACTACCTAGCACAATATAAAAACACCATCAACAATGCAAAGAAAGAATACTTCTCAAAAAAAAATCAACAAATTTCATCATAACCCCAGAATGCTCTTCTCAATAGTACAATACCTCACAAAGACAACCCAGAAAACTACTTGCACTCACACAAAAGCAACAATTTTGCTGAATTCTTTAACAATAAAATATCAAACTTAATACAATCCAACTTTATTGACAACACCCAGCCCATATGTTTGAGCACAAACCTCGACACCAATTGCACCATCAAGATCCAATCAATCATCAAGAAAATGAACCCCGCCAACCACCCTCTGGACAGCATCCACATAACAAGCCTCAAGGCAATTGAATCTACTATAATAAAAACAATCACCAAGATCGTCAACCTATCTCTTACTGAAGGAAGCTACCCCAATTGCCTCAAATCAGCAATAATCAAACCTATACTGAAAAAGAATAATCTCGACCCAAAAAACCTAACAAACTACCGCCCGATTTCTAACCTATCCTTCATAGCCAAGATCATCGAAAAAGTTGTTCACTCCCAACTCGATGAATAGCTTGAAACAAACAGCATCCTATCCCCAACCCAATATGGATTCAGAAAGAACCTCAGCACTGAGACTCTCCTTCTATCATTAAACGACACTATACTAAGAGGATTCAACAATGGAAAACAATACCTACTCATACTCCTCGACCTCTCAGCAGCATTCGATACAGTAAACCATCAAATACTCCTAGAACGATTGACAGAAATTGGTATATCTGACACTACCCTACAATGGTTCTCATCCTATCTTTCCAACAGAAGCTACCAAGTATCAATCAATAACATCTCTAAGAAAATTAGCCTCAATACTGGAGTTCCACAAGGCTCAGCGTTATCTGCCACTCTGTTCAACATATACCTTTTACCCATTTGCCAGCTACTAAATGATCATCAAATCACCCACTTCCTCTATGCAGATGACATACAACTTCTAATCCCCATCAAAAACTCCACTGACAAAACATACAAAGAAACATCTGTTCTACGTGACTCAATCAAACAACTTCTAACAAAATGAAAACTCATAATCAACATTGACAAAACCGAAATAATCATCATGGACAGAAAACCCAATCCAACACCACCACCCCAACTCACAGCTAACAATCAAATTAACCCAATATCCCTTGTCACTCACACCAGAAATCCTGGAGTAATCAATGACAAATACCTATCCTACAAAAACCACATAACAACCAAAATCAAAGAAGGATATCACAAACCTCTAACCCTAAGACGTATAAAACCTTTCCTAAACTCGTACGACTTCAGAACTGTACTGCAACTACTAATTTTCTCAACCATAGACTACTTCAATTCCCTACTGATTGGCCTTCCATACAACAACATCAAACCTCTTCAGATTCTATAGAACTCAGCAGCCAGAATCCTAACTGGAAAAAAAAAGAACGATCACATCACCCCCATACTAATTTTACTACACTGGCTTCCTATTAAATCCCCATGACCATCATACATAAATTAGTACACACCGATCATCAAAAACAAACAGGTATAAAAATTACCCCACAAAATGCCCATAGGAACCTGCGATCAAACAACACATTTCATCTAACAATTCCTCCCATCAGAGATGCTCACCTATCAACCACAAGAGATAGAGCATTCTCTATTGCCTGCCCGAAAATATGGAACTCCCTACCACATGATTTGAGAACACAAACCAACATCAAAACATTCAAGAAAGATCTAAAGACATTGCCAGGTAAATGGATAGAGTATGGTAAGGAGGTTTGAGGTGCATGTGCAGTTAGGCGAACACTTCCATTTCTCTTCTGCTGCAAGGGGTGTGGGGCCTCTGGAAGCTGGGGTTGTGGAGTTCGAAGCCTGGATCGCTCACTCTGACCTCAAATCCTCTCCCAGAGCTGCTGGGAACAGTATGCAGATGAGCTTTCTGGCACTCTTCTGCTGCAAGGAGTGTGGGGGCTCTAGAAATGGGTTGTGGAGTTTGAAGTAGCATGTACATCACTTCTCCCTGGTTAAGCTCTACACTTAAAGGTGAATTTTCAAACATTGTGCATGTAAAAATTAGCAAATGATATACCTGCGTATTTGTACTTCTTATTTTAAAAAGATATGTGAGTAGATTTTACTTGCATTAATTAGATACTTTTACACCTGTAAGTCAGGGGATGTTATAACATGAGCACTGCATTAAAATAACCATTTTTAACAATTTAGTCTCAGTTCATCCAGTCCATCTGCAGTTCATCCAGTCCATCTCCTGGCTTTTCAGCCTGAAATCTCCACATTTCACCCAGACCCCTTACCCAGTCATTTTTTCACTTTTAAGATGTTTAAGATCATTTTCACCAATTATTGAGCAGGAGTAAATAGATGCAAGAAAGACTTATGTGCATCACTTTGGCAGGTTGTAAAACAGCAACTTACTCTCGTAAATGTTGGCTCCTCCCTAGAAAGACCCTGGCCCACCCCTTTTTTACAGGCGCAAATTTGCTTGCGGACCCTGATTTATGCATGTATATTGCATTTTTTTTATAATACCATGCACTCACATATATTCTATTTTATGTGCCTGAAGTGCTAATTTTTACATGCACAAAGGCGTGGCACTGGGTCGGTGTATGAACGCTGCCAATAACCCAGCGCCATGCCTAGAGTGGGAGGAGGGGGGACCACGGTGCACACCCTCCACACGTCAGTGATGTCATCGCTGGAATATGTGGTGTCGGCGCCGTGCAATGACATCGCCAACGCGCTAATGTCACCCCGTCGCTGCGTACATGTGCTGTACAGCACCACAACCTTTAAGGGTAGAGCTTAAACAGGAAGAAGTTATGTAATATGCCAAATGCGCACGCACATATCTCTTGTAAAATAGCAACTTGCACATGTACCTTTTGGCCCTGCCCTACAAAATCCCAGACCGCCCTTTTTTCACACATAAATGTGTATGAACCCAAAAATACATGCTTACTTCTGATGTTTATACAATAGCGTGAATCGAATACATGTTACTTATGTGCATATATGCTAATTTTACTACTACTTAACATTTCTTTAGCACTACACAAACATTTAAAAAGACAATAGATCTTACAATAGCGCTTACAATCTAATAAGACGACATACAGGACAAGAGTCTTGGGGTATTTCATAAAGCAAGACAATGGTTACAAAGAAAAGAAAGTTAGTTAGCAGGACTAAAAACAGACAATCAGGCTTAAGATTTAAAAGCGGTTTCAAAACGTTGGGTCTTTAGATGGGATTTAAACATAGCAAGAGAGGGAGCATGACCTACCAGTTCAGGAAGACTATTCCAAGCACACAACACAGCCAGGTGGAAAGCACGGAGTCTGGAATTGGCAGTAGAGGAGAAGGGCATGTGTAGATGTTTTGAAAATTCACCCCTATTTTTTTTTTACATATATTATAATGAACTGAATTCCTACTACCAAAGAAAATGAACTTCGTATATTCGTCCCGAATTAAAATTAGCCAGTGTGAAGCCAATATTTAAAAAATCCTTACTATTTCTGATTAAAATAATTGAAGGCATGGTTTTAAAATAAATGATTATCTGAATGACCATGAGCTTTGGACCAATTTCAGTTTGATTTCGGACCAGCTACAAAACTAAAATTCTGTTACTCTCTAGTCTAAATAAATTTCATAGTAGATTTGATTCTGGTCAGAGACCAGGGCAGAGGCTCCAACACCGGCTCTCACTTCTGCAGATTTCCTCCCTGAGAGGCACAGGCGAAGTGTCGTGTGAATTCACCATCAGCAGAGGGACACCCCTCCGCTTCCCAACTGAGGGAGCCGGCGCCAGCAGGCCTGCACCCGTCTCCGAGGCCTCCCCCCTCCCACCCACCACCACTGAGAAAGCGAAAGAGCGTTGGCAGTGCCAGACGCACTTGCACTGGGAGGCGCATGCATGAAGGAGCGCAACACACGAGCATGCCCCTTTGTGCACCCCTTTGTGCATGCCTGAGGTGCTAGCCTGTGATTCCAATCCCACAGCAACTTCTTCAGTTGAAAGAGCAATATGGTCTTTTGTGTCTGACAGAAGACTGAAAATAGCATAAGGCAAAAGATTTTAATTCCAGCCCTAAACATTACTCAAGCAAATATAATGGCTTCTTAAACTTATAGGGAAGAACAAAACCCAAACAGATGATGCAAGTGATGGAGACTAGCCCTGAAATGTGAGTTAGGCAATGCTCTACAATGCTCACATTGCTGCTCAATTTCAAAAGATACCATTTTCTGAGGGACTCTCTGGAGGAGAGAGGAAGGAGCTGCCGTGAACCTCCCCGTTTTCCATCCGCACCAGGGGCCTCTTCGCTGCTGAAGTGACCGCAGCTGTTTTTCATCTTGAGCCCTTGTTACCTGGAAGGGCGGCTGTCAACGTCATCAGTGGGCGACTGCGGGCCCTTTAAATCCCGCAGTGGAGCGGCGCGCTGCCTAAGCCGTGCGATCCGAAATGACGCATGGCTTTGTCCAGCTTCGTCTGGCATCGGCTGCTTGGCTGGGGAGACTGATTTCCCTCCTATTAACCCCTGGAACATCAGCTTTATGGGTAAAAAAAGGAAGGCTAAGATCATTACTTCCTCCCCTGCTCCTCTTGGTAGTATTGGCCCAAGGGATGCTCATGTCAGCAGATTAGTTACACTGCCACAGGAGGACTGCATTGGGAGCACCTTGAGTGTCTATTTGAGTCCTGGCAATGGCCCTGTCCCTCTTCAACCCCCAGGCATTACAGCTGAGGAGTCTTCCCCTGGACTTGAACCTTCGAAGTTTGTCTGAGTCTTCTCTTGTGAATTCTCCTGCAATTATTTATCCAGTTATACATTCAGGAAGGGCACCCTATGGACACTGAAAGTCTTCAAATAACTATTGAAGAACCACTCAGTGTCACACTGGGTGATTTTTGGAGGATGTTAGTGAAATTGAACTCTAATGTATCTCAGATTAACACTCATCTCTTTTCTTTGGTTAATATAAATAGATTATCAATTGAGGAACAAAGTAAAAAGATATAAGAGCTGTTAATGCTTTGTCTTCTAAAGTGCAGGGATTGCAAAACGTTGAAAATATGCATATTAGCGACAATTTAGCATTACATGCTGAAATTGAAAATATTGAAAATTTAATGAGATCAAAAAATTTGTAATTTGTTAATTTTCCATTAACGAGATCACCTTATGAGATGTTTTAAAAAATTCCTCAAAGAAATACTTTTATATGAAGAGGATAAGATTCCTTGTATCTCAAAACCTTTTTACTTTTCTAATCAGTCCAGTAAAATGTCTGATATACAAGGTGAGATTAATGAGAATAGTCCAGGAACCTCTACTTTTTTAGAAGAGTCATTGGATGTTTGTTTCTTTTTCCTTGGAAAGAGATAAAGAAATGATCTTTGAGAAATTTTTTAAAAACAAAGATATGTTATTTTATGGACAGAAAATTAATATTTTTCCTGATGTCTCCAGACCTACTCAGGCTCGAAGGAGACATTTCATGACCTTGAAGAGTAGAGTTGAGGGTATTGGTGAGACTTTTTTTTTTTAATTTCCTTGTAGATTTTTATAACTTTTCAAGGTAAGAAATTCATATTTTCTGACCCAACACATCTTGAGTCCTTTCTGATAGATAAATCTGAGGTAAATGTGAGACCATCTGTAGCAACTTAATTTAGGACCTAAATTAGAAATGTACTTCCTCTCTCTCAAGTTTATTTGTTATCTTTTTTCTTGATATTTCCCTAAATTCTCCCCTTTATTGGGTCCTTGTGATGCAGTAAATATATTGGTTGGTTGTTTCCTTTAAATGTGAGTACTATACACAAGTTTTCTTTTGAATTTCTTTATGCTTGTTAACAAAAAGCTTAATAAAGAAAAAATTATACAAAAAAAAAGGATACCATTCTCTGTTCTGTAATTAAGGAACATTAGTATAAATCTTTAGCAGCCTATTCGCAGATAACCATGCTTACTGGCCATCCAATACATTAGTCAAGTCATTATCTAACTATTCGCCATCAGCCTGATACCCCTATTCCCAATCACTGATCAATGCCAGTTATTAAAATAGTGAGGAATAGCTTACATGCCTTAAACCTACACATAAGCACAAGCTTCCTGCTCCTCTGCTGAATATTCAATAAGTAACTGAAATATGGTGGTTTCCTCACTATTCACTGCGTCCAACCTAAAAATGGAGCAAATACACACTATTGAACCCATACTTGGCTAGGGCCTATATGGTGAACTAAGATGGAAAACACAAAAAAGAAGCAAATAAGTAATACAAAGGAGATCCTCCCCATGATGAATATCAACTCTCCTGTAATCTCATCCTGCCTAATGTTTTCACTCCTACAAATGAATGCTCAGTCATTGTAAAAAAAAAAAAAAAATCCCACTGATAATTGATCAGTTAGAGGAATTAAATCCTACTATCTTCTGCATTTCAGAAGCATGGTTGAACGACAAACATAATGTAATCTTAATCAAATTCATCAACCCAATTATGATGTCTTTCACTTCCCCAGACACAAGCATAAAGGTGGGGGAGGGGGGGGCTACTAATAATCTGCAAAATGAACTTAAACTTAGACCCTACAATGCACAGATCAACCCACCTTACAAGATGGCTATACTAAAATCACAACTAAACATAGGACTGATTTATTGTCCTCCTGGAATACTTTAAAAAGACTGCTCACCTTTACTCAAATTATTTACCAAAGCATTTCCATCACCTGACACTACAAAAATTGTAGGTGACTTTAACCTATATGTTCATAAAACACCAAAAACCACAGCATGCAAAATATTTTTAGACACGCTGAGATAGATCTCAAATAAGTATGCGCACGCGTAATTTTGTTCGCGCAACCGGCGCGAACAAAAGTACACCAGATCTTATAAAATACGCGTGTAGCCGCACGTATCATATAAAATCCGGGGTCGGCGTGCCAAGGCTGCGCAAAATCGGCAGCCTGCGCGCCGAACCGTGCAGCCTGCCTCCGTTCCCTCTGAGGCCGCTCCGAAATCGGAGCGGCCTCAGAGGGAACTTTCCTTCCACATCCCCCCACTTTCCCCTCCCTTCCCCTATCTAACCCACCCCCCAGCCCTCCCTAAATCCCCCCCTACCTTTGTTGGGCAAGTTACGCCTGCTTGAAGCAGGCGAAACTTGCGCGCACCGCCTCGGCATCCCCCGGCACAGGCCGCAGTGCCGGGGACTCTGGACCGCCCTCCCGGAGCGCCCCCAAACCGTCGCCATGCTCCCGGACCCACCCAGGACCACCCCTGACCCTGGATACGCCCCCGGACACACTCCTGGTCTGCCGACATGCCCCCCGGACACGCCCCCTCCCGCCCCTTTTACGAAGCCCCAGGACTTACGCGCGTCCCAGAGCTTTGCGCGTGCCGGCGGCCTATGCAAAATAGGCCGCCAGCACGCAAGTGCCCTGCGCGCGTAAACCTATAATATGAATGTGGATTTTGTAAACCGTTATGATCTTCTTTTGGAATGATGGTATATAAAATGACCACATAAATAAATAAATAAATACTTTATTTGATTAGATTTTTCAGCAGCCTTCAATACTTTAAACCACAAGATCCTGCTGTCTAGATTAACTGAATTGGGGATTTGTGGGCCTGTCCATAGATGGTTCAAAATTTATTTTATGAATCATTTTCAGTGTGTTACAATAAAAAACAGTTTTAAAACTAACCTCCCGGATTTACGCGCGCAGGGCTTTTAAGATCTACCCCAAAATTCTTTACCCGTCCCAATTCAGTTTCCGCAAGTTTTTTAGCACCGAAATACTATTAATCTCCATCACTGCCACAGTTCTCAGAGGAACAGACAGAGGCCAGTCCTATATTCTAGCAATGCTCGACATCTCGGCAGCCTTTGACACCATTAGTCACAAGATCCTAATTGACAGATTAATAGAAATTGGCCTAAATGGTAGTGCACTTCAATGGTTCAAATCTTACTTAGAAAACAGATTTTACAAGGTTAAAACTGGCAACAGCGAATCTGATCCCATCAAACTAACACAAGGCGTACCCCAAGGCTCCTCCCTATCTTCCACACTCTTCAACATATATATGCTCCCCCTATACAAACTACTATCAGATCTAGGACTCACTCACTTCATCTACGCAGATAAACTGCAAATCCTAATCCCCATCACTGAATCCATATCTAAAGCACTCCAACTGTGGGAAACCCACCTTGCTGCCATCAATCAACTACTCACTCAAATGAACTTAGCACTGAATACTTCCAAAACTAAACTCCTAATAATCCGTCACAAAATAAATGATAAAATCCTCTCAGACATCACTCTCAACCAATTGATACACCAAATCTCACAGGATGCTAGAGACCTCGGAGTAATCCTTGATAGTGAACTTAACTTAAAAAACTCATAAACACAACAATGAAGGACTGCTATTTCAAACTACACATACTAAAAAAACTAAGACTTCTCCTTCATCACAACGATTTCAGAACAGTCCTCCAGGCAATAATATTCACTAAAATCAATTACAGCAACTCCATCCTTCTAGGACTCCCAGCCACTTCACTCAAACCCCTTCAATTATTACAAAATGCCACCGCAAGAGTCCTTACAAATACACGAAAAAACGAAACACATAACCCCTATTCTAAAAGACCTCCACTGGCTACAGATCCACTTCAGAACACTCTTTAAGAGTATAACATTAATACACAAAAGTCTACATAATCAAAACATTCACTGGCTCAACAACTCCTTCCAATTCCAAACTCCACACAGAGCCACCAGATCCACCAACAACAGATCACTACCAACACCCTCACCCAAATCTACCCACCTCACATCCACTTGTGAACGTGCCCTATCACTCGCCGGCCCTCACATCTGAAATGCCATGTCCAAGAACTGAGACTAGAGCCAAACACATCAAACTTGAAAAAAAAATTAAAAACATGGCTATTCAAACAAGCCTTCACATGAAACCCTCACATTAACTACCATGCCCCGTAACTTAAATCTTCTCCACAAAAGCCTTTGTATAAAGTTTCTGTTTATTCACCTCTCATTACTTTTCATACTATATTTATTGAATTGTTGCCATTATTTTGTTCTTAAATCCCAGCCCACCTTGAATCCCCTCCCTCTCTGCCACTCCTTATATGTAACGCAACTCATCTGCACACGAATTTTGTTAAGCAGCTTAATAGTTATTTGAAATGTAATTTCTTAACTTATACTGTTATTTGTATTCTTTGCCATATTGTTTCACTGTAAACCAATGTGATGTGCAAACGAACGTCGGTATAGAAAAGCTACAAATAAATAAATAATTAGTAAATAAATAATAATTATGTGGAGATAAATCTCCAATGTGGTCAATGCTTCAGCCAAAGGGGACAATTCATGCCTAACAGACCTGGGAGACAGTAACAAATACCTATGGACCAATTGCTTTCAGATAACATTAATAATTCATAATGGTCATCAATCTCAATATTACATTGACAGAAAGACGAAGCTATAGAGGAATTTATAACTATAAAGATACCGCCTCCTTCTTCTTATCCTGTGATTTTGAAAAGAGGGAATAATGCGGGGGGCATAACTAATTTAATATAACAATGTCGGTTTCTAAAAGTCACATATCTGTAACAGCAAAGATAGTCTTAAAAGCAATTATTAAATCAAAAATATAAGCAGTTTTGTTCTTCACGGAACATGCATTTGTCATGCAAATGATAGGTTACATTACAGTTACAAGGCAACTTGCCAGAAAATCGAGCTATGGGAATCTGAATCAAATTAGGGAGATGTTTATATCCTGATACCTTTGTAATACACAAATTACCATATAGACCAGTATCAGTTTTTACAGGGATAGTCTGTATCATATTTGAAGTCTTGGCCATGCAAACAGGCTCTAATAGATAAGGCATTTTGCAATTAACCAGGTAAAAACAGTAAAATAATTTCAACTAAAATCTTTCTAATTTACCCAGAGTCACACAATAAGCTAAGTTTAAAATGAAAAAACACTACAGAAATGCAACATATACAATGCAGATGAAAATGGAATGGACAAAGGAGCTCATAAAGGAGCTGCTCCTTAGTTGCACTCCTTGGTGTGCATAACAGAATGCGTGGATGTCCCAGGGTGTGGTGCTTCCAGTATTGGCTTGAATGAGCCGAGCCTGTCTGGAGCAGATGATGTCAGGCTAGGTGGGGGGGCTACCTGCTTACAACCAGCTCCCTGACGAAAATGCAAATCCAGAGGTAGGCAAAACTTTCTCAGGCAGGAAGCACAGTTATCATGGTCATGACTCTTGCTTTTCAGAACATTTGTAACTAGGTCCCTTGCTAGACCCTATTATGCATTTGATAGAAATGCAGGAGACCATTTTTGGAAAAAATGCTTTAAAAATAGTAGGGCAAATTTTAAAAAGGCCGCACACGTAAAATACGGCCTGTACGCGCATGGCCGGGCCTTGTGCGCGCTGAGCCTATTTTCAAAAAGGCCCGGCCATGCACGTAAAAGCCAGTATGCGCATATGTGCGGGCCTTCCTGAAAGGGAAGCTCGGGAGCTGAAGTAAGTTGCTGAAACAAGGTAAAAAAAAAACCAAAAAACTTGCATTTAGGGGGTGGAGAGGAGAGGGGAAGGTTAGGAAAGGTGAGGTAGGGGGGTATGGAAGTTCCCTCCCAGTCTTGGAGCAGGCTAGGAGGGAACTGGAGAAGGTCGCAATCCATTGCCCTGTGAATTTTGCTAAACTGTGCCCCTCCTTGCACGCACCACCCCCAATTTTATAACATGCACGCGCATGTTATAAAATCGCGCGTCCATGTGTGCATGCCGGGTAGCACGCGCACTTGGATGTGCATGCGTATTTTTTAAAAATCTACCCCAGTATATTTAAAAATGAGCTTTAATTTCCTTTATGCTTTTTTAAGCCAATCTTCCCCTTTCAGTCTGCTGTACCCTTTAAAGTGCTGTGTACTATTTCAAAAGTACACATAGGGCCTCATTTTCCAATATCGCAGTGGTAACGCATGAGGGGGCGTGTCCCATGCAAATAAGGCATTTTTCGTGCAGCGGGGAAACATCGCGTCATGTGATGTTTTTGCCATTTGTGGAAATGGATTTGCAAAAACAACCAATGAATCTTCACAGTACACGAAAGTGTCCAAACAGCCTGTCCACTCTTAGGTGCTGCAAGCAACATGTGATATATGAGAGAGAGAGAGAGAGAGAGAGAGAGAGAGAGAGAGAGAGAGAGAGAGAGAGAGAGAGAGAGAGAGAGAGAGAGAGAGAGAGACACTTGCTATAATGCCTATGCCCTAGACAGGTATTTGTATCCCTATGGGAGGGCCACCTAGTAACTCGAGGTGGGGATTAGGTATGAGCGTAGGGGGTTGGGGGCCACTTGCACATTCAACATGAGACGTACGGAAAGAACAGTGGTCTCTAGTGAAGATTTGCTGGCCGGAGTGAGGAAACTCACTCCAAGAAGAGATTTGGGCAATGTTCTCTCCACCTAGCTTGATGGACACTCTACCTGGGCAACAACAAGCTAGGTGAAGAGAACGTTGCCCAAATCTCTTCTTGGAGTGAGTTTCCTCACTCCGACGGCCAGCAAATCTTCACTAGAGACCACTGTTCTTTCCGTACGTCTCATGTTGAATGTGCAAGTGGCCCCCAACCCCCTACGCTCATACCTAATCCCCACCTCGAGTTACTAGGTGGCCCTCCCATAGGGATACAAATACCTGTCTAGGGCATAGGCACTATAGCAAGGTTCTCTCTCTCTCTCTCTCTCTCTCTCTCTCTCTCTCTCTCTCTCACATTAACGGCTGTTAGCATGATTTGTGAATTTATCTCCCGCAATAACACCTTGGAAAATGACCCCCATAATTAGCTATTTCCTATATCAATTTTAAAAAATATACAAATCTTTGACTGAGAAAATCTTTAAGCTTATCCCCTGCAAATCCACTGAACTCTTCAAGTGACATTATGTTAAGAACAGTGTCACAAATGATCTCACATTGAATGGAATCTAAATGATTCATGCATTGACATTATTTGTGACATCATAGCCATGTGGTCTCAAGATGCTGAATAGGGTAGCTGATTATGCTGAACCTTGTGGAATCCCTGTTGTTAATTGGGACCATGCTGAGTAAAGTCTTTTATTGTAACACACTGAAAACGATTCATAAGATAAGATTTCAACCAACTATGGACAGTCCCACAAATCCCCAATTCAGTTAATCTACACAGCAGGATCTTGTGGTTTAAAGTATCGAAGACTGCTGAAATATCTAATAAAATAACATCTCTGAGCAGAATTGAATCTTCTATGAAATTTATTGAGACTAGAGAGTATCAGAATTTCAGTGTTGTAGCTGATCCAAAACCCAAACTAAAATTGGTCAAAAGCTCATGGTCATTCAGATAATTATTTATTGTTCAGTATGGTCCCTATTAACAACAGGGGTTCCACAAGGTTCAGCATAATCAGCTACCCTTTTCAACATTTGAGACCATTTTATCGTCTATTAGCTGATCTGAAACTTGATTACAAACTATGGGGCCAATGCAATAAAGTACGCCCAGCCTAGCACACGAGTTTTCACGCAGTTGGACGCACGTTTTAGACATACTAGGCTAGCACCCGATGAATGAGATTCGAGCATCCAAAACATGCACTGAAACGCATAGCCGATAGCACCCATCACATGTAAATTCCATGTAGATGAGGCTATTAGCTATTACCACAATACAGAAAATCATTGGGTACCCAACGTACACTTTTTAACATGGCAAATCAAACTTCAGCTCCAGAGGTGGCGTTAAGTCAATCTGCGAGTCAAGGGCTCATGAGAAATTTAAAAATACGGTCATCTGTGGTTCCTCCTACTTAGTATCAATGTGACACATTTACTGCTTGCAGTGTTGAAAAATTAATGTATATTGGCTTGATTTAAAAAAAAAATCTTCTGGACGCAAAATGTAGATGTCCATAGCATAGAGATTTTATTTATTTATTTTAAGTTTTTCTATACCGGCATTCACAATATATATCGCATCATGTCGGTTTACAATTAACAAGTGTAGAACAAGAGGTTATAAATAACATTAAATAACATAGATAATAATGGTGATAGTAAATAGTAGACATTAAACAAGTGAAAGTTAAGTGTTGCAGTTACAATAAAACAAGGGAGTAATATAACTTGGAACAGAAGGAAGAAGCTGGGGTTTAAATAGAGAGAACATAAATGCCTATCAGTGCAATAGAGTCAATAATGAATTGCCCTGATACTGTGGAGTTAATTGCCATGTTAAGGCAGAGTCTAAGTGACTAGTCAAAGACGGATTAAGGTTCAGTTTAGGTCGGGGAAAGCTTTCATGAATAGCCACGTTTTTTGGCACAGGGGCTACTGGTGCCATTGGTCGGCCCCTGTCACATGGTAGGAGCACAAGGTGGCACCGGTCGTCCATTGCTCCTACCATGTGACAGGGGCTGACCAATGACACCGGTAGCCCCTGTGACATAGTAAGGATAAAGGGCACCGGCGCCATTTTAAATACTGATTCGTGGTAGACCCGACGGCCCGAGAGGGAGACATCACTCGTGGGACCCCGCTGGACCACCAGGGCTTTTAGTAAGTCTTGGGGAGGGATCGGGATGCGGGGGTTGTAATAAAGTAAAATTGAAGGATGGGTTTTGTTTTGTTTTTAATAAATGTGCCCCTCCCCCCCGCACTAACCCGAAAAACGAATTTTCCCCGAAGTTCGGGGAAAATCTGTTTCGTTGAAATTGCCTATTTCGTGATAAAAGAATGCACATCTCTACATAGCAATGGGTGCTTAACTATGGGTGTCTTCAGCAATCTCAGCAAAATCAGCCAGAAGAAGCGAGATAAAAACAGATGCTCCTATTGGGCATCCATTGCACCCAATGCATTTGAGCTCTAGGGATGCACAATTCTCTCCTGGCGTGTCCTTTTTTTTGCAGCCCCTCCCGATACCCTCCCGACACCCTCCCTACACCCTCCCGACACCCACCCTCCCACCCTCCCTCCCTCTCTTCCATCCTCAGCCCCTCCTCACCCTCTCCCTCTTACTCCTCCTTGTTCCTTTGATTGTATATAACTTGTATATATGTATCTAAACTTGTTTCATGTTTACTGTATGTACCAAAACCCTTTGATTGTATATAACTTGTATATATGTTTCATAACCTGGTTCATGCTTACTGTATGTACACCAAAACCCTTTTTCACCCATCCCATTCCCCCATCCTCTCCCTCCCCCTCCCCTCAGTTATATTATCAGTTACATTGTAAGGCCCTGTTGGCCAAGTTCACGTTACATGGAAACCGATGTGATGTTTTCTTAACGAGGATCGGTATATAAAAAACCTTAAATAAATAAATAAATAAATAAATAAATAAAACAGGTACTCAAAATGAGTGCCCATTTTCAATGCACGTCATATTTTATCAGCCCCTATATGCTGACAACAGTCAGTATGCTTTTTTCATTGGGGATTCTATAGAAGATGCAATTTGTTGAGTAAAGAATGTGATTTGTGAGTTAAGACAGTAGCTACAGTTAAACAAGCTTGCACTGAACATCAATAAGACGGAAATATTGTTGTTAGCCAGACATTCTCATGTGCCTGAACAAAATGAAATTGAAGGTCACCAGTTCCCAAACTGCTTCGCAAGTATGAAATTAGGGATTGTTTTTGATATGACATTATTGCTATGGCCATACATTACTAAAGTGGTTCAAACTATTTTCTTTAAGTAGCGTGTAGTACGTCAGCTAAGACCACTCTTGACTTTGGCTAATTTTTGGACTGTTGCTTTGTAGCTTGGATTATTGCAACTCAGTCCTCCTGGGTTTTTCTGCTTCTATCTTGCGATGTTTGCAGATAGCTCAGAATGTAGTTTCATGTACTATTGTTGGGGCCTCAAGATTCCAGCATGTCACACCAATTTTGCAGTCTCTTCATTGGCTCCCTGTAATCTCATGGGTTCAATTTAAGGTTCTCTGATTATCATCAAGGTATTTTTCCTATTTGTAGTATTGCTGTCTGGAAGGTGTACGTCCCCAATCAGACATTATGATCACAAGGAAAAATGTCACATGAAGTGCTATCTGTTAATAGTCACATCTATGTGAAACAAGGAAACGAATGTCGTGGTTGCAGGGCTGATCCTTTAGAACTCCTTACCCGAAGACATTCAATCTGATGAATGAAATAGTTTTAGGAAAAAGGATAAAGATTTCCTATTTAAACAGATTTATGGAATTTGAGCTCTTGCTAGCCAGTCCACATATGACTTGGCAGAACTGTTTATGCAATGTGTAATTTTAATACTTGGTTTTCTGATATTTATTTAAATACCTGTATGTTTTGTGTTAATTGATTATGTTTTGCATCTGTTCCTTACCTAGGAGTTACTGAAAGGAAGGTTATAAACACTTTTTAAAAAAATACAAAAACAACAAAAGATGCACATCTTTATTTTAAAAAAATGCAAAAAACATAAGAAATCACTTTGCTGCTACAGCCACTTTAATCTACCTGAAGCATCACTTCCAGACAAGAAACAATTTCTATTAGGAAAAACTATCCTGCATGAATCAAAAACTTGACATGTTTATAAAATTATTTCAGGCCTTCCTGTGCTCTCACAGACACTGGTGACCTACTAGTTAACATACCGTGCGAGATGGCATTTGTGACAGCTTTGCTAGTATTGGTTAATCTGTTATGCTGTCACTCTTGGAGAATGGCATGCAAACCAACAGGATAGCCAGCAGTTAAAAAAAAATTATAAACTTATGAATAAAGGAACAGTGATGCATTATGTCACTTTTACATCAAAAAGTGTTGGATCAATGAGCTGTATAAATGGGATATTTCTATGTTTTCTATTTTTTGGGAATCGTTTTGAGAAGTTGCTTTATAATCATGGTCATGGTCTGCTAAAGCAAAAATTAATGAGGTCAATATTCAAAGCATGTGCTGTTCGGGGGGGGGAGGGGGGTTCAGGAGATTGGCATCCTTTTGGAATGCTAGTTTATCCAGCTGAATTTAGGATAGTAATGTTTCAAACTAGAGTTATCCCAGAATATGGACAAAATGGCGAGGTGCAAGACATCTAACTCTTATGCTTTGTATCTCCCCATGAAAGGTTAGCCTTCCCAGCTGATGGCATTCCAGGCTTTGTTCCTAATGAGAGCTGTAGCCCCTGAGAAACATGGATTGTTTTCCCTCATTGTGCAGATATTATGCTTGATGTGCGGTGCAACACACACTCTGAGGAAGTTTCACATGCTAATTCTTATCTAATAGTAGTAAAGAAAACTGCTTAGTAATTAGAACCTTTTCTAGTTAAGAAAAATATACAAATTTTGCAAGCTAGCAGAAGGCAGTCAAGATAGTAAATCACAGCATGTCAACGCTGCCAGATTAGGAGCTCTCCGGTCTTAATCTTAGTGTTTCTTATAAAGGCCATGCTTAGAAAAAAAGAGCTGCAATTCTGAAATTCCATGTGTGCAGGAAACAATCCAGGCTTTCTGGTTTGGATTTATGGTTTCTCGATTCTGAAATAGTCTCGCATTGTGCAGCTATATGAGCTTACTTGCAAAAGGTGAAAAGCAGCATAGCATTATACCTGCCTTCCACCTCCATCTCTCCAGCCCCAGGCTACAGACTCAATAAATCAGTCCTTCTCCTGTGCTGAAGCTTTAAGAGTAAAGGCACATGCAAAACAGTAAATCATCCTCGTGCCTTTGTCTGTCTTGTATCTGAGCCAGTCTGTTATGTCTGTATCAGAATCTGTGATGAACAAAGAATGCTTCCTATTCTTATTCTCAGAAGAATATTCTAAAAGTAAGGAATAGGTGCTGTTGGAATCTCTTTTGTCTATGACAAATTTTTATATTCACAGTAGATCCAAATTTATGTGGATGCATGAGAAGGATTCATTGTATACAGTAATCTCCCACCTTGTTTCCATTAATACAAAGGGTATTTATCCTTGGGTAATTACCCCTGCTCTCCTTTTTTTTTTTTACCTGGGGCCACCTTCAGATGCTGCAGAGTAGTCTTTAATTCAATGCAGCTTCTGCTGTGGGGAACAGGCTAACCTTTAAGACCCAAGGGGATCAGATACTATGAGTTGTGTTCCAAAACAAGAAGTAAACTTTACTGAAGGAAAAAATAAGCAGTCCAGCAATACAAAAGGCAGAAAATCAAGGAATAGTTCTTTCAAATGTAACAAATATAAAAGCAATAGGAAAAACAGAGTCCTTAAATAGTCCACAAGCAAAAAAGCAAATCGTAATGTACAATGAGTATAGTATGACTGGGAAACTTGAACTTTCCTGAGCTCCTTAAAAGTCTCCTCTCACTTAGCTAACCCCCTTGGAATTTAGGAATCCTCTTCTCCCAATTACATCAGGGCCATAGCCAAAACTGAATTTTTTTGAAGGGCCCAAGGTTAACATGGGTAGGTACTGCACTGGCCCCTTGCTCTTCCCCAGCCCCAATCACTTAACCCATCCTATGTGAGTCTTCTGTAGAAATGTAAGTCCAACAAATGACTGATCTTTGTGTGCAGGGCCTGGCCAGTTCTATTTCAGAGGATAGAAGGACAGAACATACAGGTATAAAAAATTAATAGAACATATGACACACTGAGCATGCCTGGAGGAAAATGTGCCTTGAGCTATCAACCAGGTTTACACTGCAGGGGGGCAGGATTTGCAATCTGTGCCCAACAGGAAAGAGGGGGATATATAAATCTAAACTGGTTTTTCCAGACAACAGTGAAAACTAAAGATCAAAGAAACTAAAGATAAAAGGGAAGGATATGCATAGCAATAAAGATGAATTGCGGGGAGTGTATCAGAGGCAGGGGCTAGGAGACAGTATACCAGTTAGCCAGTCATGCACAGATAGTATATAGTATGGGAGGATTCAAACAGAAAGTTGTAGAACTGGTTCCAGGTACCTAGTGCTTTGCACAGAGCCAGCCAGTCTTTACCCAGGAAGAAAGGGATAGCTTTGCTTGCTACTCTCTCTCTCTCTCTGCTTGAGATTTACATAATTAATTTCTTGCTCTGTGCTTGCTGTCTGCTAAGTGGCTGTGCTTGCTGTCTGCTAAATGGATGGAAAAGCTCCCCTATGAGGAAAGGCTGAAGAGGTTAGGGCTGTTCAGCTTGGAGAAGAGACGGCTGAGGGGGGATATGATAGAGGTCTTTAAGATCATGAGAGGTCTTGAACGAGTAGATGTGAATAGGTTATTTACACTTTCGGATAATAGAAGAAGGACTAGGGGGCATTTCATGAAGTTAGCAAGTAGCACATTTAAGACTAATCAGAGAAAATTCTTTTTCACTCAATGTACAATTAAGCTCTGGAATTTGTTGCCAGAGGATGTGGTTAGAGCAGTTAGTGTAGCTGGGTTCAAAAAAGGTTTGGATAAGTTCTTGGAGGAGAAGTCCATTTACAGCTATTAATCAAGTTTACTTAGGGAATAGCCACTGCTATTAATTGCATCAGTAGCATGGGATCTTCTTAGTGTTTGGGTAATTGCCAGGTTCTTGTGGCCTGGTTTGGCCTCTGTTGGACACAGGATGCTGGGCTTGATGGACCCTTAGTCTGACCATGCATGGCAATTTCTTATGTTCATAAATAAATTTAATTCCATTTGTAAACATTAAAATTTTACATCCACATGGCTTATTTCTTCCTGTTGTCAAGACTCAGATAAGAACATGAACAAAAAGAAATTTAGACAAACTGGAGACTAACTCCCTGAAGGTTTAGCCCTGATAAATATGCCGAGGTCGTGAATAAATAGGAAGGGGCTAAACACTTCATAGCAGTGGCTATAAAATCCTTTAATTTCTGGCAACATTCTGGATCTTCTCTCTTTTCACTCTCTCGTTGCCCAGGCTGTCTCTCATTCTCCCCTCTGTGGTTATGGCAGCTTCTTTAAACAAGCTGCTGAAGAGCAATTTTGTAAATAGGCCTCCACTGAGCCCAGGCATTCCTGAACTGTTAAGGTGCTGAGAGAAGGGATAATATTTACCTGCCAAAAGTAAACAGTACATCACTTTGAACGATTCATTTTAGTTGGAAAAGCGGTCTATAAATTATCGTAAATAAACAAACACATTTTTTAAAAAGCAGGCAAATAAATAAATGAATATATTGATGCATGAATGAATGAATGAATGAATAAATAAATAAATAAATAAATGCGTCCAAACTTCTACAGGACTAGCCCAAGGGCAATACTGTTTCTCTGTTCAAGTTAGCCTCCTTAAAAGACAGGGGATCATATGATTCCAATGCTCGCAAATGTATGAAGGAAAACAATTTTCACACACATATATCACCGAAAATACACTATGATAACAGAACTCAAAATGTCACATCATTGGTAAAATTTGTTTGTCCATGCAGTCTTATATGTACTGTATATATAGGTCAAATGAAACGTGAAATCAGATTGAGAATTGTGGAACACAAGAGTTGTTTACGATCCAAGAAGGACAATGCTCCCTTGGTGACCCATTGGGAACATAAGACTCATACGGTGGAGAAACTACAATTTTTGTGATAAGGCAGATTAATTCTAATAGGGGAGGGAATATTCCCTTAGGCTGGGATAATGTTAGCAATGATTTATTTAATCCTGGAACACTCTCACACACCGGTAGATTGAATAATAAAATAGAAAGTTTTTGTAAATTTTAAAATCAATTGGAGAATTGGATTCTAAACTAATAGGTTATTAAATTGGTTAATTAATCTATATTCAAATTATGTGTGTTTTCAATAACATCTAACCGTTAACGTTGAGGAAGCTGTGAGGAAGTTTTTCATTTGAAGATATGCTTGGTGGCATCTTGGTGAGTGTTTGATATGGGTAGGTGTGATATGTTTGCAATGGTCATTTCGTTATTTTTCAGAGAATATTGTTGAGTGTAATTAATATTAATGAAAGCAGTGGTACTATATGTTTTTAGATGTACTACATAGCTACCCAGTAAGAATTTAGCCAGATAAAAAAAAGGGGTGTTTTGAGAGTGTTCCAGGGAGAGGATGAGATATTCGGCTAATTTAGCCAAATATTGGGTATATTTGGCTAGGTTAGCTGGATAACTTTAGACCTGCTTCTGAGCAGGTGTAAAGCTGGCTGGCCTCATGTAGCCAGATAATTGGATACTTACCCGGAAATCTTCAAAAGATATCTAGGTAACTAGCGCTCTTTACTAAAATAAATACAATAAAATCGTGGGCCTTCCGGCTCGAACCTCCGCTCCCCCCCCCCCTCCCATCAGCCATCCGCTGCCCCAGATTACTCTCCCAACCCCTTCATCATGTAAAACTAAAACCTAAACCGCAACACTGGGCCTGGCCATCCCCCTTCCTTCCATCCACACTAAATAGAAAACTTAAACCACTTCTACTGCTCTCTAACTGCCTTCCCCCCCTGGCATCCGATGCCCTCCCTCTCACTGACCCATCCGATACCTTAACTGGGCCAGTTCTTCCGCCGGGATCGCATTACTCTGCATCTCATGTGTAGCTACTAATAGCTACACATGAGATGCAGAGTAATGCGATCCCAGCGGAAGAAATGGATTAGCCTAACCCAACTTTTCAGGCATATTTTGGAGCATAAAATTCTAGGCTTATAAGTGAGTATATACAGTAACCCTCCTGGAACCCAGTCCAGAAGAGAGCACCCTTCTCCTGATGGATAAGAAAGGCAGATGTCCTTTCCCTTCTTGGAGCCCTGAAGAGCACAGTCCTATAGCTGCCTCTCTCTCTTGCTCCCTGGAAGACATCACCATCTACTGGCTCATTAAGTCACATACATAACTTCTGCCTACTGACTCATCCTTTAAGGGATGGACTTCAAAATAGAAAATACTCCATTAAACTTCCCATTGTTGGAAGTTTCTTCTGTTTATCCTATGGGAAAGCCTTACACTTGGAACAGAAGACCATGTAATACCAGCATGCCAAGTAACTGAATACTGTGATAATATTGCTTTATCATAGGCTCACAGTTAGGATAGAAAAAAAGAGAGTATTGAGGCTGAATTCATAGAAATATATGAACATAGAGTAAAATGACAGAAATTCCATCTCAGCTGCCCATTTTCCTTTCCTACTGCAATACATCAAACTCTACTCAATCTCTTGCTTCCTTACCAATAACCAACCTGCACTTGCCCCATGCCATCCTGAATTATGTTACAGCATTTACCTCCACCACCTCCAGTGTGAGATTGCTCCATGCTTCCATCACCCTTTCTGTGAAGAAATGATTCCTTACATAGCTTTTGGGTCTATCCCCTTCCAGCTTAATATCATGGCTCCCTGCTTTAGAACTTCAACCCCGCTGAAAACACTAGAACCATTTGCATTGTTTACCTTCTCTATCTACTCAGCTTGTTGATAGCAGAAAGTTGACAGAAGAATGTCAGAAGCTCTTGGTTCTATTTTCATTTATCTATATCAGAAGAGCTCTGCAGATAGTAAGGCATGGCAGTCAGTTCTTCCAACCCAGACTTCAAGAATTCTGAAGGAGAGACCCTAGAGGATAAGTATCTTATTCTGTTGAAAGAGGTATCCTTCCTGTGGAGTACAGAAGGAAGCTGTTAAACCACCTGCTAGATTCAGGTACCAGACTGGGGAGTCCTTGAAACTCTAGGATGTCTCTGAGAACACAGGTATTGGAATGGGGTGGGCCACACACACGGGCTATGCTCCAAGCAATGTTCGGCAGTACAATGGCAACGGCCACATCCATGCAGAGAGCAAGTATTTACAGCTCCTTCTGCATGCAACTGCTGCAGTGGTGTTTTTCTGTGCCTGCACTAGGAATAGAATGAGAAGAATATGGAAGCTGATGAAGCTGATCCAGCAACAGATTCCACATCTTGATGGTGCACGGAGTGAAAAAGTATTATAATTTGTTTTAAATTTGCTGGTTGTTAGTTTCACAGAGTGTCACTTGTTTTAGTATTATTTCAAAAGTTATATAACCATCCTCTATTTACCTGGTGTACCCCACTCATGATTTTATAAACTTCTACCATGTCCCCTCTCAGCAATCTCTTTTCCAAGTTGAAGAACCTTAGCCTGCATAGCCTCTCATCATACGATAGTTGTTCCATCCCCATTAGCATTTTTGTCACCCTCCTCTGTACCTTTTCGAGTTCCCTACGACTTTTTTGAGATGGAGCGACCAGAACTACATGCAGTACTCAAGGTATTGTCGCACAATGGATCGATACAGAGGCAATATGATATTTTCCGTTTTATTTTCCATTCCTTTTGGATCATTCATAATATTTTATCTGCTTATTTTGATGGCTGCTGCATACTGAGCTGAAGATTTCAATGAATTGTCCACAAGGACTCCTAGCTACAGGATCATTTCCTGCCACACCAAGGTCATGCTCTCCTTCCAGGTGAGCTAAAGCAGCTTCTATATACCTCGCCATCTGCTTCAGCACTTTCAGGTCTGCCACTCTGGTCTCCAGAGATCAGACTCGGTTGTGGAGAGCCAGGAGCTCTTTGCACAGGGTGCACACATATAACCTCTCACCAACAGATAGATAATCATACATGTAGCACTTTGGGGGTAATGACTAGATAACCCCCATCTCACTGCTGGACTTCTGTCTGCATCTTAATTTTTTTTTTGAGTTTTTAAAATTTTTAAAGCTGTTTAATGTGTGGGTATGTTTAGCCAAATTTAAAAACCTTTACATTTAATAGGTATGTTTTATGATCATCATTGTTTCCCTTTGAATATTAGCTACAAATTATGCACGCTAAATGAGTGGCAAAGCCTCCATTAGGAAGATTCATTTGTCAGTATACAGCAATGCCAGGAGAGCTCACACATCCCTTCTGCTGGTGAAGATCGGAACTCTCCAGAAAAGTAAGGATTCATTCTAGAGCAGGGGTAGCGAACTCCAGTCCTTGAGGGCCACAAACAGGCCACGTTTTCAGGATAACCACAATAAATATGCATGAGATATCTTTGCATACATTGGAGGTAGAGATGCAGATCTATCTCATGTACATTCATTGTGGATATCCTGAAAACCTGGCCTGTTTGTGGCCCTCGAGGACCGGAGTTTGCCAACTGTGTTCTAGAGGGATGAAGGGATTGTTGGGCCTCTTTTCACAAAGGGCAGGGTCTTCGTGTTGGCAAGGGTTGGGACTTTGACTGGAAGATTGGGGACTGGATCAGCAAGGTAGGGGACAGGATCAGGGAAGTCTGTGCCTCAATAGTGAGGAGTTTCAGGGTGGCAAGGTGATCCTGATGAAAGGGTTGGGAAGAGAAAATCTTATCTACTAACCAACCCTATCACTTTGAGCCAATTAGCAGAACAGATTTCAAGACCAGTGTGTATACTAACTCCATAGTGATTATTGAACTTTAGGTTTAAGCGGGTGCATGAAATAGCATGTGGAGGAGATCACATCACGTTCTTTCACATGTACCTACTAAACCTAATTTGTATTCAGTGTTGCACTAATTTTAGCTCATACCCATTAATGTGTTTGGGAACAGTGTTAACATGCACATTACACTCCGGGGGGCCAATTTTCAAAGAGTTTATGTTCTTAACTTTAGGCGCCTAAAATGTAGATGGCAATGGGGTGGAGTTAGGGCAGGGAAGCTAAGTTATGTGAATTTTCAGCTGAAGCGTTAAGCACCTAATTTTGGCTAAAAGTAGGTGCCTAACTTAGGGACCTAATTTAGAGGTCTAAACTTAGGAGCTCAGATTTTATTTTGAATATCTGCCCCCAGGAACCTAATTTCCAAACTTATCTGCGATACAATATTTACGTGCGTAAGTGGGTGGTGAAGATCAATGCTAGTATTTTATAAACTGTGCCGCAGAAGTGCACACTCACACATCCTCTTGCCAATTATACAATAGCAGATATACAAATACATGCTACTCAAGTGCCTATATGCTATTTTCACTTGTAAAACACTTTTGAAAATGTACTCCATAGTGTATAGTATGGTATTCCATGTGTTTGGGACTCTTATTTGCCTTTAACATGGGTAAACATAGGAGTTAAGGAATATAAATCAGCTATATGCAGGTAAATGGCATTACAGCTGACAAAGTATGCATGAACTTTCACAAGATGTATACTTAGCCACATAAAAATGAAGCATTCCAGGAGGCATTATTAGATGGTATACCACTAATGCCCCTAACTTCACACCATTTTGCTTCACCTAAAAATACGCAGGTACATTTAACTAAATAAGAACCAGATTTTCAAATTTAATTTAAGAAGGTAGCTTTTGTTGAAAATCAGGTTGTTATATACAGACTTAAAAGTATGTGAGTGTTTTTTAATGAGGCACACTACTAAAAAAAAGTAGTGTTAAAAGATCTCCATAGAAAAAAAAAGGTGTGAGGGAGAAGGCATTCAAAAGTCTTTCATATGCAGTGAACAAAATATGAATGCAGCTGCCCATATTTTGAATTTGTTATGGTGCTCTACATAAAGAAATGTGAGCAGAAACAGATGTTGGCACCCTTCCCTCAAGATTCAACCAAAACAATTCAGGTAGTGACAAAAGTTTAACATTATAATGTGAAATAACCCCCAGGTAGTTCACCAAACACGTCACACACTTGAATGCCTATAGAGTTTTCAACAATCACAGAGCAGCATGCTTGGCATGGAAGTTTATTGTTTAATGTTTAACTTCCTTTTCCTTGGTTAGTTTGTTAAACTGTGCAGAAAAAAAAATGTCTTTTATCCTAAAGTATAAATTAGGCCCCAGAAAGAAAACAGTTTGACAGAACTGCACTTAAGGCTGACAGGAAAAAGGGAGCAGTTATTTTATTCTATATTCAGACGTGTGAACTAAAGAACCATCTGAAATTACATTCCAGAATTGGTGAACCTGGTCACATACATGCACTCTTGTTGTACTCTTCCTAGTAAATAACTGCAAACTGTGCACTTGCATGTATTCCTTACAATCTAGGGTGCAGGGATAAATTCAGATCTCACTGACAACAAAATAGAGGGATCAAATTTTAGATCTAAACCTTCTAGCCTCCCTTGCCTTTCCCATTCCTTATTTTTTTGACCTCTCCGTTCACCCCCTCCCCCCCCCCTTCCATCTGGTTCCTCTCCTGTTCATCTACCCTTCTGCTTCTTCTAGCCCTTTTTCTCACCCTTCTACATTTCTTTCTTCTTCCCTGATCTGTCACTTCCTAATGCCTCTAGTCTTTCAGTCCTTATCTTTTGTTCTCTCTCCCCCCCATCTTTCTGTCGTTCTTTGCCTCTTCTGTGCTCTCTCAACCACCCTAACTTCCAACTCCACCCCTCCACCTTAAATCATTTCTCTCCCTCTCCTGCTGCTCTTTATTCCTACTATTACTCTTTATCATTTCTAAAATGCTACTAAACACATAGGCCATCTTTCTCTGCGTATGTGCTCCTAAACTGATTTCCACATTTCCAAGCTAACTAAAGTAGAGCTAAACAAACTAAAGTGACACGTAAATAGAAGCGCGAGCACTCAGATTTTACAGGAAGGGTGATGGATGCATAAACAGCATCCCAGTGGAGGTGGAGGGGGAGGGGTGGAAACAGTAATAGAATTCAAGAAAGCCTAAGACAAGTTCAGCCAGTTCTTTCTGCTAGGGAAAAAGAGGACGAAGCTAGAGATAAATTAGTGCCTGGAGTATGGTAGTAGTTAGGAAAAAATGGTAAGACTAAATAGGTCTTACTGTTTTTGTCTGCAGTCATATTCCATATTTCGATAGAATAAGATATATTTAACCTGCAAAAAAACCTGTTTAGAAAGGACTGTAAGGTAATGAGAAAGGCAGTCCAGGTGCCATGCAATGTTTTGCTTCCTTGCATTGTTTGCAGGCAGGGGCGGCTCAAGGCAATTTGCTGCCTGAGGCGAGGGATGAGATGGTGCCCCCCTCTCACACATACACTGTCACATACACACACATACATACTCTTATACACACCCACAACCTCTCTCATAGACACTGACACACGAAGGCTCTAAGACCCTCTCTCTCCCCACACACAAGCTCTTACTCTCCCAGAGTCTCTCATACACACACACACACACACACACGCTGTCACTGGCTCCCTCACATATACACCCAGGCAAGCTCCCATTCATTCTCACACTGCTAACCCCCCCCCCCCTCACTCCAGGCATGCATACATTCATTCTCACGCAAACACCACCACCCCCCCCCAAGACAGGCACCAATTCACACACACCCAGGCAGGCACCCATTCTCATACAGACAGACCCCAAGCAGGCACCCATTTATTCACCCACCCATACCCAAGCAGTTACACATGCACACCCTTACGCAGGCTGTCAATCCCCCTACCCCCCACCGACACACACAGTCCCGATCCCCTCAGTGGCAACCCCTGGGCAGCAGGATTCGCCTTTTTCCTGACGTCATCGCCTGCTGCTGCGGGGCCAGCCTCGCAGCAACAGGAGATGATAAGACGTGTTTCTTCTGATGTCATCTCCTGCTGCCGTGGGTCTCTCGGCAGCAGGAGAGACGTTGGGAAAAACCATGATTTCCGCTGCCCGGGGTTGCTATTGAGCGGAATAGGCAGGGGTTTGGTTTATCCTTGCCCAATCCAATGTTTGACTTTGAAGACAGGGTGAGGTGGCAGCTGCAGCAGAGGTATTTTGGAAGAGCATTTTTTGCTACTCCAAACTTCTGCAGCCTGAGGCCTCCACCTCACCCTGCCTCATGATAGAACTGCCCCTGTTTGCAGGTAGTGATACTTTTCACTGGAGCAATACATAAATTATCCATAGTTGAAGTTATACGCAAGCTTTCCAAAACACAGAGGTCTCTTCTTCAGATGTGCCTCTCTGCTAAGAGATCCAAATAACTTCCTATTTATTATACTATTGCTGTCCCGCTGTTTTGGTGACGTGAACACTAGGATCATCAGCTCACTTTGCAAAGGCCTCTAACTCCTAATAACTTTTATTCTTAACCAATTTATAACTTCTGTGTCTATGCAATATTTCAAAAGTACGCAGGGCAAGTAGTCATACATGCCCTGTATCAATCAAAATGTTATTGCCGCTCCCTTGCAATCTCCTTGAATCTTTCAGTACAGAATGTCTTACATCGTTTGTGATATCATAGTCGACATGAACAAATCAGAAACAGGGAGCATGAGGTAATTTGTCACTCTTGGAAACATGAGTGCACTCAGAGACTCAAGGTACAGCCTATCACTTCAGTTTTAAAAATGGTTACTTACTTGCTGATACAAAAAAACTGAACGCTTACCTTAGGCAGCCAAATTCAGTGCTAGCCGGCTGAGTTCTCTTCTATCCAGTGCTTTTTTTTCTAGAAAGAAAGGTGCCAGCCATTCTTAGGGGTAGAGGAGAATTGGGGCAACTGTCCAGTGCCCCAAATCCCAAAATAGCCCCATTCCCTACCACTGACTGCAGGGTTCACGCACAGCATGATCTCTCCCTCCTCCCCCCTTCCCATTCTCCTTCCTACAGGTATTAGGTATAAGAAAGCTGCACCTCCTCTGCCACCGTCATGGAATGGGAAAAGCACCAGTGCGAGCGAAAGAACTCCACTGGTGCCAAAGGAATACATAAAGTGGTTAAAAGGAGAAAAAAAAAAGAAGAAGAATATATAATAGTGCTAACAACAGTGATGCCGATATTCAAAAGCCATTTAGACGGATAACTGAAAAGTTATCCGTCTAAATGGCAAAGTGGCAATATTTGAAGCAGCATGCGGCTGAATATGGACCCCAGTAATTAAAATTACAGTTACAGAAGGGTTAATAATATGGACAATTACTAGGTTATGGCGCTGTTCTATATTATCCCTGGTCATGACATACAGGGTTGGTGCTACTGTAAGTGACAGGCCCCTGTATTGTCCTGAGCCCTGCAGAGAACAGACTGGAGCAGAATAGAGCTACTCTGCTCTCTAATCCAGTCCTTCCCTGCCTGTCATTTCTTTGGGACTGATGCAGAGGGGGAAAAGGTTCTGGTACTAAGTACCGGCAGGAGCAAAACCCTACTCCATTCTCCTACCCAATTCAGAAAGAAAGTCCAGGGCGGACAGCCCCTCTGAATCCCTTCCCAATGCCCAAGAAAAAAGACAGTCTGGGGCTCACAGCCCCTCTCATCTTACCTCTCCCATCCCTCCAGAAGGCATGAAGTCTGCCCTGAAACTCCCCAAGACAGCCAGGAGGGGGACTGAGGCTTTTTTCCTCCTCCCAGCTCCAGGAGTGCTTTTATAAGCTGCCAGTACTGCTGAAAGCTATCGCCACTTAATATTAATGTATTCACTTCACTGTCAAACAAGGGGCCAATCCCTGAAGTTTTCAGGAAATGCTTCTGCTGTGAGACAAGATAAAAGGATCTGAAAATCAGGAACTTGTCCCATATTGTAATCATTCTCCGGTCCTCTCGATCTGTTGCATTTAAACCCAACTAAGTTCTATCTGGACCCATGTACGATAGTATTTTCCATCCCATTCACATTATTAACCATGCTTCAATCAGACACAGCTCCAGACTCTACAAGCGCCTGACTTTCTCACAGGCATGTTAATGAAGCATAGCTCAACGCAACGTTTTGGCAGGTCTAGAATTATAGTAGTTCACTGAACCTCTGATCCTTCACTCTCAGGCAACTTCAACACGACTCAAGAAATAACTTCAAAGCGATCTGACATTCCAGTTCCTTCTTAGTTATGGATTTATTTAATATTTGATTTTCTGCCCTTACAGAGTAGCTGGGGGGTTTACAATAACAAAAATAAAAACAAGGATCTCTTGGATGTTCCAAACTTTGTGATAGGTGGAAAATGATTCTTTCAATTTGCATCACTAATAATTCCTCTTTGATTGCCTAAGAGTCAAAATTCTGCATCTCATTTTCTCCTTAGCACTAATTTCAGTCTTGCCTCATCACATTCTATGCTGTTTCAGCTACATTACTCTCAATGGGGGTCATTTTCTAAGCCTTTTTCGCGTGCGATAGCTTTCCGGGGGAAGAGTCGGGGCGGGGAGGGGAGGAGTTGGGGCAGCGAGGAGGCGGACGCAGCGATGTCTTTGCTGGTGGCGATAAGGTAAATTACGTTATCGTCGCCAGTAGCGGGCCCAATAGCACCACCTTTCATGGTGGCACTATTGAGTGCGAAAGCCAGCAGCGATGATACCGCGGTGGTGCGATGGCTGCCGGCTTTCGCAGGCCTGCCCCCCATTTTCACGGGATTCACCATTCTGCACTAGAATGGTGAATCCAGGCCAATGTTTTGCTGAAAGTTTATTTTATTTCTTATTTACAGCATTTTAAATTACAAATTCAAATAGCAAGTGGGAAAAAATTGGAAACAATTACAAGTACTATAATAGATAAAACCACTAAGGTAGTTAGAAAAAAATCAAGTTCCAGCTCTATAGATCCCAATAAAAGGGAAAAAAAGAAATAAATTTAAAGGGAAATATAATCTATAAGTTACAACATACAAAACAATATTGCTCACAAACGACAGACATACAAATGCTATTTTGGGGAACCACTACAGACATTATGTTAGTAGAAAGAAACATTCTTAATTGCTTAGGATAAAAAAAAAAAGATGCACATATCTTCCTAAATGTTAAACCCCAAAATTCTTATAATTTTATTTCATGAAAATATCACCAAAATGGTTCTACCACAATCTTTATTTATTTATTTATTTATTTATTTATTTATTTATAGCCTTTCTATACTGATATTAGTGGTTACATCATATCGGTTTACATCAAACTGCAGGCTGAAACAATTACATCAAACAGAGACTGGGTAGTGGCCTACAGAGAACATAACTAGGATAAAAATAATGGGGTAGATTTTCTAAATTTACGCGATCGCATACTTTTGTTCGCGCACCAGGCGCAAACAAAAGTACGCTGGATTTTATAAGATACACGTAGCCGCATGTATCTTATAAAATCCGGGGTCGGCGCACGCAAGGGGGTGCACATTTGTGCAACCTGCACACGCCGAGCCCAGCACGCGCTGCCTGTTCCCTCCGAGGCCGCTCCGATTTCGAAGCGGCCTCGGAGGGAACTTTCCTTCATCCTCCCTCCACTTTCCCCTCCCTTCCCCTACCTAACCCCCCCCCCCGGCCCTATCTAAACCCCCCCCCCCTTTACCTTTGTTGGCAGATTTACGCCTGCTAAAAGCAGATTCCTGATGCAGGAATCTCTATGTTCTGAAACACAGACCATGTCGGGAAAAATCATGTCAAGATAAGTTGAGAATGTTTGTGCATTTTAAATAAAACTGTTTTACATGCAAGACAAAAATAACCAAAAAAGTGTTGGCAATTTGAGGGACCGATGATTAGAAAGTGGGCATTGATATGAATGTGCACATTCAGTACTAATAGGGGCCTTCATTTTCGTTTTTTTATTGTTCTTTATTTTTCCCAGATGTGAGAAAAAACAAAAACAAGACCGATGCCTTGGAAAAAAAATGTATTCAATACAACAATGCCCACCCGACTTTGGCCGAGATTCGCCCTTTCAGCTGCTTCAGGGGCTCTTAAAATTGTATAATTTATAGAGTATGTTCTCGGGCACAATGGGCCTCATTTTCCAATATTGCATGCGATACCAAAAAGGGGTGTACCTTATGCTAATAAGCATGTGTATTGCAAATTGCGATATCAGCTATGTGAAAAGCTCTTATTGCAAGTTGCACTATTAGCCCAATTTGGGCTACATTGCCAGTATATATTGTGGTTCATGATGTTTCAGGAGAGAGAGAGAGAGAGTGAGAGAGTGAGAGAGAGAGAGACTGACTTGCTATAGTGCCTCCTCCCTACATAGGTATTTGTATCCCTATGGGAGGCCCACCTAGTAACTCGAGGTGGGGTTTAGGTATGAGTGTAGGGGGTTGGGGGCCACTTTGACACTCAACGTGAGATGTACGAACAGAACAGTGGTCTCTTGTGAAGATTTGCTGGCGTGAGGAAACTCACTCCAAGATGAGATTTGTGCAATGTTCTCTCCACCTAGCAGAGTGTCCATCAAGCTAGGTGGAGAGAACATTGCACAAATCTCATCTTGGAGTGAGTTTCCTCACGCCGAAGGCCAGCAAATCTTCACAAGAGACCACTGTTCTGTTCGTACATCTCACGTTGAGTGTCAAAGTGGCCCCCAACCCCCTACACTCATACCTAAACCCCACCTCGAGTTACTAGGTGGGCCTCCCATAGGGATACAAATACCTATGTAGGGAGGAGGCACTATAGCAAGTCAGTCTCTCTCTCTCTCACTCTCTCTCTCTCTCCCTCTCTCAACATTGTGAACCACAATAAACCTTTACCAGCCTCTAGCACAGAATGTAACACAAATGAAAGAGGTGTAGTTATTGACTGTGGCTGTTTCTCAGCACACAATAAATCCTCCCTACTTTACATTTACTCTGCCCCCTGAATACAAAATTAAAAATTTGCATTCACAAATCGCGTTAACGGCTGTTAGTGCGATTTGCGGAATTATCACCCAATGTGTAGTACTGGAAATATCAACTGATTTGATTATTTATAGTGTGGTTATGGAAATGACATTAGAATCATATCTTGGTTAATGTTCCTCGGAAAATCTTTCTATCCAGAGTTTGTCTAAGACGGAGTGCTGCAGTTAGGCTGCACATAACAGTACATTTCACCGAAAAATCTTAAAGTTTCTCCAAAGCATAAGCACGATGCAATTCAGTCAGTAACATTTTCGTTTTTTTATTTTTCCCGGGAAATTATCCGGGTTTATTACGACAAGAACAAAAAGCTCTCCAGTCTAGCTCCCAACCCTCCAGCATCTCTTTTTTTTTTTAAATTGAATTTTCCATCACAACAAAATGAGAAAAAAATCAGGAAATATCACAGCTGTATATGAAGAAAACAAATTAAGAAAACAATGTATCAAATATAAATATTCATAAAGACTAGATACAAGTACTCATATATGAGGTACAGTAAGCGATTCTAATAAAAAGGAAATCAATTTAAACCAAATGCAATCACAAGCTGATCAATAACATTATTATATCGCATTATAAACCAAACCTCCCTTTACTAATTAACAGAGAATGTATTCGTGATAAAGGTCTCCAAGTGTGTAGGATCTATAAAAATATATCAAATACCCAAATAAGTTTCCATACATTTGCTGGGGAAACTTCAAGAAAAAAGATGCCACCAAGGACACAACCTGTGGCTTTAACTGCAGGAAAGATTTTCTTTGTATTTGGGTTTCCTGGGATACATCAGGAAATAACTGAACACTTGACCCACAAAAAACTGCATTCTTGTTCTTAAAATATAGTTTCAGTACTAAATCTTTATCTCGGTCATATATAAAAGATACAATTAAAGTGGCTCTAGTGGTAATGTTATCAGAAGAATCTTGGAGAAAAGTGGTGACATTATCACTATCAAAAGGAGCCAATATATCCATACTGTCCTCTTCCCTAATATCCTTAACAGATGTTGCTACATAAAAACATCTAGATAAGGGTATAGTTTTATCTGGTAAAAAAATGAAGTATTTCCCTTACATATTTCTTGAATAATTCATCTGAGGATATTAACCTCAATTTAGGGAAATTTAAAATGCACAGATTCTTTGCAACATATTATTTTCAAATACTTCTAATTTGCTGTGTAAGATTAAGCAATCTTTCACATTAGCTATTACAGATGAATGTACATCAATTACCCTCTCTGCCAATAATGCCATCTGCTTCTCAAGATCACCAACTGTAGTATCCAAATCGGTCAGTTTAGCAGTTGTACCAGTAGCAAAGGAGCACAACTGACCCACAGTATTAATCAAGGAAGTCTCTGTCTGGGAAAACCACTCACCAAATGTTCTTAAGGGTAACCACCTTTGGTTCAAAGAAATTGTCCTCAGTTCCCACAACACTTGGCCCAGCCACATGAGTAACCACAGCTGGAACAGGAGCCCTTAACTCATTATGTTCACTTCCAAGAACAGAATTAGCAGGCTGAATAGAGTGACCAGCATTGATAGATCTTATTTCTGTAGTACCACCTTCTAATTCAAAGGCAACATTGCACCCTAAGGCAGATACCTCATTATTCCCTCAAGAGGAAGGAGGAGGAGGAGGGGTGGCAGCTCCAGTGCTTAAGTGATACATTTCCCAAAGAATCTCCAACTCACGCACCTGGCTGCTCTAATCGAATGGTCATTGAGGGGACCTCTCACCAGAGCTGAAGCAGAAGCAGGAGTAAGCATTTCCCACTTTCTCTTCTTCCCCATGTTAGTAAAAGGGAACCGGGTGAAAGGGGTGCACTGCCGGAGGCTGCGCCACAGGTCTCCTGATTTTAAAGGCCTCCTCCTTCCTCAAGAGTCCAGAACCCAGGCTGTCCGCTGCACTTACCTGCCTGAGCCATCCAGGAGCATCAGCTCAGCGTGATGGTAAGCCCCCCAGCATCTCTCTTATGGCTGATAGAATACTAGCCAAGGTATGGGACTCATCCATTGACTGAATGTGCAGTAAAAGCCCCCCCCCTGCACTCTGATGCTCCATCCCTGCTAGAGCTGCTGCCTGCCCCTTCCTCAGCAAGGTCCCACCAGTGTGCCATCCGGGAGAGATAAGAGTGCGTAACCTTCGTGGAGGTCCAGATGTCGCCGGTGAAATACACTCTACTCCCCTCTGCCTTCGCCAGCAGCGTCTGGATGCGACTATACCACTGATTGTAAGGCAGGGGATGACCTTCCTACTTAAGGTGGTCAGGGAGGGGACTTTTAATCTGGTGTTTAAACCTGCAGAAGACGCTTAAAGCCCACATTTTCCACTACCTGCAGAGGATGGTCAACAAGGGTAATTATTTCCCCTATGCTCTTTGTTATAACTTTTGATGCTACCTGCCTCCTACCCTGAGACAGTGCTACCAAACACCATTCCATTTCCTCCATGGCTGGTTGTCGCTTCTGACGCATGGCAGGGGGCTTCTGGCTTACCGTCAGGCTGCTGGCTTAGCGCCTGACTGCCGGAAGTGGCTGAAGGTCTGGGATCAGCTTGAGGAACACTCTTCCCCTTTTCAACCACTTTCCTCTGACTGGAATAAGGAGTCCCCTGACTAATACTGCCACCCTCCCAAGATGCCAGTGCATAAAACCAGTATTTGTAAGCTGCCCCACTTGTTTGCCTTGGCTTACATCTTTAGCATAGTAAATACACTGAGCAAAATGATGGTTGTGTTTGACTTTGCAGTGCCTCCAGATCTCAGATTTCTTTCATGATCCCTTCTCTACATCTTGGGGGTGGATGCTGGCACTGGCGTTGAGGTAGTTGTGATATATTTGGATTTTCAGGAGGGGTTTGACAAAGTCCATCATGAGAGGCTTCTAAGTAAACTAAAAAGTCACGGGATAGGAGGTGATGTCCTTTTGTGGATTGCAAACTGGTTAAAAGACAGGAAACGAGGAGTAGGATTAAATGGTCTGTTTACACAGTGGAGAAAGGTAAACAGTGGCGTGCCTCAGGGATCTGTACTTGGATCGTTTTTTTTAAATATATTTATAAATGATCTGGGAAGGGGTACTACGAGTGAGGTGATCAAATTTGCAGATGACACAAAATTATTCAGAGTAGTTAAATCATAAGCAGATTGTGATAAATTGCAGGAGGACTCTGTGAGACTTAAAGATTGGGTGTCCATAGTAGATAAAATATAATGTGGACAAGTGCAAGGTGATACATTTAGGTAAAAATAATCCTTGCTGTAGTTACACAATGTTAAGCTCCATATTAGGAGTTACCATCCAAGAGAAAGATCTGGGCATCATAGTTGATATTACATTGAAATCATAGGTTCAGTGTGCTGTGGTGGTCAAAAAGCAAACAACGTTAGGAATTATTAGGAAGGAAATGGAAAATAAAACGGAAGATGTCATAATGTCTCTGTATTGCTCCACGGTGACACCACACCTTGAATACTGTGTGTAATACTGGTCACTGCATCTCAAGAAAGATATAGTTGCTCTGGAGAAAATACAGAGAAATGATAAAGAGCATGAACAGCTCCCCTGTGAGGAAAGGCTAAAGAAGTTAGGGCTGTTCAGCTTGAAGAAAAATCGGCTGAGGGGAGATATGACAGAGGTCTACAAAATCATGAAAGAGCTCGAACAGGTAAATGTGAATCAGTTATTTACTCTTTCAGATAATACAAGAACTAGGGAGCACTGCATGATGTTAGCAAATAACACATTTAAAACAAATTGGAGAAAATTATTTTCCACTCAACGCACAATTAAGCTCTGGAATTCAATGCCAGAGGATGTGGTTAAGGCAGTTAGTGTAGCTGGGTTTTAAAAGGGTTTGGATAAGTTCCTGAAGAAGTCCATAAACTGCTATTAATTAATAGGGAATAGCCACTGCTTGTTGTCGGCATTAGTAGCACGGGATCTATTTAATGTTTGGGTACTTGCCAGGCACTTGTGACTTGGATTGGCCACTGTTGGAAACAGGATACTGAGCTTGATAAATCTTTGGTCTGATCCAATATGGCATATCTTATGGTCTTATGTGGTAAAAGGTGGACCCTGAGAAACAATGCCAGGAGCATCAGTCACATTTTCTGCCAGCACTGCCTGCTCTTCTTCACCATCATCGCATTTCCTATGTCCCCTCCATCACTGAGGTAGAGACAGGGACAGTATCTTTACAAAAGCTATACATGAACGCACGTATACCAGCTTGTGCCCATGGACGTGACCGTTTTATAACATGCGCGCATATATGCATGCATCTTATAAAATCAGCTGGATGCACGTAACCGTGTGCGCAGTTTTATATGGATGCGCACATGTGCCACTTCTACCGCGTAAGTGGGGGGAATTTTAATATATATGTGCATCAACACTTACCAGTTAAACCAGTTCATTCCCACTTTGCCCAGTTACAGGATAGGACTTCCTAACCCCCCTAGCTAACTAACCTCTCTTTTACCCTACCTACCCCAACCCTTAAAACCCCGCTGACTAGCCTAGCTTTTTTTGTTTTATAACAACTTACACGCCATCTATAACAGAAGTAAAGTTACACGATAGGGGACCCAGGCACGCGATTGTGCGCAAAAATACTTACACACTGGTTTCTATTTAAATTCACAGACCACGCCCATGCCCCGCCTCTTTTTTGGGCTTTTTCTTTTGTGAGCGTACCGGGAGATATGCGCGTCCATGGACGCTTCTTAAAATACGCACATTGCGCTCCAGCCTGAGAGACGCGCATATCTCCCTGATTTGGCACACTTAGGGCTTTTAAAATCTACCCCTCGTAACTAATCCTTCAAAACATTCTTCAGCCAATAGCTCTGCAATTTCTTCTTCAAGGAGTCCTACACAGGACAGGAGAGCTAAATTTTGGCCTTCCCACAGCTAGAGGTTTACACCTGGCCTACAGTAAAATATTACCCAACCTAATGCAAAGGCAGTGGATATGTACTGAAGGCCACCTATCAGTTAACAGACAACTGGCTACCAGGTCCAGTGCAAAGGGATTAGGCTCCCTAGTGCCTTCTGCCTTGCGCACCCCCATCCCCGGTCGCAGCCCCGGATCCTACCTCTCTTCAGCGGCAGCGGCAAAGAGGAGTGGAGATTCGAATCCCCATTCCTCTTTGCCGCTGCCGCTCGCACCCCCTAATGGTCATATTAGGTTGGGTCATATTTTACTGTAGGCCAGGTGTAAACCTCTAGCAATGGGAAGGCCAAAATTTAGCTCTCCTTATGTACAGAAATTAATTTTCTCTCAAATGACAGCTGAGTCAGACTTTCACAATTGCCTAACATAATATAGTCCATTTATTTCTGGAAACCAAAGCAGGACTGCCAAACTGAAAATTTAACAGTTGACAAAGTTATTTCCTAATAACCTTAGGCACCTTAGGCCCAGGCCTAGCTCACCTAGTGCTTCCGCCAGCCCTGCTGGCTCCAAAATGCAGCTACCAAATGTGCCAAAATATTTACTAGCACACACACATGCCATGCGTGTGAAATCTGCATGGCAAGATCATGTTTCTTTTTCCTCTCAGGCCAGAAATTCAAAGTCCTGCAGTGAACCTCCTTGACAGTGGTTACTATTCCAAAGTTAGCCAAGAGAAGTGACAGGGCCTTACCTGGCAAAGAAAGAAGCAGCCACGGATGTGCCTGTAGATGTCTCGCTAGCCACGCAGGTACTCTGAGAAGCAGGGAAGTTGCACAAAGAGGGTTTGTCTGCATTGTAGCGGTTCAGTACTGCTTCAGTCAGCCCCTCTCGGCCTGTCTCGGTAATCAGCTGAGAGATCTAGGCAGACACAGAAAGGAGACCAATTAAGTGTGGGCCCTGTGATTCCCCTATTCTTCCTTCTTCCTCCCTCACTGTCATCAAATTCATTTGTTCAGCTATTTGCTATTTAATGCTCCCAAAGTCTTTTTTTTTTGGTTCTGTGAATGAGCTCTTAGCTTCTATAAAATTTTACAGCTACTTGGCTCAGATCTCACCAAGTCATTCTCATTTAAAGTAATGGAATAAAATTACTGTCTTCATAATGTAGGTTTCAATTATGTCTGTGATTTTCTTTTTGTTGGTAGGGTAAGGATAGGGTGGAACTACAGTAACTCCCAGCTCCTTCCTCATTACAGCAGGAACACAGCACCATTAGACATAGACAATACTTGTTGGTTACCTGGGGCACAAATGCCCACACTGCTGATTTCTGTGGTACACAGTTGAAGGGTGGACCCGATGATCAGAAATTAAAGAGGCATTTGAAAAGATAATGGGACAAGAACTAGTGGAGGCAAAAGAACAATTTCCTTGCCATATAACCAATTAATCTTGCAGCTGAAGCTGGCCTGCTGGCACACTGCCATGCAGAAGATCTGGGTTTGATTCCTAAGCCCCGTTTTCTGCCGCTCAGGTCAGCAGGGGGCATCGGAAACTGCAGAGGATGCTTTATAGAACAAAATGGTGACATCTGGCGGCCAAGCTCAGGGCACATGTATACCACATTCTGAAAGAAGACGAGGTTGGGGGCCCCTGGCTATGGATTTTGGCAGTGATGTCTGGGCTACAGGGGGGCAGCACGATTTTAAAAACCGGCATATTGGGGAACTCGCCGGGTATTGAATCCAAGTTCTGTATTTGCATGAAAATTATCAGGTTCCTCTGGGACTTAAAAAAAAAAATACAACAGCGCAGAAACTTGAAAAATACCATGAGAAAGGAAGGTGCCTCACTTATGTGTGCAGACCATGCTAATGATCCTTACCCTTCCCTGCTGCTCTGTGGGAGCAGTGCTGCCACAGCTGCACCCCTCGGGCACTTTTACAGGCCTACCACAACTATTTTTAATGTATGGGAATGTGGGGAAGATGGAAAACAGAAAAGATCGAAGGGAGAGGGGGGAGAGAGGGGCAGGAGTGAGGCAGAATGACAGAGAAAGAAGTAAGGAGGGGTGGAAGTGCATGTGGAGGGGAAGGAGGACATAGAGAGGAAAAGTCAAGGTCCTACACAAAAGATGGAGGAAGAGGAGCAGAAGCAGACCTGAGGGAGGTAAGAGAAACTAGACAGGGGAAGGGGAGGTGACGGTGGAGAGGATTTCTCTAGGAAAGAGAGATGAACAGGCTTAATGTTTTATGGTACACATGATGCAGTTAGGTGTATTAGTACCTATACAAAGGCTTCTGCCACTATCATATTATCATCATGGTTTGTATAATGTATACGAAGACATTTTAGGGGTGATTTTGTAGTATCACACCTAAGTTAGCCAGCATATACTGTACATATGTAAATTACACCCATTTGCAAAGTGGACTTATGCACACAAGTCTGCTTTGAAAATTATCCCACCAAATCTACTGGCACACGTTACACCCACTAAAATGTCTGCACAAACATTCCATGAAAATGTACATGCATACTTTTTAAAATCCAAAAGAATGCGTGGAAGACCGAACCCCAACCCCAGGAATACCTCCACTTACTCTGGAAAAACTTATGGGAAACGTGACATACACGTGCACGTTTTTTGGCATATCAGGCAGGGTATTTTATAACAGGCCAACACTGTTTTACTCACGAAAATTCTTTTGAAAATGATCTTCCCCACGGCCAGTCCCTATTCCTTGGAGCTTACAATGTAGTCAAGACAGACAGACAAAGACAAAGAACATACACACATGACAGGTTTTCAGCTAAGGCAACAAGGCCAGGGCAGCTTTGACCACTTATAGGGCCCTAGGCAAACTTCTGTGGATGGGTCCCCTTTTATTTTTTTTCCATATTGGCTGCCAGCTTCTCTAATATCCCCAACCCTAGCACTCTCCTCCATCCCACCCCACTGTTAATCTGATGCTGGCAGCCCACTGCTGTAGCTTGTTTCCTCTGCACCAGATAACAGACAGAGAGCTACATGATGCTTTTGGCCTGTACGTGCCAACACAGACACGCCTTCATGTTTGTTTTTTTTGGCTTCTGCAGGCTGATGCAAACATACCTCTAGCTTCTTATGGCCTACAAAAGCCTATGCAATGCGATACAATGTCATCCATTGCTGTCATTACATGCAAATTCATTACAGATATCCTGAAAACCTGATTGACTGGGGGTCCCCCAAGACAGATTTGGAAACCACTGCCCTAGACAAACTTTAACTTTGCACCCCCTTCCCCGAATTACATTTTCAGGTCCCTAGCCCCCCACCACCAGAGATTTTGATCATTAAATTCAACAATCATTATGACCCTACCACCAACTCTTCCAAAGCAAGCCTATAAAAATAACTTTGAAGTAATTTTCACATAAGTAGCATATACAAAGTAAATATTATGTTATAAACATTGACCGTGTGCATGTATTTTACATTTCACACCCACATTTTACCAGCGGATAAAAGGGCTGAGCTGGGGCGTTTAGAGGCAAGGTTCAGAAGTGCACATGGTAGTTGCCATTTTGCATATACATTACCGAACTTATTTGTACACTTTTACACTTTGCTAACTGACTCGCGCAAGTGAAATCGGACTCATCTGTTCTCTACAGTTTTGGGCTGAGAGGTCAGGGTGGGGGTTCAGGGTAAAGTGCTAGAGGGTCTACGTGAACTGGAGATGGACTGAGTGAACTGGAGGAGGTATCAGAAAACTGGTATGCTTTACAAAATGCCTGCTTCCGCATATAAAACAGGGTTATTACGTGTGACATGTTACACTTTTTTTACACAACTAAAATATGCACACATATGTTTATAAAATGGGTAGAGAAAGTATGCATCTTCTTGCATTGGAAATATTCACGCAAGCTGAAACATACGCATGTACTGTACTTTCGGTTTTCTATCTTTTAACTAGTTCACAGTCCGCAATAGAATATTGCCTCCTATCCCATGATGTTTTCATTTCGTCAAAAGTCTCTCATGTGGTACTTTTTCAAATGCTTTCTTAAAAGTCCAGATACACTATATTAACTGGCTCACCTTTATTCTAAAAGGCAAACCTGACAAACTGAAGGTACAATTAATACATTCTATGATCTCAAAATATGAGCTGGTTGGTACATCTTTAACACTGAATTAAAACAGTTTGGAGCTAGGCCATGAATAACCTCAAAGATGAGCAATAGAATCGTAAACTTATATCGTCAGCTAATAGGTAACCTAAACAGTATAGAAGTAAATATGCTCCTGAATACTCACACCAGTACTAATTTGTGCAGCTGCGTTTTGCACTGTACCTTTAATATGGTCTGAGGCAAAACAACACACAAGACATTGCAGTAGTATAAATCATCAACGCATGCAGGACAGCTGTTAAATTAAATTCAGAAAGGAATGGTTTCAAATGTTTCAATAAATGAAGCTTATAAAAAGAACTTTTACCACACTCTTGACCTGAATCCAAAGCAATAAATTAGTGTCCATAAAGAAGCCCAAATTATGAACTTGACTGAACAAACATCACTATTTTCACTCTATTGAATTGAAAGTGAGCATGGACCTTCAAAAGTGGAAACCTAGACAAGAAAAAAATGTCTTTGCTATTCAAAATGAGCAATCCCTGATTAATTATATTTTATGAGATCTGAGAGGAAGGATTTTCTGTCTCTCTTTCCACTCATTGGTGGACCTGCAGTTACATCCAGGATCCCTCCCACCTAGGATCTACATCCAGCAAAAGAGTACGAAAATCATCTGAAATAGGAGAGGTTGCCCACTCGGAGGCTTCAGTAAACTCTGGGGAGGTAGGGACATTAATTCTTTGTGGCAAGGGTAGATTTTTTTTCCACCAGGGAGGACCACTGTTTAATCCTAAACCAGGAGGGTGGCTGGATCCCTTGCCTTACCAAAGACTCTTGCACAGATAGAGGGGACAAGAACTGAATACCAAGAGAAAGAGAAAAGAGAGAACTGTGGCATTTATTTGTGCCATTTAACCATGCTGTCTACACTAAAGTATTATTTTTTACTCCTGGGGGAATTCTGCGCAAAAAAATATAAATTCTGTGCACAAAAACTTAAAATTCTTCAAAATTCAGCAAACTTTATATTGGTCAAAATAACACAATTTACATGACGGTCCTTAAGTAATTACAGTTTAAATTAATAGAGAAAAAAGTTATTACTTAAAGATGCAGAATTTTAAATATTTTGAGCAGAATTTCCCTAGAAATTCACTGTAAGAGTGTCCCTTTCACTCTCTCTCCCTACTCCCCTGGCCACTTTGCCCTCTCAGGTCCCAGCTCCTCCACCTGCCAATATCTCTCCCCTCCATCTCTGGGCTCAACCCCTTCCACTCTATTTCTACTCCCAGAGTTTGGCCCCATTCTCAGTACTGTCCCTCCCTCTCTCACACACATGCTCCCTTTCTCTAGTGCACATACACACACCCTCATATAGGCTCCCTCACTCTCTCGCACACACACATCCCCTCATACAGGGTCCCTCTCTCTTGCATGCCCACTCTCACAAGCTCCCTTTCTCTCTCACGTATATACCCTCACACAGGCTACCTAGGTCTCTCTCTCACGCACTCCTTCACACAGGCTCTCTCTCACACATACACAATCCCTTCACACAAGCCAGCACCCTCACATACACAGGATCCCTTTTTCATACACACCAGCTCCCAATCTCTCACACACATACACACTCCTTCACAGTCTCCTCATATAGGCTCCCTCTCTCTAGCACCCACACTCAAACACCCCCCTGCTCTCTCTCCCCCACCCTTCTGCTCACTCACCTGTTCTCTCACCCCCTCCCCCTGCTCGCCCTCACTCCTCACTCCTCACCCCTCACCCCTCCTCATCTCTTATCTTCCCCTCCCTCTCTCTCATACCCCTCCCCCTTCTCACACCCCCTCTACACACACACACACACCTCTCTACATACATTCATGCTCACTGGGGCCTTCATCTTTGCTGTGAATGGAGTGCATCCCGAGGCATGCAGGGACCTTCATGTTTGCCGCGATTGGCACTCGCGCACCATTTGCGGCATGCCAGGGCCTTCATGTTCGGCATGCCGGGGGCTTTCGTGTTCACCGCGACTGGTGCACCGGGGGCTTTCTTCTTCAGCATGCTGGGGACCTTCTTCGCCGCGAGCGGGGGGGAATTCTACACAAACTCTGCACTCCGCAGTAGCGCAGAATTTCCCCAGGACTAATTTTTGGACACTAACCCAGTGGTCCCTGTATATTCTTTGGCACTCAGCACACAGCACCAAGTAGAAATTCACCTAGCCCAGGAAATTCAGCCAAGGAAGTCAGACACCCCGCAGTGGGACCTGAGAGGACTCCTTTCTGCCCCTATTCAAAGAATCCACATCCAGAGAAGTGAAGGAGATCAAAGAGCTAGGCACGGTTCCTGCCCCAAAGATTACAAATAACTTTATGGCCTCACCCATGCTGGACAGAGACAATAAAATTCTTAAGATCAGCTTTAAAAGAGAACAAAATATCAATTAAAGTAGAAGCGCAAGAATTTAAAAAGTCAGGAAGGACTGTAAATCAGACTTCCGGAATTCTCGGGAGCTGAAAGATTGTGGGCGAGAGGAGCTCCAGCAGGGCCTTATGATTATCACTGCTATTTTTATTTTTACTACCCTATTTAACCGGGACATGCTGTGAAACCAACATCCCCCTCCTGCTACAGTGAACTGTTTGGCAGATTGATATGTCGGACAAGGGAGTAAAAAATTTAAAGGAAAATATAAAGTCATCTGAACTCAAGATGGTTGACTGCAATGGAGAGACTGAGCTCAGATATCAAAGACGACGTGATCAAAGAAATTTCAAAACATCATCTCGGCAGTAATAAATGATAAGACGATCTAAACTTCAGGCCTTTTCAGAAGAAAAATCAAAGAGGTGCTTGATTACCACTCTTTGCAGATCATGGACCTGGATAGTAGACTCGCAGTGCAAGAAATGTCCTCAGATCAGCTCTCAAACCAACTAGCTGAAATAAAGAGGGAGAATACACAGCTTTTGCAGAGAATTGAGGATCAGGAAAACAGAGGTCAGGTGAAATAATATCCGCATCACTGGATTGCTTGAAGGGGTGTAAGAAGCGGAGCTTTTAAACTTTGTGCAAGTATTGGCTCCCTGAAGCTCTCGGTATGTCATTGGAGACTGAGCCAGTCATTGTGGAATGCACTCATCCTCTTGGGTCTTACAGAGAAGGAGATGTCTAAAGCCAAGACAGTGATAGCAAAAATACTGAATCTTGCTATCAAAATTCAGTTAATGAGAGCATATAAAAAAAGATGCTTCACTGACTTGTCAAGGTACTAAACTGTTAATTTTCAATGATTACTTGGCTTGAGTGTCTGAGGTTTGTAGGCATATATCCCTGTAAAGAGATGTATCAGAAGGAGAAGAGCCTAAAATTCTCTCTACAGTTCCCCACTTGAACATACTTCATTTACAATGGCAAAATGCAACTGTTATAAACTAAAGAGCAGGCCCAGCATTTTTTAGAGACACTCTACATTAGTCGAGTGCTTGTGTTCACAGCTATCTCTACGGAGGTATAAATTCAGTCTGCAAACTTTATTTTTTCATTAGTTAGTTATCATGCTTTGAGCTTGTCATCTTTGGTGGCATAAGCACATATATATTCTCTTCAGAGATCTGCTGTGCAGTCCTCCCTGCCCGAAGATAATGAGCTATATTGGAGGGCTCAGAACTCTTGTCGCTGCTTGCTGAGTGGAATTGTTATCAACTGGGCTGTTACAAGCTAAGAGCAGATGTTGCGTTATTTGGAAATGCTCTACTCTGCTTAGTGCTCCAAACTTGTTATTTTTCTTGTACTTACTATTTGGACAGATTATTATTTTTTCTCTGTGGGTTGCAATATCCTTCTGACTAATCCTGCTGCCTGTCGTCAGACGGTAGGTAGTGAAGGCAGCTCTTTTCTATACGGTAGTTGTCATCTCGGTTTGATCTTCCTTAATTGCTTTTCTCTATAACAATGGGATACTACTGATCTTTCTACAAAAGTTTGTTATCCTATTGGCTGAGACGCTAGATGTTTCTAGTCTAAGCTCTGACAACTGTTATTGAGGTGCATAACCTACTTTACCTATAAAGAAGGGTTCTCCAGTCATGAAATCCAGGCTTTCTACTAGCTGTTCACCAAGGTAGGAACTTGCTGATCTCGATGACATAAACAATTTTTTTCTCTCTTTTTTAGTTTTCTTTTTTTCTGCCTCATATTAAGTCCCTGTGATTTTTCATACAGTCCTGCTATGATGGAACGTTGGGCTGGTTGTTCTGTTTTTGAATATATTTAGGCCCTGCAGGATATATCTTTAGTTGGAGAAGAGTGAAGATTGAAGATATGGTCTCTTGGGGCAGATAGTTTTTTTTATGTTTTTTTATGTGATTGATGTAGTGTGTCTGTGAGAAACATTTTCTTCTCTGGTGCTGGAACATTACAATCGCGTCTTTAAGGCTAATATTCTATATGTTGACTATGATATTTTCTTGTACTTTCTCACTTCTGTATGTATTCCTTATTTGCTGGGGATGTCCAGACTGGGGAGCATCCCTATTTGATTTTTAACTAGTGTTTAATGCAGTCCTGGACACTTCTGTCTCTCATGTATTTTTCGCTCCTGTGTTTGATAATGGCTGGTATCAAGGCATGCTCTCTCATTGTAGACTGGGTACATTTTCTGGTGACAAGGAAGAAAATCCTCAGACAGTAACTTTTAAACAGGCGCATAGGCGCACATGCGCTTACGTTTGCCAGCTCGTGCCCAGGAGCGCGCAATTTTATAAAATACGCACGTATATGCACGCATGTTATAAAATAGGCTGACCGCGCACACATGAGCGTGCATTTTTATGGGGGTGCACGCCTTTGCGTGCAAATGCTGCTTCTACCATGTAAGTGGGGAGATTTTAATAAACATACGTGCCGACACCATTACCAGTTTTCCCAGTTTGCCCAGGTATGGGATAGGACTTCCTATCACCCCCTGGTTAAATAGCCTCCCTTCTCCCCTGCTAGCTCCTACCTTTAAAACCCCTCTGATCTGATTTTTTGTTTGTTTTATGACTTACACTCCTGCCATAGCAGAAGTAAAGTTACACGGCAAGGGACCCCAGTGCGCCTGTGCGTGAAAGTATTCATGCACTATGTGAAACCTAGGAACGCCCATGCCCCGCCCAGACCATGCCCACGCCCGCCCCTTTTTTGGGGAAAAAAAATTGTACGTGTATTGTACACTAATCCGACATATTCATGTATCCTCTAATTGATGTGGACACCGGGCTTTTAAAATTCACCTATTAATATGTTTAAATGAGAAAAAGCACATTTTTTCTTCTTTCTTGCAAGAAACATATTTATCTCCAGAAAAACATAAAAAAGTTAAAATGCGATTGGGTAGGGCAATATATATTTTCTTCCTTCACAACTAGGCAACATAGTGGTCTTATTTTAATACACAAAAACTTGACATTTGTTATTGGGGAAACAATTACTGACCCACAAGGGTGGTTTATTTTCAGTAGTGAATCCCTTTACGAAACAAAAAAAATTTCTGTTGGGGAATGTATATGCTCCTAATGTTTATTCCCATACATTCTTTTCACAGTTGGTGACTCTGGTCAGTCAATTCCTAGATCAGGCGATCATCTTGGGAGGGGATTTTAATTTAGTATCAGAACTGTCTATTGATGCTCAGCCTGCCACACAAATGAAAGACGTTAAATTGGGAATGGGCCTGCCATTTTTAATATGAGAATTGCAACTTTCAGATATATGGAGGGTCTTGCATCCTGGGGAAGCGGCTTTTACATTTGATTCTCCTCCACATAACAGATACTCATGCTTGGATTTTTTAAATCTCTTCTCTTCTGTTTCCTATTGTGCAATGGGCTGCTATTGAGAGTCATAACCATTTTGGACCATGGTCCTATTTCACTGGTGCTGCAAATAGGAAATTGGGGGTCCAAATCATTTAACAGGTATTTTTCCACTTATTTGTTCAAAGATAAAGACTTTGCTGCAATCTTGAAGGACAAATGGCAGCAATATTTAGACAATAATTGAACCTCGGATATGTCGCCAGTTATTGTATGGGCTGCTGGAAAAGCTATTCTTCGTGAGGAAATCATTTCATATGTTGTGCATCGGAAAAGACAGAGATAAGGAGATTCCCCACCTTACTCAGTAGCTTCATTCTTTAAAACAGCAACAAGCATGGGATTTATTATCTGAGGCATAGGAGAAGATGCAATCAATGAGGAAGAGGTTCAATTTTTGTTTGCATCAGAGAGTGTTGTGTTATATCAGAGGCTTACATTCTATGATGTTTAGATTTGTTAATAAGACTAGTAAACTGTTGACCAGATTGGTAAAAAGTTCACAATCACTTCAAGATATTTCCCATGTGGTCAATTTTGAGGGGGGAGGTGGTCTGGGACACTGATCACATCTCAACATTTTTTGTAGAGTATTATAGCAAATTGTATGCTGAGCGTACAGCCTCAACCGAGTCTAGAGAGAATTCCGTTGAAAATATGCCGCAATTGTCTAAGTCCCAAAGGAAGAACTTAAGACGGTAACTTTGAGACAGGCAGGCGGGCGGGCACATAAGTGCGCACGTTCATTGGCCCACGCCCAGGGATGCGGACATTTTATAACATACGCATATATATGCGCATATGTTATAAAATACCCTGACCGCGGGCACATGTGCATGCAATTTTAAGTGGACTCGCACCTATGCGTGCAAATGCCACTTGCACCGCGGAAGTAATGGGAATTTAATAGATATGCGTGCCAACGCCATTACCAGTTTTCCCAGTTCGCCCGGGTAAGGGACAGGACTTCCAAACCCCCTCTAGATTAAAAGCCTCCCTTCTCCCCTGTTAGCCCCAACCCTTAAAACCCCACTGATATATCTATTAACTTTATTTTCTTACTTACATGTCCTCCATAGCGAAGTAAAGTTACACAGTAGGGAAACTCGGCGTGTGCCTGAGCGCATAAATATTTATGCACCAATTTGAAGATGAAATACAGGAATGCCCACGCCCCGCTCCATTTTTTGAAACTTTTCATGTGTGCGCACAGCAGGAGGGTAAACACCAGTGGCCCTAAACAGGATGTGCATCATGAACTTTGTGGACATGGACTGAGTAAAAATGTAGGCCTAAAAGCAAAGCAAACATGGAGTTTGCTGCAATGTGATATTTTTAGCAACTTTATATGGGACTATTTTTCACACAAAGGAGAAAAGACTGTGTTTGTTTCTTATTATAAGAGTGTTGTTATCACTTCCCAAATGAGAAGGAACCTTGGACCAAAACTGAAAACGTCCTTGGCAAAACTTTGTATCCAGTGTGAAGACCAGCTATGAAATGGGTATTTTAATACTTGTTTTGCTGATGGTCTCCAATTAGCATATGAGAATATTCCTATGCATTGGTGTCTGGACGACATCATTTGCATTCCACCAATCCTGTGCCTATAGGTGGCGGCAATATCTAATCTGGATAACCTTGGACCCTTATGGAGCTGAATATTCAAGAGAAAAACTCGGAGAAAAGGATCTGAGTTAACCAGACAGATTGGAACATATGAGATTATTCTGAAAGGACATTATTCCAGGGACAATCTAAAAACGCCTTTCCTAATGGCTTTTCCCCATGGCTTTCTCCATGGATTTCCCAAGCTCTGCCAAGAGAGCCTTATCAACAGAACTTATTGCCAGTCACTATAACTGTGACTTGTCGGCTAAAACTGAGTTCATACTCAGCATAGGTGTTCATTAACATGAATGCAACTGTTTTCCAGATCCCATTAAATAGTTTTTTTGCCAATTAGTGATTTTTACCATTTTTCTGCTGTCTTATCTCATGGAGACATCTGTGAGATTTTGGGGGTTTTATCTGTCATCCGCTAAAAGGGATTCTGCTAGAATAATCCCTAGTGTTGAGACAGTGTCCTTTTACAGCAGTGACCATGGACTGGTACAGTACCTCAGAGGGTGAGAACACTGGCATAAGTTACCTTGCAGCTGGGCTAATTTAGTGGCAATTGCATAATTCTTAAGTGAAAGATAAGCTTAAAGATAAAGCTTTTAAATTCTGATTATCTTACCTGACAGTGCTTACATTGTAAAACTAAAATGAAACTGTAATAAAACCAAAAAAAGAATTATTGTATCATATTACCCTTGTTTTCACGTATGCTGCTAATAAACTAATTGATCACCTCATAAAAGTGTCTGTATATGCTCCCTAAAGCTAACGAATTCATATCACAAGGTTCTTGGTTAAATCTGATAATCAAATATAGTTCAGGACTCACCCAAGATCTCTTACAGCGTGTACTCAGGTAGCTTTTAAAAGCCACTCAGCACACGCTGGCTCAACATATTCACTTATCTCCCGGTTTTGGTGCATGTCGGACTTTTAAAATTCACCCTTAAAAGCATCGATCTCTTTATTAAAGCTAGATTTGGTTGTGAGATCCTTAGAATTGGGAAAGCCCCGGGCCCTGATAGATTCAGACCTGAATTTTATAGAATGCTTCGAGGTGATTTATTCAGTTCTTTGCTGCAGTTGTCTAATTCTTAATTACGGCATGGATCTTTCTTGTCTAAAGCTAATCAGGCTACAGTTGTTGTCTTTCCTAAAAAAAAGCAAAGATCTCTCGAAACCTGTGAATTATAGGCCTAGTTCCCACATAAATGTGGATATAAAAATCTTGGCATTACTGAGGAAATATGTGTTTGGGTTTTCTTTTTGCATTGGCTGCAGCTATTATACACTGGACCTCAGGCAAGGGTTTTAGTAAATGGTAGGTCGTCCGATTCCTTTGATTTGTAGGGTAGAACTAGAAATGGCTATCCTTTGTCTCCTTTTTTATATGTACTAATGGTGGACAGGGCCGGCGGAACCACTAGGCGAGCTAGGCCTGTGCCTAGGGCGCCGAGAATTAGGGGGCGGATTTACGCGAGCAGGGCATTTAAAATCCGCCCGTAAGTCTATTCCATGTTACTGTTGCTAGTAATAGCAGTGGTTATTTTCTAAGTCAACTTAATTAATAGCAGGTAATGGACTTCTCCTCCAAGAACTTATCCAATCCTTTTTTAAACCCAGAGCTACACTAACTGCACTAACCACATCCCCTGACAACAAATTTCAGAGTTTAATTGTGCATTGAGTGAAAAAGCACTTTCTCCGATTAGTTTTAAATGTGCCACATGCTAACTTCATGGAGTGCCCCCTAGTCTTTCTATTAACTGAAAGAGTAAATAACTGATTCATATTTACCCGTTCTAGACCGCTGTTGCGACCGTGACCTTCTGATCCTGATGCAGGTGCAGCCGCTAGCTCATGGGAGAGCGTGAGCCCCTGAACCATGGCACGACTCAGGGAGGAGCCCCAAGGCACACCGTGGGAGGTTAGAGTATGCAAGCACGGGCGGAGAAGGAACAAAGCAGGACTGGAACCAAGGCAAAGAACTTCAGAGCAGGAACAAGGCAGGATCAGCCTCCGCTGGACCTACACGCACCAGTGTGACCCAGCAACGTAATGCTGGTCACATGAGTAGCCCTCCAGTCACTTGAAAGCCCTTTTGGACCCACCGCTTGGGAATGACAAGAGCGTGAGGCCAGACAGAGGCTGAGGGCAGGAACAAGATGAGGGCTTGGACCTTGGAAAGACTCAGACAAGGACTTGGAACTTGGAAGGTAGAGGTGGGCACTGTCCCTCTTGGCGCCCTATATAGCCCGTCATGGGCTGGTCATGGACCACACTGTCCGCTTGCGCACCCTACACAACCTAGGGAGGCTGGTCGCGGACCACATGGGAGCGAGACAAGCGCCAGAAGGGGATCCAACCAAACGAGGCTCCAATGACAGGAAACAGGAACCAGATCTATACAGATTTACCCTCGGGGTGGCCATCTGGAGGACTCAAAGAGCTGGCAGACTCAGAACTTGGAAGACTCGGAACTTGGAAGACTCAGAAGACACGGAACTTGGAACACTTGGAAGACACGGAACTCAGGATCATCAGGACTTCGGAACAACAGGACATCTGGAACATCTACTACTCCTCAGGGTCTTTGTGAAAGAAAGACTGTACCCCTTCAGATCCAAACCCAATTCAGAGACCTTGGGCCCTAGGGTCCTCAGTCAATAAAGACACAGATAAAACTCTTAACGGAAAAGGAGAACCAAAAGAGAAAGGAAGAGTAGAAAAACTTCCTTCTCTAGAAGCAAATGTATCCAAACTCTGGATCAAAAATATGGCATCAAGTACTCTGTTTACAAATCTCTTTACCCAGATCTCTGTGAAGAGGACCCTCAGAGTACTTTTCCCAGCAAATTAATCAAAAGAGGGACTGTGTGTTGAATGGCGTGGAAGTAAGCTCTTGGTGCTGTGGCATAGTTAACGCAACCTTATAAGCGAACCCTCGAGACTTAAGCCAACAGCGGGCAAACGCACCCTGAAGCGAGACAAACTGAAGCTTCACCTATACAGCTGCCACCCCTGCAGGTTCAGCCTTTGGGTTCTGGCGGCCAGCAAGGCTTAGATAGGTCCCTAGGGCAATGATGAGAGAACAAGGACACACCAGGGTCAGGACAGACAGCAGACTGGAGACACCAGGAGCAGGCTAGAAGTCAAGGCAAGCAGCAAGCAAGCATAGTCTGGTACAAAACAAGAGTCAGGTCCAGGCAGCAGGCAATCGTGATCAGATCCAAAGCTATGATCAGGTCCAGGCAGCAAGCAACATGGTCAAGTCCAAGGCTAAGGTCAGTACCAGGATAACAGGCCAAGGAAGGACAAGGACTGACTGAAAGACACTGGACGAGACTAGCAGAAGGCTGGATGAGATAGGCTGGGCAAGTCAAGGCTGGACGAGACAGGCTGGAGAAGGCAAGGCTGGACAAGAGAACACAGGAATGCAGGAACTCAGGAATCCAAGAGCAACATGCTGTGCACAAGGCAGGAGACCTGTTGCTGAAGTGGTATTAGACAGTTCAGGCCATGCTTAAATAGTGAGGGCCTGCTGATGTTATCACTAGGCGCTGCGGAGCTTTTCCCGCCACTGGCTCTTTAAGTACAGATCACGGTGCACGCATGCCTATGGAGATCCCAGGGAGGAGCAGGATGATGGCAGCATGCAGACGTTGTTGGAGTCATGTGGTTGCTAGAGTCCGTTGAATCATGACGGCAGTCCTGCCACATCGGGAGGGTGCAAGAGGTGCTGGAATGAGACAGAGAGAGCGGCCGACCGCGAGCCTATCCCGTGGCCAGCCAAACATAACAGACTACATAAGCAGAGCTGTTTTTCAACAGGACAGCTCATGAAAATTTGGAACTAAGAATCCACCCCCTAAGATGGTGGCAGGGGTTATTAAGGCTCAGATACACACCATCTCTTTCTCCCACATAGTGGAGCTCAGACCCCCAGCTCTATTCATTAATCTTTGAAATAAAAACATATTTTATGTTTCTTTTCCACCATTTTTAATAACTAAATAATATTTAGGATGTTTATTTTAGTTTAGCTGCAGTATATAGTATGGAGTGTGTCAGCATCATCCGTCAGGTGTGTCATAATAAGAAAAAGGTTGAGAACCACGGTCCTAAATACATACAACAGGGGGCCTTCATTGTGTCTCTCCCATATATTTTAATGTAAAACAAGAAAATAAATGCTCTTTCAGTAAGTACTCAATAGAAAAGGCTCTAAACTATATTTATTCTGTGTTCAATGAAAAAAATGTGTCTGCATACAAAATCTTCTTTGGTTTTGGTTTTTTTTTAAAGTGCATAAAGATTTTCTCTTTTAAACATTCTGAATAATCCAGGCTGGAATTAGAAGAAACATCTTGATCCTGGGCCAACCAGAACACTCAATTATTATTTCTCCTGACACATAAATTACAGTCAATCAATTTAATTTCCAATGGTTTTCCTTAAGAGCTTTCACCACTATTTGACTTAATGTTTCCTGGTGACACAGGATAGTACGGTTTTCTTTTTTCTCTCTCTGATTTATTTGTGTAAGGAAAATCTATCATCAGCTCAAATAGAGAAAATCTGTCTAGCCCTGGCCTCTCAGCTCTGTTCTTGCAAAATTAGTCTGGAGTTTATAACTGACCTGTGTGCCACTGGATCACATGGTGGGAACATTCTGGATGCGAGGGAAGGTTTATGGCATGGTATAATGTTTAATAACCCAAAGAAGAGAGTGCACATGATTTATGGGACCTGATGGCTCTTTATTAGGATTCAAATTCTCAACACAGGGAAAAAAATGGTAATATCTATTAGTCTTTTTACATACCCTCCCCCCCTCTTTTTTTCTAACAAGAAAATGCAATTCTTTTTAAATTCTCTGTTTGGCTGGCCACGGGATAGGCTCGCGGTCGGCCGCTCTCTCTGTCTCATTCCAGCACCTCTTGCACCCTTCCAATGTGGCAGGACTGCCGTCATGATTCAATGGACTCTAGCAACCACATGACTCCAACAACGTCTGCATGCTGCCTTCTGGTCAGTGAACGTCCTCAATTTCTCTTATTCCACTGATGCAAAAGAATGTGTAATTGCTCCCTCTTCAGCTGCTGCTTTTTTTCTTATGCAGTTCATTTATTTTTTTCCGCAAAAAAAGAAAGTCTAACGAAAAAATGTATGTGCGTGTGTGTGTCTGTGTGTGTATACACTACTGAAAAGTGCCTGGAATTGCTTGGGTACTGTGTCTATAACATCATGTATGCATGTGTGTGTGTGTGTGCTTATGCAAGTCTGTGTGGGTATGTCAACCAATGTGTGTGCTTGTGCAAGCCTGTTAGCCTGTACACGCTGCTCCACACTCGTGTGAGTTTGTATGCATTTGTGCAAGCTTGTGTGCACCTATGTGATTGTCTATGATCGAGTGCCTGTGCCTGCTTGTCCCTATGTGTGGGAGCATGAGAGAAAGGGCTTCGCAGACAGAGCATATTAGTGAACAGTCCCCGGCACTGTTCAAATTATCTGGTCAATAACAGCCTGTGTGTGGGTGCTCCTGTGTGAGTGCGCCTATGCCTGTGAGTGTGGAACAGTGCTTGTATGTACCTATGTGTGTGAGTCTGTGTGTGTGTGTATGTGTGTGTGTCAAGGTTTGCAGACAGAGCAAAGAGTCTTTGTACCATGCACCTTTCACTGTTCTAGATGCCATCTAGTGGCCAAACACAGACTCAGACATGATAGTGCAATAGACTGACCGACATGACACAAGCCTTTTATATATAATAAAATGTCAGAAAAAGGGCGTAGGTCAGGTAAAAGGCTATTTAAGTTATGTTCTCATATATTACCACTAACAAAATCATTTGATAAAACAGCATCACTTATCTCTGAATATATGGTCACAATAAAAGAAATGAAACTATCTATGAACCCTAAAAAAAAAAAAAGAAATAATCTGGCTGAACCAAAACCCTCCAAAATCTATTCCACCAGGAATAGACCTCAGAAATTGCCAGTTAATCCCAGCAACTCAAGTGAGAGATCTAGGATTTCAAATTGATGAAACTTAACGATGAAAGCCCACATTAGCAAACTGATCAAATCTGGTTTCTACAAGTTGCATATCTTGAGCAGATTGAAACCGCTACTAAACACTGCAGATTTCAGAATGGTATTACAATCTCTAATATTCTCAAACCCTGATTACTGTAATTCCCTACTTCTGGGACTTCCGACTAGTCACATAAAACCTCTGCAACTACTGCAAAATGCTGCAGCTAGTCAACTGTCTGGAACTAGAAAATACCACCACCTCAACCCAACTCTGATCGCTCTGCATTGGCTCCCTATTCAATCAAGAATAATCTACAAAGTACTTACAATAATATTCAATAACATTTATCAGAACAGGAATAACATTCAAACCACATATTCTACCATGAAAGCTCAGATCACAAAACAAAGGCCTCCTTCAAATCCCGACCATAAGAAACTCACATCTAACGCAAACAAGAGAAAGAACGATTTCTGTTGCTGGCCCAACACTATGGAACTCCATGCCAGAGGACCTGCAAACAATAACAGACATTAAAATATGTAAGAGCAGGTTAAAAACTTGGCTATTCACAAATGCCTACTGTCTTGACAGAAAACTCCAGTTCGCCATGAGTCTGATAAACTCCAGTTCATCATAAGTCTGATAACCAGAACTGCCCTAACCAATTCCCCCTACCCTTGGCCCGTCTATTGCCCAGCGATGCCTTTCCTAAATGAATCTATCTTTTAACCCGCTGTCTCTAAATGTTTCCCCAGTTTCCTTCCTGTACGTATACCTACCTCAGTTTTTCATCATTTATTTATGAATGTCAAACCTGTACACCGTTAGGAACTAGTTATTCACACATGGAATGACGGTATATAAAACACATAAGTAAATAAATAACAAGTCTTGATCTTCATGAGTATGGCTTCGTTGTCTTGGACCCACACATGGCTAATTGCTCTGCGTGTGATAAAATGTTTCCCCAATTGCTCTCACAATAAAAGCATTTTGCAAATTCACACTTATAATAAAAACAACACAAAAAACAAACAATAAACATCTTGCTGCCTACCACCCTGCAAAAACTCTCTTTAAGTCCTCTACCAACTATACCCATGTCCCAACCCCCACCATAATCTCCAACTGGAATCTCCACAGAATCAGAAACTGTATCCTCCTGCAGTTATTCATAAAAGGGAATAAGTGGGTTTTAACCAAGTTTTAGAATTTTAAATATTTCAATTTACCCCTAACCATAACTGGAAGGGAATTCCAGGCCTGTAGCACTATCACTGTAAATATCCATTTTTGAACAATGGCTAATTTTAAACCTGTACCCCTGAGATAGCTCTAGGAAAAACCCCTAGAAGACTCACCCAGGCTCATACCAAGCCAGTTTGCTGGACAGATCTGTTGGGCCATTGGCCCTCTCATTCAAAGGAATGTCAGTCAACAATTTAAACTTGTCTCTCTCAGCTATTGGCAACCAATGTAATAAGGAGACTAACAGTGAAGCCCTTTCTGTCTAGTCTTTCCACATACTAATTGGGCTGTTCTGTTCTGGATCAACTGTAATTTCCAAGTAAGATTAGTTGGTGGTCCCAATAACGAAATATTACGGTAATCTAGAACCCCTATAATTATGTATTATTCATGACTATGTATTTTCTTATGTTTGCCTATTTATTACTTGTTTTATGTGCATGTTGTTTATGCTGTACTTGATTATGCATTCATTTATGCTTATATGCAATTTTATGAATGTTTTTTATTGTATCACTGCTTGGATAATTCTCTACAGATGGTATATAAAGTTTATAGAGAGAACACTTTTTATTGAAATACGAATTACAAATAACACCTCGGCTTGCATTTGTGTCTGATTCAGCCAAGTCAACCATAAAAATACAGTTTGTAAACTGTTTCACTTTTTTTCACCAGAACCCCTTCCCACACTTCAAAACCCACAAAACTCCCACTCCTTCCCATATCCTCGCTCTTTCCCATGCCCATCAGATAATCAACAGACTGCATGGGCCAAATCTTATTAACTCTCTATGCAGGAAGCAAGAACTAAATAAAACTAGTGGTAAAGTGCTAATAACTCAAAATCAGATTGAGAGCTCTAGCTGGAAACAGCCGTTCCATACTTCCATAAAAAATAGTGCTTCTGAAACTCCAAGCTACTAGCCATATTTTCATTTTACCTAGTCTTGTGGAACAAATGAGCCAGTCCAAAAAGAGAGCCGAGAAGCAGACAACCACCTTGACAAAATGGTGTTCTTTCCCAACAAATATGTCTCCCATACCAACAACCTCCCCCTCTTGCCCCTAATATGCAAACCTGAAACATCATCAAATAAAACAGCTTTAAGTTTTAGCTCAATGATTTGGCCCAAATCATTCCCAAGAAAGTCAAAGAAGTTTTGCCAGAGCTCATGGATCTGGAGACCCAACCAAAAGACATGAAAAAATGAGCCAGGGACGTCACCAAATTTCTCACAAGCAGTGGACTCAATTATCCCAGCCCTGTGTGCTAAGGCTGGAGAAAAACAACAACGCAAAAATTTGAAATACATCTCTCTCAAAGCCTGATTACCACTCAATTGCCTAACTCTAGTAAAGCATCCCTGCAAACCCTGAGTGGTAGGGACCCCACCCAAATCTCTATGCCACAAGACTAGAAGTTCCAAGTAAGAGTCACATGAGGCTGCCTTATAAAGGGATTTATAAAGCACTGAGTTCTTCCACCAAGAAAATCTCAATTTTAATTGCCCCTCGCAATGCAACTCGAAAGGGATCAAGAGAGTGTACATAATATCTTGATTGCAAAAAAGCAAATATATCCTTGGCATTCTAGTACTTGTACTGTTCTTGTAACTGCTAAAAAGACAGCAATCCCCTAATATCTCCAACCACGTCTAAGCCAGAAATACCCAAGCCAGCCCAAGTATGAAATATTTTGACTTGGTCTCTGGCAATGATGTATAGATTTCCCTGTAAAGGGATAAATGGCAAAGAGGTAGAACTGTGCCCTAAGACCCTTGAAGCCTGCTACCATACCTAAGCAAAGAAGTCAGAAGCCAACTCCTCTACACTGCAACAGGTAGTTTATTATTTGAGGCATGCAACACCCAATTCATGGACAATGAAGCTACAAAATCAGATTCCACTGCCCTATTAATATAAATTGATAACTCAAAAAGCCAGTCGCCTCCAACACCAATGCATCGGTGCTGAAAACCCTTGGCCCACCAAAACCATCTGCACCATCCACTTCAGTGCCAAAAATCCTTGAAGCATCAATGCTGTTCATACTGTCCACCTTGGCACAGAAGCTAATGGCAAGGACAACGTTTACCACTGATACAATTCTTCAGCATGTACAATCTTCTTCTGTATTTTCTCTACCAATTCTAGTTCCAGAGTCAGTCAATTCTTCAATAGCACATCAACTGATCTCTTCAGAATACCACCCTTTTGAACAGAAAATGTGGATTGACTTTGTCTACAGTAAGAGGAAACACTTTCCTACTAATCCTCCTTCAAAAATAATGCAGCCTGTTTTAGAAAGGTTTACAGATTCAGTCAATACCTCCATACAAAGAAGCCAATTGAGGATCTCGATTTTCTATCCCGAACAGTATTATTCCTAATAGCAGTAACCTCGGCACACAGATTAAGCGAACCTCAGGCCCTAGTAATCAAAAGAACTTTTTACTCACATTTTCCAAAATAAAGTAGTCCTTAGAATTCACCCTACGTTGCTACCAAAAATTGTATCTCAGTTTCATTTAGATCAATTCATTGTACTGCCAACATTCATGATAATTTTAAAACGAGTGCGCGTGCACCCATACACGAGTGTATCAGCGAGCGAGTGGAGATACACTGGAATTTTAAACCATGCACGCATTTGCATGTGTATGATTTAAAATATGCCTACCACACATAAGTATGCTCCTAATTTTATGCGAGCAAACCTACTTCGCTTATCTTCCATAGCATTTTGCCAGCATTATTGCATGTATGTAAAAGAATTTTAAAACAAGCTCGCGCAAGGGACATTCCCAGTTTTTCCAATTAGTCCACCAGTTTGCCAGTGAATCTTGAGGTCCTCCAGAACCTACTGGTTCTTATTGCTGTACACCCCCCCCCCCTGCCCAGTTGACTCGGACTCCTCACCCTATCATGTAAGTGCCAAAATGCAAGATCTGCAGACTTGCTCTTCATCAGGAGCAGCAGTAAAGTTACGCGGCTAACAAATTGCCACGCACTGTGGCCTCCGATTTTAAAATACAAAGCTACACAAGTAACAGTGGATCCCCCTCACCTTTGTGCAACCCGGCGCGCACAAATGTATGCCCGATTTTATAACATGTGTGCGCAGCTGCGCGCATGGTATAAAATCCGGAGTCGGCACGCACAAGGGGGTGCACACTTGTGCACCTTGCGCGCGCCAAGCCCTAAGGGAGGCCCGATGGCTTTCCCCTTTCCCTCAGAGGCCGCTCCAAAATCGGAGCGGCCTCGGAGGGAATTTTCCTTCCGCCCCCCCCCCCCCCCCACCTTCCCCTCCCTTCCCCTACCTAACCCACCCCCCCAGCCCTACCTAAACTCTACCCCCCTCACCTTTGTTTAATAAGTTGCGCCTGCCTCGAGCAGGCATAGGTTGCGCGTGCTGGCCGAGTGCTTGTGCGCGATCCCCCGGCACGGTCACTGTGCCGGAGGCCTCAGTCCCGCCTCCGCCCCGCCCCTTTCACAAAGTCCTGGACATACGCGCATCCCGGGTCTTGCGCGTGTCGCCGGGCCTATGCAAAATAGGCTTGGTGCGCATAACCCTTTGAAAATCTGACCCTAAGTATTTACCATAGAAAACGTAGTTCATCAAAACTTAACTTGAAAAATTTTAAGTTAAACAGAAGAATTTTTCAGCTAAAATAACAGTTTGAAGACTAGGCAAGGTATCTGACCTAAACAAGTTGCTCCAATTATATTTTGCAGTCATCTGTTTAGAATACATTTCCCATTTTGGCTGCTAGAATCCATGCCTCTGACATCAAATTTTAATTATTTTCTGCTATGTGACCTATATCAGTCAGTAGACCATTCATGGGTCTGGAGTATAAATCTGTTGGGTCACATAACCAATTTATGTACCAATAAGATCTTCATAATTCATGGATATTATAATAGAATCTGGCCAGACAATCTACATTCCTCATTCGTTTTCAGAGAACACTATATACAAATTTGATTAACTAGCCATATATCTGACAGAATCCTTAAAGTGACAATGTCATCTGAGCAAATTCTGAAAGCACCTATGCATGCTGCACTTTTTAAACTGGATTATAATAGAGCTGATCAATGACTTCTTGGGCTCTGTGCTGCCCTGAAGAACATTTCAGGATTAGTACATCAAAGAGGTAAAATTGCCACGTGTTACAAGGACAAACCCTGCTAGTAGGAGAAAACATTGTATTCAGATTCACAGGAGGCTTCACTTTTCAGTCAGCATAGGGACCATGATTTGCCTCATGTATTCAACAGAGGAATTTGTGGAGGAAACAGGAAATTTTAAAAACACCTAGCAAAGAATAAAGGCATTTAATTCCCTTCAATCTGACAACAGGCAATACAATCGTTGACTGCCATGGCTACCATGTCTGAAAGACCATATCAGAAAAAGCAGGTAGAGTCAAACAAGAGTTACTGCCTCTGTACTGGCTCTAAGCAAGGGTAGCAACTCTCATCCTCAAGTGTAGAAAGACAGTCAGGTTTTCAAGATATCCACACTGAATATTCATGAGATATGCAAGGACTGGCAAACTCCAGTCCTCATGAACACCAATCTGCTTGGGTTTTCAGGATAGCCTTAATGAATATGCACATTGCTTCAATTGTATGCAAATCTATCTCATGCATATTCATTAGAGCTATACTTAAAACCAAGTGGATTGGTGTTCATGAGGTCTGGAGTTTGTCCACTCCTGGCTCTATATAGGATTACTAGATAACACCTATTCATAGGGGATGATCAGACTAAACCAGGGCTTCCCATAGCTGTCCTACTGACTCCAGAGTCAGTTGGATTTTCAGGATATCCACCATGAATATGTATGAGATAAATCTGATTATATTGTGTTTCCAATGTATGCAAATTTAAGAAAAAAAGAAGTTGCCATACTGGGTCAGACCGAGGGTCCATCAAGCCCAGCATCCTGTTTCTAACAGTGGCTAATCCAGATCATAAATACCTAGTAAATGTATCTCATGTGCATTCATTGTGAATACAACATGACTGGCTGTGGGGTCAACAGGGCAGATATGGGAAACCTGGGCCACACCAATTCATACTTGGTGTGGCCCAGGTATAAGTATGAGATAAGTATGAGAAAACAAAAAGAAGTGCAAAACTTGCTGGGCAGACTGGATGGGCCATTTGGTCTTCTTCTGCCATCATTTCTATGTTTCATTTCTATGTTTCATTGTACTGTGATATGTAGTTCTAATTTCTAAAGAAAAGCAAGGCTACATATATGTTGACCAGGGGGTCACTATCCTAGATCCCTGCCCTTGAATTAAACAGCTTAAAGAGAGACATCAGTCCTGTTCAGCCCTTCCTTAGAGGATGGCAGTGATTGGCTGTCTCAATCTATTTGGTGGGACTAGGTTAGGGACAAGTGTGGTCATTTTGAGTTGGTTCTTGAAAAGTAAAGAGACGTTTTGCTTTTCCCCTGCTGAGTTGGGTCCACTCACCCAATTTGGGTTGTTTTCATTTAAGAGGAGAATCCTCATCAGTAGACTACCAATCGGAGAGGATCTGCCTCATTTTTTGGAACAGAAACTTTGTGAATTTTGATCAGTTTTTGTATTAGTTTTTCCTTGTTCTAGGGAACCCCTGTACCCTCTGGAAAGGGACAAGCCTCAATCCAGAGAGCAAGGGCTAGAGACCTGTGAGCTATGCTTCTACTCTATAGAGGAAGCAAGACCAGTGACAGCATTAACCAGCGTGAGATTTTTGGACTGAGAGTAATTTGGATTTCCCCCCTTTTTTTAGTTAGTATGGAGGGTTTTTTTTACACCCCTCTTCACCAATTGGAGCCAGGAGATTGGGAACCTAATTCAGGAATTCAAAAACCAAACCTTTCCTTCAGAGACGTCTCCCAGATCTAAAAGGAGGTGTGGGAAGAAGAAACAAGATTGGGAGACCTTTCACAGGATCTCCATCTCAGGGGACCAGGACACAGGTTGTGGACAAAAGACAGAGCTTTGAACTCAGGTAGGATCTTTTTCGGTTTGGGGGGTTTCCCCAATAGATTCCCTTTCACACATTGGGAGAGAGAAATAACAAGCTTTAACACAGAGATTTGAGAAAAGGAAATCATCAGAGAGAGATTATAAATATAATCCACTGTACAGTTTTATATGTGGAGTACCTTGGACCATGATGGAAGTTTTAAAAACAATCAGAACATGTTATTTGAACAATCAGCCTGTGTCCAGCCACAAAGGACCCTCTTTACTCCCATAGAAAGACTCATCCCTTGGGATCTGCAATGAGGAGAAATGTGTGAGAACTAAAAAAAACTACAAGATCGGACATTTGGTTGCTTATTGTGTACTGTTGCTCTCATGAAATGTGTGAGAAGACATCCCCAGAGAATAAATATTTTTTTGGCCCTAGGGGAAACAGCAAATCCCCGGAAGAAGGGTTACATACACATCTAGGCAGTGTGACAAAATCCAACACTGACCAAATCTATTCTTCATGCGCAAGAGCTATCACGTAATCCCATGCATTAAAGCTCCTTTCTATGAATTATCATCCTAAATCCTTTATCACCACTTTTTTCTAAAGTTTCTGCTATAGGCTCTTTTATGTTTTATGCCTGCAGCAAAAAATATTTAAGGACCAAGCCAGACAGAAATTTCAGGTGGGGCTCCATACAGCGGAAAACCTTGTATAAACCAATCTGACCTCCACAAAAAAACAGACTACAAATGACCAGGAATTATGACCCTGAAAAGGCAGAAGATATTTTAGGTACCAGTGAGTTATACTCTGCTTAGCAAAGATGTCACAAAGAGCATCATTTTCCATAGCTTCACTGCCAAAATAAAATGTAAATGATATAGAGCTGTGATTTCCAGTCTTTTTATGCTACAGCACATCTAGCACTGGACTCATTTGGTCATGGGCAAACTCTCTCTTTCTTTCTCCCCACCCACCTCCTTGCTTCATCACGTTCCCTTCCTTCGTAACCCTCAGCATCACCACCCATCTCAACCTCTTCTCCATCCTCTGGCATCATCACTTCCCTTTCCTTCCCACCCCTAACCAGGATCATCAACTTCCCTTTCCTCCTCCCCACTCCTGGTATTACCACCTTCCCTTCCCTCCCTCCTCAACTCCCCAGCAGCAGCATCTTCTCTTCCCTCCCCCTTCAGCTTGCAGCACAACTTCCCTTACCTCCTCTTGTCCACTCTGGCATCACCACCAACCCTTCCCTTTTTCCCCTACCTTCTGGCATCACCACCTTCCCAATAAGAGGATGGAAGGACATAAAATACTCTACAATGTCCATAAAGTTACACAAATATTTTTTATTTTATATACGCAAGCAGAAGAGTTCAAATTGTCAGCATCAAGCCAATAGTTTATATCGACGAATCAACGGTCCCCCGACACGGGCCATGTTTCGAAAAGTCTGCGTCGGGAGGGAGCCTATAAGTTGTAAAGAACTCGGGTCAAGATAAAGATTGTAGTCAGAGAGCATTAAATCCCCCCCAAAAAACCCAGAAGGGTCAAGATAATCAACAAATTTATAGATAACTACTTGGTTCAGAAATCGTTATAAAGCTGTGTGACTGCTTATTTTATTTTTACTTTCTAGTGATAAAATACACTGAAATAGTATTCAGTTTTCCTCTGGAGAATTGATAGATGCTCCTCTGTTATTATTGAAACATGTATAATATATTATATTGTTTTTTGTCTAGTTGTTTTTAGTTTATATTTTCAAAACTGGTGATGATATAAATCAATACTCAGATTGACTCTTGCAGCAGTGTGTTTCACAGCATAAAGGTAATTACTCCCTTTTTATAAATTATATATGCTTATTTAGTAATATGGACCTTATAAATATGAGATATGAAATGATTTTAATATAGAAAATGAATATATCTTAAATTAAATTATATTTTTAAGATTATGTTTTACTGTACAAAAATGTCTTACTAATGACGTTTTATATAAATGTTCATATGATAGTGAATATGGGACTCCATGTAACTAAGACAACCAATATGCTCTTGTGTTATCTTATAAAATATTTATTCGTTTTTAATTTTTTGGCCCCTGATGCAGCCTTGATTGGCGAAACTCGGCCTGAGTCGGGCTTTTTTAATAAAATCTTCCACGGTGAAAGGTAGTCCCTTTGTTGTTTGTTGCGTTGGCTATGTGGGACCGCCTTCCGATCTGTTTTATTATTGAAAGGGCCAGGTTCCAAGAGGAACATCTCAACACCACCCCCCCCCCCCCAATCCATCAAAATTCCCAAGGTTTCCTGCCTCCCCCAAGTCATCTTGGTGACTTGAAAGGTCTCATGTGACCCTTCACTTAAAAGTTTGGGGACCCCTGTTCTAAGCAAACAGAAGCTAGTACAACCTTCACATTGTACAAAGTTAAACACATCTTTCTGCAATTTTGAAAGCAAAATTTCTGTTTATTTGCTGATTTTAAAAGTCTGAAATAAAACTGTGAATAATGGCATATGTAAAAGCCCCCCTTTCAGTCAATACTTTGGCACAATTCCTTTGGCAGAAATAACAGCTTTCAAACATTTCCTGTAGCCAGCTAATAGTCTTTCTTTTTTTTTTTGCAAAAAACTTTTTATTAAAGCAACAAGATAATCATCCAATCCCCTTTAACAGAAATTTGTTGAAACCCTCATGAGAACACAGCATTTACAGTTCAGCAAAATAAAACATTAAAGACAACATCATGAAAGACAAATGTTTCAGTGGGTCTATATTCTCCGTATAGCCAACGACAAGGCATAGCCATACTAATTCATAACCTACTGCCCTTTCAGGTTGATCGCCATCTCCAAGACGACGTCATCTTTATGCCCCAAATATATATTCCCATGACTTTTCTATAGCAATAGCAGCCAAGTTATTAAGTTTCCCAGAGTACACATTAGTAGTTGGGGGAAGATCTCAATATTATGGCGAATCAGAGTAGAGATTGCAAACCTGCGAAGGAGGTTAGGAAGGGAGATGAAGGTCAGGGAGTGAATTTTCTTTGCTAAGAGTCTTTCTGTTCTTGCTTTTGGAATTTTTTCTCACTCTTTCTTATAGAACTCTTCTAGCCCAGAAATATTCTTAGATCTCCTTGCATGCACTGCCTAACTGCTTGATTTATTTAAAAAAAATTATAGACTGCTTATCTAAATTCTAAAGCAGTTAACAGTGTAATATTTATAATAAAACAAGAACTAACAATCATGTAAAGGTCCATACTGAGCCTGTGTGCAACTTGACTAGATAGCAGGAAACATCTATCTGGCTAATTTATCTCATATATTTAGCATTGCGGCCACACCACTGATTATACCTGACTAATTTTAGGACAGCCCTATGGGTTGACCAGATTTAGCCAGATAACATATCCGGCTGAATATACAATTAGTCGGATTACTTATCCAGCTAAATTGGCTGCTTTCTGGAACACCCTCACCCTGTCCGTCACTTAGCTGGCTAACTATTTAGATGGATAACTAAATTATCGGGTGAAGTGGCAGCCATTCAGCAGGGCTGGATATTCAGCCACCCCTACTTAACTGGATTAGTCCTAATTTATCTGTTTACGGATTACTCACTAATCGCTGAGTAATCCTTAGTCAAGCAAAGTAGTTGCTAACACATGCAAAGAACTCAACTAAGAATAAAATATTTTGCTCAGTGGACCACTACCATTAACTACCAAGTTACGTTGCAATTTCACCATCTATTTGTTCAAACAATAAAGTCCTCAATCTCTTCTTAAAACTCAAAAGACCTTTCTTAGCTCTCAAGTCATCAAGCAAAATAATCTACAGTGCCAGTCCAACAACTGAAAACAACCTATCCCAGGTTTCACATAGACAAGATTATGAGAAGATTTAAAAAATTTTGTCAGTGCATTTAGCAGTTTAGTAACGTACACTCTGAGAATTAATATCAAAATTTTCAACTTTATCCGCAGATGTATTGGTAACCAATGCAAAGTGACTAAGAGATCACATCATGCCAGTCTTAAACAAGTGCCAGTCAAAAACCAAGCAGCAATGTTTTGGACAGCCTGCAGTGGCTACAGAACAATAATTATGGCAGGGATTGGCAGCCATTAAGGGATAACCCCCAGGGCAGGAAGAGATCTGTCTGGTACCAGGATTCTTCTTCCTATACCGACCATCTCCCCCTCTGGTTCAGCTCTCAGGTTCTGGTGGCCAGCAGGACTTAACAGGTGGTGCACAAGCATAGAAACAGGGGCACCCAATAAGGAATCTAGGCTGCAAAGAAGCAAACAAAGAAACACAAGGCAAGGAATATACCACAAACAAGAAAGAACAAACTAGGACAAAGCAGACACAAGATAAATAAACAAGGACCAGAATCAACAGGTTAATCATGGACAAACAAGAAGGCCACTAAACTTGGGCCATACAAAGAACAGAAGGCAAAACAGTAAACTGAAGCAAACAAGAGCAAAGGTTAAGGACTAAGGCAAACTAGAGCTAGAATGGCCACAATGCAGAATGTATGAGATGCCAAGATAAGACAGGGTGCAGTGAGTGAAGTAGGTTTATAAGGGTATAGCAGTGCTGAATCAGTGCTGTAAAAATGGATACCAGCAGGATCTCCAAGCCATAGGAGCTTGGAGGACTGAGGCACTATGGAACATAGTCCACTGAGGGCCCCTCCTGGTAGAAGGCAAACACTGTACAGGTATCCCTTACAAATCAGTTCTAATCAAGAAAAAGTTTCAACAACTTCCCATATATTTTCAATAATATTGGTCTAGGGACTGTGAAAGCCATTCCAAAACCTTCATCTTTCTTTTCTGTAAGTACTTCAAGATTGATTTTGAGGTATGTTTCAAATCGTCAACTTGCTGAAATAAACAGCCTCTTTTCAGCTTCAGTTTCTTCACTGACTATGGGACATTAACTTCTAGGACATTTTGATATTTAATTAATCTATTCTTCCACCTGCACAATATCTACTTCGCCACTCACTGCAACACAATCCTAAAGCATAACAGATCCACCTCCCTGCTTAACGATTGGCAAAGTGTTCTTTCTTCAAATGTTTTGCTCTTTTTTCTCAAAATGTTTGTGATTGTGGCCGAACAGTTCATCTTCATCAGGATCAAAGCACGTGTTCAAAAAAGTTTAAGGCTTATCAAGGTTTTGTTTGGCATAGTTTAGACAGGGACTTTGTGATGAGATTGTAGAAAATGTTACATTCACCGGCCGGAGAGCTCCGCGGACAGCCTCATTCACTCCCTGCCGAACGGCCCTGACCTCTCTCGCGGTGGCAGGAACCCACCACAGTCGCCACAATTCCTCCTTTGCGGCTCAGGCCGCCGACAGTACCCCTTAGGTGCGTGTGCGCATGCCTCTCTGCAGCATTTAAAGGGCCCAGGCAGAAGAAGCTCCTCGGCCCTTACTGATGACATCAGCGCTTCAGAGATATTTAAGCCAGCCACTGTCTTCAGTCTTCACCTCAGCAACAGCTCGAACTCCGTGAGAGCAGGTGGTTGCCTGACTCCGTGTCCAGGATTCCGTATTCCTGACTCCATGTTCCTGTCCTGTTGTCTCGTCTTCCCTGGATTGACTCTCGGCTCTGACCTTTGGACCTCTTCCTGGATTCGCTTGATTGCTGCCTGCCCTGACCTTGGTATGTCTTCCTGGAGTCACTTGATTGCTGCCTGCCCTGATCTTATTTATTTATTATTTATTTTATTTAAAACTTTTCTATACCGTTGTTTAGTAGAGCACCATCACAACGGTTTACAGTTAGGCACAAATATGTGGTTTCTAAATTATCCATAGGGTGCCATTATTATATGGTTACATAGTTCAATAATGTACTCTAAATGGGGAATGGGTGTGGTTACCATTTACGATTAACTGTCTCTCATTTAATACTTAATTGTGAGAAGATAATAAAAATAAGCAGTTCTGCTTTACTTGGTGTCTTCCTGCTTCGTGTATGTGTTGTTATTCCGCTACCTCACTGTGAAATGCTTTGTTGAAGAGCCAAGTTTTTAAGCCTTTTTTGAAGAGTTTTAAGTCCTTCATTAGTCTTAATTCCAGTGGTAATGTGTTCCATAATAATGGTCCTGCCAAAGACAGTGCTCTCTCTCTAACTTGGGTCAATTTTGCTGTTTTGACTGAGGGTATGGTTAGTAGAGCTTTACTGGCCGCTCTGAGATTTCTTTGAGGGACATGTAATCGTAATGCGGTGTTTAGCCAGTCAGAGTTTTCGTCATTTATTAGCTTATGAACTGTGCATAATGTTTTAAATTGAACCCTCTGTTCTATTGGGAGCCAGTGTAAATCTGCAAGTGTTTGGGTGATATGATCTCTTCTGCCTTTACCAGTAAGTATTCTGGCGGCCGAGTTTTGTAGTATTTGCAGTGGTCTGATAGTGGTGTATGGTAATCCTAGGAAAAGTGAATTACAGTAGTCCGTGCTGGCAAATATTAATGCTTGTAGTACTGTATGAAAGTGTTCCTGATTTAATAAGGGTTTTAGTCTTCTAAGGACCATTAGTTTGGCGTAACCTTCTCTTGCTTTTATTGATATGTGCTGCTTAAGGCTCAGTTCCGTGTCTATAATTACTCCTAGGTTTCTTGGTACGTCTTCCTGAATTCACTTGATCACTGCCTGCCCTGAACCTTGGAACATCCCAATCCTCCTTCCAATGGCCATCTGTTGTGGGCACCTTCTTCACCGGAGACCTGCACCTAAGTCCAGTCGGCCCTGGCACCCAAGGGCTCAACCTGCGGGGAACAAGGGCTGGTATTAGTGAAGGTCCTGTTGGGTCTCCACACCATCCAGTTCCATCTGCCACCAATGAGGACCTGCAGGGCTTCCCTCTGCAGGTAGTGTCAACCTCGTCTCAGTCCAAGGGTCCACTCGTACAACAGCTTGCTGAAGCCATGGGCCTGGCGGATCTCTCAGGCCTCCAAGCCTTTCCAAGCCTGACACAAAAGATCCAGCAGCAGCAATTTCTGGAGGCTCTAGCAGGCACTATGGAATGCCTTAGCGCCTGTTTCGATGCTAACACTGCCATGACAAACACTCCAGGAGTAGGCGGCTCCTACTCCTATGGCAGTGGCTTCCACTATCCACCTCCCGGTGCCCCCTAGGTATCTAGGGGACCCCAAGCTCTGCCGAGGCTTCCTAAACCAATATTTTATGCATTTGTCGCTGCAACACGCACAGTTTTCCAGTGACGCTATCAAGACAACCTTCATCCTCTCCCTCCTCAATGGGAAGGTGTTGGCATGGGCCTCCCCCCCTATGGGAGTGAGGTGACGTGCTTCTGCAAGATCTGCCCCAGATCTTCATCTGGGGCCTTCAAGCAGGTCTTTGACAAGCCCGGTCATCTGGATACCATGGGGTCAAGACCTGCTGCATTTGCGACAGGGTACCAAGACTCTAACTAACTACGCCATCGAATTCCATACCTTGGCTACGGAGTTAAATTGGAGAGAGGACAGCCTCCAAGGTACCTTTTTGGAGGGACTCTCCTCTCAGATCAAAGATGATTTGGCAGCCTGGGAAGTGCCAGAATCGCCTCATTGACCTGGTCAGGAGGATCGACCAGCGCCTCCAGCAAAGAGTGCGGGAGCTACAAGGTCCGTGCAGACTCGTGCAACTTGCGCTGTCGTTCACAAGTCTCCTTGCTCCCTCACCTATGGCAACAACCCCCCCCCCACCCCAGCCATCAAGAAGAACCAATGCAGCTCAGGCAAAGCCACCGCTTGCCGGAGGAGAGGCAATGTTGTCGGGCCCAGGGCCTCTGCTTTTACTGTGCCAGAAAGGGGCACCTATTGGCCCAATGCCCTATGAAGCAGGGAAACACCCAAGCCTAGGAATCACGGGGAGATGACCCTTGGCTACAGCAAACCTGCTCCCTAACGTATGCTTCCTGTAATGATATTGGTAGCTGGAGACAATACACTAATGGATTCCGGTGCCAGAGAAAATTTCATCTTGAAAGCTCTAGTGAGCCACCTGAACCTCCGGACGGTCCCCAGAGACCCACTGGTCATCATTTCTTTTTTCGGAGAATCCCTGCCTGGATGGATCACAGAGATGACAGCACCGCTGCTGCTCCACACTGGCACATTACACCAGAAGAGATAACCTTCCAGGTCATTGAGAAGGCAGTACACCCAATTGTGCTGGGCCTATCCTGGCTACAATTACACTCCTCTCAGTTCGACTGGGAATTTCTTCAGCTGACAAGGTGGAGCCCTCATTGTCACTCCTTGTGCCTCCTTCCCATCACGCTTCCTTCCTCACTTCCACTAGCCTGACCCTCCTTGGGACCGTCTCTGCAATATTCTGACTTTGCGTATAGTTTCTCTAAACAGGCTGCGGAGATTCTGCCTGAACACTGCCCCTTCGATTGCGCCATTAACCTCTTGCCGGGAACCACCCCGCCTCAAAGTAGGGTATACCCTCTATCCCTCCCTGAGACCAAGGCCATGTCCCAGTACATCCAGGAGAATCTCGATAAGGGATTCATCCAGCCCTCCATGTCTCCAGTGGATACGGGGTTCTTCTTCGTAACCAATAAGGACGAGACATTACACCCCTTTATCGATTACAGGGGATTGAACGCCATCACCAAGAAGAACCAATATCGCCTGCTGCTTATTCCGGAACTACTACATCAACTGCTAGAGGTCCAAATATTCACAAAGCTAGATCTACGCGGGGCCAACAACCTTGTTTCGATCAAGAGGGGCGACAAATGGAAGATTGCGTTCAATATGCATAATAGCCTCTACGAATACCTGGTCATGCCTTTCGGCTTATGCAATGCTCCCATAGTGTTCCAGGGTATGAGATTTTCAGGGATCCCTTGTACGATTGCGTAATGGTCTATCTAGATGACATCCTCATTTTCTCCAAGGATCTCTCTTCCCATTGTCGCAATGTCCGGCAGGTTCTCCAAAGGCTTTGGACCTTTAAGCTGTTCGCCAAGCTGGAGAAATGTATGTTCGAAAGGGGAAACTTACCCTTCCTTGGCTATATAATTTCAAGCTGTGGTTTCTGCATGGACCCCGAGAAAGTAAAGAGCATCCTGAACTGTCCACAACCCTCTGGGATCCGTCCTTTGCAAAGGTTTCTGAGGTTCACAAACTTCTACACACATTTTATCCCCCAACTACTCAAGGATTGCAGCGCTCCTCACCGCCCTTACCTGGAAAGGAGCTAATACCAAGGATTGGCCTCCGGAGGCAGTTACCGCCTTTCTAAAATTCAAGCAAGCCTTCCTCCAGGAACCATGCCTCCTCCACCCTGACCGCACATGCCTCTTTATTCTCAAGGTCGATGCCTCTTCTCTGGGGGTAGGGGTGGTGTTGAGCCAACTCTCTCACAAGGGTGTTCTTTGACCCTGCTCCTGCTTCTCCCGAAAGTTCTCCCAAGCGGAGCAAAACTATGGCACCGGAAACAAAGAATTGCTTGCCATCAAACTGGCCTTTGAAGCGTGGCAACAATGGTTGGAGGGAGTACAACACCGCATCACGGTATACATGGACCACAAAATTTTAGTACACCTCCACCATGCTCAATGCTTGAACTCCCATAAAACCCAATGGTGTCTATTCTTCGCCCACTTCAATTTTGAAGTAAGATGTAGGCCAACGTCCAAGAACCTGCAAGCAGACGCTCTCTCCTGATCTTTTGAAAAGAGGATACACCTGAAACCCCAGGCCGTATTATTGACCCGGCATGAATTCTGACTGCTTCCACGACTATTCCCTCAGGAAAAACAGTCATACCCCATGTCTTCAGCAGAAATTGCTGGAATGGTCTCATGATTCTCGTGTTGTAGGTCATCCTGGTCAGGCCCAAACTCTTTGTTAGGATTTAGTTAGTATGTGGGCCTTGGGCCGAGGTGAGAGATGGTACCACCCACAGGGAGGAGCCCCGTAAGCCTCACCATCGGGGGGCGAAGTCTCAGTGACGTCAGACACAGTATCAGTCTAGAGTCTTTATTAAAGAGATACAAGCACTACCCATGGAGTGGGGGGTGCCAGAGAGGAGGTCTCACAGACCCAGAGACACAGTGTCAGTGGAATGGGGAATACCCAGAGGGAATACCTCCGTAGAGTTGGTAATGGTCTACAGAATGGGGTACACCGATGAGGTCTTCAGTAGAGATGGTAGTGGCCTGCGGAGCGGGGCACACCGAAGAAGGTCCTCAGTAGAGGTGGTAGTGGTCCACAGAGCAGGGAATACCAATGAGTTCCTTAGTAGAGATGGTAATGGTCTGGGGAGCGGAGTACACCGGAGAGGGTCCTCAGTAAAGATGATAGTGGTCCGCAAAGGGTATGCTGATGAGGTTTTTACTAGAGATGGTAATGACCCGCAGAGCGGGGTACGTCCAAGGGAGATAATTAATGGTCCGCAGAGAAGGTACACCAGAGAGGTCCTCGGTAGTAGAACAGGAAGTGGTCCACAAAGCGGGGGTACTCACGAAGAGAGTAGCGATGGTTCCAGGGAAGCCCCGGGGAACGGGGCAGGCAGGATCCCACACGTCAGGGCCCTCTGAGGAGCGGATAGCTGAAGACAAGAAGAGAGCCCCCGAGGAGCGGGTACCTCTGAGAGCGAGGCAGATTTAGAAAGGATGGGTCTCTTTGCCAAGTCGTTGGTAAGCAGGGCCAGCTGGTTTAAATATCCTGAAGGGATGACGTCATCTGGAGGGGACACCCCCAAGGTTCCCGCCATGATGTGCTTAAGACTGGCGCTTGCACACCTAAAGAATCCAGATGACAAGATGGCGGTCGGCGGCATCCGTGCCACCCTGGGAGGCCTGGGAGCGGTAGGCAGGCCGTCGGCAGCTGGCAGAGGCTGCCAGTCTACCCCATGGAATCAGGGAAATGTAAAGAGAGGTGAGCAACAGTGGTCACAGCCATCTGCGACCGATGGGCGTAACTGTAACCCCCTCTTAGGGCCCGTCCCGGGGGTTTTGGCTTTCTCTGGTGCGAAGCATGGAACTGTTTGATCAATTCCTTGTCAAGGATGATAACAGCACGCTCCCAGCTGTTCTCTTCGGGGCCAAATCCTTCCCACGAGATCAGATATTTCCAAGCCAAGACCTCCGGGGAGACGCCCTAAAAAGGGGGGTACTGTTAGAGTTTCCAGCCACGGCCACCCGTGGCTGGCTCCTCCTACCTCCTCTCTTAGCTCCTGGACCGCCGTTCACACCGGCACGCCAGCAGGGAGGTGTCCTCGCTGCAAGCCCCTGGCTTTCTCCTTCTTTGTGGCACCGGCCACCGAAGCAGAGCCGCACTCTGCGGCAAGAGGGATGTCCTTCATCCTCCCCTTCACGGCACAAGGCCGCAAATCAACGCCTTCAACTGCTCTGCTTGGGCTAGGGCCTCCTTAGGTGCACAGCCACTCCTCCTGCCCTGATTTAAAGGGCCAGCAGCAAGGACTTCCGGGACTCCTCCCCGATGACATCATCAGCACCAGGCCTATTTAGGCCTGCCTCTCCGACCCTTCTATGACTTGGCACCAAGTCTGCTTCACTGCTGCTTCACATCTGCGCCTTGGTGGTATCGTGAGTCCTGTTCCTGCCCTCCGAGTTTTCTTCCTATTCCAGTTCTCATCCTTCTGCTTGTCGGGCAGATCTTCTGACTTCTGACCTTGGACAGGCTTCGGTGACTCCTTTGGCTTCTGACCTCAGACTGGCTTTGGTGATTCTTCTGGCTTCTGACCTCGGACTGGCTATCGGTGACTCTCTGGCTTCTGATCTCAGATTGGCGAGCGGCGACTCTCTGGCTTCTGACCTTGGACTGAATTTTGGCGATTCCTTCATCTTCACAAGGGCCCACCTAAGACCAGCCGGCCCCACGCACCCAAAGGCTCAACCTGCGGGGAACGGGGTTGGTATTGGTGAAGTTGCAGCCGGTCCTTGCATCAGTTCAACCTCGCCTCCCGATGGTGGGGAACTGTGGGGGTTCGCCCTCTCAGGTTGCGCCAACTCCTCCTCGGGCAAGGGGTCCATACTTTCCTCCATCAACACAACACTATTATTTACCCTTTCAAACAACACTAGGAGTAGTGGAAACTCCATGGAACTAGCAACTGGCAAATCTAAAACAAATCATAGAAAGTATTTGTTTTCTCAGCGCATGCTGGAGGACTTGGTCAATGCAACTAACAGAATGGGCTTCAAAAGAGGATTGGACAAGCTCCTGAAGGAAAAGCCCCAAAACAGTTATTAGCCAAGTAGACTTGGGAAAGCCAGTGCTTATCTCTGGGAGTCTGATACAAGAAAAAGATCAACTATTTTGGATCTGTCAAGTACTTGTGACCCAGACTGGAGATTGTCAGAAACAGAATGCTTGATGGGCCTTGGTCTGATCCAATATGGCACTTCTTATGTTGTTCCACTGAATTATGAGTTTTAAGTTTTTTAATGAACTTGCTCCAATTACAATTGGTTTTGTAATTGTTAGTTTATGTTTTAATTTATGGTATTTCTTTTATGTTTTAATTTATAATATTTATTGTAAGTCACTTTGATTGATTGTAAAAAAAAAGGTGATTTATCAAATAGATTAAACTAAACTAAACCCCGAATGTTGGAGGCAAAAATAGGCTGCACTTCTTTCCTCGCCCACTATAATGAGAAATGAATTAATGAATAAAACTAATAAATGAAAAAAGTTTATTTTCATTTGAAATGAACCAAACAAGTAACTGTGACCTATGAAACAAATAAATGAATCGAAGCAAATCTTTTCCCTCTGCACATTTATTTATTTATTTATTTTTAATTATTTTTTTTTTATTTATTTTTTTTTATATATACCGAGGTTCCTGTATGAAATACAGATCACTCTGGTTTACATGAAACAGAAAAACGCCCACAGCTTTACACATGCCTAGTAAAATCAAAAACCCTTCTCCCACTTTGGCCATACCTTGAAAAATATTTGCATTTTTAAATAGAATTTGTAAGGGTGGTGATTTAAATTTATATAAATCATGTAAGTCGGAGTAAGACTGATTTCTTGACACCTGCCTCCAACCTGGTCATACTAAGCCTGGCCAGCACTCATAAGGTATGTGCAAGGGATAATGATTGTAGATGGTTTTGTATGTTTTCTTTATGAAAGGCTAATAAGTTCTCCACTTATTCTTCCTTAACTGCTAAGCTGCCTATTCACTTCAACAAATAACATTATTTCCCCAGTCTTTGTAAAACTACAGAGCAATGGCAATAACTGAATGTGCATAGGCTATCGATTTTTCTTTTTTGGTCCAGAAACAGAAATTTTGCTGGTGGAGTTCATTTTCTTTTCTTTCCTCAAAATAATGAGTTCTTTATCCCAAACAGGAAAGCAATCCACTCAGGTTTAAATTTATTGCTAATTCACATGATCAGCAAATATTCCCAGACAGCAGATGATCCAAGAAATAGGGGGGCGGATACTTCATGCGATAATAATTATAGAAACCAGAGCTCTTTAAATCTCAATTAAAAGGATATGATGTGTAAGCAAAATATTAACAATAGGTTCCTGAAACTTTCAGCTGACAAACTGTCAGTGCCCCATGGAAAAGTATAGTCTAAATATGATTAATTGCTTATAAAACAGCAATTTACTCGTATAAATGTTGGCCCCTTCCCAAAACACTCCAGGTCTCTTTTTTACATGTGTAAATTTGCTGGTGGATCCTGATTTATGCATATATGTTGAGGTTTTTAAAATGAGCAACAAAAAAAAGAACCGCTGCTAAAGAATTTCAAAGGCGAATGATATCCCATCAAAAGTATGAAATATATTTAAATATTGGTATATGCCACATCAGAAAGCCAGGTGACGTGTTCTTTGCATTGAAGAACCGTCCGGTCTACTAATCATTTGCGGCATATACAGCTGTAACGCTTGATGATGATTTTTTGAACAGAGTAGATTTTTTAACAATGTCCCGTCTTAGAGTAGTTGAACCCAAAGAAGATCAACATTCAAAACCCGACAGCGGCCGGTGTTTCGCTACTGGGTGTAGCTTCCTCAGGGGTAGGCAAGAATTTTTCACTAGTTTCTAAATTATCTGTAACGGTGAACAAAACATGAAGTCAAAATATCGAATATATTTATAAAGTAATTGCAACTTAGCTTATTCGATGGGAAGACAACCTTTTGTATATGGATGCTGAGTCTCCCAGAAGATATCAAAGGCGGGACAGAGACCGCATCGAACCAGTTCAAGAATTTAAATAGCCCACGTCTGGTTTTTAAAATAGCATATACTCACAAATATGCTATTTTTCATGCGTAAGAACCATTTTTTATGCATGCAACTTTTGAAAATTCACCTTTGAGATTGTATAAATAGTTTTAAAAACAGTCCCCTTTTTTATCCATCAGACTTTTTTCTAGCATCATACTATAATAATGGGAACTTAACTTCAGATGTTGCCTATAAAGTACGATCAGAGCAAATTCCTGGATCAATTCCCACCTATTACAATTTTGCCAAATCTGAACATCTAGTTCTAAGGTTATCCTCTAAGAACTCATCCAGCTTTTTTTTTATTTTAGATGTTTTAGATATCTCATAAACACACTGATTTTCTCATTCACCAGCCATAGGGCCAGATGTAGTATAGGGTTTCTCCCATTCTCTGTATATGGAAATAAGTTTAATGCATCTGACTGTCAGAGGAAAGTATCGGTGGGAATCAAACCAGCAGAGTTACAGCAAGAGAGCTTAATGGCAAGTCAAAAAAACAATCAAGATCAAGTGTCATAAGAGATCAAGAAGAGAGTATGGAGGCCATGCCCATCAATGAACCAGACTGAGCAACACCAGGTTAAAAGAGGTTGCTGGGAACAAGGAAGGCTACCCACACCTTCTAATGTGGTGAACTCCCTTCTAGAGCGACAAAGCTTCAGTTTCAGTTCTAGTTACAACTCCTAGCTCCAAGTTCCAGTTCTGGCTCCAGCTTACCAGCTTCATTCTAGCTGCAGCTCCCACACTGCCCCCAGATACCAGCCCCAATTATAGCTCCAGCATCAGCACCAGTTCAATGGATCTTCTACTTCTGAGTACCAGTGGCATGGCCAGGAGACCTAACACTGGTCTATGGTCTTCCTACGGCTGTAAACTATTTCTTTCCTCAGTTACCCCTTCCTAAACGCATCACATCCATTCCCCACCATCCTTTCACTTTACAACTCTTTATGGCTTAGAAAACATACTTTGATGGTGTAATCCAACCTACAACTTACTCAGACAATTTCATGCTGAGCTCATTTTTTACTGACCAGATGGAGACAGTATATCGCTTGAAAGCTAGCCACAAATGTTTTAAGTTAGCCCAATAAAAAGGTATCAGCTATAACTTAGTTACTGACCTTTATTTCAACTCTGTTTTCTTTAAATGAAATGGCTAAAACTATCTTCACTGGTAGCATATTCTGCAATGTAACTAATTCTGAGTTTATATGGATAAGCTTAAACCTATGTCTAACTGTAATTCATTTGACAGAAAAGACCAGCTCCCAGCATTATTAACAGAAGGTTTCATAGAGCTGATAATGGTGATTTAAAGTGGAGAAAAACCATAAGGCCAACACATTGCACTGAAACATCTACTTATACACAAAGACCCTATGTTATTGCAAGAACAATAAATCGAGAAAATGTGTGAGATTACCGGCATCCACCAACACAATGTGAAATTCTTGGCTGCCATTGCGGATCGTGGCTGGGAAGGGACAAAGTGGCTATATTGGCAAACCGGGGCCAGAGGAAGAAAAGAGAAGGCGATGTCGGCAACAGCCTACCAGGGAACAGAATGGAGGGAGGAGGAGGAAGCAGAGAGATTACAAAGGCAGACTGGGGGTCCAGGAGGGAGCAGCAGCAGTAGATCAAGGCCCCAAGACAAATGAGGAGATGGCAGTTACAGTGGCAGGGAGGACGTTTCAGGAATTGGCAAGTCACAAAAAAAGTAAAACAAAAAAAAAAGTTTTCTTTTGACAAAATTTCTAGAAGAAAACTGATGAAATTGGATCCCTGCTCACACATGATCTGAGCCACCACTGGGAATGCTGAGAAACTGCTTCCAAGCGGAGCCTCAATCTATATTTTGCTAAAAAAAACAAAAACAAATAAAACAAAAAATGTCTTTCCAATGAAAGCTCTATTACGTCCCTACCAGATGTAATACAGTATGCTGCTTAACCAAAATACATTTAGATGTTTTGATTTACACAATTCTTGCCATAAAATACCATTGTGTTTACACAAACCATATTTTGTATGAAACAATGCAGACAATTCAAATACCTAGCAAATAATTCCATGTATTTGTTAAACCTTTTGTGTCTTTTTTTTTTTTTTTAAATTAAACAAAAGGAAAATTTCAGAGGGATCTAGGTACCTAACCATAAAGCTGCACTTAAATCCTGGACATGAACATACTTGCAAGCAGAGTGGCTGAATACAGTCCCTTACATTCATCACGCGGTTATATTTAGCTGCTTTGCAAATAGTCGATCCTGGGGTCTTGTTTGGATCCATGAAAAAAATTACCGTACATTTTTTATTCTCTCTCACAACCCCAGTCATACAAACAGCAGGTGCAAAATACATGGGTACTTTTCTACCTGCGTATCTTCAGTAAATTTTCAAAAGCTAAACTATCTGGATAAAGGTACCTCTGCTACAAGGGCTTACTCAACATTGCCCCTAAATATTTTTTTAATTGTTTTTATTTATTGAATGTTTCTGTCTATATATAAGACATAATCTTGAAGGTAAAGAACATAGAAATATTATGGCAAAAAAAAAGACCATGCAATATATACGTTCGCGAGGCTAAATTAAAGCGTAACCGAAGATATCCTGGCATGTAAATGCGGAAACAAAACACAGTCAGAGGAGTTCCTGAAGCAGCATTGGATGCGAAACGTGCACGTCGAACTGCACTCTGATTTTCCTGGAAGGGTTGTACCCTACATGGACTGTGATCCCCGAAAGGGAAGTATTCTTGAACTAATCTATTTAAGAAATATATTTTATTTAAAAGAAAAAAATCAACAAAAAATGCACATAAGTGAATTTGTGACCAATTGCGGCTTGATAAAGAGCTGAGATGCCAAAAGAGCCTGCGAGATGTTATGAGAGTCATTAAATCACTTATATGAAGTCGGAATTCGGTACTGAACATAAGAACATAAGAAGAACATAAGAAAATGCCATACTGGGTCAGACCAAGGGTCCATCAAGCCCAGCATCCTGTTTCCAACAGTGGCCAATCCACTGACTGACTATCACCATTAGAAGTAACTTTAAGAGAAGCTAACGTACAATTTATTATTCACTGTTATTCTCGTTGGTTCAGAAATAAGGTTGGAGTCTTGTTAATATTATTAAAAAAAAGACCAACCAGCCTATCTAGTCTTCCCATCTCTACAATCCCTACCATTTCCCTCAGAGATCCTCTGTGCTTATTCCACGCTTTCTTCAATTCAAATACTGTCCTTGTATCCACCACCTCCACTGGGAGGCTATTTCATGCTTCCATCAACCTTTCTATAAAGAAATGTTTACTTAAATTACTCTTAATTTTACCCCTCTTCACCCTCATCCCATCACCTCTTGTTCCAGAATATTCTTTCCATTGAAAGAGACCCACCTCTTGTGTATTGATAACTTGGAGCTATTTAAATGTCTCTCTCATATCTCCCCTATTTCACCTTTCCTCTAGGTTCTGTATTCTTACATCTTTAAGCCTGTCCCAATATTCATTACAATGAAGACTACTGACCATTTTAGTATCCACCTTCTGGACCAACTCCATCTGGTTTACATCCTTTTGCAGGTGTGCTCTCCATAACTGTACACAGTATTCCACATGAATCCCTAGGGACTTATACAGGGGCTATATCACTCTTCTGCTGATTATTCCTCTCCCTATGCACCTAAGCATCTTTCTGGCTTTTGCCATTGCCTTATCCACCTGTTTGGTTACCTTGAGATCATCAGGTATATAAGGGAAAAAAGCCTTAAAATACAGGAATATGTTAGGCCATCTAGATGTAGACTGAAGGCAAAATATAGGGTATATGCTCAATATGTGAGGAGATTACCCTCTGTTTTAATGCACATTTACAAACTCCATGCAGACGGGGTGGGGGGGAGGGAAGGGAAGGTTGAAATTTGTGAAAAATTTGAAGGTCTACATGGCGATAGCGTTGATGATTGTATGGTTTGTTAATCTCACCTGTTGTTACTCTGGCTGTATATACCCTAGGGTGTTTCGGTTATGACATGATAATATTTGAAACTTGTTATTGTTTATTTGTGTTCGTCAATAATTATTTCAAGGAAAAAAAGAAAAAGAGGGTAGGGTTGACCAGGGCTGATGATGCTGCAGAGGCAGCATTCACAGTCCCTGGTGGGGGAGGGAATCTCAGCCATTGTGCAACAGTGATACCTAGTGGTAGGATTTAATGTCCCATGATTGCATGGTTGTGGAATAAGGTCTGGTACATGGCCCCCAGATTAGGACTGTCATTGCCATGACTGGACTAAAGTAAACTGGGAGGGAATATAAAGTGAAGGAAAGTCACCATGTAGTTGAGAATGAAGGCTCACGGTACTAGATGTCAGCCCTGGTCCTGACTGAGCTGGAAGCCCAAAAGAGCTGCAGGAAATTGCCAAGTAAAAATAAATACAGCAAAATGTATTTCTGTACCTGCATTTTAGTCCAAAAAAAGGAAAAAAAAAAACAACCCAAAAACAAAACGGGGAACCATTTCTCAATAATAAAGAGGAAAAATGATAACTAATCCAATAAATCTCTTTAAAAAAGAAAAGGAAAAAGCAGGTTACATCAAATAGAACTAAATAACACAAACATCTCTGTCCTCCAAGAAACAAAATGTTGTCTTTAGTTGAAGAAAGAAGGTTTTCTAAGAAGTTCCTGTCTACTTTCTTTTTTATCCTTTAGGAAAATCTTCCTAACCAGGTATTTACAAGTGTAGTAAATTTAGCACCCAGCTGCATGATATCTTGACCTTTTATCCACTGAACTTACAGGACCCATGAAACGTCAGGGGAGATATATTTCATTTGACCTAATAACAATGAATCCTTATAACGAAAGTATAATTTCTGGATCCAGTTTTTGTCAGGCTTGAAAACAAAAGGCACAGGTAGCACTGCTTTCCTTATCCCCTCATCTTCGGTCTGTTCTTGCTGTAAAGTTAATTCTGTTTCCTCCTTGGATGTTTTATTCAAGGAAATCTGATTCTGAGTTGGCATGGGCAGATGGCAAACTCAATGTAGGGGGATGGCAAACTCAATGTAGGGGGAATTGCTTCTTTAGAAACTGAAAGAACTTTCAGTAGATAATGTTTAAAAAGATATTACAGAAGAACTTTATGAACTTTCAGACAGTGAAACCAGATTTTTCATTTTCACTATGTTTTCCAAGACTTCAGTCCTGCAATGTAAAACCCAATTCAATTTAATAGCACAATTTACATCATGAAGGGTAGAATTTACTAGACCCAAAATCCTCTCTGTGATGTGGCGTGCAATATTCAGCTAAACGCTTTAATTAACTTGTTAGTAAAGGCCATGGGGCACCAGGGAGCACCATGTGAGGACTGGAGGAGTGGCTAGAGAGAAGGCTTTGAACCTAGGCACTCAGTGTTCAAATCCCACTGATGCTCCTTGTGATGTTGGGCAAGTCACTTACAGAATCATTCATCAAAACAATAACTGCCACATCAGAGCTTTAACATTTAAATGAGGGAAAGGATTTAAAAAAAAATGTTGATGCCAATATTGTTGCAGGCAATAATGTTTTACACACTATTGCCCTCAGTAGTGCTGGAATTAACTACACCTTCCCCACTGGCGCTCTGGGGGTGATAGTGGCCGCCAGCTCACTATCGCCTCCCCGCCCATTTTTTTCGTGACTCATCATTCTGCTGTATTTATAGCAGAATGATGAATCCTGGGGTTAGATTGTGAGCTCTCTGGGGACTAAGAAATAACTGCAGTACCTAAATGTAATCTGCTTTGCCCATATGTAGTCAACTCCATGACTCCAGCAAGCAGCAGCAGGGAAACACAACTGGAGAGACAACAGAGAGAGAGAGTAAGAAAGAGAGAGAGAGAGAGAGAGTGGATTAGCCGTCGGGGTGGAGGGAGGCAATGGAGTGGAAGGAGGAAGAGAGAAAGTTGATATATCTCCCCATCCCACACACTATTAATCAACAGGAACCTCAAGGTCAGCACAAGTCAAAAGTTCCTAGGTATACCAATCCCATCTCCAGTACCAGTCCAGAACTTAAAGCATGTCTGCAGGTGGTGAAATGCCCTTCCCGTCCCCTCCCCTCCTCTCTGCCTACAGTAGCAATGGAGAGAAGTTAGAATGGGGCCTGCAAGCAAGCACATGTTCACAGGCTCTATGAGGTCACAACTCCCTTCCACAGATTTCTCTGCAGATGTGGCGAGGCCACCACAGGGCTTGTAACGATGTGCCTGCTCATGGGTACCATGCTAATTTCTTTCCATTGCTGCTATGGGCAGAGGAGAAGAAGGGAGGGTAGAGGAGAGGAGAAGAGGACTTGGGGGGTAGGGTGTGTGTGCAAAAATGGAAGTCCTGGGCAGGAGCACTCCAGAAGACTGCCCATTCTCCAGTTCTATGGCCTCCCCCACCAAGTGCTGAAAGTGCCTATGGGTGCCAGACTCCCAACGTTGGCCCTGTCTGCTACATATATATGTTTTGAGGTTAAAAAAAAACAAGGCAGTCAACTTTATACATATTCATGGATTTTGTGGCGTTTTTCAACTTTTTTCTTACATAAAACACAGTAGCATGTTTTTGACAAAGCTTTGTATATTTTGTAACAATCCCTGATCTGGTAAATTCTACTAGGTTAAACTCCAGGACCATGGATGGCCTTCATGTGGAGTCTGGACCTAAGTGATCCACTTTGACCAACGTTATAATGCTTCTGGACGAACTGACAATACGACTGAAACACTGTACTAGCCCTTTTCAGGCACTGAAGAGCACTACCATAACAACACCATCTCTGTGAAATCCTAGATTACAATAAAGCATCATGGTAGGAAAAATATGCACTCTAGTTTCAAAAACAGTTGTGTCAGACACAGAATGAGGTACATGTTAATTTTTCTAGGCGGGGGGGGGGGGGACGGTGAAGGAGGATTTTGATCGTTTTTATGGGAACAAGCAACAAGCTAAATATAGACAATAACAATAATGGCTTGAAACAAAAAAAACAATCTAACACTTCTGTTTGTTCTACTTGTTTATTTAGTTACTGTTCTCTTAGTACCACCATGTTCCACTGTTATTTTAGTTGCTTTCACATCACAAACAGCAATCTGTAAGTCATTGACCTCTCACTCCTCTGTTGATAGTAATGGCAGCTACCAGAGTATATCAGCATGTGGCCTCTTCTTAAAGGGTATTAATGACCCAGAAAACAACCTCTGTCTTTTTTTTTTTTTAAACAGTCAGGCAATGAGAAGCATGACTTCCATAGTCAAATATCTAGACCATGTCTTTTGCCCTTATTTTATTAAGGCTTATTGGGATATTGTTTTGTCAAGAGACGAACTGATAATTCCAACGTTTTACACAAAGCATTGAAAGAGGCGGCCTGGTCCCACTGACTGTGTAGAAAAGTTTCCACCAACAAAAGTCTGTAGGCGACAAAGCACTTTAAAGAGCAATTCAATCAATTTTCAAGTTAATCCAATAAAAAGGAATCGCCTGCACCTGTCAGATGACTTTTCTTTCTACTGTTGTTACTGAAATTTAAATAACGCCCTAGAGCTAAAAGACATTCAAACAATGAAACAGAAGCTTTAGAATCCTTTACTTCTTCTTTAATGGAGCTCTTCAGCTTTTTGGCCAGATATGCTAATGTCTTTCTGTAAGAAAAACACTTAAGTGGGAAAAGAACTTCTTTAGCACATCTGCCCTATATTTTTTTGCAGGGGAAAAAGGAATGGCCTAGTGGTTAGAACAATGGACTAGAAACCAAGGTTCAAATTCCATGTCTCCCAATGATATGCCTTGAAACCATGGGTGAGTCCATTATCTCCCATTACCTTGGGCACCCACTTAGACTGTAAGCTCTTTGAGGCTGGGACTGATCATGCTGAATAGTCATCACCATTGTGCAGAGCTGTATATATCCAATAGCATTATAAAAATGATAATTATTATTTCTGTATTATTAAATAACCTATGATTTATATATAAGTTTGTGGAAACTTGGGCAGTCGTGCCTTGGAAAACAGCCAGTAGGACAAAGGAGGCAGACTCTGGCTGTCTCTTTCTATACAATTTTATTCACAGAGCAAAAAATAAAATCACAAAGAGAAGCTGCTCACCTTGCAGTGCTGGTAAGAGTGAAACTCAAACGTAAAACATCTTAGCATCCCCTGGCTTCCTGCCTGCTTCCAGGGGCCTCTGTCACCCTTGTGGGCCCTGCCTTCTTATGCTAGGTTGAAGGGATCCTCCCTGGGTCCAGAATCTCTTGCTGGGTTGGGACTAATGAGGCCTGGGACAAATAGATGTGGCCGGTCCCTTAAAGTGGTCAGAGGGAGTTTCCTGAAGACTCCTTTACAAAGTTTCTGCTTAATGTCTTCATGGAATGAAAAATGTTTTTTTTCCATAATTTGGGTCTTGGTCCATGCCAAGAACTGCCAACTGCCTTTACTCCAAACTTCCACATCTAAAAGGAGGCCCCCAAACTAGAAAGAAAATAGCTTTTTTAATATTAAAAAAGTTATTTTGCATCTCATAAGGGTGCATTGACCCGTACTAAAGTTATCCAAATAAGTAATTCTGGATATTCAGCAGGATACATGTCCTGCTGAAATCTATAGTTAAAGTTGTTTGACTAACTTTAGCTGGATAATTTTAAGCAGTCAGGTTTAAAGTTATCCAGCTGCATGTGGCTAAGGCTCAAAGCCTGACCATATTACTTCACTCTCCAAACAATCAAACCTCTCACTTAAGGCCCCTCTACTGTAGCCCTTCCTCCCACTGAAGATCATTCCCCCAAACACATACCCAAGATCTCCATCCCCCACAGAGGACCACCAGATGCCCTCACCAAGGTTTACCCCTCTGATGCTCACGTCATGAGGCAGGAGGAAACCCTGCTCCCTCCCATTTCAATGCTGACAACTCCAAAATGGTGCTGACATCTCCCTATAGTATGACCCCAAGTTATACTACTGTTTCCTCTGCCTCGCAACTTGAAAAAACAACCACTGGGAAAAGGGTCTGGAGTCTTCCAGTAGGGGGGGGGGGTCTTTTGTGTGTAGGGTATATTGCAAGGCATCTTATGAGGGGGATGATCTTTGCAAAGTCTTGTGTGAAGGGATAAGGCTCTAGTTGGGAGAGGTCTTCAATGGAGGCAGGGTCTTAGTGGAGTAGATAGTATGGGAGGTTTAGTGACGGAGATCATGAGAGAGGGCAGGCTTTCAGTGAAAGGAGTGTTTCTGAGTGTGGAGGTCTTGTGTGAGGGAGAATCTTCGGTGAGGACTGTGCATGAATAGGGATTCAGTGGAGGATAATCATCAATTGACGGAAACTTTTTTGGTGAGGCTCAAGTGAGGGATGGTCTTCAGTTGAGGGGGTCTGAGCGGGAAGTCATATGGAGAGGCATGCCTTGGGGAGGGGATCCATCCTCATGGGAGTCCTCCCGCAGTAGAGTCTATCCTCCCAAAGAGGAAGTCCAACCTTGGGAGTGATCCAATTTTGGGATATATTTGAGAGGTTCATCTTCAGATGAGTCCTTCATGTTCTCAGTGGTGTCCTAGTCTTGGGGGATCCATTTTGGGGGAGTGAGATCCTCCTTTAAGGAGGACCCCAGCCTTGCCTTAGGGAGTCCATTGGCCATGCTATAGATAGAGGAGATGTAGAGATAACCAGGAGCCCCATCAGGGCTTATGCTAGCCTAGTTATGCTAATGTTAAAACTTAACAATACTTCCAGAAGTGATATTGGCACACTTGTTTAACCTTAACACACGTTTTTAATGCATATGTACCATTTTTATACATAGTGCAAAAAAAACCACATTACTCTGAGACTGCATTTAACCATAAAATGCACCATACCTCAGGATCTGCGGTCACTTTCTAGAGTAGCTAGCAGGATATGGAAAAACACAAATTTGTTTGAGAGACTAAGCAAATGTACAACAGCCATCTAATATCATCCAGGGAAACATAACAAAATGAATAGGCCTGAACATTACATTTTCACGAAATGATCCAGCATTTCAAAATACAAATCATGACCTTTGCTACCTGCATAGGATTTTCTGTGTTTATGTCTGCATGGGATATCATTCATCTTAACTCCGACAGCCTTCCACCAGGCATATCATGTTTCCCTCTCCTTTCCCTGAGGCTTTGGATTTGTTGAAAAGTTTAAAGAGAGACTGTCTATAGATTCTCAACTGAGATTTATAGTGAACTCATTCTGCAGGTCGAAGGAAAGATACTCCCACCCATGCCTAGCCTGACTGGCCAGTGGAAAGAGGTCCACTACAGGAAAATTTATTATAAACCAATTAAACAAGATTTCCTGCTTTTGTGACTAAGGTAAGAATTAAAAAAAAAAATTACCTCCAATTCCCTAACATCAGTCACTATTGCTGTTGGACAAATAAAGGTGATTGAACAGCTGTCTACTGGCAAAGTAAAAATACTAAATATTGACCTCCAAAAACCAAATATCCCTGACCAACTAAAGTGACCCTGTTCTCAGTATCCATCTGTTGCCTAAGCTGCAAGCTCCACAGAGCAGGGACTGTCTGTTTTATGTGTTTGTACAGTGTCGCATATACTTCATAGCGCTATATAAATGTTTCATAGTAGTAGTTAGGAGCCAGGTGGGAGGCTGAAAGTTTCTGTAGACTGTGGTGAGTGGAAACTCTCTTTCCCTCCCTCAGCAATGCAGCCCACTTCTCTCTCTCTGTCTTCTCAGGCCTCCTCTCGCTTACTCCCTTCTCTCCACTTTGCCTCCATTCTGGGATTTGTGCTGCTGCTGCTGCTGCTTTCAGCTCTGGCTTGTGGAGAAGAAAGGCATGGGCCACAATTCTGCAAAACGGAGCTCATTAACGAGAAGGGGGGGGGAGGGAAGAGGAGGAAGTTCAGATCTATCCCGCAGAGATTTATTCCTGTGCATAGTTGTTTGCCCACTTTCACAAAAGCAGAGGCTGATTAAATTGCCTGAATATTGATTTATGGCTAGAATGACTGATCTCCCATTGTTGAAGATGACAGATCATATTTTATTTAAAAACACATTATATGCGTGCGTGTGTGTAAAACTGTATGCATCTCCATACATAGAACCCGTGCTGGCTGTGTTGGTAAATCGGTCATGCTCAAAAACAGGTTTGTGATGCTTTTTTTGGGCCATTTGATGCTTGGTTCTTTGCCTTACGCTCTCCTCTCGGAGCCCAACTAAAATTGTCCCATAGGATTCATAATTCAGGGCCTTATTTGCTATGCTTTTTTTGCCATAGACAAAATGGGCAAAAACCTTAGCCAATCAGGTCCTAAAGGAGAAATACAATTATTTATTTTTTATTCAGCATCAGGTTTGCTGTTTACATGTTTCCTGTGGTTGTGAACTTGAGTGTGCGCTTAACCTGTGCTCTGCAATATAGTCTGGTGCTCGCTGTGGCTAAATGCATGTGTGTTCCGTAACCGCGTGCGTCCTTTTACCTGCTGCACACTCTGTAACAGTGCATGTATGTTACTTTTTGCCAATGGCAAAATTCTGCAAATATTCAGTTTGAGCCTCAGAGATCATGCAGCCCCGGGAGCAGGGGGAGGCTCGAGGAGTGAGACTATGCATGTACGCACTTTTTTTTTTACCCATCAGTTTTAATGTGCCCTTCCATTAGTGTATATATACAGAGATAGAGGGAGAGAGAGAAAAAGAAAAAAATATATATATACAGTCTCTCTCTCTCTCTCTCTCTATATATATATATATATATATATATAAAGAGTTTACAGCAACACAGAAAGAAGCAAGTCAGACACACAATGTAACGACAATCCATCATAAGCTTGGATCTGAATATAAAAGAATTTCCTAAAGCTAATCAAAAATGTATTATGGCATGCAATATTCTTTCAACAGTGTAATGCTATTTCTTTCTGTCTTTCTCTTGGTGCGTATGTGCTGTGTCTTAGCGAACGAGAAGTATGCTAAGAAGCACCACTCATGCAGTGACTTATTTGGGTTCTCTGTCCTGGGTTCTTTACCAGCAAGCACATAGTCTCACGGCTTTCATCTTTCCACTGTGAAAAAGGGATGGCATCGCACATCAGATATTCCATAACTCTTGCTAAAATCCATCAAAATGTAAGAATTCCACAGCAATTTAAGAGAATCTTGACAGCAGAGACTTTTTTTTTTTTTTTTTTTTAACAGCATTACATACAGGTCTGAAAAATCTGTGTGCGGTACCGCCAATCACCGAGGATTTAATTCCTTTTGTGTCGATTATCATTTGTTCAATATATGCGCACGTATTTTCCTTTTTACAAGCAGGATTTCATAATGCCCTGGTATCAGCAATCACCATTCTGCAGGCTCTTTCAAACACTCGAATGTATTTATTTTCTTTACCAAGGGGACCAAAACGAAACAGTCAAGAGACATGTCTCTCACCAAGGAGAATTATACAAGCTCACTTAAGGCTTACTAAGATAAATATTCTGCTCTCCTAGCAGCAGGAAACGTAGCTTTTCACTGGCTCTTCTAATTGCTTTGCCACCTTGCGTGGAGGTTTGCGGGAGCACACAATAGCTTTGAACTCTGCACTAGCTCCCTTCAGCTCTGATTCAAGCCCATTTTTTTTTGTTTCGGCTTCTTATCTGGAGCCTCATGTGTACCGGGTTTCATTTGTCAGCATTAAAATTCAATTTGCTATGTCAGAGCATTCGCCAACGCAAACCGGCATCTGAATGATCTGTTTTTTTTTTTACATTTAGCTGCAATCTCTAAGCCAAACCACCAGGCTGAGTTTTTGATTCATCAGCGAGTTCCCTTAGTTTCCCCTCCATTTACGCCATCTTGAGAAATCAGAAACATGCAAGAATTGACCCCTACCAGACCCTTTCCAGTGGAAAGATTTCTGCCTGTGGCTGGATTCAGTTTCACCTTGTCCCTTTACAAGTCTTATCCTGCATCCCTACAGCTTGCAGTCATAAAAGTACCAGTTACACAGTAGCAACAAAAATTTAAAAAAAAAAAGGTGATGTTTGAACATTTCTTGATGCCTAGATTCTGTTTTTTTATACAGAAATATGCACAAGGTGTGACAACATATGTTTACGTGAATTTTTGCATAATTAGAAGTAGTTTTTCCCTAAGGAAAACTAGACAGGAAACAGACCACGGGCACTAACCAATGGCAAGGCAGCTTTAAAACTGTTTGATGAAATCAGTGTTCTCTAACCTTCCTAAAGTATCAACTGAACTAAACCGACTGGAAATACCAAGAAAAATGGATTCTCGTTGTTGGGGCACTGAGGAGACCTGAAAAATATGATCTAGGGATTACTGGACGCTGGCACAGATATGAATGAAATTTGATGAACCTATTCAAAACTTATTGGTGGTGTGGGGAACAGACACATACATGCCTTGATCTTATAAAACCAGTTTCCCTATGGGAAACAAGATTAAAATCAAGAAAAAAGAAGAATGCTCTCTATAGAAGGTTGCCACCTACTACTAGTAATTTTATCTATATCGCTACTAGACTTGCACACAGCCCCTTTGCAAGCATGGAGGCTTAGTTCTGATTTTCCTACATACCATGGGCAAAACTAGGCCTGGATCAGCCTGTTCTTCTGGTTCATCTTGGGCAAATGGGCAACACTAGCGCTACATTAGAAGGCAGCAGTTCACCATAGCTGGTTTTCAGGGGGAAAAAAATTAAGGCAATTTATAAAACTTTCAGGAGGATGAGGAGGGAGTTTCATATCTGGATTTGCATGTAGGGAGGCTAATGTAATAAGCTGAGCATTAAAATTGATGATAGTGTAAACTGCTTTGATGTTTTACTTAAAAGAGGTATATCAAATAAAGCAACCATGACCTAGATTTATCATTTTGCTATAAATATTGCAAAAATAGTGCCTGTGATTAAAAAAAAGGGGGCACATGGTTAGGTTAATTTTCAAGATACCACAACATGCACTAAATTTATCACACCCACAATATTTTCACATCACAAGCTGAGAGAGAGAGAGAGACAGAGAGAGAGAGAGACTCTTTATAAGGCTCTCATATAAGTAAACTATTTCTACTACTGTAAGAGGGGCAACTAGTAACTCGGGGTGAGGTTTTGGTGGAGGCCGAGGTTTTGGGGGACACTTTTGCATGCACAATCAGAGGTATGAACAGCACAGTAAACATCAGTGAAGATTGGATGTGATTTGGAATGATGAAAGGCACACAAAGATGAAATTTGTACATTGTACTCTCAACCTAGCTTGATAACAGCTAAGTAGAGAGTGCATCAAACTAGGTTGAGAATACATTGTATAAAGCTCATCTTTGTGTACCTTGCATCACTCCAAATCACATCCAATCTTCTCTGACTGTGCATGTAAAACTGCCCCCCAAAACCTAGGCCATCACCAAAACCTCATCCCGAGTTACTAGTTACCCCTCTTACAGTGGTCTAAAAAGTTGACTAATATGGATGCCTCCCCAGAGTCTCTCTCTCCCCCCACCTCCCTCCTGCTCAAAACAGGATTTGCACTAAAATCACAAATCCCATTTCAGGCAGAATGCCAGGAAAAAAAGTGTTATTTCCGGCATGATAACATGCATTACGTGAATTTACTACTCTCATTTGGGTAAAATTTGCATATGCATCTTGCGATGTCTTATTTATCGCGGGCGTTAGGCCCTAACACCCGCGATAAGACTAACGCAATTTGAAAAATGCCCCTGTAAATATTTATTAACTCCTGGCGCAATATGCTACTGCATTAGGAGTTTAAAAATTGACATTACCACATCTTTGGTTTATATCCAGAATGTAGGGGCCACACAGAGTCTCCAAGGTTAATCTTTCTTCCCAGACCTCTAACTCTTCTCGCCATTCACCATGACTGTTAGCCAGTGAGGTTGCCAGGATTCCACGAGTGGGAAAAAGGACATGCTCAAGGTGCATGACAAGGTGAGGATCACTACGCAATCGAACCCCCTTCGATTCAGGAGTTAGTTGACTAGATCCCACAGACCGGGAGACTAGTATTAGGAGTAGCCCTACTCATCAAGCTGCGGGTTGACTAGCCAGCTGCTAACACTCAAACCTTCTCTGGGTGAGATGGTGGACTGCCATTTCCCACTCGAGACAAGGAAAGGTCAGACATCTTTTTCAAATGGCTCAAAGGCTGGTTAATGGGATTGCTGCAGGAAGTAACGTCTACTCCATAACTCTTTTAGCTCTCTCTCACTAAAGGCAGCCAGCACTCGTGTTTTCTCCTGTCCTCCTCATGTTGCACCAGGCCAGCCCCTCACACAAGATGGACTGGAATGGATGACTGGCAATGACACATTGTTTCTCATCACACTCTTGCACACAACTTTCTTCGTTTTGCAGGTGTGGTATGCTCCCATTCTCCAACACCTCATAGCAGAAACAGCACCAATTTAGTGCATCTTCACGGTGTTTTACCGAGTTCACAAAAAAGTTGAAAATTTGATCTTGAATCTTAACCGTTGTCCTCCACCATACAAATACCTTTGTGTCCCTACTCGGGCACCATCTGTAACCCCCCTGTATGGTTTATGTTCAGAATGTAGGGGCAACACAGAGTCCCCAGGGCTACTCTATCTTCCTGGACCTCTAACTCTTCTTGCCATTCATGACTGTTAGCCACTCATGACTGTTAGCCAAGGTTGTAGGAGGATAAGCCTCTGGGGCCCCTAGGTACATGACAAGGTGAGGGATCACTATGTAGTCTCTCCAACCCACAGGCTCCACTTTATCTTTCTCACAAGAATAGTCACTCTAGTGGATCTCAGCAGGCTGATCCTTTAACTTAGAAAGAACATGCAAGACACTTCCAAGCTCCTTGTTCACATCCAGAGCTTCTCGTCCATGTCTTAAGTCTTCTATGTCACAAGGCCTCTGTCTGCCCTCATCCTCAGTCCGGCCTGCTGCTTCTTGCCGATACCCAGCGGCAGGTCTGAAAGGGCTGGGAACGGTCGGAGAACTGTTCAAATACCAACATAGAGTTGTTGGCTTCCAGAAGCATGCAGGTCCGGCAGAGGGTCAGACTTTGTCTTCACCCATACTGGGACACGTGTCGCCAACCCTCAGCGCTGTCTTGGAAACTTCTGGGGTCGTGCCGAGGCCCAAGGGCACACAATCCCCTCAAATGGGATCACTCTCCTAGCGGTCCCAAACCAAACAGTATGCAAGGCCTCCCAAATGTAACACTGCTGGCCCAAAACTATGCCATATGCTCCAGTGGATGATGCAGAGATGCTAGAAAATGAACTGAAAGCTTTATAGACTAAACAGAAGAGATAGCAAATACCTTCTTCCGCACTCAAAAAAGATTGGGGATAGCTCTCAGAACCTTCCTCCAGGTGGAGGAAAGGATTCAGCTTTTGTAGGGTGTCATGGATACAGTGTACCATGTAGAAGTGTTGTAAACATCAAAATCACATAACATATAGAAAGACATGGTTTAATGGAACAAAGTCAGTATGGCTTTACCCAAGGCAAGTCTTGCCTCACAAATCTGCTTCACTTTTTTGAAGGAGTTAATAAACATGTGGATAAAGGTGAACCGGTAGATGTAGTGTACTTGGATTTTCAGAAGGCATTTGACAAAGTCCCTCATGAGAGGCTTCTAGGAAAAATAAAAAAAGTCATGGGATAGGTGGCGATGTCCTTTCATGGATTACAAACTGGCTAAAAGACAGGAAACCGAGAATAGGATTAAATGGACAATTTTCTCAGTGGAAGGGAGTGGGCAGTGGAGTGCCTCAGGAAACTGTATTGGGACCCATACTTTTCAATATATTTATAAATGATCTGGAAAGAAATACGACAAGTGAGGTAATCAAATTTGCAGATGATACAAAATTGTTCAGAGTAGTTAAATCACAAGCAGATTGTGATAAATTGCAGGAAGACCTTGTGAGGCTGGAAAATTGGGCATCAAAATGGCAGATGAAATTTAATGTGGACAAGTGCAAGGTGATGCATATAGGGAAAAATAACCCATGCTATAGTTACACAATATTAGGTTCCATATTAGGTGCTACTACCCAAGAAAGAGATCTAGGCGTCATAGTGTATAACACATTGAAATCGTTGGTTCAGTGTGCTGTGGCAGTCAAAAAAGCAAACAGAATGTTGGGAATTATTAGAAAGGGAATGGTGAATAATACGGAAAATGTCATAATGCCTCTGTATCGCTCCATGGTGAGACCGCACCTTGAATACTGTGTATAATTCTGGTCGCCGCATCTCAAAAAAGATATAATTGCGATGGAGAAGGTACAGAGAAGGGCTACCAAAATGATAAGGGAATGGATCAGCTCCCCTATGAGGAAAGACTAAAGAGGTTAGGACTTTTCAGCTTGGAGAAGAGAAGGCTGAAGGCGGATATGATAGAGATGTTTAAAATCATGAGAGGTCTAGAACGGGTAGATGTGAATCGGTTTTTTACTCTTTCGGATAATAGAAAGACTAGGGGGCACTCTATGAAGTTAGCATGTGGCACATTTAAAACTAATCGGAGAAAGTTATTTTTCACGCAATGCACAATTAAACTCTGGAATTTGTTGCCAGAAGATGTGGTTAGTGCAATTAGTATAGCTGTGTTTAAAAAAAGATTGGATAAGTTCTTGGAGGAGAAGTCCATTACCTGCTATTAATTAAGTTGACAGTTTTTGGGTACTTGCCAGGTTCTAATGGCCTGGATTGGCCACTGTTGGAAACAGGATGCTGGGCTTGATGGACCCTTGATCTGACACAGTATGGCATGTTCTTATGTTCTTATGTAGAATTAGTGAATGATAATTCGTGCAATCAGCATGGAAGCTTGAAATGTTTTCTTGCTGAAATGGTCTAGAAACCTGTGGTCTCTTACCGGCGGTAAATTGGAATGGATCCATATCTTTTTTGCCTTCTTTATCACGGATTCACCTACTATTAAATGGTACGGCAACTGCATAACACAAAATCCTGGAGACTGTTGAACCCTGTACTTTAGATCCAATTCTCTCATTGTCAGAATAGCAGAAAAAGGTATTTCCCACATTCTTATCTGTAGGGCATGAAGACTAGCATGGACAGGTAATGCCAATGGCTCTGATGGAATATCAAGAATTTGTAGAAGGCCTAGAAGATTAGAATGAGGGTCTTTGTCTTTACAAATATGGACATCCAGAGTGCATCCCATCTTATTCGTGAATTTAGATTATGAGAGGTCTTCCAGAGGCGAAGTATGGTCTATTGGCTCCGGCAGTGGGAAAAAAATTATGCCTTTAGAGTTCTCATGCAAACCCAACAGCACAGAGTCATTTGTGCAATGAAGAAGAGAGCGACTCAACAGCCTTCTCCAGTGGAATTGTATGTGGTTCTGAGCAGTCCATCATTTCCGACCTGGAAATCTGTCGGAATGGATTAGGATGAAGAAGATTCCTGAAGAGTTGGCCGAGGTCATGCTCTGAAGAACCGGCTGGAAAGAATCAGACTGCTTGGAAAGTGTGGAAAAGAAACTTTTCACCAAAATCATAATCTGATCTACTGATAGATACAGCCTTTGACCGGCTGTAGGTGGCAGTATGTCCTCTTCCCTTCATGGAATGGAAGAGTGGACCCTGGGACAGCTGACTGACAAGGCTAAGGTATGGTACAAAATTGTGAAGCACAGACATGGTCAGGTGTTTCCCTGCAGCCGGCAGCTAAAGAACAGGATCTGTGGGTAGGGAGCATTTTCTCTGCAACCAGTAGCCAAAGAAGAGGGAGAAGTACAGAGTATGCCTGAGTGTGTCAGAGTGAGAAAAACACTGCCTGTGTGTATGGGGATGTGATAGGCAGTCTCATTATCACATACACAGTCTCTCTCACTCTGTGTATGTGTGAGTGTATTGTTGCAGAAGTGGAACCTTGGGCCGAAGTGGGGTTGGCACAACCTACAGGGAGGAACCATGCAGGTCCCCACCATCAGTAGGCAAAGCTGGCTGGAACAGAGGCCCAACTGAAACTTCATCAATACCAGCCATTGTTCCCCTTAGGTTGAGCCCTCGGGTGTCGGGGCTGGCTAGACTTAGGTGCAGGCCCCTGTGGAGGTGAAGATCCATCACGTAGAGGAGGTTGCAGGCCAGCACAGCGAAAAAAGCAGAGTCAGTACAAGCAGCAGTCGGGGCAGGCATCAGGCAAATGGGTCAGGTTCAGGCTATGGTCAGAGGCAGGTAGAATTCACACAGTGTCATGGTTCAAGCAGTGGTCAGGGCAGGCAGAGTACAATCAGCAACGGTGAGTAAGCAGTGGTCTGAGGGAGGCGGAAATCAATCACCATCAAGGTCCAATCCGAGGTCAAGCCAGAAGTCTAATCCAAAGTCAAAGCCAGAAATCCGGTCCAAGGTCAAAGACAAGTGTCCAATCCTATGAGATGAAGAACGAAGAGGAGGAAGGAGGATGAGGGACCACAGGAGCAAGATGAGACGTTGACAAAAGAGGGAAGACAAGAACTCAGAAGACAAACAGACTGCCAAAGAACCAGGAATAGGACACAAAAACTCAGGAATGCAGAATCAGGAACCAGGAATTCAGAGGCAAAGCACTTCTCCAACAGAGTTGACCTATTGCCGAGGCATTTGAGGGGTGTCTGGGAAGGTCTTATATACAATAGAAGCTGTGAGGTCTTCAGGAGGTGCCTCTGCTGGGTTCCCGCTGCTGGCCTTTTTAATAGGAGGCAACTGGCATGCGCAGACCCTAAGAGGAGCAGGACCAGGATTCTGGAGTCTTGTCGCATGTGCCACGCAATGTGCTGCTGGGCTGCAACGTGGCGTACCACTGCGTTTAGGGAAGAAGGCCAGTGTCAGGCATCTCCAGGCCTCCTGGAGTATAGGCAAGCGTGGCAGTCCTAAGGGTGGGACCGCGGACTGCAAGAGTATCCACTCTCCTAAACCCCCCTCCCCCCAAGGGTTTAGGTTTCTTGGGGTGCGTAGCATGAAATTCCTTCAGGAGATTCTTGTCTAATATATTGGAGGCCGGCTCCCAAGTATTTTCTTCCGAGTCATATCCTTCCCAAGAAACAATATACTCCTATCTCCTGCCTCGTCAAATATCCAGAACCTCTTTTACTTCATAGATTACATTGTCTTCAGAGAATACTTCTTGGGGCTCTGGTGGTTTCCTGGAGGGCCACTTGAGGATTAAAGGTTTAAATAGTGAAACATGGAAAATATTGTGAATTTTGAGAGAGGTAGGTATGCATAACTGGTAGGTCACTGGGCCCAGCTGATGTAAGATCGGGAATGACCCCAATGTATCAGGGGGCAAGCTGCATGGAGACCATGCGGAGCCAAATGTGACGGGTGCTAAGCCAAACTTCGTCTCCAGGCTTGAATTGTGGGGCAGGTCTGCGGTGAGCATCCGTAGTTTTCTTTGCCCTTTCAGCCTCTTTCTGGACCATTTCTTTAGTGCGTATCCAAAGTTCTTGGACCTTCAGGGCTGTTAGTTGGGCCAGTGGATTAGCAGGCATCACAGAAGTTTTTACCTTGCATAAGGACTGTGTCAAGAGCCTGGGCTCAGCAGGAGTCAAAACTGGAGATGCAGTAGAAACAGTAGTCTGTCATGGACTTGGTGCAGGAGATGTGGCAGGAACAAAGGGTTGGGCTGGAGTCAGTGCAGCTGGATTAGAGTTGTTCTCTGAGCCTTGAATATTCAAGAGGGATCCAGCGCAGGCAGGCTTGAAAAAGGTACATGCTGCTTTTCTGGGAAACAGAGCAGATCTCTTTAGTGGTGGCTCACGAGCACCTGATGACTGCTGTATTCTTAAGGCTGAATTAATTAATTCCCTCTAGTGCACAGCTTCTGCCGTCTGAGACAGAGGTGGGAGAATTAAAAGACTGCCGCAACTAGGAACTGAACTTGCCTTTGCTGGTAAGACATTTAATTTAGATTGACAAGGTGTGCTTAAATTGTTTGCGTTCTCCACGGATGCTGAGGAGGGTATAGAAACAAAAGTTATTGGTACAAGTGCTGCTTTTATTTTTCTGTGCCTGGGTTTACTTGGGTCTGGATGAGCTGCAGCTGTAAGGTGGCTTGAATTATCTGCTTTTTCCAGGGAGACAGTGCTGAGTAATTTTTGAGAGGCAGTTCCTGTGCTGACAGAATCTACCATTTGCCTAACAGGGAGTGGGGTAGAAACCGTGGGTTTTAGAAAACCTGAGTGGGATCTATGAGAAGGCTTTGCCTCTATAGATGCAAGATTAACATTTTGTTGGCTGGATTTTCTTATGTCTGGGTGCACTGTGGTTTCCATGGTGGATGGCTTGGTTACAGCACAAATAGGACAGGGCCTATCTAGAGGCATAAACCCAGGAAAGCATTGACATTTCCACTAGGATGGGTTAGGGGAGCCACACCCCAAACACTCAGGAAATAGCAGAGCATTTTTTGCTGGACATTTACTGCACTTCAAAAAAGCTGGGATCTGAGGTGAAATTGTATCTCAGGAAGAGGAATTCTTAGCTTGGGATTAGACTGGAGTTTAGCACAGCTGCTACAGGTATTTGCAGACACAGGGTTTGTAGTTCAACACTTGTTAAAGCAGGGCAAGCTTGTCTTGCCCCTGCGAACATAACTGTAGTAAAGGGAGCGAAAGGAAAGGCGGGATATTAGATTAATGTGAAAGGAGGGTGAGGGGGGAGGGGAAAAGGGGAGGTTAAGGAGACACTAGCCAATGGGGGGAGTAGAATTCAAATGGGAGACAGGGATTGGAGGATAAAGAGGGAAAAGGAAAGGAAGGGGGAGAATAACTGCCAGTTGGTGAGGAATGAAGGAGGCAACAGGTTGAGGCTTGCCCACCCTCCCACCCAATGTATTGGAAGTTGTGTTTTCTGTAGAATGTGTATTTGTCGCGGTGGCGGTAAACCCGAGCCTCAAATGTTGTTTATTGCATTGTGTTGTTAAAGTTTACAAAGGGGGGGGAAATCTTGTGCAGTGCGGGGGGGCTGCTGCACGAGATTGACAAAGAGCAAGAAGGGGCCGATGCTCGGAGGTTTTACAAGGGGATGCTCCACCACTGGAAACGGTGGGGGGCGCTGTTGGACTGTTTACGGGGGGAAGCTCTTCCACTGGAAACGGTGGGGGGCGCGGTTTGACTGTTACCGGGAGGGGGGGGGGGGGTTGTTATATTGTAGTATAAGTACTTAGCGAGGCTCGGGTTCGTATAATAAACTGCGGCCTTATTTACTCCAAAGAAAGTGTGGCGTGATTTGTGGGAAAGCGGGGGGAGACAAAAGGGGGGTAATGAGGGGTGGGGAAAGGAATGAGAGAATCTGGCATCTATCAGTTATGAACAGTCCCACAATTTAAAGTTTGAAAAGTGGTCTACAATATATTCTAGATAATGTGAAGGATTCAAAATTTGGCAGGCAGGACAAACAATAACACACAGAGTCAAGACTGGTTTGAGTTACTGGGGCAACAAGAGCATGATGAAAATAATTGCAATCGATACCTGATTCTCCATGTTAACAAGGAGCCCTGCCCCCACTCCTATGGAAGTTTTTTGGCCTCTTCATTCTGTCATGCTGACTGATGTCGAGGATCACCCCCTCAGAAGCAGGGCTGGACTGGTGTTTATCTTCTGCCTAGCCAGCCCCCTTCCCTGCAGGTTGAGTCCTTGGGTTCTGGGGACTGGTAGGGCTTGGCTTCGGCAGCAGAACATCATGGTATGGATGAGGCAGGACAGGCTGGATGGTATGGATGAGGCAGGACAGGCTGGATAAGGCAGGGTGGACACAGGCAGGAACTGAGGTCAGGCACATGCTGGACATTGTGGCACAGTCTGGAGGCTGAAGTGCAAGGTTTCTGTCCTATCCTGAATAGTCCTCAGACTTTACTCCCAAGAGAACTTTATTGATTGTTACTCTTGAATAATTTTAGTTGTATTTTACTAGATGATTGAAAGTGGCCAGGTGTTTCTTTGCTGCACAGAACGTCCTTCTGTCTAGAGATGAAACTGACATACATGCCCAGCACTTTGTGACAATAATGTAAAATGTTTGTAGTGGTGCCTCCTGCTTCATGAGCTGGGATGTTCTGTCTCTATATGGATGGAAGTAAGAGACGGGTATAGAGACATGGCAACCCCAGCAGGATTAAACTGTCACAGGTCATATAAGATAATTCCCTGATGACAGCTGCATGGTAACGTACAATAAAGATCATTTAAAATGTAATATTTAAAAGTGTGATGTCCAGTTATGTGTTTTTACAGGATTGTTTTGGGGAGGGAGGAAACTACTGATCCTGATAAGTTCATTATCTCATAGGGGAGGGCCTGTGCCTTGGATCTTTTAGATACCTACCAATACCTCTGTCCCATAGTCTCTTATATACCTCCAACATTAACCTTCTTCAATATGCAACCACTTCACATCTAGATGCTATCAAAATCTGTTTAACAAGCCAATTAGAAGTAAAACATGCCTTATCAATTGGCAATCCAAATTTTAAAAAAGTCCAGGATGCCAGTCTACCTCTATCTGTACTATATCTTGTATGAGGTTTTGAATTTGTCTCCAATATGAAACCATAATTGAACTCCATTAGATATGTCCCATTGTTTCCACTGCTCCACAACCTCTCCAACATAAATCAAATACAGTTTCATAGAATTTATGTAATCTCTTGAGTAAAAAATACCAACGGTAATTTACCTTATAATAATTTTTCATCTGAAGAGCAGATATAGCAACATTAGCCAATCTGGACCATATCTCCTCCCAAACATCTTTCACCAGAACAATACCCAAATCTCTTTCCCAGGCTAATTCATGTTGAAATTTGTCCAGTGGGTTTCAGAGTAATATCTAACCCTTGAACAAAGAGAATTTAATATGAAGTTTCCAAAAGGGGAATTAACTCTCTGATATTCTTGCCAATACATTGCTCTAAATAATACTTTACTTGTAGATAAGCAAAAAACTCCATACTGTACAAACTATAATTCTCTTTTAACACATAAAACTCAAAACATCCCTGTTGACCTACAGATTGAGTAAATCTTATTAAACCAAATTCCTATCTTTTAAAGAAATATGAAAACCACCCAGGAAAAAAAATCACCATTATTTCTAATTGGAGTAAATGGAGAATATTCCCCCCATAAGATCATTTTTTTCTCTAACAGAATCTGATAAATGAATTGTATATTACATATAGGGATTTGCAGGAAGTTTATGTACATTACAGATGCAATAAGCTAACAATATACCTTGCAAAAAATGGTATTTTATCTCCACCCAGTGTTTGGGATTAGCTCTATTTTGCCGTTCAAATACAGCTTTTAATTGGGCTACTTTCTAATACACCTTCACCTTTAGAACATCCAATCCCCATCCTTCCTCAACCAGAACAGTACATTTTTTGATAAACTAGGTGTTGTGCGCTCCGGCTACGTTGGCACCGCGGCCAGACCTGCTCACCTCGCGCGGCCCTCCACAAGCGCTGGCCTTGCTGCCGCTGCTAGCTCCCAGCATCTGCGGCATCCTGCGGTTTCTCTCGGGCCTTCAAGGCCCTCTACCTCTCCCGGCTACCCACACGCCGAGGCTCGGCATCCACGCTGGCATTGGGTCCGTCCCTAAGCGCACGCGCACAGAACTCCCGGCCACTTAAAGGGCCAAGCGTGGGAAACCCCTCCATGGCGTGCCATGATGACATCACCTGAGCCCTGCATATATGGCAGGGCTCAGTCCCTTGATCCCCGCCTTGGCAATCGGGTCGACACAGTTGGTGCTCCTAGTTTGCTTCGTGTGTTCCAGTGTTCTTCATTCCAACGTTTCCTCTTCCAGTGTCTTCGTGTGTTCCTATATCCTTCTCAGGTACTACCTCTTCAGACTAACCTCTGGTACTGACTCTGCCTGCCTGACCATTCTTCTGTCTGCCACCTGGAACTGATCTCTGCCTGCCTGACCATTCTTCTGTCTGCCACCTGGAACTGATCTCTGCCTGCCTGACCATTCTTCTGTCTGCCACCTGGAACTGACCACTGCCTGCCTGACCATTCTTCTGTCTGCCACCTGGAACTGATCTCTGCCTGCCTGACCATTCTTCTGTCTGCCACCTGGAACTGACCACTGCCTGCCTGACCATTCTTCTGTCTGCCACCTGGAACTGATCTCTGCCTGCCTGACCATTCTTCTGTCTGCCGCCTGGAACTGACTTCTGTCTGCCTGACCATTCTCCTGTCTGCCATCTGGAACTAACCCTGGTATTGACCCTTGCTTTGGCTGACTATTCCTGGACTGATACTCTGGCTCTGACCCTTGCGCTTCACTCGGACACTCTCTTCTGGCCTACTGTGACTACCAGACCAACCTGCTTGGAAACTAACTGTGGCTTCCACTTGACTAGACCCGCAGGTGTTGCCTGTCTCGCCCGGAGAACCTCCCTGAATTGTTACCTCCCTGAGGTCTCCGGAGCTTCCAGTTCAGGTCTGGTCCATCCATTCTGCATCAGCCACGCACCCTTGCTCGTGGTGGGCACAACCCTCTGCTATCTCTCCGGGAGACCACCAGAGGCTCATCTAAGTCCAGGCTGTCTGGGTACCCAATGGCTCAACCTGCGGAAACCCTGGACTGTTATTGGTGAAGCTCCAGTTAGCCTCTGTCTCCTTGTGTGCTCCGCCTCCTGGTGGCAGGCGCTCCCTGGGTCCGACCAGAGAGCCGTACCAATCCTGCACCAGGCCAAGGGTCCACCTCCAGCACAACACTAGGAGGCTTTCATTTCCAAATGAAATGCAAAAACCTTTTCTGGATCATACTGAGCAGTTCCTTTGGAATTTCCAAAGGTAGGGTTTGAAACAGATAGCATAGTCTTGGTAAAGTATTCATTCTTATAGCATCTGTTCTGCCCAGCCAAGATAAATTAGCTGCATCCCAAAACTGTAAATCTTGACTTCAAGGCTTATAATTCTCCTATATTTCTTTATATCTATGAGTTACTATCTTTATCCCCAAATATTGCAGTTTGCTAGCAGCCCAATTAAAGGAAAAATTTCTCTGAAGATTCTCTACCATATTTTGGGGAACATTTATATTTAATGGGGTAGATATTCAAAGCTAGCCGTGTAAGTAACTTATCCGGTTACAACTAATCCAGCTAAGTTATGATGTATATTCCGTGGTATAGCAAAGCTGTTAAATATACGCATATATGTGCACACTTAGCCGGATAAGTCTACCTGGCTAAGTTTAGACCTGCTCTATGAAGCATCTAAACTTAGATATAAAATTTATCCAGCTAACTCCGAATATTGGTAGTATAATTCAACTTTTTGTGTGTGTGACTTTTACATGTATTAGGAACTTATATGGCTAGGCAGTGGCTGCTGAACATAGGCACATACTCTGCGGCTGCTACTTAGTCACATAAGTCCCGCTTATCTGGCTAAATAGCGTTGAACATGCTTTGAATATCTACTCTATCATTTCACACTTAGACATATTTACCCTGAATGTAGCTATTTTGCCATAGTTATGGAGCTCAGATATTAAGATGGGAAGAGATAAAAGGGGATCCAGCAAAGTAAAAAGATCATCAGGCAAACAATAACATTTTAAATTCATTCTGCCCTACCTTTATTCCTCTAACGTCTCTGTTATTACGAATTTTGATTGCCAAGGGTTCCATCACCAAAGCAAATAGTAAAGGGGAAGAGGGCATCCCTGCCTATTTCTCCTATCCAAAGTAAAACCGTTAGAAAAACTGCCATTAACTTTCACATGTGCCGCAGGATCAGAAATGCAAAACCTTTTTCTGGATCATACTGAGCAGTTCCTTTGGGGGGAAAAAAAGAGGAACTGGAGTCAGATGACAACCAGCTCTGGACCCCGACTTTCACGGCCCAGGCTACTGATATGCAGATATTAGGGAAATGGCGCATGACTGCTTCTATGGCCAAGTCCAGAAGTAAAGCACGTTCAAGCAGCATTGTCTGAATTATCAAGAAGGCTGCTCACCCTGTAAAAAATGTTGCTAGCTGTTATAGGTTTGACAGTTGCTTGGTTTTGATTTTTAATATTACTACACTTAACATAAGGCTTGGAGATAACCTTCACGGAGCAACAGTTACCAGCATAAGAAACTTGCTGGGCAGACTTAATGGACCATTTGGTCTTTTTCTGCCGTCGGTACTATGTCAGTGCTATGTTACTATGCATACGTTTTGAACCCCAGTCTGGAAATTGACCACTATCCCTACTTTATTTACGAGTTTACACATGAACGGCCAATGTACTTGATCAAAAGCTGTCTCTGCATCTATAGCAAGCAACAATGAAGGGTTTTACCTTGATTGGCCCACCCAAATTAAATTGAATACCCACCTAATATTTTATGATGTATGACAGTCCAGAATAAATCCCGATTGATCCAGATGAACCAATCTCTGGATCACACTAGCCAGACAACGGGCTAGCATGTTAGCTAAAATCAAGACATCAATATTTATTAAGGAACTTGGTCTATAAGACCCACAGATATTTTTGTTCCTACCAAGTTTCAGAAGTATCATTATGCCTGACATGTGTATAGAAGGAGCAAACTCATCACTCCTAACCAAATCATTAAATGGTTTTTATAAAGGGCCCACCAGCGGATTAACAAATTGTTTATAAAAATGGAATATGTGGTCATCTAGACCTGGTGATTTATCAACTTGAAACATTTTTTTTATAACCATGCAAATGTCACCCTCTATAATTTCCATGTTAAGTTTATCCTGTTACTCCTGTATTAAAGTAGGCAAAGAGATATCATTCAAATAGCCATCAATCTCTCTCTCTCCCCAGTCGATGAATCCAAGGAATACAGATAGTATTCACTAAACTGCCTTAATTTCTAGCCGATCATATACCAATAAACTACCTCTGGTTTTTATTTGAGTAATCTGGCCTTGTGCTACTTTCTTATGCAACTTAAGAACTAGCATCTTAGAAACCTTATTTCAAACTCAAAATATTTTTGCTTTAACAACTGCATTTGGTGGTCTATTAAATCTATAGACAAGCTTTTCAGCTCTCTTGTTTGCTCCAATTTGTTATACACACCTAGTGAATCAGCTTTTTAATGGCCTCCTGCAGTAGCAAACCTTGTTTATTTTTCTCACACGTCCCAGTAATTAGTTTCTCCCATATTACTGCTTTTAATTCATCCTACAGCAATGAAAGCAATATGCTGTCATTATCATTAAACTGTAAGTATTCAGTCATTTCTATTTCTGTTTCTTTAGTTATTTTCTCACAAGCAATCATTTATTCTCCACACTTTTAATCCAGAGGCTGAAAAATGAAAACTTTGAAGCTCCACCCATATGGGCGCATGATCCGTCCAAATCATGGGATCAATATCATCCCACCTTAATTGGCCCATAAGAGACGATTCTAGCAAAATATAGTTGATCCTTGAATGGGAGGAATGTGGAATCGAATAATGTGCATAGTATTTAGGGGTAGGATTCTGAGCTCCCCAACCATCAATCAACTCCAGATTGTGCACCAATGCACATAATCTAAATCTGTGTTTCTTTTGAGAAGTTCCTAGCTACATTGAATTATCCATTTCTGGTTTAACTGTAAGGCTGAAGTCCCTTCCCATTATTATTTTACCTTTTGTAAAGGACACAAGCTCCCAAAGGTCTCTATTTAAAAAGAAAAATCTCTGGTCACAGTTGGAAGCTTAGATGCATTGTTCACTAATGTCAGTTCCACTCTCTCAGTCTCTATAAAAAGAAACAAGAATCTGCCCTCTGTATCTCTTAAAACAGTGCTTCTCAACCTGTTTCCCATCGTGACACACCTGACAGAACATGCTCACATGTGTGACACACTGCTCATTACAATTCACGGAGGAAATAAAAAATAAAGGCCCAGTATTATTTTTATTGTTAAGAATGACACAAGGGAAAGATACATATTCTGTCTGAACAGAAATTGCATAAATAGTAAACATCCCACACCAGAAGAGCACCAACTTCCAGCACTCAAACAGTAACCAACTTACCTAAGAAGAGGCAACACTGAAAATATTACACCAGGCCTTAAGATATCAATACACCTCCTATTAAGAAAACGTAACAAGCCAGGCTACTATAGAGCCCTACACAGAAACTACACGCCAGCAGAAAACCTCACCTGAATCACATGTGCTGACCCTCAACTAACAAAGAATAAAGAGACCAACACGCATAACTAGAAGCATGCAGACAAAAACTGAATTGGAAACCGCAACAAGCCACAGTCTCTGTATGCAGTGTAACAAAGGAAAAAAAAGAATCACCACCAGTCCTTATAAAACAAATCAAGAAATATAAAATCAATAGCAGCAAAACCATACTAACAAAAAAACAGATTATTTCGAAACAGCTGATGAATGGAATATCCAATAATTAAAAACTCATAAAAAATTTCTAGATACCAATAAAATATTTCAAAATAACAGACACAAAGACCCAGTAATAAAAAATAATAAGAATACAAAAAATGCTTGGCATACCTGGGAATGTTTGATATCCAGGTACCCTGAGATTGTTTTGAATTAGCAGGAGGAGGAATGGTTTGCTTGCAACTTTCTCCTCTCTCTCTCACACTGGCTCTCAATCGCTCACATATTCACATGCTTTTTCTCTCTCACTTATATAGGCTCTTAATTACACATTTACACACATGCTGTCTGTCTTTTCACGCTTACACATACAGGCTTTCAATCGCACACATAAATGCTGTCTTTTTCTCTCACACACAGACTCTCATTCACATGCTTACACACATGTGCTCTCTTTCTCTCATCTACAGACAAACTTTCAATCACATGCTCCCTCACCTAAACCAGCTCCCAATCACACACACAGACACACATGGTCTCTCTTTTACTTATACACACAGGCTCTTAATCATATATACACATGATCTCTCTCACACACAAAGGATCTCAATCACACACGCATACTCTTTCACACAAACAGGTTTTCAATCACAAACTTACACATACAGGCTCTCAGTCATACACTTCCATTCATGCTATCTCTCACACACAGGCTCTCAATCGCACACATACTCACTTTTACATATACAGGCTCTCAATCATTCACATACATGCTGTCTCACTCACACACACACACACACAGCACCTCAAACACATATGCTTGCTCATTCACTCACTCCCCCCCGCCCCCGAACTAGCAGCAGCAGCAGCCTCTTCCACTTCCAACCCTAAAGGCAGCAGCAACCTCCTTCACGGAGAAAGGTGGCTCATAGGCAGCGGGGGTTGACGTTGTTCTTTGTTTTTCTCCGAGCCGCGCTGCTCATTCTTCAGGACGTGCCTCTCTTCTTTTCTTCGGGCCAACACTGCCCACACTAGCATGGTCTCTTCTTCCCGCGCATGCACCTGCTGCTCACCACTTCCTCTTCCGAGCTGTGGGGGGGGGGGGGGGACAGGAAGAAGAGAGCATGCTGGTGCCTCTGTCTCCAACTGTCCTGCTTCATTCCGCCTGGGCTATCAGCGTTTTAAGCCCGGGTGGAAGACCTATTTTGCTCGGGTAGGGGGAGCAGCTGGGTCAGCGAAGGACCGGGAAGTGTTGCGACACACCAGTTGAGAACCACTGTCTTAAAACATTATGAACCAAAACAGTTACTTTCTTATGAAACATTTTTCTATCGCACAAGTTTTATTTTTTAAGCAATAAGAAACAAAGCATTGATTGTAATCCTTAAGGTAAAACAATTTTTCAAGTAAGTGTCTTGTAAAATAAATAATGTTCTGCCTGAAGCTGTCTATCTTCTCTAAAAGTTAACTGTCTTTACATATTCAGTCACAGTCTGGATAGCAAAGTTAGCCAGATAAACTTGTCAGGCCAACTTTGGAAGTATATTTAATAGTGCAGCCAAACTATTGTACATAGCCAGCTAGTTTCATATGAGAGAGAGAGAGAGAAGCTATAAGGCCCTCATAGTAGGTAAGTATTTATCCCTCTATAGGAGGCCCACCTATTACTTGAGGTGAGGTTTAGGTATTAGTGTAGGGGTTAGGGGCCACTTTGACATTCAAAGTGAGAAGTACGAACAGAATAGTACTCTCTTGTGAAGATTTGATGTTCGTACGTCTCACTCTGAATGTCAAAGTAGCCCCTAACCCCTACACTAATACCTAAACCTCACCTCAAGTAACTAGGTGGGCCTCCTTTAGAGGGATAAATGCCTAACTACTATGAGGGCCTTATAGCTAGGTTCTCTCTCTCAATTGAGGAGCAGACTAGGAGAGAACTTCCCTACCCTAAATACCTCCCCCTATCCTAATTACCCAATTTTTAATGGCCGGGTGCCTCTAGTCCCACCCCCACCCCCTTTTAAAGCCCTGGTACTTACATGCATCCCGGGGTTTAGGCGCGTGGCCGGGCCCGTTTGAAAATAGGCCCGGCCACGCGCATAAACCCCGGGATTTACACGTGCTGGGGTTTTAAAATCAACCCCTAAATGCTTTTGAATATGGACCTCAATATGTTTTGTAGCCATTTAAACTATTAGCAAACCTATAATCCTGCTCGCCATGTAACCCCCATTCCCCCCCTTTCCTTCCTTCCACACTCATCTCCCCTTGCACCCTTAATATCTCCCATCCCCCCACATCAATCCCACTCTCCCCCATTCCCTTCTTCCCTCATCATTCAACTAGGCCCCAAAATTACCAAGATCTAGCTCTGGGCCTGCACCCTATTTGGCAGACAGCCCCTATAGAGGAATGACATCCCAACCTAATATGCCATGCAAACAGGCTCACCAGCCAATCATAAATATAGCATATAAGAAACAACAAAAGAAAGAACTCCAGTCCAACAATATGAAGTCCAAAGCAATATTTTTTCGACATAGTTTTCTCTTCATTAGTACATTCTTTCTTCTCTAGCAAAGGGATATATTTCCCCTTTTTTTCCTTCATCTCCCACTTTCCTTCCTGGAAACTGTGACCCACTCAACTTTTGCTATAAACAGATTTGTTATCATTTGCAGTGATACCATAATTCCTTAAGTACAGCCATTCCCAGGATGTTTATTCCCAGGAGGCACTCACTTCATTTGGAAAGTCTCTCTGAGCTGACATGATGCTGCCTTATTTCCATCTTCACTATGGTTCCACTGAGGTTCTGATGTAAGATCCGCTTTAATCAGCATTTTTTTTAGCTTCAGCTAGTGTGTGTGCTCTATAATTAGAGCTACTAACACTGAAGGCCAAGCCAAATAGAAACAGCCAGCAAAATTTAACATTGACTCTCTTCAACTTAGCAGCAATGTCCTTCACATTTATTTATTTGATTTATATTCCATGCACTTCAAAGAGGATTACATTCAGGTACTGTAGGTATTTCCCTGTCCCCAGAGGACTCACCATCAGGGAGGATAACTCTAAAGCATACATGGGCGTGCCCACATACACAGCTATATGGACACGCGCGAGTGCATGCACACATATTTTATACCATGGGCGCAAATGCACACACACACTATGTAAACCGGAGTGAAGGCGACTAGCTATACCTTGGTATAAAAAAAAAAGTGTAAATAAATTAAATAAATAAATATAAAATACACATAAATCTCCTCAACATTTTCATGTATCAAAAAAATATGCTACATGCATTTTAAACAGAGATGCATATGTTTTGACTTCTCCTGCTAAGTGGTGACAAAAATAGCCGGATAAGTAAAAGAAAAGCATACTTAGGTGGATAAGTAAGATAGATGGATAACTAGAATTTGATGATTTATCCAGTTACTTTACTTATCCGGCTAAGAGCACATTTTAAGACTTATCTGGATATGCATGTGTATTTGTGCTCCTAATTTTAATCATTTACACAAGGAAATTTAACTCGCATATTTTCCTTAGTACTTGGCTTTTATGCCTGTAAATTATCAAATTTTATAATATTTGCGCATGAAGGAAATTACCAGTTTTACCAATTAGTCCACCAGTTTGCCCAGTCTATCTCTAGGTCATCAAGATCCCCCTGGTTCCTCAGCCTGCACTCTCCCCAGTTTAGCCAAATCCCTCACCCCGTCAGTATTTGGCTATAAAGAATTCTATTCTGACTTACACCTTATAATTGGCAGGTGTAAATATGTACAAGTAAGAACTATAAGCGCGTAGCATAGACAGGCTTTAAAATAGCACCTTATATACTTAAATGCCGGCCCCATCCTGGAACTCCCCAGCCTGCCTCTTTTTTTATACAAGCAAATTTATTCGCGAACCATAACTTGCGCTCATATGTTTGAGGTTTATAAAATAGCGCTTGTGCGAATGGATTCATTTTTACATGTGCAAATCTTTTAAAGTTCTCCTTTAAGTTTCTACCTAAGCCAATGGAAGATGAAGTGATTTGCCCAAGGTCACAAGGAGCAGCAGTGGGATTTGAATGCCAGCATCCCTGGTGCACAGCCCGCTGCTCTACCCACTAGGCTACTCCTCCACTCCTTGCTCTACAGCTCCTGAAGTCATTATATATCTCCAGCTTATATCCTTCCCATATGAAGGTTCCTAAACATCTGGCTTTGGATAAAATTCTTTCTTTAAGAGGGAGGTCTTGGAAGTAGATCACTATATCCCTACACAGGTTTTTTCATGGAGGACCCAAAGCCCTGTGTGCACACTAAGTAGCAGGAGGAGCATCAGGGAAATCCTGTTTTCCTTCTCCAAGGAGAGCTGTGCTGATCTTCATAGTAGTTGCCCAGCAGACCTCATAGTCACTGCTTTCCAGTAGTCCCCGAATCTGGATGCTTATTGCACCACGCCTTGCTTTCCAGGTCTTCCATTTTGCCCGGATATCTGATTTTATCCTTCTCCAGGTCAAGCCTTTTTGATCTCTGCAAGTTGGTGTGCAGGATCGTCCACTCTCTGGTTCCACCTCTTCAATCCTACCTCCTATCTCATATACATCCCTTTTTAAGTTCAGAGATCATCTCCACAATCTCTCCCTTTACCAACACCAAATCAGTTTTCAATTCTTTAAACCATTAATTGTCACCTGCTCATCCTACTTTCAAAGCCCTTCTCCTCCTCCTCATCAGAGCCTGAAGAAACGTGCTCCCAGCCTGCCTGGCCTGTCCCACCACATTTCAAACTCACCACTCGCACTGCAAAGAAGGTTTTCATATTGGTGGTGTTTCTTCAAATAGCCACACTTCTCCAATCACCCAAGCAAAATTCCACTGCCGCAGGAAGCTTATTTTAGCTTCAAACAGCTAATCTGACTGATTTTAAATTCTTTGGGGTAGCTCATCGTACTCACACAGCCATCTTAGCTGATCATGCCTCTTCCCTCTTCCACACTGAATTTTATCTTCCATTTAGATGCCCAGTTCCCTAGTCTGGCACAGTCGGGTCCTGCAGTTCCCCACAGTCTGCTCCTGTTTGAATAACATTTGAGTAACTTTGTGCTATTTGCAATTCTCATCTGCTCTCCTTTACAAAATCTCATCTTTTTAAGATTTTCATACAAATACACTTTTCACAATAATAATTGAGTGACAAGAAAGAAAATGACTGGGTAATTGCTACACATGACAAATTTCTTAAAGAATGTCTTCAATGTGATTAGTCCAGTAGCAGCACCAGCCGCTGTTTGTGATTCCCAGACCTAGCTCTTGCTCCTTGGGCTGGCAGGGTTTGGTGGTACTTCAGAGGCAGTATTTACAGCTCTGAGGGAGGGAGTCTTAGCCTTGGCTCAACAGCAAACCTAGCTAAGTGATCGGTCGGTCATATTTATATCAGGTTTTCTTCAAAGGGAGCCACAGTCCATGTCTCTCAGTCAGAGGAGTATTACTGTAATTGCTGGACTAGACAGTAGGGAGAAGTGATCAAAAATGGGGGGAAAAAACCCTGGGTACCTGTGAGTGAAGGCTTCTCGCATGTTATACTTGGCACAGGTTCCAATTGACTTGAAGCACAAAAAACACAGAAATAAGCAAAAAGAATGCAGCAGACAAATTTAGCATAGAGGTAAGCACACTGACCGAACAGAATGACCATAATCACTTTAAAGTGTAAAAATAGTTTTAACTTCTGGGAAACAGCTAGACACTTTAATGCTTGAACAGCAGATTTTAAAATTTTGGCCACAGAATACTGCATATCTGTATCAAATACACCAGAAATACATGATAAAGCATGCTAAGCAAATTTTGTCAATACTCCTCATTAGAAGCAAACTTACCAAATACTCAAGAGTTGTGCATAAACACTCCAGGCTGAAAAACTGGGATGTTATGCACGTTTTTCACATTAAGCATCAAAGTTGTGTGCAAAACAGCAATATATTCACAGTCACATTATTTGTCCACAAATTTCTGCTTTGTATGAAACGGTCACTGCAATCCCTTGATAGACCATGGTGTGTCATATCCGGTACAGAGAGGAATGGTACCAGATAAACTGGTCCCATCCTTGCATTTGCAGCCACATTTTCATCAGTGTTGATAAAAAATGGCCGCAATATGCTACTATAAATATTTCCATTAGTATTACTGTTCAGCCGGGTCTCTGTGAGACTGCAGACTTTAAATAAATTAACCCTTTGATTTTCTTGATAAGGACTGAGATTTTTACCATTTACAAATGAGAGACCTCTATAAACTTTTTCTGTCACCCACTTCAATTGTGTAAGTGTTGCCAGGCAGGCACAGCACATCAGTGGGCAACATCTGTTTTTCATCAGGATCCCTTACACAGAAATCTTACATTTTAAATCTTGCTACTCAGGTTAGAGGCTTATTCACCCACTTTTATTTCAGCATAGGAATGTTTCAGATAATCTTTGTCAGTCTTTAAAGCAATCCAGGCAAGGAAATTGATAAGGGGCAGTAGTGCTTTCAAACTTTGGCCGCTGATATTGCTTCAAGACATTTTGGATTATGGAAAGTAAAACGTATCTGTGTGGACTGATTCTGTCAGGGGGTAATGAAACTGGAATCAAAAGAATGGGTTTGAAATGTTATAGGTGCCTGCTTCTTCTTATTCCCCCAAATCTTGTCAATTGTCCAAAAAGTGACTAATCCCCTAATCTCACTCCGATGTCAACAAAATTATACTTGTAATGGAATGACCATCATACTAGGCATCATTGTTCAAAGAACAATGATTTGAATGAAAACGCCATTTTTGAAACATCTATTAATACCACCCTTGAAAAAGGACTAGCAGTCCAAAACACAGCCTCGTGTCGGGTGACCAGTTTTGTCGGGACTATACAGTAAGAATTTGGAGATGATCTACCATCAAGAATCAATCGGAGTATCGACACAGATTTAGCTAAGATAAGTATTTTAATATTTGAAGTTTCAATTGCATAAAAAAAAGACTTGAAAAAAAGTATTATTGCTGGACTTTCTATTCAATGACCTATGATTAAGTGTAGAGCGCAAGCTAATACGATGATGCCTAGTATGATGGTCATTCCATTACAAGTATAATTTTGTTGACATCGGAGTGAGAGCGTCTATAATCGAAAATACACGGATGAGTGTTGGTCCAGTAGTATAATCTGTTCACATTAACCAAAGGATCCAATCACAAAAATGTAGTTTCACCATCTGGCTGTATTAGTAATCCCCTAATCTGCCATGTAACCTAACCTCCTTCCACCAGAACCGCAGCAGGTATCGCAACCATTGTAATGAGGCTTTACAGAAAATCGATGGTCAACTAAAAACATAGCATCTTGAAGTAGGTGTTGCATTCTTCTCAGGAATTTCAGCTTCCAGCACTGTCCAGTCAGTTCTACTTATTTTGAGAAGCAAATTCTGCAAGTTTCAGTCTAGTAAATATTTTACATCAGTAACTTCTGGCCTTCAAAACCATTATTTAAGAAGTGGTCAATTCCATTCATAGCTGGCTGGATTTTGCAAACAGCTCTCAAGTTAACCTGCTTTAGTGTTAATAGCAGACAATAACTCTGACTCTGTGAAATCCCTACTCCCCACATCCTCATGCTTTTTTCAATTATTAGTAAGAAAAATAAATATATATATCTGAAAATGTGTGAAATTCTCCATCTGGTTTCCAATTTTCTTGTTGTTTTCAGTAAAACTGCAGATTCCTCCAACAGTCATGTACTGCAGCATCAGCAGCAGGAAAACACAAAAGGATTTATTGCTCTAATTTTTTTATTCTCCTTACTTACTAGAAACTTGAGAGGATGATCCAGGAAGAGCCTAATCACAACCCTGGAGGTCACCACGAACTAGTAGATTACACTGATCATCATAAAGCATCTTCCAGTTCATCAGAATTCAGCTTCCCCGAATGTATTTTGCCTCCTTCACTTTGGCTGCCCCTCTTCGCTATTAGAAAAGCTCCTACTCATGACCTATCAAACAGTGTTCCAAATAGGGATGTAAAACATTAAACAATTAACTGACTAAACGCTATGGAAAACCATTTAGACATTTCCGATGCTGGGGGTAGTCTCAGTTCTACCCACAGTTGACTTCTGGGCTCCCTTTTTGTCAGTCTCCCCACACTGGGGCAGGCTGAGCTGCTAATGGCCAGCCTAGAGAGAAGTTGGGGACTTCAGGGCCCCTCCTCCTGCTGCAGCAAGCGGCTCTTCATGTGTTTATTGTTTAAATGGTTAACTGTTTAAATTTCAATAGTTTAACAGTGTACTTTATAAACGATATTTGCATCCCTAGGAGTAGATTTTCAAAGGGGTTCCGCAGGTAAAAATACCATATTCGCACACATGCTATTTTATAAGCATCAAAAGTGCGAGCGTATTTTTTGTTTTGTGTGCACCTTTTACCAGTGCAAAAATGGGACAATCTAGGGGGAATTCCAGATCGGGGTCAAGAAGTATGTGGGTAGTTGCTATTTTATAAGAGATATAATCAAATATAGTAGCCAACTTGTTGATACAATGTTACACCTGCTAATTGAGTCGTGCAAGTGAAATTGGTCTTGTCTTGTTGTCTGCGATCTTTGGGTGGGAGGTCTGAGTGAACTGATGGTGGTGCAGGATGAAGTTCTAGAGAGTCCAGATCAACTGGAGATAGACCGGCAGAGATATCAGGAAACTGATGATTCCAAGTATGCGCACTAGTATTTTCAAAATGGTGTATGCGATGCTTTAAAATATACCTGCCTCCGAGTATAAAGCAGGGTTTTTATGCATTCATGTTATGTTTTATTTTATGCACAAAAAATATACATACATATGTTTATAAAATAGGCAGACAACGTAAGCATTTTTTGGCATTGGAATTATTTGCACATACTAAAACATACACGTGTACTTTAAGACTAGAACTGCGCTGCATTTTACAAAATGTGCAGCAACCCGCTATAGTATAAATCTCTGTGCGTCCACTTATACATGTAAATACAGTACCATGAATAGGTTGGAAAGTTAGGCTCTTAGTTATGAATTCAAGCTGCTAATGTGTTGCGACCGTCACTGCCCGACGTCTCCACTCCGCCCACCTTACCTCTTTGGCGACTCCCTCTTTGGTTGATGGAGGTTTGGCTGCCGCAGCATCATCTTGCCGACCTCCTCTGGCGTCCCTGGACCGGCTAGACGCTACCTTCCGCCATGTTTTCCTGAGGCCTAAGGGCGCGTGTGCAGCGCGGCCCCGACTCAAGTACCAGCAGTGGTGCGAACCTCAGGGGCGTCCCCCTGAGATGACGTCATCAAGCCCGGATATTTAAGGTCTTCGTTTTTGCTAGCTATTCGAGTTAGCAAGGGAGATTCCTCCAGGTATCGCTGCGGATGGGATTTGCTCTCTGCATACCTTGCTACTCTGCCTCCTCGGACTTTACCAGGGGTACCCGCTCCTCAGGGGCCTCGCTCTCTCTCTCTTGCTTTTCAGGTCGCAGTCCGGAACCGGTACTCGCTCCTCGAGGGCCCACGTTTCCGGACCTGCTACCGAATACTACTTCTGCCAGGAAGTCACCACTGCCTACAACACCAGTGAGTTACCATCTCTCTCTCAGAGCTTTCCCTGGAACCAGGTACTCGCTCCTCTAGGGCCTACTTCATTCCAGCCTCTGGGCTACTTCAAGAGACTATTGTGTGAGTGTTACCATCAAGGTTCTGTTCCTGAACTCTGCATACCCTGCCTACTCACTATATTTAGTTTCTCTTCAAGTCAGCCATCCTGGAATCGCTGTTCCAGTGCCTCAGGGACTACAGCCCACCCGGGCTCTTCCAGTTCACTACTGCCACCTCTGGTGGGTCATTATACAGTCTAATAAAAGATCTAGTGTGTGTCTTTCTCCCAACTCTGAGCCTGACTGGTGGCCCCTCTCGGGATCTTCCCCGGCGGCATGGTCATCTGCCAGCGGCCCAAGGATCCACTCACAATTATCACAAATAATAACATATTGCTAACTTTCAGAGTTGTCTTTAGTCAGGTACTGCCCATCCCTAAACTTTTAAAGCAAATTCCCATGTCTCTTCCTCTTTTGTATTAGCTCTCTCCTGTCTACACTGCACTGGAGGTCACTGCATCTCACAGTCAGCTGGTTCTGTCCAATCAGGCATTCAAGCCATATATCCCCATGCTAATCTTTGTTTTACCTCATTAGATAAATGCAGATATAATTCTGATTTTGCTACGACATACAAGTCTACGGCTCCATGCATGGAATGGGATAAAACCAAGATTGGCTTAGACCATCCCATTTCAGTGTGGTTCACAAGTGATTCCATGTCGGCTGGTCAGGCTAATCCAGTCCTGGTTTTGCACAGCAATTTTTCCTCCTCCTTTGGCACAGGCTTCCTTTGCAAACAGAAAGACTTAAAGGAAGATGGAGGTGGAAAAGGAAGGGCTGCCCCAGGGATTGTAAACACATGCTGTTGCAATACCAATCAAGCAAAAGTAAATATTGCAATAGCAAACTTAGCAAGATTTAGAATATGTATACATTGCACTTTTTATGGTGTTACTTGTTTATGTTGTTTGTTTATCTCCACAACTGTCTTCATATGTATATTTAGGGGTAACAATAGGGCACCAAATAGCAAACATAGGTGAATAATTTTCAGCCCAGTTTGGGTTCAAACACAAGGCACCCACATACACTGTTTGAGCATTGGGTTGTTAGCTGGTTAAAGTCCACATGCAGAAAGCAAGGTATGCAAGTTAGCAATGTATCTGTCCAGTTTACAACCATGCCTCCTAAATGGCCTCTGGAAGGCTTCTCTTCTATGCAGCCAAATATTGCACATTAAGGTAGATTTTTAAAAATACACGTGCGCACGCATGTTATAAAATACCGGTCCCGCGCACACATGTGCGCCAGATTTTCATGTCCTGCATGTGCATGTGGCCTGCTCCGTGTGCAGTGGGGGGATTTTAGAAAAATATATGTGTGGCAACGCAATCGGGTCTCCCTCAGTTGCTTCCCAGTCCACTCCAATTAAGGAGCGGACTGGGAGGAAAGTTTCCAATCCCTAACCCTACCCTTCCTACCTCTTCCCCTCTCCTCCCCTGTTATGAATGAGTGCTGTTTGGGTGGATCCTTGGTTACTGTGGGAGATGACCATGCCCACGGGGAGGGGGCCCGTGAGGAGCCAAAGGACTAGGCTAGACTCAGAACGCACAAACACAGTTAGTACTTTATTAAACAGCTTTGAAGAGTGCCACCAGAGGTGGCAATAGTGAGGCAGTCTGGTAGTTGCAGTCTCAGGGACCTCGGCAGAGGAAGCCCTTCTCACCCCGTTGGTATTGGGAGGTTTCGAAGCAGGTTTCCCGGCAAGGAAGTACTGTGGATGAGATAGACTGAGAGTTATTGTACTCACTAGGTGTTTGCTATAGATAGGCGATTCCACCAGGTTGTAGAAGTGCAGGCAGGGAGAGCAGGCCCTCGAGGAGTGAGTACCCTCTCCCTGTAAGGCACCTGAAATAAAGCAGAGGGCCCCCAAGGAGCAGGTACCCAGGTTAGCAATACCCTGAAGGGCAGAGAGAGAGCTTCCAGAGGCAGCACAGAAGTGGCAGAGTAGTGTAGACAGGAACGGATACGAGTCCTTGCTAACTCAATGAGCTAGCAAAATAGAAGATGTTATATACCCGGATGGCGTGACGTCAGTAAGGGGGAACAAGGGTTGCATAAAGATGTGGGTGGCGCGCGCACCCTAGTAGGTACCTGGGAGGAGCATGGTGGGAGGCAGCACCATAGCCGTTCCGGGGACACCAGAGAGGTCGGCTTGCAGACTCGGTGGTAGTCATCTTTCCTAGGTAAGCGGGAGGAGCTGTGAATAAGGTGAGGCAAATGGGGCGAAGCCGAAGAGTACCAACGGACGCAACATCCCCAACCCCTAAAGTAACCCTAACCTTCCCCATTTTTTTTCTTTTTTATATTTACTGCTCCTCGGGAAGTAAACTGCGCATGCCAACCGGCTGCCGGCATGCACTTCCCCACAACAGCAGCTAATGGCGCTGTCCCGGCCCGCCCCCTGCCCCGCCCCATCCAGACCACGCCCCCCAGCCCACCCCTTTTGCAGGGCCTGGTACTTCTGCGTGTAATGGTGGTTACACGCATGGCTGGGCCTGTTGTAAAATGCGTGCGGCACGCACAAGGCCCAGCCATGCACGAAACCCACGGTTTTTACACAATTGACCCTTTTAAAATCGGGCCGACTATGAAAGTATGTGCTCACTTTTAGTTGGCCAAACACTGCCCTACCAGCTATGGTTGATTTACATAGATTAACTCTCTTTTTACCTGCCTAAGACTTCAAAATGTACCCTTTTTCATTGTACAGTCTCTAATTTGGAAAGGTTTTGTAATAAAAAATGTGTAATATGTGTGCATGTGCTTGACATTCACATTGTCTCCTTAAATTCATACTGTTCTTCAAATTACATCTATATTTTCCTGCATCAATTCATTTGCCTTTTGTCGAAAAAAAATGGAATTTGTAAAAGAGTTCATGAGAATGAAATATGACCCACTTGCAAGCCAGGTTACATGCCTAAATGCTTTCCTACCATTTTCAAATAAACACCTTCATTTACATCTTCATTGCATTTCTTTAAAGAAATACTTGAAATATATGTTTTGGCCCCCCTGCCTCCATGTCATTATACTTATCTAGAAAACATATGCTTAAAGAGCCACTCAACAAAAGGCAGCAGCTCCAGATTATATAATGTGCTAAGAGAAAACACTAAAACTATACCTAGTCATATATTAGCATGGGAATGAGATCTGAGCTGTTCCCTATCAAAATATAAGATGCCATGCAGGGTCATGATCAATGGTCATCAAGCCCGGTATCCCAGGTCGACTATCAGTGGGATATCTATTAAGAAAAGAGTGGGAAATCTTCAGCATGAACACTGAATCTGGAAAATGGCTCTCGGATATTATTTAGGTGGCACCTCACACTACATAGGATTTACAAGATCTCTCCCAAAATGTCAGGCATTTGTTGGAAGCCAGGGTGCGGTTTAAAGAAGCAAGTCTTCAGGAAACAGTTGAAAGCGTGACTATTTCAGCAAGCATTTGGATAAGATTTTATATGTGCTATACTGGGCTTACAGTCAAACAATCTGACTTTAATATAAAAAAAAAAAAAACACAGCTGTATATGAATACAATGAAACCACAATAATAATCACAATTACATAAACTGCTAATTTAGACCCTGCATGGGGGAGTAAACAGAAGAAAGAAAAAGCAAAAAAAGATATCCAAAAGTCCTTCCTAGTCTTCATGAATGACCAGGCAAAATCAGAGATGCGTGATTAACAAGAAGCAAATCTAATTGCGTTGGATCATAGGCAACATAACTATATCCTTTATACCTAACACAGCATTTACGTGGAAACTTTAACAAAAAGGTTCCACTCGCCATGGCCATCGCTCTCTGCTTATAACTCAGAAAAATCGTCTGCCTCTGTTGAGTTTCTTTCAGAACATGAGGAAAAAGAGAAATAGACTGCCCAAGAAAGGTCCTGTCCTTCAGACAATAAAAAAAAGTCTTACGGTCGAATCCTTACTTTTTTCACAAGTAACAATAACTAAAAGAGTAGCTCTTTCCAATCCGCCAGAGCTAGTTTGCTCCAAAAAGTAAGAGAGATCGAATTCTTCAGACGGTGAAATCGCCTGGGGTTGTTAAATAGTACAATTTAACCACAGGCTGAATAAGTTCTTTAGAAACTTTGAGGAAATCTAAGTAAAATTTTTTCAACAATTCCATGAGGACCTTCGTGAGTGGCCTCGCCTGCTGACGAGAGAACTTCACCCCTCGCCGGACCAAGGGTCCACCTTCCAAGTCAGAACACTCCACTACCCACTCCCTTCCACTGAGAAAATTGTCCATTTAATCCTACTCTATGTTTCCTGTCTTTTATTTATTTATTTATTTAAGAGGTTTTATATACAGTCATTAAGTTATTCACCATCATAAAGGTTTACAATAGGGCACCAATATAAAAAATATGGGTCGTACATTACATTAGCCAGTTTGCAATCCACGAAAGGACATCGCTACCTATCCCATGACTTTTTACTTTTCCTAGAAGCCTCTCATGAGGAGCTTTGTCAAATGCCTTCTGAAAATCCAAGTATACTACATCTACCGGTTCACCTTTATCCACATGTTTATTAACTCCTTCAAAAAGGTGAAGCAGATTTATGAGGCAAGACTTGCCATGGGTAAAGCCATGCTGACTTTGTTCCATTAAACCATGTCTTTCTATATGTTCCGTGATTTTGATGTTTAGAACACTTTCCACTATTTTTCCTGGCACTGAAGTCAGGCTAACTGGTCTGTAGTTTCCCGGATCGCCCCTGGAGCCCTTTTTAAATATTGGGGTTACATTTGCTATCCTCCAGTCTTCAGGTACAATGGATGATTTTAATGATAAGTTACAAATTTTTACTAATAGGTCTGAAATTTCATTTTTTAGTTCCTTCAGAACTCTGGGGTGTATACCATCCGGTCCAGGTGATTTACTACTCTTCAGTTTGTCAATCAGGTGTACCACATCTTCTAGGTTCACTGTGATTTGATTCAGTCCATCTGAATCATTACCCATGAAAACCTTCTCCAGTACGGGTACCTCCCCAACATCCTCTTCAGTAAACACCAAAGCAAAGAAATAATTTAATCTTTCCGCGATGGCCTTATCTTCTCTAAGTGCCCCTTTAACCCCTCAATCATCTAACGGTCCAACTGACTCCCTCACAGGCTTTCTGCTTCGGATATATTTATAAAAGGTTTTACTGTGAGTTTTGCCTCTATGGCCAACTTCTTTTCAAATTCTCTCTTAGCTTGTCTTATCAATGTCTTACATTTAACTTGCCAACGTTTATGCTTTATCCTATTTTCTTCTGTTGGATCCTTCTTCAAATTTTTGAATGAAGATCTTTTGGCTAAAATAGCTTCTTTCACCTCCCCTTTTAACCATGCCGGTAATCGTTTTGCCTTCTTTCTACCTTATAAATGTATATCAAATGATTTACTATTTATGTAAAGTTTATTGTAAAGTTTATTGTTTATTGTAAATGTTTATTGTAAAGCACTGCTGCATATGTTTGTTCTAGTTAGCACAGCTGCAATGTTTCTGTTAATTGTGAACAGATGTGAGGTTACTAAACAAATGTCGGTATATAAAAACTGCAAATAAATAAATAAATAAATAAAATAAAAGTAATTTCTGTTCAGTACTTAATCTTTCTCTTGTGTCATTCTTAACAATAAAAATAATACTGGATCTTTATTTTTTTATTTCTGCCGTGGATTGTAATGAGCAGTGTGTCACACATGTGAGCATTGTCTGATAGGTGTATCACGATGGGAAACAGGTTGAGAACCACTGTTTTATATAATAACTTCCTTTTATGGAATATTCTTTAGATTAACAATTTAGTTCTTTAGTTTTACATCTTTCATAGCCCAAATAGGAGGACACCACAAACTGAAGACATATCCATGTTTCATATATTCAACTGAACGTTTTTGCATGAAACTCCGTCTTTCTGGGTGTTTTTGAGTGTCACCTTGCACAGCCACCCTGTTCATAGTTTTCTGTTCCACTGAAAAAGTAAATGAAGTAGATACACATAAGCAGGAAAAATAAGGTCAGCTTTCGAAGCAGTCAGCCATTTCTGACAAGTTGTCCAGACTGCCTAAAGCAAATTTACAATGGAAGAATGCCCATACCAGGAGCCATTAAGTCTAGCCAGTCCCATTTGCCCTTGTCCTTTCTCATCAGTTAGATGAGATTATGTTAAAGGAGGATACTGAACTACTGATGAGGAAAGAATGCTTTGCCTTCCACAACAGAAATAACATATTGCCCCCCCCCCCCCCCTCCCAGCCTATAACTGACTAAGGTAAGGCAAAAAGCATTTTATCTATACTGCAATCAATGCTTCAACCCATAGTTACATACAGATAAAGTGCTACATGCTCCCTGCATTGTGGAGCACAGAGAAATCGGGTTATCTTCAACATCCAAGAGATTGGAAAGAAAGGTAAGACTCTCAATACAGCATATCATTATATTTCTGTAAAATATTTCACAAGCAAAAGACAACAAAACCTATGCATTTCAATATTTCACTCTTCCAATCTTCATTTTCTAATACTTTGATTACAGTGTGAAAGCTCAGGGGACAATTATGAATCTCCAGTTCAAGACAAATTATCTTTATTTATTTGATTTCTATTCTGTAGTTTTAGAACATTTCAAATTGGATTGCATTCAGATTCTATAGATATTTCTTTTATCAGTCTGTTTGTACCTAAGGCAACGGAGGCTGAAGTGACTTGCCCAGGATCACAAGGAGCAGCAGTGGGATTGGAACCCTGGTTCACAGCCCGCTGCTCTAAGCACGAGACTACGCCTCCACCCCTTTACCATGTATGGAATAAAATCAATACTTAAAAAAAGCTCAGAAAGGAAATATACTTTAAAGATGGAACTAGGTTCAAACTAATTACTAATTATAAATTCAAAGATGAAGGAACCCTCTTTCCTATTTTCTTAAACTTATCAAACGCAGTAATTAGTGACCATCATAATAGGCATCTTTGTGTGGCATCATTGTGTGGCATCATAATAGGCATCATTGTGTGGCATCTTTGAATTTGGAATAAAATCATGACATGATCAAACTAGGCACATAATCTATCACATTGCTCTAATTCTTGTGACAACTTTCTTTTTTAACCTTTAATCCTATTGGTTCATCCCCGACTCCCTTTTCTTACTGATGATCAGATGTACACAGACTGGACTAGAAGTTATTGCTGAGAATGAAGTTGTATAAATTATTATCATCAATGCATTTATAGACGGTTTTTATGCAACACATTGTACAAAGTTGGATGAGGATTACATCCATCCATCAAAGGGAAAGCACTTTTTCTGAGAGTAATTAAGACTGTATCTATAAGGGAAATTTTAGTAAACCAGATTGTTTAATGTGTATTGGACTTAAACGAGGACCCCAGAATTAGTAACCCTAATAAAAAAACAAAACTGTAAGGGATCTTTAATATCCACACAGTACACAGAACACCAGTTTAATGCCCCAACCAAAACATGACTCTCTTATCAGCATAGTACCCTTGGGAACGGGTTTTGTACTTCCTCTGAGAAAAGACTGCACCCAACTCGGTCAGCAGCAAGGTTTCCTGCAATACCCACATCAGCCATTCAAATATTAGCCAAGGCCAAACCTACTCACCTTCTTAGATCATAGTAGGTCCATATGCAGTAAACCAGTGAATAGGAATGCTATCTGCGTAAAGGTACTTAGATAACTTTCACCAGATATACCGTGGAATTTACCCTGACAAGTATTCCACTGAATAAATACCTGTCCTGAATAGGACAGGTATTTATTTATTTGACCAGAGCTATCCAGCTAACTTAGGGGGTCATTCTCTAATGCTATCGCACGCGAAAAGTCCCTTTTCGTGTATGATAGCTAGCTCGGGGCGGAGTCAGGGTGGAGTCAGCCCCAGGAAGAGGAGGAGTCGGGCCGATGCTGCGGACACATCGCTGGCGGCGAAAGGTAAGATTCCTTATTGCCGCCAGTCTTGCGCCGAATAACTACACCTTTTATGGTGTAGTTATTCGGTGCGAAAGCCGGCAGCAATCGCACTGCAGAGGTGCGATCGCTGCCGGCTATCGCAGGACCGCCTCCCACCCCCCACCCCCCGTTACCGCCGGATTCTCTAAGGTCTGGGACCTTAGAGAATCCAGGCCTTAGTCCAGGCAGTGCATATATATTCAGCCAAAGTGAAACTGTGCCTCAGTACCACTTCTTTTTTACTCGTCGACTATGGGGGGAAAAAAGCTAGTAAATCAGGCCCTGAATGCAAGTAAAATCCCCCCCCCCCCTCTTCCAATAAAAGTCATTGTAATATACTGGAGGAATGTTTATAACAGCAAACATCAGGTTATGCCTGCCTGTCAACAGGAAGAGGGTTTAATCCAATGGGTTTCGAAGTCTTTCATGGCATGACAGGGGGTGCAGTGCTCCATGTAGGTGTCATTTTAATACCTACCTCTTTTATGTATTTTTGCACACTGAAATCCAATAATCATTCTAAAATCTGTGAGCCTCTGGTACATATTAGGTGGGGAACAAAACTAATTAGTTTTGGATACTTTAGTAATTTATCTTAACTTAAAAATGCCACTTACTTGATAGGGATATAAAGTGACCCCATTTGTTCTTGACAAGGACCAAGTGCCATCCAGGTACTGGTGGGCTTGCAAAGCGACAGAGTTCATGATGTTGCCATTGCTGGGGCTCGTGGCCATCTGAAGGCTGACTTTGGCCTGGTGCCCAGGGGAGCCATTTTTCTTTTCTTGCCCATTAGCAATTCCTAAGACATTGGGTTTGCCACCACTGTGTTTATTGGTGACGAAGCCAGTGTAGGTAGCAGTGCTGTAGGGTGTGGGCATGTACACCCAGTCTCTGGGCTGAAGATTGCCCACATGTCGGGAGCCCACCAAGGTGGGAAAGCTGGAGAGTGGTGGTGGAGAGCCAGGGGAACCAGCATCATAAGGCTCAACGCTGGAGGCCTGCTCAAGTGTCAGGACCATCTGAATGGCCTCCTGCTTCAACTGGTTTAGGTGGGTGGCACAGACATCGCACCTATTATCTCTCTCGTTCCAAGCCTTCCGGATGGTGTTGGGTACTTGAAGCTTGTCGTGAATCACGGTGGAGAAAGCTGGGTCCTGCAAGAATAAAGGGACAGGAAACCAAAATTAAGTCATCTACTTCAAGCAGCAGGCCCAATGAAGCATCACTGATGATGATAGTACATTTAGATAATCCATTTGAGATGTGCTTAAAATGGAAGAAACAAGGATACATGTAATGTGAACCGAATGCGTACCCTGTGCAAATAGGCTATGTACATAAGAACCATAAGACTTGCCATTCTGGGTCAAACCAAAGGTCAATCAAGCCCAGTATCCTGTTTCCAACAGTGGCCAATCCAGGTCACAAGTAGCTGGCAAAATCCCAAAGGGTAGATTATTCCTGGGATAAGCAGCATGGAATCTAACAGTGGATTTCTGCAACTCCGCCTTAATAATGATTTATGGACTTTTCCTCCAGAAACTTGTCTAAACCTTTTTAAACACAGTTACACTAACAGGTTTCACCACATCCTCTGGCAACAAATTCCAGAGTTTAATTATGTGTGGAATAAAAAATATTTTCTCTTATTGATTTTAAATATATCACCTAGTAACTTCATTGTGTGTCCCCTAGTCTATGTACTTTTTGAAAGAGTAAACAACCTATTAACGTTTACTCGTTCCACTCCACTCATTATTTTATAGACCTGTATCATATCTCCCCCTCAGCCATCTCTTCTCCAAGCTGAGGGGAAGATATGATACAATGGGAAATTGTTCCATCTCCTTTATCATTTTGATTGCCCTTCTTTGTACCTTTTCTAATTCTGCTATATCTTTCTTGAGATGGGGTGACCAGAATTGTACACAATACTCAAGATGAGGTTGCACCATCAAGCAAACAGAGGCATTATGATATTCTCTGTTTTATTCTCCATTCCTTTCCTAATAATCCCTAGCATTCTATTTGCTTTCTTGGCTGTTGCTGCTGCACACTGAGCAGATTTTAATGTATTATCAGTGATAACACCTAGATTTTTCCTGAATGGTGATTTCTAATGTGGAACCTTGCATTGTGTAGCTATAATTTGGTTACTCTTCCCTACGTGCATCACTGTGCACTTGTCCAAATTAAATTTAATTTGCCATTTACATGCACATTCTCCCAGTTTTGCAAGGTCCTCTTTCAATGAATGCACATGGCTATGATGATTTCAGTTATGATTCATTGATCTCTCAATGGTCTGTGGATTCCCCTAGTATAACCACTCACCCCATTCTTTGAAAATTACATAACTCTTCATTCTTCAGGAATAACACAAGCTAAGAAACTACGGCCTGAAAGGGGAAACCTGGATTTGAATCAGGAACCTCTTGATCTGCAGTCAAATGCTCTACCACTGGAGCTATGGCCCCCACGTTAAATGAAAAACGAAAAACCTGAAAGTGAACTAGTTAACAGTTAATAAACTTGCTTTCACCGTTTCTAGAAGAAAACTAGCTACTTTCTTTCTCACACCCGACTAGGGACCTCCTGGAGTAAGTAATGAGATCTGCAGATGTTATTTTTGGCAGTTCTTATGACCTCTCTAACATACACAACTGTCATGTATCAGATGCTACAGGTTGTAGGAAGTACCATTAGTGAAAACCGAGAGCTTTCTAGGTAACCTGTGACTGATTCTATATCTTCGCCCAACTCAAATTATTGGCAGTGCAGTTGGGAGTGAGGAAGGGGCGAACAGGGGTGGGAGGGTCATTGTTAATTATGACCCACCATTATTATATGTGCAAGCATTTTGTTTTACTGTTCAACTACCGTGAACAGCGGCTCAGCATGCAGCGTTTAATTGATTTATAAATCATTGTTACTTTCTCCCGTACAGGGCAGCAAAAGGAGCAGCTCAGAAACGTGAGCCAGTCAAGGAAACCGATGGGAAACAATAGGGGGGTCACTGAGCTCAGCGAGCCCCCAGGCTGGCCACTTCCACTATGCAGAACAGACAATCTCAGAGTGTGTCAGGAAGACATGCATCATAGACCCCTGCTTGCCCCACAAAACTCCCAGACAAAAAGGAAAGGATTAACAAGAAAGTAAGGGCTTCCCACCCTGTCAACCAGTCTCCACAAACACATATTTTTGAAAGAATGCAAGGTACCTTTGCCTTAACCTAGTTTATTTCTGTTTTAGCAATACAGGGCTGCACATGAAGAGGAGGTGGCGAGCACTGCCGTGGAGCCGGCACTATCTGTGCACTGAGACTCTGCCCTATTTACAAAACAATAAGCAGAAGAAATAAGGTGCCCTCGGCTGTGCACGTGCTTCTGTGTGCACAGCTTTATTCCCCATTTAAAAAGGACTTCAGGGCACAAAAGAAATGTGCATGCCAACATGAGTCAAACTGTGTGCACAAATGATTACCGGCCCCTTCCCCATGCAAATTTCATGCTGATCAAGGGCATCAGCTCTTCTGATCCAGAGAAGTGTGTATCACAATTTTTTAACGCTGGAAATCCGACTCCTGGTCAGAGGTGGAGTAAAGTGTTAGTCTAGACTCTAAAGGACTGAACCTGAAATTCGAGGTACAGGGGACCTGTACTCAGGATTCATGCACATACATCCCGTTTTGTTGCATACATGTTTTCTTTGCAAAAAAGCATGGTTTATATGCACGAATCATGCTTTATGTGCACTAAGCATGTCCTTTTTGGGTTGGCACTCTTTTCTTAGCTCCCTGTGCATTAGCATACCATTAGCTTCCTGCATCAGGAGTTAACTCTTTTTTTTTTTTCAGCGCTGAAGTTCGATGCACATTTTTTTTTTTCCTCGCATCTTATTGCATTGAGGCCAGAGACTGTAAAACCTCCTGGTAGCTCTGCTCTCCATAGGCGAACAGCACAGTTGGCGATTAATGCTAGCCCATTATTCTTATACAGTTCATTAACCACAGGAAATTGTGCTTAAACCTAATGCTATATTTTACACCCCTGGATCTGAACACTAAGGAGGGAAAAAAACTCCATGGGACATAATAGTACTTGAGATTAAAAAAAAATCACTTTGAAAGAAGTAGTCTGTATGCAGACAGAAGAAGAATTTTACATATCTATCTATATACATACTGTAAATACACAAATACACACACAAACAAACTAGAAACCTCATGGCAGGGATCTAGAACAATGGGAAGTGTTCTGCTTGGATGATAGCCAGCATTCCACTAATTTCAGGTCTATTATCCCACTTCTAAGGACCTCTGAAATAAACAGATTGCTCATAGCAACTGTTCAAAAACATTTTAATTTTAAAACCCAAATAGAAAGCACATAATAATAACATGGCTTGTAGTCAGATACTACTTGCTGCTAGGACCTCTAGAAATACTTAAGAGGGTTGGGAGGGGGGTTCATGCCACCCGCTTCCCACCGTAGCACTAACCACCAGTTAAAGCCCTCACTGTCCATGATAATTACCAAAGTAGAAAATAAAATGCTTCTGTCAGATAACCGGTGATGGATCCAGTGGGAATTACTGAAAATAGAAGCTTGTGGAAATTTACAGCTAAAGCAGCAGGTTTTCAAAAAGAGAGAGAGAGAGAGACAGAGAGAGTGCAAGCGGGAGAGAAGAGGAGTAGCCTAGTGGTTAGAGCAGTTGGCTACACACCAGGAGACTCAGGGTTTGAGTCCCACTGTTGCCCCTTGTAACCTTGGGCAGGTTACATCACCTTCCATTGTCTCAGGTACAAACTTAGATTATAAGCCCAACAGTACCAGAATGTAATTTGCTTTGAAGTGCTGAAAAAAAAAGTGGAATTTAAATATAAGTATATTTTATTTATTTAGACATTTTATATACTGTCATTCCATGTAAAAATCATTTAAAACTATTTGGAAGAAGTTTACTTTATTACATTTTGCTTTTCAAAACAGTGATAGCCCTCTTGAGTAGTGGGCTCTAGTGAGATAACTGCCTTTGCTCACCCCATTGGCTGCCTTCAGCCTGCAGCTTTCCGTGAGGCAGTTATGTTGGGGGGTGCAACCCGCCGCTGTGCAAACCATTGCTGAAATGTACACCTCAACAGTTATGAGACCAAATGAATACTGACTGGAGATTTTGTGCTAGGGCTTAAAATAAACCCCAGCTGGGCTCACTCGCAGGGAGAATGGGGTGCATCTTCCTTTCACTCCAGTCTCTGTCTCACCTTGTAGGAGCTGTGTGGCTACTGCTCAGACTGTGACCTTTATTACTTCGGTGCCTGCTCAGCTTGTCGGTAAGGAATTATTCTAGCAGGGTAGAGGCACTTACGTGTGCTAAGTTAGCAACCTAAAATTTTGCACCATCTGAAGCCCTCTGAACTAATTTCCAGGGGTAATTATATTGGGGTTTTTTTAAAGATCTGGACCACCCTTCCCTAAGCTGGAGCATAAGTATTACAAGGATCTGGTCTGTTCCTTTAATGACGGAAGAAGCCCTTACGCAAAAGCCATAGGAGGGCATGAGGCCTCTGTATAATGGGCTTCAAATTGCAAAATGTAGCCACGCTGGCACCAATGCACCTTTAAAACTGGCATAAGTCCCAACACCCCAGATTTGTAAGAATTTTGGTTTTTACATTTGAATCATATCAGTTGTTCTTAAGGGTAACCTGCACTGATCCAAGCATCCAACCTGCACAGTCTTTAGAGTCTGGGTTTGCTGTCTCCTTTCTATGCAACAAGACTTCAGAAGTATTTTCTGAATAAGTTGCTTGCCTTCAATATGTTGGCTGCTCTTTTTTTGGCAATCCTATAAACAGCCTGCTCAACGATTGCAGCCCATAGTCCATACGTTGTCTCAAGGAGCATGAGAAGGCAACTGGAGGGCAGATGTCCTCTCTCATTACCTTTCATACGGCTGGGGCAAGCAATGGCAGAAAAGATGCAGATTAATTAAAGCTGGATGTTGAGGTTTGATGGCCAGCTGATGACATCCAGGCTGGCTGCATGGATTCTTTCAGTCCCTCCATGACATGCTAGTTCTGACTGCCCCTTGTCTGCACAAACAGTTCGGCGAGTTCACGACGGTCCCAGTAAACAGGCGCTTCTTCTCCCCCCCCCCATGTCCCGTGCATTAAGCGGCTCACTGAGGTCCAGTATTTACAATCCCTTTTCCAAAATGGCCCAAACTCACCACTTACGGGCGCGACAGTCAGCCTGAGCTGCTGCCGTGCAATCAGCTCTACCAGGAAACGAGGTAAGAAATGACGAGCTCTGCTCCAGAAGAAGTGGGATTTCCAGAAAGTTGCCTCTTGCTAGAGTGTGTGGAAATGTTGACCCCCGCCGATCAATTTTACGTGGGTAGTGATCGGTGAGGTGAAGTTATTTCCTTCATCAAAACCACATGCTTTCTTTTTGCAAGAGAATTCTCTCAGCCAGGACACTGCAGCCAGACACACAGTCCCTTGCCTATCTTTAAGTTCAAGAGTAACAACTCCCTCTTAGTTTTTGTGGGGATAGGATGCGTACAGTATATCTACAGAGATGCAGGCACAATTATTTACAGGTAATTTAATGGATGATGATGATTGTCAGGTGCAGAGCCCTAGTCTCAGGAATAACCTCTGTCTAAAAACACAGATGGGGATGAGATAAAATAATGCTGCTTGGCAGCTAAACTTGTGAAAGTGAAATTAAGCCTAATTATTACCCCAACACAATATCTTCCATTGCACTATGTGAAGGAACCCTAAAATGTGTCCTGGTCACAAGAGATTTGTTCCTGGAAGAAATGTTCAGGGATGTCACTTAATCTCTACTTGTGGGTTATAGTGATGAGTCATGATGGCAAACGGTTACTAAGGGGTTTTGATATTTTCTTTTAAGGGAGCTTTATAAGGGAGAACCACCAGTGGGAGTCTCTTTTGGGTCAACATAAGGTGGTGCTCAGAGTGGGAAAAGGTCTTTTGCCATTTTGTATTTGGTTTTGTTCCCTTTACAGTGAGGCGCTCTCACAGCTCCTTGGAGTGTCGCTGGTGTAGACAGTTCAGCAAGGCTAAAGCGTGGGAGACCAGTGAACCATTACTGGGCATCCTGGGTGATGTCCAGTGGCAACCCAGGAGAATTATGGACCACAACAGCCTTATGGATACCTCTGTTGGAATGTGGGTGAGTTGTATTGATGGGACTATGACCAAGAAGAACTCCATGTGAGAAGGTGAGTACTAAACTTCATCTTTTTTTTTTTTTTTTTAGAGGAAGAATACTTTGTTGCTGTTGATATTGCAGTTAAATCAATGCTGTAAGAGCATGTGAACTCTGATTACATAGAAACATATGACGGCAAAAAAGGACCAAATTGTCCATCCAGTCTGCCCAGCAAGCTTATGGTAGGATCTGTCGCGCCGTGCAGGTTACCCCCCATGCTTATCAATTTCCCAAACCATAAAAGTCAGGGCCTCGTTGGTTACTGTATGAATCCAATTCCCTGCTACCCCCTGCTGTTGAAGCAGAGAGCAATGATGGAGTTGTATTAACGGTATGTAGGCTTATTGGTTAAAGGTAGTATCTGCCGCACCCGCAAGTTACCCCCATGCACTCTTTTCTTCATTTCCATCTTCTACTTTTTAGGGATCCACAGTGTTTATCCCATGCCCCTTTGAATTCTTTTCTCTGTTTTCGTCTTCACCACCTCCTCCAGAAGGGCATTCCATGCATCCACCACACTCTCTGTGAGGAAATATTTCTTGACGTTGGTTCTGAGTTCTCCTCCCTGAGGTTTCATTTTGTGACTCCTAGTTCTACTGATTTCTTTCCAATTGTAAAGGTTTGACAATTATGCATCATGAACGCCATGCAGGTATCTGAAGGTCTGTATCATATCTCCCCAGCATCTCCTCTCTTCCAGGGTATACATATGTGTTTATTTATTTATTTAACACTTTTATATCCCGAAGTTCGTATGGAACATCACATCGGTTAACATAAAACGGATAGAGAGGAGGAAAGGAAGGGAAAAAATAAAGTTACATAATAACAAATAACTGATTCAAATTCATAATTAATGAGTAGAACTTAAAGGATGGGGGGACAGAAAAGGCACAAGGGAGGAGAAGCAATAGAGAGGCAGGTAAATGGAAAAGGGGTAGTAGAGATAACTCGTAGGAGGAATATATACAGGGGAGAGTATATACATTGGAATATATACAGGGGGGAGTATATACATTGGAGAAGGGTCGGAAGTTGGCAAGGGGGGAGGGGAGGAGTTATGTGAAGGCCTCCTTAAAGATCCTTCAGTCTCTCCTCATAGGCCCCCCCCCCCCATTTTGGTCGCTCTTCTCTGGACCGCCTCCATCCTGTCTCGATCCCTCCTTCAGATACGGGCTCCAGAACTGAACACAGTACTCCAAATGAGGCCACCCCAAGGACCTGTACAAGGGCACTATCACCTCCTTTTTCTTACTGGTTATTCCTCTCTCTGTGCAGCCCAGAGAATTCTGCTGTTATTTAACTCTGACCACTACAAACTCCAGAAATAAAAGTTTTGTTTGTTGAAGATACCTTTTATATATGAGATCCTCCCTTTATCTCAAGATGTGGGTTCAAGAGAGGCATCTTTTGTGACAGAAGAGTGGGATCTGAAGATTTTGGTTGTACCTAGGTGCAACTAGAGGGGAAACAAATCTTTCCGATTTTAGTTCCCTATGCAGCTTGATAAATACTACCCTTGCCTCCGTGCCAAATGGCTTCTCCTGCACTGCTGATCCCGCCGTGTACAATACCTTCCTGTGGCAGGCTGGCGGCACCCTTCGGATTGTGGCACCCATGGTCATGGCCATATCGGCCATAGGCCCACTATAGCTCTGCTTGGCTGCATCACTTACAAATTCACTAAATTCTCATACTCCAGTCAAAGGGTAGTGAAAATAAAATCTTTACCAAAGGGAGAACAATTGTTTATTCTCAATAAACTAGTGCATATGCAGATACATGTATCCCATACATACAGGCTGATACAGTAAAGTGCGCTCAGCTGAGTGCACTGTTTAACCCGGGTTGGATGCGCGTTTCGGACATGCGTCCACAACCACTTATACAATAAGGGGTTTAGCGCATCCAAAACGCACGTCCAAACCCATCCAAAACTAATAGTGCTCATCACATGCAAATGCATGCTGATGCGGCTATTCACCCGGGATACAGACAAAAAAAATGTGCATCCGATCCATACGTTTTACAATCAGAAATTAACGCCTGCCCAAGAGCAGGCGTTAATTTCAGAGCAGCCCGAAAAAGTGTGCAGAAAATACTGGCAATATTAAATCGGAGGATCCAAAAGGTTAAAAAAAAATACAAAATAAAAAAGTGTGCCGGCAGGTCAGGTTAGGATAATGGACGCTCAATTTTACGAAATTGGACACTTTTAAAATTGAGTGTCTATTTTCCAAACCCGCTGACAGCCAACTCTCCTGGGATTCCGCCACTCAGGAGGCGCTGGGGGCGCGCTATTGTCTCTAGCACCTCCTTTCTAGCGCGACCCCCCTCCTTTTAAATATGGTATCACGCGCCCAGGAGAGGTGGCTGGGCGCGCGTTAGGGGAGCGGGTGCTCAACACCGAGCACCCGTTTTCCCGCAACCTTACCATATCGGCCTGATAGAGCCCAAAAGTGGTGCAACTCAGTTCAGCTTTGGAACGTTGCTGCTCACAGCTCCTCTGCCCTGTCCCAAGCCGTCAGACGGGGCACTGCCTACTACAAGCACCAAAACTCCCCTCTGCCACATGGCTTGATTTCACAAAGCTGTTGGGGGCTTTTTTTTTTTTTCTAGAGAGAGTGCAATAATTGCACCCCCCCCCTGTGGTTCAAACTAAGCAAATTAAAGCCTTCCAGGTGTGCATTTCTCTGCCTGCTGATGGTGGGGTGAGGGGTGGAGTGAGGGAGGGAGACAAAGAGAAAAGTAACCGAGGAGGAGAAGGCAAACATGAAGAGGGTAAAGATGAAAGAGAGAAAAAAAAAAGATGATAGAGGAGGAAAGGAAAAAGGAGAGGGTGAAAGGGAAGGGACGGAGAATTTGGGCAGTGTAAGAAACATACAGGGAAGAAGTGAGGGCCAGCATTGGTTTAGGAGACGTTGAGAGAGGCTTCACAAAGCAGCAGAGGACGGAAAAGAAGGGAACGAGGGAGCCCGGGCAGAGGGAGTAGGGTATCACCACATTTTATTCCCTTCAAACCTTAAATTAATTGATTAATTGATTAATTAATTGATTTATTAATTCATTGATTAAGCTTCCAAGTTCTTACCCCTTGTTTGAATGTAACTTTGGTCTCTTCCACTTCATTTGCTTATTTATTCTAGTTGTCACTCCAGTTATTACCCTGTTCGATGTAAACCGATCCGATATGTTTTTACTATGAAGGTCGGTATAGAAAAAGTGTTAAATAAATAAATAAATACATGAACCAGATACTTCTTCGCCAATCGGGGGGAACACTTTATAGTTTTTATGGCATAGCTTCAATATAGCTTTTAAAGCTTCATAATGAATTGCATTTTTAAGAGCATTTCACAGTATAAAAATTCTACGGCTCCTGATTGCTGCAGTATCCAATTGCTTCTCCGGTCTCTCCCAGCCATTACAAGACAAAAAAAAAAAAAAGCCACAAGTCCCTAACCTGTCTGGTTACTACAGGATGTGAATGGTCTCAGCTGGAAAGTCTACGCAGCAGGGGATCAATGCAAGCATTCAGTGTTGAGTGAGGCCAGTCAGCCACTTCCCATCCCAGCCCCCTCTCCCTCAGACACAATCCTTGCAAACCAGAACAAGAAATAGCACATGTAATGGACTCCCAGTACTAAGCAGCATGGTGCTTGGCTAATCTCCAAGTGTGGGCTAACCTTACACACACACACACACACACACACACACACACACACCCCCGCCCCCAACGTCGATCTGCCCTGAACAGGCCCAACTGCTGACAAGCCCAAGAGGGCATCAACCGCTTGACTTGTGTGGTCTGATGAGGGCTAAAATTACAAATCTGCCCTAAATATTCCCAAAGTGATTCCAACAAGAAAAGAAAAAAAAAAAAAAAAGGAAGAAAAGTTTCCAGTACAGCCAGTAACCTAAGCGAGCTCTCAAATCAGAAACGCATCCTTACTTGGGTTACAGGTGATCTGAAAAGCCTGCAAAACAGAGAGGGATGGGGGATGGGGCACAGAGAAAAGGTAAAGTCATCACAACTGTTGCACGGACGGACAAACTGCTGCTCATCAGGTAAGGGAATTCTGCTTCCTTTGGAGCGCCGCTGTGCACCCGCTGGCAAGAGGTTGTGCACACAACCTCCGCCCCATTCAGCGAGGAGTTTAGCGCGCAAAAATACGCCCATAAACGTGAGTAAAAATGTGCGCACAAACTATTGCTCCTCCATGCAAATCCCATGTTAATCAAGGCATTATTATTACTCCCTGATGCAGAGAGGGGCGTAGGTTTTCTTGGTGCTGGAAATGTAACTCCTGGTCAGAGATGGAACTAAGTTTTGGGGGCTGAATCTGGAGTTTGTGGTGCGGGGGGGGGCGTTCTATGCACATAAAACACGATTTGTGCAGTTCAGCCCTACTTGTTTTACTATCGTCTTATTACATCAGGACTTTCTGTGTCTTCAAAAGGAGTAATCAACAAGGTAAAGACAGTGCACAGTAAGAGGGCTCTTTAAAGGCAAGAATTAGCTGTATGCACCATTGAAGCATTTTTTATTTACACCTCCAGAGCTTTTATCTAGCTCCCTCCCCCTCCCTCCACCTTTCCATCCTGATCCTGCCTGCTCTTCACGTACGTTTCTCATACTGACAAAACCACTTCCTTTGGTCTTACATTAAGCACAGGGCCATTTAAAGATGGCAGCCCCAGAATGTGAGGTTTCGCTGCAAGCAACACTTTGCTGGCGTGTTTTTCCCGGTCATATTTTACTTCCTAGAAAAATATCACAGCTTAATAAACAGATCCCCTTAGAGGGGGCAGGGAAATACCTACTGTACCTCACTGTAATGCCTTGAGTTTAGGTTTAGAAAAGTAACGATTAAATCCAAAATCCAATCCATACCAGGCACTGTAACAAAACTAGTTCGCCCAGAGAACCCAGGCCCCAAACTGAAATGACAAGTCCGCCCCTGCTTAGGGGGTGGACTCCAAAGTGGTGAAGTGGGTTAGAAACTGGTGGCATGCTAGACTATCCTAAGGAAAGGGCCAAGAGGAATTACCAGTGTAGGGCATCATCAGAGATCAGTCCTGGAGCCAATTCTGTTCAACATTTTCAAAAATGATATTTGCAAAGGAAAAGGAAAGGCTTGCCTTTTGCAGCTAATGCTATGATCTAAAACAGGATGGACAAACCAGATGGCACAGAAAGAGAAGTAATCTGGGCAGACTTGAGAAGTGGTCAAGTGTTTGGCAGCTACATTTCAATGCAAAAAAACTTTAGATTCATACATTTGTGCAACTGTACGGATAAAATGTTCTGCATTTATACTTACAAGTTTTACATAAAAAAAATACTATGATATTCATTGTAACATAGTAACACAGCAGACAAAGACCAACTGCCCCACCAAGTCTGCCCAGTCATTCCAGTCCATGTTGCTAAGGATATATCCTAGCTACCAGCCTCAGAAGCTTGACCATTTGTACGAACTTGTGTTATCTTCTTGCTTGGTTCCCATGCAGATGCATACAAGTTCTCACACCCAATCCGACACCTATTAGCTCTGGCATCTCATCTCACCTCCAAGCCTTGGAGCAATCCAAGCAGCTCCAAAACCAGCAAGTCAACTGACCAAACAGGCGACTGCTTAGGTCCCCATGACATTGCTGGACTAGCCACCACGAAACTGCAGGCACCAACTCTGTTGGTTTCTGGGGAGTCGTCGCCTGCTAGTATCAGTCTGACTAGGGTATGGCCTGTAGTGTTGCTTGCACATGCTTTCTTTATCTGCCCCTTGCTTTCTCCATATCACCTTTCTGGACAATATCTGCCCACCACCAACCTGCTGGCACTGACCCAGTTGGTTTCTGGGGAGTTGCCTGCTGGTATCAAGCAGAATATAAATCAATCAAATCCAGTTACCCCACGACTTGCTATGTCACCAGGTTTACTCAACCTCTCAACCTTGTTCCTACCACTGCCTTCCATATCTCACCCAAGCATGTACAGCTTCCATTACAAGTGCTGATCTTCCCAATCTCTGCTGGTAGGGAATTCCAGGCTTTGCCTTCCTTTTTGATTCTCATCATTCATCTAGGATCTCTTCCATTTGTTATCACTAAGTTTTGTTACATCCATACAGCCACTGAAACTAGCATGGCCATTGTCCAAAAAAACATCTGGCCACCCTGTGCTCACTGATGCTTCGAATCTGCCCATAGTCTCTCTCCACAGGCTACTTTAGCCTTCTTGGAAGACTGATGCAGTTCTGCCACCAGTGTTAGGGTTGCCGCTGGCACTCAATGCAGGTTACACAAGTCTGCTTGGAAAAGAGAGGCAGCTATACCCCTGCTGTTAGGGTTAGAACTATGGCAGGTTATCCCAGGATTTAACCACAGCAGCCTACCACAGTCCTATTACTGCGGTTAGGATTTAACCAAGCCTGATGCAGTTGCTACCTCCACTCTCTTACCACTGGCCTGTGTTTCCCCCTCTTTGATCCTCCAAATGTCATATGCCTGAGCAAACATTCAAGCCCCTTCCTTCAATTCTTTCACCTGCCATTTGTCCCCCACCATCACCGCACACCTGTATTACCTGTCATCTGCCCTTACCACTGTGCTATCTGTCCCAAGCATGTTTAAATTGTCATGATTTTGGTTGCTATTACCTTTGTCGTTAGGCTGCTCCAAGCATTCTTTCACCCTTCCTCCCTCAACTTTATCTCATGACCCTTTGTCCTTGAGTTACCTTTTGTATGGAAAAATTCACCTTCCCGTGCTTTATTAAAGCCTGTCAAATACTTGAATGTTCCTGTCATGTCCCCCCTATCCTTCTTTCCTACAATGAGGAAAGAAGGGATTAGGGGGGGCCTGATAGATGACAGATTCTACATTCTGCTTATTTAATTTGTTCTAAGACATTGCGGTTAAGGAAGAAGGTAGTGCTGGAGCCTGAGGGGATCTCAGTGTTTGTTTCCTGAGAAGAAGCTGAGCACATCATGTAATAAAAACTATTTGGAAGGTCATGCTACACAAAGATCATTCACCCCTCGCTCCCTCATTACCATCAACTGAGGGAGCAGTGAAAGCAGAAGAAGATTGTGCTGGTAGCTGAAGAGGATCAGCGAGCATCATTTTACTGGGTAATTTTGGGACTTAAAAGTTTGGGGGAGAGTGAAAATGCATTTTTAGTTTGTGTGCTTCATTAAAAAGAAAAGTAGGTAATTCTGTCTTTCTTTCCCTCCTTAAGCAGACTGTTTGATTTATAGACTTTTATCCCATTTAAGAGGACACTTTCACACCACAATCAGGGATTTATCTGAAAGAAGGGACTGACCCAGCCCTTATCAAAAGATTAATTATCCCCTTACAGGCCTTTGCCAAATTAACATTAAATTCACCACATACATTTTAGTTTACACATCCCTACTCCCTTAACAATCTATAATTAAGAAAACGTTATTAAGATGCAGACAACAGTCCAGCAGTAAGATGGGAGCCTTACAGTCTTTTGCACCAAGTGCCACATGTATGATTATCTTCCAGTTGGTGAGGGGTTATATGTGTGCACCTGGTGCAAGGAACTCCTGGCTCTCAGAGAATGTATCCGATTTCTGGATAGAGTGGCAGACCTGGAGGAGCTGAGGCAGACAGGGAGGTATATAGAAGAGACCTTCAAGGCCATAGCCAAGTCCCAGCTCCAGTCTGGAAGCCTCTATGCTGCCTTGGAGAAGCAAGATCACCTGGACGGAGAGCATCAGCTTGGTGTAGCAGGAAATGATCCTGTAGCTAGGTCCTGCTCACCAGGTGATGCATTATCCTCTCGCACAGAGAATGGGTCTCCAAGAGCTTGTGATTTGATCATTAGGAATGTAGCTAGATAGGAATGTGGGTGGCTGTGGACGTGAAGATTGCTTGATAACTTGCCTGTCTAGTGCGAAGGTGGGAGGCCTCACACATCACCTAGATTAACAGTGTTGAGGAGAAACTGGCTGTCATTGTACATTTGGGCACCAACAACATAGGAAGGAGTGGGAGGGAGGTTCTGAAAGCCAAATTTAGGCTTTTAGGTAGAAAACTGAAATCCAGTACCTCCAGGTTAACATTCTCTGAAATGCTCCCTGTTCCACGCACAGGACCCTAGAGGCAGTCTCAATGTAAGAATGAGATGATGGTGAAGGGAAGAGGGCTGTAGTTTTGTTAGCAGCTGGGGAACATTTTGGCGAAGGGGGAACCTTTTCCGAAAGGATGAGCTCCACCTTAACTGGAGTGGAACCAGACTACTAACACCAACCTTTAAAAATGAGATAGAGCAACTTTTACATTAGCACATGGGGGAAAAAACGACAGTGGCTCAGCAGCACATCGTTCAGAATGAGATATCTTCAAAGGATACTAAAATAACACGAGAATTACGGCATCCTGATAGATTCCAATAAAAGCATACATAGCCCATTTGCCTATAAGTAAAGAACAGAGTGAAATAAAAGATTCCAAATTATCCCTGTTAACTGCTAAAAAAATTGTATATATAAATAAAAAATGTACAATGAAATATCTATATGCTCATGCGAGAAGTCTAAAAAGTAAGTTGAGAGAATCAGAATGTATAGCGCTGAATGAAGACGTAGACATAATTGGCATGGCAGATACCTGGGAAAGGAGGATAAACCATGGGACAGTGCTATACCAGGGCATAAATTATATCGCAATGATAAGGTGGATCAACTAGGTAGCAAGGTGGCACTTTATGTTAGGGAGGGCATAGAGTCAAACAGGATAAAGATCCTGCAGGAATCTAAATACACACTAAAATCTTTATGGGTGGAAATTCTATGTGTGAGGGGAAGAGTACAGAATTGGGGTTAGTCTACTGTCCACCTGGCCAAAATGAATAGACAGATGACGAATAGAAATTAGGGAAGCTAACAAATTTGGCAGCACAGTAATAATGGGAGATTTCAATTACCTCAATATTGATTGGGTAAATGTCACATCAGGACATGCTAAGGAGGTAAAGTTTCTAGATTACATAAATGACTGCTTCATAGAGGAGCTGGTCCAGAAACTGATGAAAAGGAAGCCATTTTAGACCTAATTCTTAGTGAAATGCAAGATTTGGTGTGAGAGGTAATGCTGGTGGGGCCATATGGCAACAGTGATCATAATGTCATCAAATTCAAGTTAATGACTGGAAGGAGGACATTAATTAAATCTATTGCTATAGCATTTAACTTTTAAAAAGGAAATTTTGATAAAATGAGGAAATAGAAAAACCTATGAAGCTAGAGTTTACATCAGACATGGATATTGTTTAAAAATATGTAGCCCCTGCTACTATTTTACCCTGTTTTTCCAGCTATAGGGGGCCAATTGCATTTTTGGAATCCTTCACTTTGTGTTGCCCCATTTTTTTATGGGATGTGTCTCAGGGATATAAATGTCCCCCTGAGCATGCACACAGGGACTTTTCTTTCCTGGGATTGATGAAGGAGGTCTTTCTGTTCTACCGTGGACTGACTAAGGAGTTGAACAGTGAAGATTTTGAGAAGAGTTGAAGATACCTTAGACCGGTGTTCTGTTAGGAGGGCTAGTTACCCCCTCTCTAGCAGCACTGAATTTTATCTGGGTTTTTGCTTACAACCAGAATACAGAAGGCAGAGACTTGGGAATTTAGCTGCTTTATCCTACGACCAGAAATAGTGGGCCATGGCTGCTGTTTTTTTGTGAGGTTTTGAAAGATTTTTGAGATCAGTTGTTGCATTAAGGTCAATTTTACCTTGCTGTGTACACTGGAGATTGGCTGTATTTTTTCCCACAACCAGCGAGCAGTGGGTGAGGCTGCTAATTTTGGAAAAGACTGTTTGGAGTAATATTTTGAGACAGCTTTGGAAGATCTGGGGATTTTTTTGTATTCTCCCTGTTTAAGATTGTTAATCAGGACAATCATCCTACACTCCATGGGGAAAGTATGGTGGAGACTGAGTTAGTTAGAGGAAGGAGCATGGCTAGCAAATGCACCATGAAACAAAGAAACCATTGCTGTCCTGGTTGTGATTTTTATCTTGCTCTTTATGACTTTTGCAATACTTTCTTGGATTATGCTTTTTAAGTTGAAATAAAGTTTATTTCAGTTGAACACCTCCATTGGACTCTGTGCTTCATTTACTGGTGCTGTTGGCCTCTACTATTATCAGCCACTGTAGGTACTCACTGACCCACATTTGTGTGAATTCTAGACTGTTGTGTTGCCCATCACTGCACCAGGGGCCTTGGAGGCGCAAACCTCCTTCCCGCTGGATGAACCCATCATCCCAGGAGCTAAAGTAGAGAAGTCGGAGAGTGAGTGATCCAGGAAGGAAGAGACAGCCTTGGGAACTGTGTAGCCACCAGCAATCTGGGGGTCTTGCTACAAATACCATCTTGGAAGTCCAGACCAAATGTCTACCATGCATTAGAAAATGTGGAAGAAAGACCAAATGACTGCCAGAATGGTTAAAAGGTGAGGTGAAAGAGGCTGTTTTAGCCAAAAGAACTTCCTCCAAAAACTGGAAAAAGGATCCAACTGAAGCAAATAGGAAAAAAAAATAAAGCATTGACAAGTTAGATGTAAAACATTGATAAGGCAGGCAAAAAGTGGTTTTGAAAAGAAGTTGGCTGTAGAGGCAAAAATTCATAATACAACATATATCCATAGCAGGAAGCCTATGAGGAAGTCAGTAGGACCATTAGAATTTCAAGGGATTAAAAGGGTACTTAGGGAAGACAAGGCCATAGTGGAAAGACAACATTAATTCTTTGCTTCACTATTCACTGAAGAGGATGTTGGGGAAATATCTGTTACACTGGTAATTAATTCATATGAATTAATCTCGCCAAATATATGTAGGCCCCTCACTCTAAGGGTCTGTCAAAGTCATACAGACTCCTAATTAGGTATAGGGCCACCTTGCTTTAATTGTAAACTATTTAAATTTTTGAACTTTTTTGCAGTTTTTTCTTTTTTTAAAATGTCAAGCAAAATGATCACTACTGGGCATTAAATCACCGCTGTTCATAGCACAAAAGTATCAAAAGATACAAGAGGAACCGCAATACTCATCTGTTGCCAAATTTTGGCTGGTCTCCCTCTCCCCGACACGCGCGTGTTTCGAACCCGAAGTTCTGCCTCAGGGGGATGTCCTTCTGTATCTGGTACTCAAAGAATTACCCGGCTTTCAAATCGCGATTTGCCTCCTTCACTCAATTTCTTGGCTTCTTTAGAGCTATCTTCATTTTCCAGCGGCCGCATCTCGCCGCTCTTGTATTTTAAATGGCGTCCCATTGAAGTGAAACTTTTATACCCTGGACCGGAACTAACGTCACCGTGCACGGTTTTCCTTCACGTCGGAAGTCCCTGGTACGTCCCTATCATCTCCAGACAATGATGTCGTTTAAACCACGATTTCACAATACTCAGAGGTTTCACAGTGTTCAAAGAAGCATATGCTTATATATCCAAACGGGCATTTCTAGGCTTCACAGTCCGCGTCTGCCATAACTCAACAATAGGTCTACCCAGAACGGGGGAGTCCTCTATCACGTCCGCTTTTGACGTCACCGGGGGTGTGTGAGTCCAAGACAATCAATGTCAGTAACTGATCAGAGATTTCTGCAAACAATTGAATCTTATATTGTAGTATACTATTTTGATAGTCATCTCGCATTCGGGAGCTTGATACCAAGACTCTCTTTATGCAAAATTCTTGAGGAAGAACGCAAGCATAAGATTCACTATATTTTATCGGTAACAAGCTTGTTACCGATAAAATATAGTGAAAATGAAGATTTTATCGGTAAAATGAAGATTTTATCGGTAACAAGCTTGTTACCGATAAAATATAGTGAATCTTATGCTTGCGTTCTTCCTCAAGAATTTTGCATAAAGAGAGTCTTGGTATCAAGCTCCCGAATGCGAGATGACTATCAAAATAGTATACTACAATATAAGATTCAATTGTTTGCAGAAATCTCTGATCAGTTACTGACATTGATTGTCTTGGACTCACACACCCCCGGTGACGTCAAAAGCGGACGTGATAGAGGACTCCCCCGTTCTGGGTAGACCTATTGTTGAGTTATGGCAGACGCGGACTGTGAAGCCTAGAAATGCCCGTTTGGATATATAAGCATATGCTTCTTTGAACACTGTGAAACCTCTGAGTATTGTGAAATCGTGGTTTAAACGACATCATTGTCTGGAGATGATAGGGACGTACCAGGGACTTCCGACGTGAAGGAAAACCGTGCACGGTGACGTTAGTTCCGGTCCAGGGTATAAAAGTTTCACTTCAATGGGACGCCATTTAAAATACAAGAGCGGCGAGATGCGGCCGCTGGAAAATGAAGATAGCTCTAAAGAAGCCAAGAAATTGAGTGAAGGAGGCAAATCGCGATTTGAAAGCCGGGTAATTCTTTGAGTACCAGATACAGAAGGACATCCCCCTGAGGCAGAACTTCGGGTTCGAAACACGCGCGTGTCGGGGAGAGGGAGACCAGCCAAAATTTGGCAACAGATGAGTATTGCGGTTCCTCTTGTATCTTTTGATACTTTTGTGCTATGAACAGCGGTGATTTAATGCCCAGTAGTGATCATTTTGCTTGACATTTTAAAAAAAGAAAAAACTGCAAAAAAGTTCAAAAATTTAAATAGTTTACAATTAAAGCAAGGTGGCCCTATACCTAATTAGGAGTCTGTATGACTTTGACAGACCCTTAGAGTGAGGGGCCTACATATATTTGGCGAGATTAATTCATATGAATTAATTACCAGTGTAACAATTGTTTTTGGTTTTGTGGGTTCACATATAAGGTACGCTGGAATACAGTGTGTGAAAGGGTAGGGGAAATACCTGTACCAGAAACGGTATTTGTGATGATTCGGAAGAACTGAAACAAATCATGGTGAACCTAGATAATGTAATAGGGCAGAATGACAAACTAAAGAGGAGCAAATTGCCTGGACTAGATAGTTTACACCCCAGAGTTCTGAAAGAACTCAAACCTGAACTTGCAGATCTATTACTAGTAATTTGTAACCTATCGTTGAAATTGTGTATTGCATCTAAAGATTCAAGGGTGGAAAATATGACACTGATTTTTAAAAAGGGCTCCAGGAATGATCCAGGAAAAATCGTAGAAACTATTCTAAACAATAAAATCACAGAGCATAAAAAAAGGCATGGTTTAATGGGTCGCAGCCAGCATGGACTTATACAAGAAAAGTCTTGCCTCACAAATTTGCTACATTTTTTTAAAGGATTAATAAACATGCAGATAATGGTTATCAATTGATATAATGTATTTGGATTTTCAATAGGTGTTGAACAAAGTCCCCTATGAGAGACTCCTGAGAACAACAAAAAGTCATGGGATAAGAGGCATGGTCCTATTGTGGATTGGAAACTGGTTAAAAGATTAGAAACATAGAGTAGGATTAAATGTTCAGTTTTCTCAGTGAAGAAAGGTAAACACTGGAGTGCCTCAAGGATCTATACTTGAACCTGTGATTTTAAATATATTTATAAATGATCTGGAAAAGGGAATGACGAGTGAGGTGATTAAATTTGCAGATGACATAAAATTATTCTTAAAAATGAAATCAAAAGCAGATTGTGAGAAATTGCAAGAAGACCTTGCAAGACTTGGAGATTGAATTTCATCTGCCATTTGGATGTTCAATGTGGACAAGCACATAGGGAAAAGTAACCCACACTGTAGTTATACAATGTTAGGTTTTATATGAAGAGTTACAATCCAGGAAAGGATCTGGGCATCATTGTGGACAATACTTTGAAATCCTCAGCTCAGTGTGCTGCAGCAGTCAAAAAAGTAATCAGAATGCTTGGAATTATTAGGAAAGAAATGGAGAATAAAATGGAGAATGTCATAATACTCTGTATTGCTCCATGGTGAGATTGCAGCTAGAGTACTGTGTGCAATTCTGATTGCCACATTTCAAAAAAGATATGGATGAACTGGAAGATACAGAGAAGAGCATCCAACATGATAAAAGGGATAAAACGGCTCCCCTATTAGGAAAGGCTAAAGAGGTTCAGCTCGGAGAAGAGACGGCAGAGGTCCATAAAATCATGAGTGGAATAGAAGACGTAAATGTGAATCACTTATTTATGGTTTCAAATAATACAAAAACTAGGGACACTCCGTGAAGTTAGTAAGTAACACATTTAAAACATATTGGAGAAAATTATTTGTCCTTCAATGCACAATTAAGCTCTGGAATTTATTGCTGGGGGATGTGATAAAGGCAACTAGTACAGCTGGGTTTAAAAAGGTTTTGGACAAATTCTTGGAGGATAAGTGCACAAATTATTATTAATCAGATAGACTTGGCAAAAGCCACTACATATCCCTGGGCATTAGCAGCATGGGATCTATCTACTGTTTGGGATCCTGCCAGGTACTTGCGACCTGGATTGGCCACTATTGGAAACAGGATAGTGGGCTTGATGAACCCGCCATCAGATCTAGTATGACAACACTTATGGTCTTATGTTCTAACTCCCCTTCAGCATTCACCCCCATCATCTTGCCTGCCCCACCTCCAGACAACCTGTCATCATTTCATCTCCCTCTCTGGTATTCATTCCTCCTTTTTGCCTCCCCTCTCCTATTAAGTAATGGTTCCCAACATTTTTCATATTGGAGCACACCCAACATTAGTTAAGAATATAAGAACATAAGAACATGCCATATTGGGTCAGACCAAGGGTCCATCAAGCCCAGCATCCTGTTTCCAACAGTGGCCAATTCAGGCCATAAGAACCTGGCAAGTACCCAAAAACTAAGTCTATTCCATGTTATCATTGCTAGTAATAGTGGCTATTTTCTAAGTCAACTCAATTAATAGCAGGTAATGGACTTCTCCTCCAAGAACTTATCCAATCCTTTTTTTTAAACACAGCTATACTAACTGCACTAACCACATCCTCTGGCAACAAATTCCAGAGTTTAATTGTGAGTTGAGTGAAAAATAACTTTCTCCGATTAGTTTTAAATGTGCCACATGCTAACTTCATGGAGTGCCCCCTAGTCTTTCTATTATCTGAAAAAGTAAATAACCGATTCACATCTACCCGTTCTAGACCTCTCATGATTTTAAACACCTCTATCATATCCCCCCTCAGCCGTCTCTTCTCCAAGCTGAAAAGTCCTAACCTCTTTAGTCTTTCCTCATAGGGGAGCTGTTCCATTTCCCTTATCATTTTGGTAGCCCTTCTCTGTACCTTCTCCATCGCAATTATACCTTTTTTGAGATTGGTGACTAGAATTGTACACAGTATTCAAGGTGCGGTCTCACCATGGAGCGATACAGAGGCATTATGACATTTTCCGTTTTATTCACCATTCCCTTTTTAATAATTCCCAACATTCTGTTTGCTTTTTTGACGTGGTCCAGGCATATCATCATCTTCTTTCCCCTCCCTCTCCACCTCGCTGATACAATCACTTGCTCCTGCCCTCCAGTCCTTAGAATAATCATCTTTATCTTCCTTGCCCACTCCCTAGCATAATCACCTTCCACACCCCAACCCCTAGCATAATCACTTTCCCCCTGCCCCCTAGCATAATTATCTCCCCTCCCCCTATTGTGGATTGTCTCTGCCTGGCAGGAAGAATCACATGAGCAGTGCTTCTTACCTGCTGCCTTCTCTGCTGTCTACAACTTTCTTGTGAGGTGAGAACTGCGCAGAGCCCTGTAGTCTTGCGAGACCCACTAAATCAGCTGTTCCAAAATGTAGCTTCTCTCCTACCCCCTGCACTCAGCTCACAATCAGCCAGCATTCCTCATCGTTCCTGCTGCAGCTCAGGCCTAGGCTCCTCAGGCTGCAATCAGCACACTCTTCTCCTGCTTTTCCTTCCCTCAATAACTGTTTCGCCAGCACCCCCTCCCCCCTTCAAGAAATGTTTGCCCTCTAGGCAATTGCCTAGTTCACCTAGTGCTTAACCAGCCCTGGAGTGATCATATCTGATAATCTCAACCATGAAAATTAGTGTGGCAAAGCAGTGGTAAGAGCCAGAGGAATGCTAGGGCAGGGGTTTTTACTGTCATTGAGTCCCCCCAGCCAATCAGGTTTACAGGATATCCACAAAGAATATACATGAGAGAAATGTATATACAATAAGGGCAGTACATGCAAATGTATCTCATGCATACTCGATGTGGATATTCTGAAAACTTGACTCGCAAGGGGGTTGGAAAACCTCTCTGCCAGGGTACATAGGAAGAGGTATTACCAGTAGAAGAAAAAAAAGAGTTAACAATGATTCTGAATAAATCATTGGTGAGACCTCAGGTGAAGTATTTTGTCTAGTTCTAGACAGCATAGAGGAATTCAGAGAAAGACTACCAGAATCGTGCAGACTGCACTAAAAGTTTGATATAATGGGAGACTTGAGGATTTAAACAAGTATCCCACAAAGAGATGGCCAACTCAGGTCCTCAAGAGCCACAAACAGATCTGGTTTTGAGACTGTCCACAGTAAATATGCATAAGATTCCTTGGCCTCCAGGCTACCTACTAATCCCCCACCCACAACTCTAAATGGAACTCTTCCACCCCAGCTGACACCCCTCAAAAACCTACAACTAACCAGCAGCACAGTGCAATTGTAGCGTTCCTTTTGGCACCCGGCGTTGCTTTGCCGGGAGCTTTGTGAAAGCAAGGCAGGTTGCAGCTGGCAGTGCAACAATTATATCACTGTCCCAGAGGCTGTCGGGGTGCCAGGGCAGGAGGGCTCTATTTGGTGTTCGCAGGTAGGAGGGGAAAAGGTGATGAGTGGGAAAGGGCCTGGAGGCCACACATATTTCATTCAGGATTGGGGGAACAGGCTGGGAGGCTTCCCAGGCGATAAGCCCACAACTTTTTTTTTTTTTTTTTTTTAATCTTTTGGGTTGCTTTGGGCACTACGCTCCATATCAGTTTTAGTTTTTCAGTGAGGTGGGGGATCGACCTACAAACATTTTTTTTTTTGTTTTGCGGCCATGACAGGTTGAGTATAGCCAGTTAAGGCTAAACTTATGTGGCCACAGGTAACCGGATAACTTTAGGACTGCTTTGAGGACGGATAGACTTAATCAGCTAAGTAAGACCTGCCTCCAGAACACGTCATTTTTATCCATACAGTGGATAAAATCCCCAGGTTTGTCTGGCTTAGTCCCAAACTTAGCAAGTCAAGTCATTTTGAATATCGACGTTTCGGTGTGCATTAAAATATCCATATTTCTCTCTAGTCTCCAGAACTCCCTTTGTTTTATCATTCCTTGTAGGAAGTTTTAATGTTCTTGTGCAATGTGGCCATAGTGCATAAGTGTGTCTCAAAGTAACAGAATTTGGCTGCCTATCTTGTCACTTATTGATACCCAACAGACCATATTACACCCATCCATACTGATCGTCACTGGCTTCCAGAGCCACATTTAAGCTGCTTCTTATTGCTTGTAAGGTGTTGAATGAATGGTCAAGAACCACAATATCTTGTATCGCATCTGTTCAGATATGTCCTTTATTAAGGATTCCACTGCCTGCGGAAGAAAAGTTGGTCGGCATTAGGAAAAAAAATATGTTTTCTGCTTCAATTACCACTACTAGTGTCTGATCTTATTAAGTTAAGGAAACTCGAAGACTCGGCTCCTCATGATTTGTGATCCAGCATATGCTGTATATTCTATTTACTCTGGTATTTTTTTATTATTTTTTGATTAATCTACTGTGTTTTATTCTATTTTACCATTTTGTATCGTATATATTTATTGTGTTCCACCACGAGCTTTAGAAGCACAGATTATACATGAATAAATGAATGAATGAATGAATGAATGAATGAATGAATGAATGAATGAATGTACCTTCTTTTCAATATGGAAAAGAGGGCTGGGTTTGATAAGCCTTTTCTTATAGGACAAATTCTCCTTCCTTTTAATTTAGCTTGTCCCTGTTTGAACCTTTTCTGTTTCCTGCTATCCTTCCTGGAGTGTGTGATATACGCATGTTTCCTAAAATATGTGCATCTCTACCTCACAACATATCCTTCTGCGCAAATTCATGCAATGCACTGAAACTGCATCTACCAACGCATTGAACACATGTGCTTATCCTACCTATTTTAAAAATATTCACGCGTATATTACAGACACGAAAGTAAAGTAGAACGTACTTGCGGAAGTCCTGATTTACAGACGTAAGTCGGCCAATTTCAAAATATGCACTTAAATGAAAACAACCAGCTTACCAATTAGTCCGCCAGTTCGCCTTCTCCAGGTTATCGAGAATTTCCTGGTTCTTCGGCCTGAACTCCCCCCCCCCCCCCCCATTTCACCCAGACCATCCTCCCAGTCATTACTACACAATAAACATATTTAATATCAATGATGCCAGATAATTAGCAGGTGTAAAAATACGCAAGTTGGCAAACGTATGCGCGTCTTTTAAAATAGCGACTTGTGCGCGTGTTGCCCTGCCTCGGAACTCCCCTAGGACTTCCTCTTTTTTTTTATGCCCATATATGTGCGGAAGAACGTGAAAATACACGCGTATTTTAGGCTTCTATAAAATGTGGAATACGCGAGCAGATGCTACCTACAAGCATGTGTGCTAATTTTTACTGTACTCATCTCCACAAGTTTGTAGATTGTAAAGCAGCAAGTGAAACTTTTTTTTTTAACCTCGTATGTCATAAAATGCCCCAAATCTAGAATCATGCCAAAGAAAGCCCAAAATACAAATAATGGGAAATACTAAATCAATGCAATCCAGATTCCCACCAAAGTTAATTTAGAAGCTTTATTTGTATCCACTAAATTAGGATTGTTGGACCTTTTTAAATGCCAGGGATCAAATAAATGAAAATCCCCGGTCTACTAAGCAGACCGTTTTGCGTTAAGGATTACGTCAATGGAGGTGCTTATCAAAACATGAGTTGAATTGCCCCCGACACAGCGGAATTCGAAACAAGGCACCATGTCAGGGTTATCGAAGGAATTGACTACATTCAGCTAAATTATTTATATTTTTTGCACCATTGATGGGCAATTTTTTTTATTGCAAAGAGAAAAATTTTAAAAATAATTAAAAGGGACCGTATAAACTAAGCAGATTAGGGATTTTCATTTATTTGACGTTTAAAAGATCCAACAACCCTAATTTAGTTGTCAAGATCTAAAATCATGCAGTTGATGGGATTTCATTTTGAGACGGGAGATATGCCTTTTGAGTGCTTGTAGAATTGCTCCAATGTGCTCCTTCGGGCACCCTGCGCCATGATCATGGTTGCAAAATTTATTTAGAGGAGGCTTCCAGAACATAATGGGGACTTAATATATGTCACAGCTTGGTGGGGGTGAGCTTTGCAGGGTATCCAAGCCAGGTGTCTAATATGAGGGAGAGGAGGAGAGGAGAGGAAAGGAGTAATTGGGCCTTGCTCTGGGAGGCCATTGCCTGCAAAAGGTCTTCCACGGGGACAGGAGCAGGGAACTTGGCAGGGCCACATAAGCACTGGCTGGCACAACAGGTATAGGGCATGGCGTTGGCAGAAGTAGCATTGGCGTGCTGGAGGTATGGATGTTGGTGGGGGGGATGGGCATTGTGCTTAAGGATGCAAGGGACTGCCTGGTAAAGAAGAGTCTGCCAGAAGATGGAGCAGCTAGGAATTTTATTAGCTGGCCCGGGTGCTCATGAGGTGCCGAGTGTCACTGGAAATAAAGCTGCAGCCCTGAATTTTTCCCACTGCAGAGTATTTCATGGCAAAAAAGTTGCAGCGGAGTGAGCAGGGGAAGGTCATGGTAACAGGGGAAGCAGGGCAATGTCCAGCTGCCAGGGTAACCCTTATTCCAGCATGGCGTCCAAGAGGAAAGGAACATGCAGTAAATGAGTTTAAGCCCATTTAGCCACAGGTGGCAATAAAAGCTGCCTTCCTCAAGTTCCAAGAGGTAGCAACTTGCATTGTTTTTGCTACTCAAGATCCTGATGAGCCTATTTTTAGCTGGAGAGTGCCTTAAGCAATGCTGCAAGGGGCATGCAATAGCAGAAAACCTTTAATTAGCAGGGTCGTAAGGACTCCCAAAGAGGGAAATGAATAGCTCTAAACAGGATCAATCTATCTGAAAATAGCCACGGGAAGCAATGAAGGCAGGGCCATAAAACACCACCTGAAGAACAGCTACCATCAGTACTACAAACCAAAGAGCAGCTGTGCAACAGGAAACTATTAAATGGTATCTTTAGCGAACAAGTACCATTCATCATTTTTGTTAGAAAGTAACTAAACAAGTACACTCAGTGAGGCAGTGCAAATTGAAGAATTCAACAAAGAGCTAGGAAAGAGAAGGGGGAAACACCGCAGACCCTTTCTATGCAAGAATATTTTTTATTACAAGCTTTCAACATTGATAGCCTGGTTGCAGGCCAAAAGCATGTGCAGATCAGACTGGCTTACTGGCGGATTCTAATGCAGCCACTCTTCAGCTAACTGTACTCTAAAGTTGCAATTCTATACTGTACCTCTCTCCATGGAGTGCTCTTGGCAAGTTTCGTTCCCCAACCCTGCCAAAAGCACTTTCTGAAATCTGCTCAGGTAACTCTTTTATGAACCTACAACTTCTCGAAAATTTAGAGGGGAGAGATAGAGGGAGAGTGAAAGAGAGAGAGAGAATGAGTGCCCTGATTTTATTAGGATCAAATTATACCACAGGCTTGATATTTGTTTAACCGTTATCCGTATGTTATTTTTCATTTTTATTATCACATAATAATCAAGTATGCCCTTATAAATTCTTCCCAGAGTTATCAATCATCTTTATCTGTGACGACTATTGGAAAAATAGAGTACTATTGCCATAATCCATCTTGGAAAATTATCTTTACATAGACACTACATTTTGTGAAAAATATTCAAGCACTTGATCCTTTAGGATGTGGGTCTTTGAAATTCAGGAATGTACAAAAATGTATACACAAGAACAATTCTCTTGGGTACACGATCAAAATATCCCCTACACCAGCTCAAGCAAAGCTTTTGCAGCAGGGGAAAAAAAAAAAATCGGTAGGCAGAATATCTACTATTTTATTTATTTATATAAAATTACTTCTAGTCCACCGACCTGAAAATCTTGTTCTCAGCTGGGTACTACTTCCACTATTTATCATTTTTGAAATGTTACTGTCTTGGATGTGAGCCCCTGGGCTGCTGCATGCTTGACACAGGCTAACAGGCGAAGCTACTAGGCCCACGCCGATAGCTGGTGGACTCATTCTTGCTAGGACTGGAACTGGAGCTTTACCTCTAAGAGCCCTGTTTCCCCACAGGTTGAGCCTCTGGGTTCCAGGGGCTGGCAGGGCTTAGGCAAGACACAGGCAGAGATCAGGGCCAGTAGCGAGCAAGGGTATACAGATCCAAACCAAGATCGGGGCAGGCAGCCAGTAATCAGTATCAGAGTCTAGGCCGAGGTTGAGGCAGGCAGAGGTCCAAAGACAAATCAGAGTCCATAGCAGGGGTCAGTACCAGGTGGCAGGCAAGGGAGTAGTCAGGTCTGAGGCAAGGGTCAGAATCAGGAGTCAAGCAGAGGCAGACAAGGCACGATTAGGTACAGGAACGAGACATAGACAGACAACAAGGCAGGGCAAGGCGAGACAGGGCAACGAAGAGACAAGGCAAGGGAACAGCAAGGCAAGCAAGGGGACAAGGAGGCAAGGCATTGAAATGAAGACCAGCAACATGCACTCCTAGACAGGAGGGCCTGTTGCTGAGGCATCGGGTGAGTGCAGAGCCAGAGCTTATATACCCAGAGCTTGTGACATCATCTGGAAGCGATCTGCTGGCTTTCCCATCTCTGGCCCTTTAAGAGACTGAGGATAGCGTGCACACGTGCGCCTAAGGAGGCTGGGACAGCCATGTGGCCTAAGTGGCAGCATCCTTCCTCATGGCGGTAAAGTGTTCCGGATGGCATCTCAGCTGCTGCGACGCCTGCCGCGTCTAATGTACGTGAAACCGGTTGTGGGGGCATCCAGCAGCCGGCGAACCGTTACAGTTAGTGTTTAAAAGTCCAACTCAGAGGTAAAATAGTTTATAAGAACAACTCTGATTCTACTTTTGTTTAATATTCTTTATTGTAAATGTTATGCTATTCACATAGGCAGTACCGTACAGACACACATATATGAGACAGTCCCTGATCCATGGAATTTACAATGTAGTCACGACGCACATACATGACAAGAGTACTGTGGTGAAGTGCTTAGGATTTAAAAGCAGTTTCAAAAAGGTGAGTTTTTAAACTGGATTTGAATATGGCCAGAGAGGGAGCAGGACACACAGGCTCTGGAAGTCTATTCCAGGCATAAGGTATAAGGCACAGCGAGGATGAAAGCAAAGACTCAGGACCTGACAGTGGAGGAGACGGGCACAGATTTGTTTATTTATTTATGTAACAGCTTTTATGTTTCAGATAAGAGAAACTTGCCCAGATGAACGGATTTCACGAGGAAGGATATAGAGAGAGAAGAGGAGATTGGTAATGAGAAGCTGCAGAGTGAACGCATTTATAGGCGAGTAAGAGAAGCTTGAACTGTGTAGAGTAGAGGCCTTGATGAATACATTTCTCCCTCCAAAGTGAGGACATTAGCAATATCTTGATTGCATGAACCTGACCTCATGAATGTTACTGAAGCCAAAACATGTTGTAAGCTAATATTCTCACGGGATCCCACCGAGCAGCTCTGGGCTAGAGTTGCCACCAACCTCCATAGCAGAAGGGATGGACTGAGCTAGCCCTGGTTTTAATCCATTGCCCCTGTAGATTAGTAGCTCCAATTTCTCTAAGGCCACAGATTCAATGTGGTAAAACCAGGACTGGCTGAGTCTGCCCCTGCTAATCTACAGCTTGTTGGCAACCCAAAAGTGAGCTTACGTTTATTAGGGACTTGCAGACCGGTCTCACTGTGATCTCTTAAGGGAGCACAATAAAATTCCAAAGCAAGACAATATTTTGATGGCCTGGGAATGAGGTTGACACACTCAGCATCACAACACTGGCAGTAAAATTAAGAGCAAAGACATTTGTAATTTCACTTTGACTCTGAGGTGAAGCCTTTATCTGTGGTGGGTCCTGTTTGTTTGTCAAAGAAGGAAAGCGGGTCTTGAACAGAAAAAGCTTGGGAACCATTCTGCTGGCTTGATTTCCAAAATAATAATATGTCTCTCGCCTTTGTACATATGTTGACATCTGGGAAAACATGCCTATGCAGTATTTTGCTGTTTGGCATAATTTCTAATAGCAGCACACATACTGTTAGCAGTCAGACAGATTAAGAAAATCTCCTTGGGGGAAATGAAAGTAAAGAAAACAAGAAATTAAAAAAAAAAAAACCCCTAAACAAAGACAGCTTGTTCTAATGTGCTGGCAGAAAATATGTGCAAGATAATACAAACTTTGGAGCTTAGCTGATTTATTACCTAGTGGCAACTCTGATTTGTCAGCATACTGTTTCAAATCCTAAATTAAACTACAGCATATCAACTATTTTTGTGGAAAGTATCAATTTCTCCGCCTTGCCAAACACAGTGCAAGGACCCAGGACTTGGGGATTCCTGGGGCTCCTGAATCATGTGATTAATTTCTCAGCTGTCACAGCAAAAAAAGGGGGCCAGGCCAGGCCCCTGGTCACCAGCTATTCGCATAGGGCTCCATTCCTCAAAATTCGGGTGGCGGGGCACTGGGCAAATGTTGGTAGATATTCAGAGCTTGTTTTCTGATATTCGTTTGCCATCACTCTGAAATATCAGGACACACTGCAGGAGAAGACTCCATTGTCACCCAAATGCCTATCCTAAAAGGGATAAGGAGGGGCAACACAAGTGAAATAGGGATGAGTGCACTGTATAACCCGCAGTTGGACTCCACAAAGCGTGTCCAACGTGGAGTGAAACTAATAGCGCTCATCATATGCATGTGAATGAGGCTATTAGCTATTCACTCCGAATGCAAAAAAAAAAAATGTGCTCAGTAATTAACGCCTGCCCAGAGCAGGCGTTAATTGCTGAACGCTCCTGAAAGTAATACAGAAAAGCAGAAAAAAACTGCTTTTCCGTACAGCCTCCTACTTAATATTGTTGCGATATTAAGTAGGAGGAACAAATCTTTAAAAAAATTATTAAAAAAAAAAAAAAAAGCGCTGGCAGTCAGGTGCAGGAAATGGACGCTCAATTGACGAACGTCTGTTTCCTGAACCCCTGGCTGTGCACCATTTAGGAAAACAGACGCCGATACATTCGGCGTCTGTTTTCCTAACCAGCGGACGGCCGACGCTCGCAGGCTCCTGTTATCAAGGAGGTGCTAGGGGCACGCAATGACCCCCTAGCGCCTCCTTGATAACGTGACCCCTATTGCATGGCGCCCCCAGGAGGGGTGCCTGAGGGTGCTTTAGGGAAGCGGGTTCTGACTGGTCAGTGCCCGATTTCAGCGCACAAGTATTGCGTCGGCCCCTCTGTGTGATATATTCTGTCACTACTGATTTTGGCAAGATCAGACATACCAAAATAGTCAAGGAGTAAAGGGGAGAACACAGTGTACAAAGTTCAGCTCCTATACTTAGGAACCTATTTTCAGCCAAACCTAAATTCTCAACTGAAAATTCACATAAACTTAACTTCCTAAAACTTAGAAGCCAATATTCAATAAAAGCTGAGATCCTAAATTTAGGCCCCTAAGTTAGGTGACTAAGAGATTCATTTACAAAGCTGCGTTAGGCCATTTCCCATGCTAGGGGCAGGCGGTGCCATTTTGAAAAAGAGTCGCCACCAGGCCAGGAAACTAGGGGGCGCTCTGGGCCCCAACTATACTACCAAGGCTTCAGTTGTAAGTGCAAGGGTGTCCGCAGGGTGGGGGCACAGCTTCGGATGGCTGATTTTAAAGTGTTAGCAGGGAGGGGTTTGGGGGGAGTGCTGTTACTTGGAGTGAATTGGCCCCTTTAAGCAATGGCAGCCCCACAGTCCTGGGCCATCACCCTATAAAATTTAGGGGCCCTTTATGCTGTGGTATTTTTCCCCAAAGGTATTTTACTACCACAGAAAATATCGCGGGATTCTCAAAACAACAGTGCCAAGAATCGTACAAATCAGGTTTAAATCCTACCTTTCCAACAGGTCATATAAGGTCAATTTCAACGACACTGAATCCAAGCAAATCCCCCTCCCCCACGGAGTACCACAAGGCTCATCCCTATCTGCCATATTGTTCAACATTTACATGACCCCAACTGTGCAAACTCCTAAACGAAAACAGGACTGCTGCACTCTCTATATGCCGACGATGTGCAAATCTTACTCCCAATCAAAGACTCCATTGAACACACGCTAGAGCTATGGAACTCTCACCTAACTTCAATAAAACACCTACTCTCACAACTATCCCTCACTCTCAATCACAACAAAACAGAAATCCTATACATATCCAACAAACCCTCCCCACCCCCCTTCACCAACCCCTCCACACACCTACTTACAAACCAAACACTCTCCACTGTAAAGAACCTTGGCATCGTGCTAAACAACCAATTAAACTTCAAGAAACACATCAACAATTTGCTAAAAGACGGATTCCACAAACTCCAAATCCTAAGAAAACTCAAGCAACTTCTATACCCACAAGACTTTCGAACAGTTTTACAGGCTCTTCTATTCTCAAAACTCGACTACTGCAATGCCCTACTAGTAGGTCTCCTAGCCTCCACCCTTAAACCTATCCAACTACTCCAAAATGCCGTGGCCAGAGCTCTCACAAACAGCAGAAGATCAGACCACATAACACCCATCCTCAAAGAATACAGTACAAGACTCTAACCATCATTCACAAAATTCTCCACAATGACAAAACCAACTGGCTGACCACCCCCCTTCACCTCCATACTCCCACACAGAATCTCTGCTCCTCAAACTCTGGCATTCTACAAACACTGTCCCCAAAAGCTACCCAATGGATATCAACAAGGGAACAAACACTATCAATTGCCGGTCCCTCCCTATGGAACAAACTCCCCACAGAACTAAGAACAGATCCATCCACCCAATCGTTCAAGAAGAACCTTAAAACATGGCTATTCCACAAAGCCTTCCCAACAAACACAAATGAACCTACAAAATTTCCACTCCGTCTCGATCTGTGTAACATATTACTCTTACTGTTACATTTTTCTATTACTATTAGATACACCCTATATCAAATGTTATTTATTGACTATTACTATTATTATTACTGTTTGTATTCATGTTACTGTTATTCTTTCACGTTACTGTTTCTAATCGTTCCCTATACCTAACAAAAGGAAATGTTTGACTTCCTGCACCATTAAGTTTTATGTAAACCGATGTGATATGTAAATCGAACACCGGTATATAAAAACAAACAAATAAATAAATAAATCTCCTTTGGATGAGTTTCCTCACTCCGAAGGACATCAAATCTTCACAAGAGTGTACTGTTCTGTTCATACATCTCACTCTGAATGTCAAAGTGGCACTGCTACATAAACCTCACCTCGAGTAACTAGGTGGGCCTCCTATAGAGGTATAAATACCTAACTACTATGAGTGCCTATTAACTAGTCAGTCTCTCTCTCTCTCTCTCTCTCTCTCTCTCTCTCTCTCTCTCTCTCTCTCTCTCTCTCTCTCTCTCTCTCTCTCTCTCTCTCAAAATGTGATGGGGCATTATTACGTGTATTAGGGAGTTATCGCACACTATTTATTTATTGAGTTTTATAGTACCGTCATTCGGTTTTGCCATCATAATGGTTTACAAAGGATCAATTTCTGAAGTCATATATTTCTATATTCCTACAGACATACAATTATAACATGGCTTTTTTAACATACGAGTGTATACTCTTTCAACGAGTCTTTCAGGTCTCTTTTTTTTTTAAGTCATTGGTCTAGTGTTCTTGTGAGATTTGGTAAGCTTTTGTAAACATCCATGTTTTCAGCTCTTTTTTGAATGTTTTTAGATTCTGTTGTGTTCTTAGTTCTGTTGGGAGGGAATTCCAAAGCTTAGGGCTTCCTAGGGATATCGCTCTCTTCCGAGTTGTGGTAAGTCTGTGGCAGATTGGTGGGTTTTCTTAGTAGGCCTTTGTTCGCTGATCGTAGATTTCTGTTTGGTGAGTGTGGTTTTATGAATGCACTGAGCCAGTTTGTTTGTTTTTCATATATTATTTTGTGAATTATGGATAGTACTTTGTAGTCAATCCTGTATTTTATTGGCAGCCAGTGTAGTGAGATGAGGGTTGGAGTAATAGGATCGAATTTTCTTATTCCGGTGAGAATTCTGGCAGCTGTGTTTTGTAGGATTTGTAGAGGTCTGATGGTTGTAAGAGGTACATTGAATAGTAGAGTGTTGCAGTAATCCAGGTTGGAGAAAATGAGTAGTTGGAGTACAGATCTGAAATCATTGTGTGACAGGAATGGTTTTAAGTGTCGTAGTGTTAGGAGTTTGTGATATCCATCTTTGATTTTTGTGGATATGTGGTTCTTGTAGGATAGTTCTTTGTCAATTATGACTCCAAGGTTGCGTGCGTGGGTGACAGGCGATATCGCTGAGTTATGATTCAGTATTTTGAGTGGTGGCATGAATGTAGGATTGTTTTTGCTGTCCGTCCATGATTATTTCGGTCTTATCTATGTTTAAGATGAGTCTCATGTTGTTTAGCAGTTGTTTTATTTTTGTGAGGTAGCTGGCTGTTTTTTTGTAGGTGTCTTCTAGAGAGTTTTGTATTGGGATGAGTATTTGGATGTCATCAGCATATATGAAATAGTTCAGTTTAAGGTTTGCTAGGAATTGACAGATCAGGAGAAGATAGATATTGAATAGCATCGCCGATAGCGCGGAACCTTGTGGAACTCCTGTATCCAGGTTTATTTTCTTTGATAGTGTGTGTTGATTGAAACCTGGTATGTCCTTTGAGATAGTTTACAATAACTACTACATTGTGACTCTAACATTTAAATGAGGGGTGGGGTTAAAAAATGTTGATGCTAGTACTACTGCAGGCAATAATGTTTTATGCAGTATCACCAGAATTAACTACACCTTTCCCACTGGCGCTATGGGAGTGATAGTGTGCAGATGCGGTGGGTGAAAAGGCCACCGGTTATCTCCCTCCCACCCTTTTTTTTATGACTCATCATTCCGTTATATTTATATTTACAGTGGAACTGTCATGCTTGCCGCCCGCGGGAGGCCTGCGGTGCGGCCTTCTCACCTTCCCAGATGGCCCTCAACTCCTGGTTCTCCGTTGCTGGCGGCAGTCGGCCGTCGGCTTCGGCCTTGGGCCCCTGCCAGTGTATATGGTCCTGCCGTGCTGCCCGGAACCTCCAGCCAGGATTCTCCTTCCAAGCAGGCCTCTCCGCTTGCTCCGCGGAGAGACGGTGCTGTGTCCCCTCCTAGGTGCGCGCGCGCAACTCTGACACTTTTAAAGGGCCCACGGGAGGAACCTGGCCGCGGACCCGGATGTTGTCATCATCAACCCCAGCGTACTTAAACCCCAGAAGTGCTCCTAAGCTTTGCCTTTGCAACAGATCTCCTTGGTTCCCTGTTGATAGAGTACTCGTTGCTTCCAGAGATTTCATCTTGGCCTGTGTTCCTGATTCCTCGTTGTTCCTGTTCCTTCGTCTACCTTGCTCCTTCTATCGGATTGACTTCATGGACTTGTCTTTGCTTTGCCTGACCACGTCTACCTATCTCCAAGCCTGACCATTTGCTTCGTCTGACTACGCCTGCCTTCTCTGAGCCTTGACCATTGCCTCGCCTGACCATGCCCTGACCATTGCTACGAATAACCTTGCTAAAGACTCTTTCTTGTCCAGAATTCTACGTTGCTCACAGCTTTCATTGGCTGCCAGTCGTAATCCGAGCTCACCAGTGACACTGCTGCCTCTATCTTTTGGACGTGGACTTTAAGGCCTTGGCCTTTCTTTGCTCAAGCACCTCCTGCCACTCTTGGTTCCTTGGTGCTTGGGCTCCAGTTCCGTAACCTGTCTTGGATAGACTTACGCCACCTGCTGTCTGCTGTCTCTGGACTGAACCATCTGACTCTGTGCTTATACCTCGAGGCCCGCCTAAGACCTGCCAGCCCCGGCACCCAAAGGCTCAACCTGAGGGGAACATGGGCTGGTATAGGTGAAGATCCAGTGGCCTCTAGCTTCAGCCCACTCCACCTGCTGATGGTGGGGACCCGTGGGCCCTTGCAACGGGTAGCATCAACTCCACCTCAGCCCAAGAATCCACCTCCAGTGCAACAGGAATGATGAATCCTGGGGTTTGTTTTCCTGCCCTATAACTCTGCCTCCATCACCACTAAGGATGTGCTTTTGTTTCAAACAACATAGATGATCTCAATGACATAGTCTATATTGTATCATGTTATTTTATCAATGCAACGACAGTAAAAATCACCACTTTTTTTTTTCTTCTTTCAATTTTAGTGCAAACTGTTTCTAAATGCAAATAGTGCATTCTGCTCAGAAATAGTATGCACTATTTGCTGAAACAAAGAAACAAGTCTCCAAGGAAATAGAATTCGAAAGAGAAACTCCCTCCAATAAAACGAAGCAAAACGAAATGACATTTTTTTGGTCTGCATACCCCTAGTAGCTACCCACTTTTTAGGATCCCTAAATTTAGAAGCCTGGTGAAACTGAGGAGCCTACAATTAGGCACTCAACCCTAGTACATTTTCAAAAGGGTCAATTTATGTGCCTAACCAAAAGGTAGACACCTAAACCCTTTGAGTATCAGCCTCAGTAGCCCTGTAGTTTTTGGCAGCTAAAGCCATCTTAGTCCTTTCATGCTGTCCAGCTGTAACTGTGATCATGTCACCAAAGACCCTAATTTTTTGGTCATCTCCTTCCTTTCCTCTTAACACTGCAGTCTCAATCTGTCCCAAACATAATAGCAGCTCATGTAGATTCCATTTACTCCAACCTAAACTTAGCTTCTATTAGTTGGGTTCTCTGCCAAACTTTCTTTACCACATGCCCTTGAAACAAAGACCAGCATCAGAGAGTAATAGGTTGCCTGTTCAATCCTCATCTCTTCATTAGCTTAGCTGCTGGTTATACTCTGTCAGCAAAGAGGTAGGATGAGCGTGGAGGGAGAACTACTACTACCCCTTCCCCCCTTAGGCACATGCACGTACACACAGGCCCCATCACCCTCTTTCGTTTGTCAGGTCAAGGTTACCTTTTTTTTTTTTAATCAAAACATATTTGTCTTGTTATAGCTTTAAATGTTTGGAATAAACCATGGGACAGCAGAAATTATAACGAACTCCCACTGACGACAGTGCAGTTTTCTTGAGGCCGCTGTCAAATTTTAGGCATACTGGAAGAGCAAGCAGCACAGGTGCCTAACAGCAATCAGCAGCACGGCCTCACAGAGCAGTTAGGATGGGCATGGTGGGTTGAAATATTCAGAAAGCAAAAAGGGGATCTAAATGATTGCTGTTAATTCTGACTGCTGATTGATTAATTAGCAATATGTTCAAGATCACTACAGGAGGAAGCCCGAGTACCGAGATGAAGCCAACCCCATTTTTCACACTCCCCTCTGACTAGGATCAGACTGGGCACACATATATTAGGGCTTAATTCCAGTTCTCTTGAATATCTGATGCTGAAACGTATTAAAACAGTAGGAGTGTGAACACCTCTCTTCAACGCTCCTCATACAGACCACTTGGGTAGGCCAGCCCGCGAATATGAAAGACTGCGCCACACAACTGCATGGACTACAATAGTATTATTATTATTGCCGTTTGTCTAACGCTACAAGATGTACGTAGCGCTCTAAAGAGACACCTAAGAGACAGTCCCTGCTTCTTGGTGCTTATAATCTAATTAAGATGGACAGACTAGAAACTCAGAAAAAAAATAAGACTTTGAGCTACAAGAGTGAGAAGAACTAAATCAGGTGGGTTATAGGTGGGATTAGTTGAGGAGGGGCAACTTCAACTGCGCAGATCAGCAAGGAATAAAACCACTTAAGCTGAGACTCTTCCCAAAATGTTTTATCTAATTGGTTAAAGCTGCAGGCATCAAGTCTCTGTGCCACTGACAATCTGTAGCAAAAAAGCAGAAAATGGGGTGGGTGAGTGAGGGGTGAGGTTGAAGGGCATCACAGAACTTGCCCCCATGATCTTTCTTTTTTAAGGAGGCAGCATATAAAAAACTTTGTAACCCAAGATGAATTGCCAGAGAGTAAGGAGCCTTCTGTAGAAGTTATAGCCCCTATCTTACCTTGCTAAAGGCATTCCTAAGAGGTTTTGGGAGCACTGATAACTAGAAAATGGTTACAGTCAAGGTGGCTATCTGCAGAGAAATAACGGCTCAAGTTTTAAAAGCGGCCTCAAGGAGATTGGATTTGAACTTGGTAGGAGAGTGAGCATGACACATGCTCCACATTAACCCCCAGTTACAGAAATACACAGTGTTCTTAAATGCATTCAACAGCACATATAATGCAAAGAAGGACCTTACGGCGGCAGTGGCTTTCACTAAGAACTGTTCAAACCCAGGCCATTGCAGGCAATGACAATTCACATTAGGACATTTTTTTAGAAGAATTATTTATTTAGATTTATATCCCACTTTTCGCAGCACTTCAAAGTGGATAACATTCAGGTACTGTAGGTATTTAATTCTTTCTAAAGGCACACAATTGGAAGAAACCCACAGCTCACTTGGGTCTCCTGTGCTTTACAGAGGAAAATGTCATGCCTTTTCTGAGACCTTTTTCTACAATCTTTGGTATGTATAGTAAAGTCCCCAGGGGTTATTTTCCAATGTTAAGAAGCAGAGGATAATTATTACCCTGGGACTAGCAACGGCATGGAAAGACGTTTTATTAACATTCCTAAATATGAGCAACAATAACGTTACATACACACACAAAAAAAAAATTCATGACTACATAAAGAAAGGGTGCATATTTGGAAATGTTAATACCTGTTTTGAAGAGGCATACAATTTACTCACAAAGGCCACCAGTAAACCTCAAAGTGTTCACAGGAACATCAGGATACAAGGCCAAGCCTGCTAGGCCCTTTATAATGTGTATTATGGCTATACTAATTAAGAAACACTAAGCTTTGATATTCTTTTACTCCCACATGTTCAGTTCTCCCCCCCCCCCCCCCCCCCCCCCCCCCCCCCCCCCCCCCCCCCACACTTGAAATCTAAAGGGTGGAGTCACCTCAATTATTTTTGACTGTTAAAGAGGGAAAATTATAGGGGAAAAAAACTAACAATCATTGTGAAAAGATATTCAGCAAAAAAAAAGAAAAGAAAAACATTTCTCATGGTCTGTAGAAAGATATTTTGGTGTAGGCAAGAGCAGGAGTCACAGATGCACCACTTCCAGGCACGCACACAAATAACCCACTCTCGCAAACATACGAGTACCTTTATTGAGAGCCCTCAGACCTGAAAACGCCGAATCTTGGCATGAGGCTGTGCGATCACTTCCCATGGAAGCGATTTGGACACTTTGAAAATATCGATCTACTTGGGGAAAAATAGGTATGCTAGATTGAATGAAGTTGCTTCTTCTGCTTTAGCAGATAGCACACAGATATGACAAGCAAATCTCGATTTTCAAGGGACAAGTGCCATTTTTCCGATAAAGCAGTGGGATTTGTTTCCAGTTCTAGAGGGTTCTAAATGGGTTGCATTTTCGGCATATCCCTAATGAATATGTGTGAGACAGATTTACATGCGCACTGCCTCAACTGTATGAAAACCTCTCTCACACATATTCATTGTGGATATCCTGAAAACCTGATCTGTTGGTGCCCCTTGAAGACTGGAAGTGAATATCACTGCCATGAAGGATCATGGTATGGACTATTTGAATGGCCATGCAAGGCAAAGTATACAACGGAAATCGGACTGTATAATTTTTTTTTTTATTTATATGTGTGTGTGCTTTCAAAAAATAATGTTCACCATTCATGGTGAGTTCAGAATAAATAAATAATAAAGTAGTATTATTTCTGATTTTCTTTTGCATTTACTTTTGCCCACTGAATCTTATCCAGATGTGGCATATAAGTGGCTCTGAGCACATTTATCAATTTGGTGACGAAAGTGTGCAACTTCCTGCCCTTAAAGGGGGAATTTTAAAAAGAACGATGCGCACCAAAATCAGGGGATGCGTAAATGTGTCAGGCCGGGGCGTGCCAAGTGGATTTTAAAAGCCTCCCAGATATGCGCCTATCTCCTGCTGCTGCGTTCACAAAATGTTTTTTTTTTTAAAGGGGCGGAGTGGGGCCATGGTCTGGGAAGGGGCACGGGCATTCTTGGATTTCACACGGAAATTAGCGCATAAATACTTACGTGCACAAATGCACGCTGGAGTCCCCTGCCGTGTAACTTTACTTCTGCTATGGATAGCGTGTAAGTCACAAAACAAACAAAACTAAACAGATCAGTGGGGTTTTAAGGATCTGGGCTAACAAGGGGGAAGGAAGACTATTATACCAGGGGGGGAGAGGTTGGAAGTCCTATCCCTTAACTGGGCGGATTGGGAACGAACTGGGAAAACGGACAATCACATCAGCGCCCATGTCTATTAAAATCCCATTTATGCGGTAGAAGCAGCCTTTGCGTGCCCATTTAAAAATTGAGCGCACGTGCACGCAGTCAGCCTATTTTATAATATGCGCGGATACGTGCTTATGTTATGGAACAGCTACATCCCTGGGCGTGAACCAGCAAACGCGCACACATTTGCACCTGTGCTCCGGTTTTAATAGTTACCGTCCCTCTTTGTGGTGTCGTCACTTCCTCTCCCAATCACATGTTGGTGACATTGGAAGAGCAAGACTGCCTATGGGGAAAGAGATAATGAGCATTACCTATATCGTAACATAACGGATAATGCATTATGCAATTCAGGGCAGGGGCTGGTCTAAAACCCCCATATAAAAGGATGTTTATTCAGTGTTCCTGCATTGTGCAGGGCCTCTGAACTGTTTTTTTTAATAAGTTGTCAAATAGATTTCTGCTAGAAATTTACCAAGTGAATGAATTGAGCCCTAAATGAATACTAAAATCCCAAGTTTTGGTCTTCTAAACTTCAAAAAATGTATTTTTAATCGCTTTGAAAATCAGCAAGGCAGCTGAGAAATAATACATAGTAGAACTTTGAAAGCCTGGTGCGTGCCACCATTAATGGATAATTAATGGATAAGCGCACATGTCCTACAGTGGATTTTAAAAGCCGCCCGCTTGCACACGCATCTCCTGATGTGCAAATATCTTGCTGCAAACCAAGAGGTAGAACATGGGCATGGCGTGGGCAGGGCGTGGATGTTCTGGGGTGGGCCAAGAGGTGTGCATGCAAATATTACGCGCCCGGGTGCGCACCCAGCTCCAGTGCTGCCTAACGTTACTTCTGCTATTGAGGAGGTGTAAGTGTTAACAAAAGAATTTCCAGCTATCACTAGAAGGGATGAGGGGTCTGGGTTAACAGAGGAGAGTGCAGGCTATTAACCTGGGTTGGGGGGGGGGGGGTTTGGAGGATCTACCTCTACGCTGGGCGAACTGGTGGATGAACATTTGAAACTGGTCATGGCGTGGACGCGCGCCGGTTACAAAACTCCCTCGCTTAACGTGGCAGAAACCCGACTTACGCAGCTGAGCGCGCACAAGCTTAAAATCAGGCATCCATATACGTGTGCCCGGGCTATTTTATAACACACGCGTGTGTGTGTGTGTGTGTGTGTGTGTGTGTGCGCGCAAGTTATACAATGGCCACATCCTGGGGCGCAGGCTGAGATACACTCACGTATGTGCTCCCACCTACCCGTCCTTGTATTTCTTTACATCATACTGTGACTGTTTCTCAGCTTCGGTTAAGCTACCAAACCGTGAAATTATCAACACTCAAAGGAGGAAGGGAGAAAAAATATTAACTATAAATGGAAAAGAAAAAAGCCAAAGAATGTTTAAACAAACAGAATTTTTTTTTTCCAGATGTCTAGCTAATATATAACATCTAAACAGTAACAAGTATTTTCTATTCATATGGAACACTGAACATTATTCAATAAAGTGTTTTCCATAGACACAAAATAAGGAAAAGTATTTTTTGAATAAAAGTCTATTGTCTGGTATATCGAAATGTCTTGCAAAGCAGGCAAAAAAGAATCAGTTTACAAACATATTTATTAACAAAGTAAGCTGCACTAAGCATATATCTTGTAAACCAACCTATCCTCCTATGTCATATTTGAGGGTTTGGTTTTTTTTTAACTCGCTTTATTGGTTGTTGCGATGCCCTCCACTTCACTCAGTATTACATTTACTCAGCCCCCTGGCAAAAGGCTGCTAGTGCAGAGACTGCAATGTGCAGACAGGCAGGCAGGAAGGGACCACAATCTGAGAACAGGCAGTGTTTCTTCATTAGTTTAGCTGCTGAAATATGCATTGTCAGCAAAAAGGTAGGATGAGAATGGAGGGAGAACTACCACCTCTCCTCCCCTTATACACACGCACACACATCACCCTCTCTTGTTTTGCTTAATGTCAAGGTCATTTCTTTTTTAATCAAAACATGTGTTATAGAGGACACACGTATTATCTGTTAGGGGTGTGCAGAGTTAAAATTTTCAATTCAGTTTGTTCATTCCTTTTCGTAGGGCACTTCCATTCAGTTCATTAGTTTAAAACGAAAAAAAACGGTTTATTCTTTTTGTTCATTCATTTACCAATAAAGTCTATGGGGGAAGCACCGCATCCTACGTTCTCATCAAATTCTAGTAAAGCTAGTGGGTAGATATCATAAGAAAGGTGAAGGCATGCTAATGCATCAAGACTATGTGAAAGTGGCACAAAGGGCCTAAGGCAATGTAAAGGGGCAAAGGGGTAACCAGCAGTGGCAGGAATTCTCCAAGACACCATCAGAGAAGTAAAGAAGCAGCAAAAAAAATGGGAAGAACACTTCAAGGCTTCAAAAGGCAGCACCAACACCAGTGGCATTTTTATTTATTTTATTTATTTATGAACTTTTATATACCGACATTCGTGGGATACATCACGCCGGTTTGAACTCTTGAAGGCAGCACAAGAGGCAAAGTGGCACCAAGAATGGCATCAACATTGTAAGGCGCCAAGAAGGGGAAATGAAGCAGACAAGATGGCAGGAGAAACCCCAAGGCACAACGCAGCATCAACAGCCCAAGACCCCGTGAGGGGTGCAAAGCAGCCCCCCTCATTGGCCTCTCTCCAGCAGCAGAGTGGTCCCAGCGTACCACAGTACCAGTGATGGAACCTACAACACTACTCCTCTGGTCCCGCACTGGAGAGGATCCCACAGTAAAGGGAAGAAGGTCTCTCTCTCTCTCTAGCATCAACAGCTGCCTCAGGTGGATGAGGAGATTTCTCTTCAGTAACAACAGCTGCTTCACGGTCCTATGGTGAAGGAACCTCCCTTCCATGAAGGCAGCAGCCTACGTCCTGAGGCAGCAGTGGTGGCAGCTGCAGCACCTTTCCTTCAGTCCTATGGTGTGTTTGTTACAGAGGAACTGAGCCCCCAGCAAAGCTTCCTCCTTTGACCCCTTGCAATCTGTGTCCTACAATGGGAGCTTGGCTCAATCCCCTCTTCCTTCTGGATAACAGAATCCTCAGACCGAGGCAGGCCAGGCAAGGGTTCCTCATGTACTGCTGCCTACCAGGCTCTTCCTCCAGAGCAGGGCCAGAAAATATACCTTGCTCAATGCACTTAAGGCTGGAGAACTGGATCCAGGGACCAACTGTGAAGACCCACAGTGAGGCAAGAGGCAGTAACCCAAGGGACAATTCAGTAAAGGCAAGGAAGTCTAGCAGGAAGCAGTGAGGAGCCAAGGTAGAGAATCCAGCAAGAGCCAAGGCAGAGTCCAGCAGCGAGGAACCAGAAAACAAGGCAGAGAGTCTTGGAGCTAGGAGACAGGATTTAGTAGATAAAAGCCAGGAACTTGGAAGTCAGACCCAACAGCAGAAAACCTTCCCAGGGTGCAGCTGTGCGAGTAAAGTATCTCTGTGAGGATTTATCTTGGATGATTCTCTTTATTAGGATTTTCTCACTGCCTTGATCCAGTTGCTGACCTGTGGAGGCATGTCTTTGACCTTCCCATTCAAAGCATGTATGCACTGGAGCAGGGCTGGATTTAAGATTATGGTGCCCATAGGCAGAGTGCTGGGGGTGGGTGATTTCACCCCTGGAAATGAAAGAGCAGCAGGGCAGTCTACTTGTTGGGTGCCTTCAGAATTTGGCACCCTAGGCATCTGCCGATGCTGCCTCTGCCTCTATCCGGCCCTGTGCTGGGGGCTCTGCTTCCCTGGTGTCTCTTTAGCTCCCTCCCTGCTTCCCTGCTCTAAATGTCTCTGGTTCAGAAGCCAGTGCTCCCAACAATCCTGGGCAAGTCAAGAGTGGGTAATTTTCCTACTGCTAATGGAGAAGACACTAATTATATCAGAAGAAGCCAATAGCTGAAGCAGGCAAAACTGGCTCAGCAGACAGCAAAGGTATTCTAGCTGGGATGGCAGGATCATCCAAAGACAAAAGAAAATATCAAGATTTTTTTTTTTACTATGCAGTCAATAAATATTTATATAACTGATTACACAGTGGGGTGTTAGTACACTGGAAATGCTTTGGTTGATTAGAATAATATCTGAAGTGTGTAATGATGTCTACGCAAAACAGATTCGTGGAGTAATATTTAATTCAAAACTACTCTGAAACAGTGAAAAACCTAATCAAAGACCCATCCTCCTCAATCTCAAATAACTACGACTTTACAAAGAGCTCATGCAATGAATATGCTAATTCATCGTTAAACAAAATCAATCCATTTTTATTACAATTCTCCCACTGCTTACCAACAAAAGAAAGAAGGAAAATTTGGTCAAGTAAAATGGAACTCATTCGACCCAGTATCTAAACTTGAAGTAAACCAAATCATCACTAAAATGTAGCCTGCTACCCACCCACTAGACCCTATCCCTGCAAGTGCACTGAAAACTGTAAACAACGTAATAACCCCGATTTTCACAACCATAATAAACCACTCGCTAGCAGAAGGATTGGTCCCTAATAGGGCAAAACAAGCTGTGATTAAACCAATCCTAAAAAATAAAACCAGCAGAATTAATAATTGGGACAATTATCGACCAATATCCAACCTGCCTTTCATTGCAAAAGTCCTAGAAAAAGCAGTTCTATCTCAATTAGAGAACCACCTAGAAGACAACAATATACTATACCCAAACCAATTCGGATTCAGAAAAAAAAAAAACCGCTCAACAGAAACCCTACTCATTTCCTTAGCTGATCAAGTACGAGTCCTTGGAATTCAGATCGACGAAAACTTCACTATGAAAAAGCATATAAGCAAATTAATTAAAACTGGGTACTCCAAGCTGAGAATATTAGATCAACTGAAACCTTTGTTAACAATACAGGACTTCCGCACTGTCTTACAAACACTTATATTTTCAAACTTAGACTACTGCAACTTCCTTCTACTACTCCTGCCATCAAGTCTACTAAAACCACTACAGTTACTTCAAAACGCCTCTGCAAGACTCTTACTAGGGAGTAGGAAATTAGAACACATCGCCCAGTTGCTGATAGCCCTGCACTGGCTTCCAGAATTCATTAAAAAGTATTATCTTTAATTTTCAATATCATCAACAATATTAACCCATGTGTATTAGGAGTGATAGTTCAACACTACTCACCACAGAGAGACTTACGATCACAAAACAAAATACTTCTAATGGTACCTTCCATGGGAACACACACCTAACGCAAATAAGAGACCGAATGTATTCCATAGCAAGCCCCAAGTTGTGGAACTCATTTTCAGAGTCAATATTTCAGATAACAGAAAGAAAGAGTTTCAAGCATGAACTGAAAACATGGCTCTTTAGAAATGCTTATGACTTAACAGTAAATATCAATATGCGGATAACTGCTACATCAGTACCAGAGATAATGTTAGTGAAGCGAGCAATAAATAATGAATGATGAGAAGTGGATTGTTAGTAGAATTGGAACTTGCATTTACTGTTAGGTTGACCAAGAAAATGTATGATTATAAACTAGAATATGTATACGCTATGGTGATGAACTAGAAGGTGAATGTTGACACACAGTATATGATCATTGACCATGAATATGAATGCGGATATCGTAAGCCATTGTGATCTTCTTTTGGAACGATGGTATATAAAACGCCTAAATAAATAAATAAATATAGTGCAGTTCTGGATACAACAGAACTTTAGAAAGTGTACAGAAGGTCAACAAAAATAAAACAGGGGATGGAAAAGATTTCTTAGGAAGAAAGGCTAAAGAGGTTTAGGGATCTTTAGTTTGGAAAAGAGATAACTGAGAAGGGATATGATAGGATTTATGAAATCATGAGTGGTACGGAACACACTAATAGGGAACATGCCGTGAAACTAATAGATAGGAGATTTATAACAAATTTAAGAAAGCACTTTTCCGTCAATAAACAATTAAGTAATGGAATAAGTTGGCAGAGGATATAGTCAAGCTGGATTTAAACAAGAAAAGAATTGCAGAGCAATCTGTACGAAGCACTTTTTTAAATTAAAAAAAAATGTTTAAATGCTTTCACTTTTGGACTAGATTCATAAGTTTAATGGGAAAACCTTATTTTGGTGTCTAGCTTTTATTTTGATTTACCTGTCATGAAAATGTGTTTACTGTAGGTTGAATAGTTCAAGAAATAACAATGCATAACAGACAGAAAGAAAAATATTTTTTTAATAGACAAAAAAGGCACTATACAGATTTATACAAATTTCTGGAGAACAGTTCCATTAAAAACGATTAATGAGATAGATTTAGGGATTGCTACCTCTCACTTCTGGGAGTGAGCAACAAGGAAGGGATTACCCCAGTCCCATTAGGATCTGCCAGGGACTTTCAAGTGACCTGGATGGACCACTGTTGGAGAAGGAAGAGGAGCGTGGCATTTCTTATGTTTGTATGCTTTTCAGATTGATATAAGCTCTGGGCATACTTTTCATTTCATTTTTTGTTTCACTTATTAGATGTTACTTGAAAATTGGTTTAGTATAATTAGAAAAGTCAAGTATTTTTTTGTTTATTGATGGCTAGGGGGCATGCTCACAATATTACGTCCTAGGGAAATGTTGGCTTTTAGCCTGGCAGTTTAATCCTCCTTTTTTGGGCTTCCAGCTCAATCAGCGGCAGCCTATGTTGCCCCCCCATGTTAAGTATCCTCTCTGAACTCACTTAGTCCAGTCCTTACAACAGCCCAAGGGCCACAGACTGCAGCTCCCTCTGATATGCAGTAATGCAATTATGAGTCTGGACACTAGGAGCCTCCACAGATTGATTACTGGGATTCCCTCTACCCAGGGAGCATCCAAAGCCCCAGCTGGCCTGAGCAGTAGAGTCCGGGCCCATAAATTGAGTCTGGGTCTTCCATGTGGCAGTGCCCAGCACTGATACTGAGCCACTATCTACTTTTATATGTAACTGAATTATACTTCATGACTGCCAGGGTTTTTATTCATTCCCCAAAGTTCAAAGGTAACTTACAGATGTGTAGCACTTATCTGGGAAAGATGCCCAATTCACACAGAAGCAAAATATAATTAATGCTGGGCCTGTGCTAAAAATATAGATTCTGCCTTCTGCACTTTATTGCCCTGTGTTACAAAAGTATAAAATATTGATTTAATTTTTACATTGCAATGAAGACAATTGCTCATTGTAATGAACAAATACTCTCCCTTCTTAGAATGAGCTAATGGCAGCCTGCTGCTTTCCCTGAACAAGTTCACACAAAGAATGGGAATGCGGGCTTTTTACTGACCAATCTTTATTCTGGAAATCTATTTTAAACAAGAATGTGGGAACATTTCATGATGCCTAGTTTACTTTAGTATAGGAATTTGAATATGATTATGGCAGGATTAGTTATAGGAATTTCTGTATAATAAGTTCAATCATTAGAACAGAGACAGGCAAAAAGTAGAGTTAGCTAGTGACAATGTTCCCTCCAAGGAGTGACTAGGAGTGTGCAAATTTTTTTTCGTGTGAGCAACAATATTTTTATACCAACAATTTTTGAGCATAAGTAATAGTGTTGCATTTCTCTATATAGCACAAAGAAATTTTATCTGAGCAACCATGAAAATCCTGTGAATGATACTCCAAAATGTATGAGCAAATCGCTCACACGCTCAGCTTAGAAGGAACTATACTGATGACCACAGACATTATTAATCAATGGTCTGGCAGCTTCCGAAATGATTGAAGTCAACTCTGGAAATGCTTGATGACATCACAAAGTGCTCTGATCTTCCTGAAATTTCACCTGAACTCACCTGTTTCCTTAGAAAAAGGGATTTTAAATATTGGGGGTGCTGAGAGCTAAGTGTGAGCCGAGGGTCACTGGGTGCTTTATTATGCGTGGCACAGATTTCAGTGGGATTGGATGAAAGTTCAAAAGCTCTTAATTATTGAATGTATTCTGTTCATCAGCTCTTTGGCAATATTCTTTTTATTAGTATGGTTTCTTATCATTGATTTATATTTCTTGATTTTATTGTTTGATTTATGAGGATTGGTGATGTTTCTGTTTTTCCATTGCTGCATTACATATAGAGTCTGGCTTGTTGCAATTTCCAATTCGGTTTCTGTTGGATTTGTTTCTATTTATACTTTATTCTGTATTTGGTGAGGGTATGCCTGTGTTCTGCATGTGTGTCCGAAGTGGTGTATTCTGCTAGCATGTCGTTTCAGTTTAGGGATTTATAGCAGCCTGGTTTGTTCTGCTTTCTTAACAGGATGTGTTTTAGGGCCTGGTGTAATATTTGCAGTGTCGCTTTTTCAAAGACAGGGCTGTTCCTGTTTGAATGCTTGAAGTTAGTACTATTTTGGTATGGGAAGTTTACTATATTGTTGACATTCAGTATACTCAAGGACCAAACCTACACCTAACATGTGTTACAATAGACCTAATACCATATGGGTTCCAAATGTCTTTTTTTTTGCAGGGTTTTCTGGGTGGCACCTCAGCAGTGCATGTTTTTCTGTACAACAAAATGGTATTGGCTACAGGGCCCAGGAAGTGCCAGTTTTACCTACCGGTAGATGGGGCAAGAACACCTGGGGATCACTCCTGCTCAGTTTAGGGATTTTGGGCCTGCGGATGGGTTATGTTCATGGATTGTTTTAATTTTGGAACACTGGAAGAAGCAGGGGTTTTTTTAGGCGAGGAAAGGGGGTCTGGGACAGAGCATGAGACTGATATTTTCCATTGTGTGCTGGTTATTTGGAAAACAGCAAAAAATCTGTGTTAAAAAAAAACAAAAACAGAACAGCGGGGCAGGGTGGGGGACAGCACAGTAATTGTTTGCACAGAGCAGCAAAAATGCTATCACCAGCCCTGATAGAGGTGAAATCCTCAGGTAAAGTTGCAAATGAAGGCTCATGACGCCAAATCTCAGCCTTAATTCCGACCGAGCCGGAAGAGTAAAGGAGCAGGAGGAAACTGCCAGTTAAAAAAAAAAAACCAGGTTCTGAATGGTCCATAATACACAGCGTTCCAGCAAGGGACTTTGTAATAACAGAGGTGAACACCAGGTCTGGTTTTCAGGATACATGCAATGGATATATAGTAGACCTATCTGCATAAAAATATATTTCAAGAGCCTAGACCATTTGCATTTTGGCCTTCTAGGACTGGAGTTGCATGTTTAGTATGCCTCTGATATCCTGTGCTGGGGTGCACCACCCATTCCCCCCCACCCCCCAAACACCTCCCTTTCCATCTATTTATGCCATTGTAATGACAGCCCATCAGCCGGGCCCACAGACACATCTGCACACCAACTCTGACTACTAGCTGTCGCTCCTGCGCTATGGTCAACATTCCCCAGTTCCCATGAGCTGTGAATGCTGCATCCGCAGTATCCGCAGCACCAACAGAACCGAAAAGCCAGCCTGGCTTGGGAATCAGACCCAGGTCCTCGGCGTGGCAACGTGCAGCACTTCGGGGGTCAGCCTATCTTATTAACATTTCTATGTGGGTTTACAGCAGTGCCCTGCTAACTACTGGGATCAGAGGAATGAAGACAACCCCTTTTCCCCTCATTTTTCAGCCACTATAGTTAGCTATGGGGTAAAAATGTTCACACTGCATGTTTTGGGACAGAGTCTGTGGGTGCTTTATCCCCAGGGATTTTGCACCAGAGAGAGAGCACGAGTGGACTTCCTCTATGAAACCTGCCGCAGGGGATGCTTGTACCTGCTATTTTACATGTATAGATTGCATCTAAAACATAACACGCACAGACGTAACAATGGAATCCGTGCATGTTATTTTTCCGACCTCGCCCAAACCACGCCCCTCAATGTGGCCAAAAGTCCTTGTGTTGTGGAAGAATATATATTTTGGTTGCACTGACAGACAGCAACGCCCGTAAATGGCTTTTGAAAGTTGGTTTCTCCATGCAGAGTAAACTTCATGTACCAAAATAACATTGACTCGTTCTTGCACTTAGGTTAAAAGGCTTTTAACCTGGACTATTTATATATTCAAGCATACATGATTTATTAACTCCGACCTTACAGAAACATCAGTGTATACTAGAAGCCAGGAGCGCTAAAATAATTTGTAAAAATGAAACACTGGAAACGTGCACTATGCAGTGGGAAATTCTTTCAAACATGGAGTAGACATTTTGTCCTGAAGACTATGTTCTACAATATTTTGGTTAATGTAGGTGCGCCTTGGACTTGAAAAGGGTAGGGGGCACTGCTATAGAATAGCCGAAGATGTTAAGTATTGCTAAATTCTTGTGGAAGGTGTGCCATCTTGGGTGGTCTCTAAATGGCATCTCTTCTGGTAAAATGATTCAATGCATTTGCACTGTGTCATGGTACAGAGTGGTTAATGATCTGTGTGGCACTGTTTCCTCTTGAAGAAGAATGGGGAGCAAGGTCCCGAAGAGAGACAGCGGTCATCCAATATAAAAGGGATGGTTGATGGGAGGCATTGGAGAGAACCTAGCAAGAGACGGGGGTTCCCCCGGGCAGTCTCTCTCCAGAGCCAGTCCTGCAGGAGCTTTCTTCCTCAAGGCCCGAGGCACACTAGGTGTTTCTCCTTAAGGGGATTTGATCTTTCCCAGAGGTGGAGGGGTTGGTGGGGAGAACGTGGAAGCCACTGAAGGGTGAGAGCCAAGGACCCCAGGGATGTCTCCTGCTTTGCTTACATGGGGCACAAAAAAAACTTCTGAAGGGTCAGAGAGTTTCTATGGAGAATGGAAAGAATTGTTAACAGGTCAATGTTCACAGTAAGCTGGCCAGCAGCAAACGTATCCAGATAAAGTTATCCAAGATAGCTTTAGCCAAATATTTAGGACAAGTCTCCCGCTGAATAAAGTCAACTAAAGTTACCCAATCATTAACTTACTCAATATCTTACCCCCCTTCCCCTCCCATCTAAAGTTAGCTGGTTAACACTGAAAATCTGTGCTAACTGGTAAAGAATCAAACAGCATAAAAGGCTGCCACCCAGGATCCCCCATGTCCCAAATTCCCTTCAAATAATTAAAAAGTCCAGCCATATTGTGGGATTCCCAGCTCCCCATCTCCTGATCACCTTAAAAGAAAAATACATTTTGTGCTCACCACTGTGCCCCCGAAACCTGCCCCATAGTCTTCAAATGTAAAACAAAAAAAAAAAATGAAATCTGTAGATAGGGTGGCGGGAATGACCCACCTCCCATTCGCTTATTTGTGCCAAACTGCACCCAAATTCGGCTCATCTCCCTCCCCAGATCCCTACCCCATGTCCGTACCGCTGAATCTGAGTACTTATGTTGGGTGGAGGAGGAAGCAGGCATAGCTCCTCCCCTTCAGTGTCCTGTGTTCCTCTGACAATGAACCGTTGTCAGGGCAACACAAGATACCAAAGGGGAGGAGCTACACCTGTCTCCTCCTCCACACGGCATAGGAACTCCCATTCAGAGGTACACCATCTGCTCGCCTACGATCCTCTCTGAAACCTTCCAAAAGACTGGCACTCAGCTCACTCAGGTGCTGGACCCTCTCACATTTTATGTGCCCTGTCCAAGAGGGGGTTCTATCTACGAGGACTGCCTGCCAAAATTTAGGGTTCTAGTTTCACGAGGCACCTAAATTTAGGGTCCTAAAAAGTGAGTGGCTACAGGGATGGAAATACCATAAATTAGAAGGATTCCGTGCAAATAAAGACTATGCTGTAAGTCAAAATACAGGAAAAAATGCTAGTATCTGATTTTTAGTTTAAACTCATGTTCATACACAGGGACAGTACAAAAGCACTGGGATTTTAGGAGGTGTGACATGCAAACAAGTGAAAATGTCTATGAAAAATCCCATCTCTTCTGCACCTTGCACAATGTGAATGAATGCAGCCTAGGGGGCAGTTTGACCTCGAGAAACAAGAGATCTGCACTGCTGAAACTGATGCTTCTGAGCAATCTTCTTTTTCAGTTGTCCTACCTAAGGGAATACAACCTAGTGGTGTATTTAATGATTTGTTGCAGGAAGGCTCAATCAGACCTGCATAGTTGTGAACTTTAGCCTCCAGCTAATCATTCCCATCTTGGCACTTGTTGTGCTATATTATAGTATAACAGTATCATTAGTACTAAAATCATACGTGTAAAACAGGATAGTTTACCTCTACAGCTTAGATACTTGCCAAACTAAAGGCCTGATTTGCCCCATAGGCACAGAAACCTTAGTAAGTGTTCCTAGGCCTGAGACGACATCACAGCTGAATAATAAGAGAACTGGAGGGGCTCAGATAATTGAAATATGGACTTTGATGCTATCATAAAGTAGTTCTAATAACAAGCAAAGCTTCAGTGAAATCTTTGACATGTGGAATGTGCAAAACGTCCCTCTCAAATAAGATTCACCTCTGACAGCAACCTGGCCTATCTATAAACAATTATTTCTCAGCCTGGAAAGAAGATCCATTCATTGCTGGGAGAACATCGAGCTGCATAGCACAAACCATTGCTAAGACTTCAGCTGATGTACTGTGTCCAATTTTGGTGGCCATAGCTCCAAAAGGATATAATAAAGGCTGAAAAGAAGGGCCAACAAAAATGGTGGAAAATATGCCTAATGAGTCTTATGAGATGCTAATTAGGGGCACAGTTATGTATACCCTAGAGCAGTGGTCCCCAACCCTGTCCTGGGGGCCCACCAGCCAGTCGGGTTTTCAGGATATCCACAATGAATATGCATGAGAGAAAGTTTGCATGTTATGGAGGCAGTGCATGCAAATTTTCTCTCATGCATATTCATTGTGGATATCCTGAAAACCCGATTGGCTGGTGGGCCCCCAGGACAGGGTTGGGGGACCACTGCCCTAGAGGAAAGAAGGCATATAACAGAGACATTCAAATACCTTAAAAGTATGAATAATGTACACGAAACAATCATTCTCCACTGAAAAGGAAGTTCCAGAACACATCATGATCTGAATCTTTTTTTGTTGACGAGACCAAAATTGGCAACACGGTAGACAACCAGGAAGGTGTGGAAAATATGAAAAGGAACCTGGCGAAACTCAAGGAATGGTCTAGGATCTCACAACTAAGATTTAATGCTATGAAATGACGAAGAGCTATGCATTTAGGAAGCAAAATTCCAAGGGAGAGGTACAGTATAGGGGGTGAAATTCTAAGCACAAAAGAACAGGATCTGGGGGTGATCATATCTTCTGATTTTAAGATAACCAAACAGCAAAGTCCAGAAAGATGCTTGGCCACATAGGGAGAGGAATGGTCAGCAGAAAAATGGAGATAATATTGCCCCTGTATAGGCCCCTGGTGAGATCTCATTTGGATTACTGTATATAATTCTGGGGTCAGTCCAGAGGGGTGGCTGCTAAAATAGTCAGGGTCATTGTTCTAAAGCATAGAGAGACAGATTTAAAGATGTAAATATGTATACCCTAGAGGAAAAGTGGGATACGGGAGATATGATAGAGACATTTAAATACATATAAGGTTTCCATGCACAGGAGGGGAGCCTCTTTCAGTGGAAAGGAGGCTCTAGAATGAGGGGTCATAGGATGAGGGTGGAAGGGGGTAAACTCAGAAGTAATCTAAGGAAATATTTCTTTATAGAGAGAGAAGCAGGTGCGTGGAACAGCCTCTCCCTGGAGGTGGAGGAGACAAGAACAGTATCCGAATTCAAGAAAGCATGGGGGATCTCTCAGAGAGTGATAGGGATTTTAAAGCTGAATTAGTCGGGTGGATGGGCGGACTAGATAGAAAAATGACAGAAGAAAGACTGTATGGCCTACGTTTCTGTGTTGAAAAAGGATGGATTCAGATGTAAAATAAGGGTATAGATGTTTAAAATATTTAAATATTTGTCTTCAAAGAAAGGATGGTCGGATTAATGGAACAGACTCCTAGCAGAGATGGTGAAGACAAAAAACAGTAATAGAATTCAAGACAGCATGGGATAAGCAAAGCAAAACCCACTACTTTTAATTTCTATAGTTCTACTAAATGTAGGCAGCAGTGTACATTCTACACATAGGAGACAGTCCATGCTCTATAGAGCCTACAATTCAAGGTAAACAAAAAGGACAAATAAGAGAGACTTAGAAGTTTCTGTCATGGAAAATGGTTAAAAATCAACAAAGGTATGATCTATAGAACCAGGGGTTAATATTTAAAAACAGCCTCAAAAAACGTTATATCTGGGAAGGAAGGTCTGGCTATTTCCTTTTTAAGTAAAATAACTTCAAGATCATTGAAACATTTTTGGGAAATGTGACAAGAGGTAATATCCCTGGGTGCATCTTTTGCAGTTCGTTTTCTCTGTGAACGGGTAGTTGAATTTCAGCATGCTACATGTACCTTTTTCAAACTTCCACAGCTTTGTTTCTTTCTTAGAGACTCTTAACAAGTTGGTTAAGTGGAGGTGAAGAGAGAATTGGTCAAGTCTATAGTTTAGGATGTTGTAGTAGTGTATACACAAGTTAATGACCCACTGCTAATTTTCCTTTGTTTTAATATTTTCCTCTAATGCCATAACTTCAATGGCTCTTTTTGTGTACTTGGAGATTTGTACTTTGCTTAATTAGGCACTTGTTTTTGGTTTTGTTTTTACTTTTGTCTATGTTACTCGCTCAAGTGTTCCTGTTTCTGTTTTCAAGGGTATCCTTGTGTAGTTATTGGAAAAGTGAGTTTTTAGAATAGAATTGAATGAGGCCAGAGTAATGCTGGAAGCAGCCAGGATCTTACTGCACCGCAATCCTGGCTTACAAACAGGGGGCCCTGTATCAGGTGCCAGGGAGGTGGAAAGGCTTCTGGGAGAAGGTGAAATTTTGATTTGTATTTAGTGAGGAGAGCTCGGCCCAGAGGCTCGATTTTCTCTTTATTTTTAAACATAGCAAGGAGTTAGGGGGGGGCGAGTCCTGGCTGGTGGGTGGGTTGAGACTTATGGTGAGGGGGTGGGAAACAGATCGGGAGGCCCTTGACCATTTTTTTTTTTTTTAAAGGAACGCTGTTTAGCTGGATATCTTTAATATTGACCTCGACGTTTTAACAACATTTTAGATGTGTGTAGATAAAGAAAGGTGTTGAAGATGGCCTAAGAGGACTGGAAGGGTATCCACAGAAATAAGAGAAAGGTGGGAGGTGGGTTTGGAGGGAAAGATATGTAGTTCTGTTTTGGCCATGTTCCACTGCCACCTTAAATGTGACATCCAGGCAGCAAGGTGTAACCCCTGGGCAGACAGTACCTGATAAAGGTACCAAGGGCCCATATCTCAAATGTGGTTCGTGCAGTTACTATAGCTGTGTTTAAAAAAGGATTGGATAAGTTCTTGGAGGAGAAGTCCATTACCTGCTATTAAGTTCACTTAGAGAATAGCCACTGCCATTAGCAATGGTAACATGGAATAGACTTAGTTTTTGGGTACTTGCCAGGTTCTTATGGCCTGGATTGGCCACTGTTGGAAACAGGATGCTGGGCTTGATGGACCCTTGGTCTGACCCAGTATTGCATTTTCTTATGTTCTTATGTTCTTAAACACAGTATTGTGCATTGTTCATGTCCCCACATCTCTTCTTATAGCTCCGGCAAACAGCACTCAGTTACCAACAGCACTAATGAGCAGTTAAATGATATTATCATCAAAAAACTATGCTGGACCCCTTGATGATCTCCAACTATACATTTACTGAAACATTATGTGGTACATGGAATGTTCTTTACAGCCTGATTGGTCCTTGGTGATGATGACAAACACATATATCTTAATGCATTTGTGACTTCTTTAAGTCTCTTCGAGCTTAAAGATGTTAAAGCCAATTTCTCAGTCTTCATTATTTTTATTCTTCCCTTCCCCCTCATTTAGGGCAAGATTAACCTTCCCTTCCATGTAGATGGCATTTAGGGATAGGAGTATAACGTAGATGTTTCAAAAAACAATCGCATATTGCCCACATCTCTAGTAGTCTCTGTTAACTCAGCTTTCTCTTCACAGTATCTGAATGGTACATACTGAATAACTCTTGTAGATGGATATGAACCCTGTTGGGGTTCATGAGGACTCCTTTCTTCTCCTTTCTCCTGTCTCCATTTTTTTTGGACAACCATAAGTCATCCCTCCTTCAAGAATATAGATGATCCCAGGTTCCTTCTAAAGGAAGGAAACTTCTCTTTTAGAACTTAATACCATCAGCAAGGAAAAAATAATAAACAACCTCTGGGCTCCAACTGATGGGAAATTCAGTCCAGTCAAAAGAAAATAAATAAAATCATATCAGGAACTCAAATTAGAAAGGATAGGGAGGGTGGAAAAAAAACTCCTATCCAAAAAAAACAAGAGTCTCCAAGGAAGCCTGAATTTTTAAACATAACCTGACACTAGAGGACAGCCATTGCCTGCTGCCTCTAGGAAGGGTAACAAAAATGGTGGTCAAGGATTTTGTATCAGAGGAGCTCACCATTTACCAACTCCCACATGGGGGAGCTAACCACCCACACCTTCATCCTGTGCCCTCCCAAACAGGAAATGGTTTAGACTAAAGTAGAAGAAAGCCAGGAGGTCTCTAAACATAAGAGGGTAGATTTTAAAAAATTGCGCGATCGCGTACTTTTGTTTGCTCACCAGGCGCAAACAAAAGTACGCTGGATTTTATAAGATACGCGCATAGCCGCGCGTATCTTATAAAATCCGGGGTCAGCGCGCGCAAGGGGGTGCACATTTGTGCAATCTGCGCGCGCCGAGCCCAGCGCGCGCTGCCTGTTCCCTCCGAGGACGCTCCAATTTCGGAGCGGCCTCGGAGGGAACTTTCCTTCGCCCTCCCCCCACCTTCCCCTCCCTTCCCCTACCTAACCCACCCCCCCGGCCCTATCTAAACCCCCCTTACCTTTATTCCACGATTTACGCCTGCGAAAAGCAGACGTATATCTGTGCGCGTGTCCCAGGGGCTGGTCCGGAGGCCGCAGCCACGTCCCCGGAACACCCCCGGACCGAAACCATGCCCGCGTCGCCCCCAAAACGCCGCGTCACGCCCCCGAAACGCAGCGTCATTCGGACACGCCCCCCTCCCGCCCCTTTTAAAAAACCCTGGGACTTACGCACGTCCCGGGGCTCTGTGCGCGCCGGCGGCCTATGCAAAATAGGCGCGCCGGCGCGCGAGGGCCCTGCGTGCGTAAATCCGCCCGGATTTACGTGCTCAGGGCATTTAAAATCCGCCCCAAGATAAGCAGGCTGAGATTTGGGACTGGATTCCTGGTAAAATGTGTAGAAAGGTAGATCAGGGAGTCATCAGTATAAAGATGAAAGCCACAGGGGGAGATCAGAGCACCAAGAGGACAAGTATAGAGACAAAAGAGAAGTGAAGAGGATCCTTAGTAGCAAGGTTGTGAAGGTAAAGCCTGAGAGGAGTCAGGCTCTTTGGCATCTGAAATGGACAGACCAGATGCAATTTGCAGTCCTTATTTCTTATCAAATGTAATTAATATTCCGGTTACCTAAATAATATTTCCATCATTTTACATTGAAAGGACGGGAAGATTTGCTGTCAGATGTGGAATATGTAACACATACCTTTCATTCTTGGTGCTGTTGCATACACAATGGCTAAAAAGCAGGCCGTCTGCCTTTAGATTTACAACTTCCAAAACCAGAAAATGAACTTCTTCAAGACAGATTCAACTGAAGGATTTAAAAGACAAAAGCTACAGCGTCTCAACTCTCACCATTTTACATCAGGTAGAAGAATGACTCCCTCGGTTACATAGCAGGATATTATTCCACTTCTACTAATCCAGGGCTTCCCAAACCTGTCCTGGGGACTCCTCAGCCAGTCAGGTTTTCAGGACAACCACAATGAATATGCAAGAGATAAATTTGCATATACCAAGTCTCCATGACCAGCACATTTTATTCATTGTGGATATCCTGAAAGCCAGACTGGCTGTGGGGTCCCCTGGACAGGTTTGGGAAGCCCCTGTGCTAATCATTTCTATGGCACTACTACAGATGTACACAGCATTGTACAAATACACAAAAAAGAGACAGCCCCGGCTCTGTGAAGCTTGCAGTCCAGTCAAGACACACAAACAAGTCAAATAAGAATTGTCAGGAAATGTATTTATTGTAGTAAACATGGTTAAAAAAAACCCCATAAGGCTAGGATCAGGGAAAGTCAGGGTTTAAGATGTAAAAGTAACTTCAAAAAAGTGGGACAACTATGGCCAGAGATGGATCGTCGTGCGCCAACTCAGGAAGACCATTCCAAACTTGCTGTTCAGAAAGATGAAAAGTACAGCGTTTAAAGCTGGCTACGGCAAAGGGCACGGATAAGAGCAGCTTGCCAAATGAACAGAGGTCGTAAGGAGGGGTGTAAGCGGAGATAAGAGAGGCGACATAATGAGAAGCAGCGAAGTGAAAATACCTGTAGGGAAGAGAAGAAGCTTCAATTATATGTGGGAATGTACGGAGAGTCAATGAAGTGACCTGGGAAGAGGAGTGTGGTAAGGCCGCCCCCTCATCCCGGGGTAATAGCAGAGCGCAGCCCTATAAAAGGAACGGCATGGCTCAGATGAAAGGAACCCCAGAGCAGAGGAGATTGTAGAGAGAATTCACTTTTCCCAGGCTTCGAGAAACAGCCCCTGACCAGAGGCTCTGGGGAGAGAATCCCCGAGTGCAGGGAAGGCAGGGCCTCCCACCCCCTGGGGCACACAGCTGAAGGCACCCGAGGGAAAATGCACCCCACGCAGAGCTCGGAGGAATCAATCAGAGGAAAGGAGGGAGCATTCGCCACAACCCAAGAGCTCTCTGAAATGGAAATAGACTAATCACTAATGTTTGTTCAAACTTTTTGGAGACTGGGATACTAGGCCAGCCCTCTTTATGGCATTTATATTTTGTTGTTTCTTTTCTTGTTATTTTCCATTTGTTGTTTTTTTGTCTCCCACCAGAGTCTGTGAGAAGGGTAATGGGCTTGCAGCCTAAAGCGAAATCAGTGGGGGGACAGTCTGTGATTGTGCCTCGGCTCCCTGGCGAACTGTTCTAGAGAGACCCGGGTTTTGGTTTTCTAAATCTGAATGTAACAGCACTGTAAATCTTGACTGATTTTCCTTCCACACTGCAGAGTGTGGGGCTTCTTTGGCCAGATTCATTTCTTTCCCCTCTCTCTGCCTTTTCTTTTTTCTATTGTGGCCTTCCTATTTTAACAGGCAAGCGACTGTGCTCCTGCTTCCTACAAGAGCAGGACTTGAACTATTTTTCATGCTCCTTTGGTCTCAAAGTAAATCTGTACCATAGATGTTGCATTATTGTTTGCTGCTCAACAGCAACAACAAGAGGGAACTATGGAATTGACCATTTCTTTTTCTTTTTGTGGCTTAAAGAGCACCTCAAATGGTACCCAAGGTTTTTGAGTGATGTGGCGTACAGAGACATTGCCCCACTCAGCCGGGGTACAAAAGCATATTTTGGGATTATTAGTCCATGCTCCTGCAAGGGAAAATGGCGGTCCAAGCCCAGACTGTGTTCTATAATCCTGAAATACTATTCCAGGTAGGGCGATGGGATAAAATATATAGTGTAGCTGAATTCTGAAGAGATTGTAATGGAGATGGATAGTTCAGTGGGAGATCTGTGAGGAGCAGGTTGCAGTAGACTAAGCAGATGATGAGAGAGTGGCTAAGCGTTTCACTAGTGTGCTCAGAAAAGAAGGAATGCATTTTGGCGATGTTATAGACACATATTTGCAGTATTTTTGATGAATGCAGAGGAGAGAAAGGAGATGAAGATTGCCAATGGCTATAGGTTTAGCAGATTGGGAAAATGACAGTGTTGCCCATGAAAACAGAAAAAGGGAGAAAGAGATTTTGAGAAAAATAGATAAGTACTGTCTTGATCATATTAAATATAAGGTTGCGGTGGGACATTAAGGCAGAAATATCAAATAAGACGGTTGAGATTTTGGACTGAGTTTTTAGTGAAAGTTCTAGTGCAGAGAGGAATATCTGGGTGTCATCAGCATGAAGATGATACTAAAAGCCTTGGAAGAAGATCTGGGCATCAAGGGAACAAATGTAGAGAGAAGAGAAGTCCTATGATAGAGCCCCGGGGCACACCAAATGATAAAGCTGAGAAAATCCAGCAGGGGCATATGTACTAAGCATTTTCCTCATAAGATACAAAATGGGGAAAACCCTTTACATCTTACTTTTAAAGTGCAATGGGAGAGCTAAGAGTGGACCCAAGACAGAACAGAATCCCAAAATCAACAGTATTGAAAGCAGCAGATAGGTCAAAGAGAATGAAGATTACATAAAGGCCCCTGGTTTTTTTAAGCTTCACATATTAAAGAAATTGAAACTTCTCCTTTATGCCAATGACTTTAGAATTGTTTTTACAAGCACTCATTTTTACAAAAATAGATTACTGTAATACCTTGTTACTGGGCCTTCCAGCATCTACCACCCGCCCTCTTCAACTACTTCAGAACGCTGCAGCACGGTTATTAACAAATACCAGAAAATACGAGCATATAACTCCGATTTTGAAAGACTTGCATTGGCTGCCAATTACTTTTAGAACAAAGTTTAATTCATAAGACAATCTTCAACAAAAAAATTGAGTGGTTCAATGCAGCGTTACACTTTCATGCTCCACAACAAAATCTGCGTTCAGCAGGCAAGGGATTACTAACAATCCCATCCCCTAAATTGGCACTAGCCCTAGCAGGACCAGGGTTATGGAATGCACTATCATCTGAATTAAGGCTAGAAGTACACCCGCAGACATTTAAAAAGAAATTGAAAACATGGCTGTTCCTGCAAGCATTTATGTGATGAGTTTTCTTTTGATGAAAGTATTTTAGTCTAGTTTTATTTCTTTTAATAATATTTTTTTATTATGTTCTTATGATTTCTTGTTTTATTCTCTTTTAGATTAGACTAGATATTTTATTTACAATGCCTGTTTATTTAACCTTATCATTCTCTTTTATGTATATTTTATCTATTATTGTTTGTATACTTGCTGTAAACCGGTATGAAGCTACCACGAATATTGGTATATAAAAATAAATAAATCAATGAGAGAGTTTCACAAGAGCTGTCTCTACGGAATATGGAAGGTGGAAGCTAAATTGGAGTGGAGACAGTAATGACTTGAACAACATGTTAGAGTAGCCTGTATACAAAAGGAAATAGGGAGATGGAATGATAGTTATCAGGGTAGTTAGGGTCAAGTGAATTATTTTTGAGTAGTGATGTAATCACAGTATTTTTGAAGGCAGTAAGAACAATTGCAAAGTACATGAAGGAACATAGGAAATGAATTCTAGAGATGAGCCAAGGTTAGGTTTTGGTGCATTTTAAAGGACTGAGAAGGAATGGGGTGAGTATGTCCAAAGCAATTGAATGTATAGTATTATAACAAGAAACTGCCTTGTAAGAGTCTGACAAGTTTGTGGAGAAAAGGAAAGGCCAGACAGAGGAGGAAAGCATGCAAGAGCCAATGACATGGAAGTTCCTAAAGGCGCTGGTTGCTACTGGAGAGTGTGGGAGAAGGTGATTAATTAAATGTGAAAGTTATCAGATGATGAGCAGGAAGGGGACATATAGAGAAGAGTTGAACAAAAGGACTAAGTCAACACAGTGGCCTTGCTGGTAAATAGGGCTGGAAGAGCATAGTTGAAGTCAAATGAAGTGGATGTGGCAAGAGGCTCTGAGATGTAACAGAATAGTTTATTAGAAGTAAAGTTCATCTCCCCAAGAATAAGGGGAGGGAAAGCTGGTTCTAGGAAGAAAAAGAGTCAAAGTCAATGAGAAAGAAGGATGGGGCCCTAACAGGAGGTCAATAAATGGCAGCTTTTTGGAGGGTGAATAGACGGATAGGTGCGCCTCAAATGAAGAAAAGGAGTGGGAAAAAAGGGATGAAACCTGCGGGAGGGATGAGAGCAGCAACCCAACACTGCTACTGTGGCCTACAGAATGAGGTGTGTGGGAAGGCTGGGGGGGGAGCGGAGATAACCTCTCAGTCAGAGCAAGATGGAGGGAATGAGAGCTATGGTAGTCATGAATGCAAACAAGCGTGTTGGAAAGAGAGTTGGTATTCTATAGGAAACAAGAGAATCGAAGAGAAGGAAGGAGGAGGGCAGATGGGACAGGAACAGGTTGTGAAAAGTAAAAAAAAAATAATAATATATGAGTATTCAAAAGGTCTTTTAGTCTCAGTAGCATTTTCCATAGATCTGGTTGAAGGAAGGGTAGGCGGTTAGGTTTATTTTTACAGGTCTTCTGATTTACACCAAGGTCAAAAGTTGAACTCTAATGTAATAAAGATGTATTATGGCTTCCCCTCCTTCAAAACATTGTAACACTTTTACATTTTTTTGATTATGTAAAAAAAAAAAAAATCCAAAACTTGCTGAACAAATCTGACCAGTTTGACTCCTACAAAATTCTTTTGAAGTTCTCAGGGCCGTTACAGGAGAAGGTTTGCGCTAGCAGCATAATCTGAGTAGCATCCACAAATAAAAAAACCTTCCAGAGATCTGCTTTTGAGTGCATGACCAGCCTAAGGCACATCCAAGGGAGTATTCTGATTGGGATCCAGGGCACCATGAGCTCTGAACAGTCATTTTGCCTCACACCAGACAGCACATACGGCCCCAGCGAGGTCAGCACTGTACCACTCACCGACTCCAGTGTCACAGAGATCGCAAAGTAGGATCAATAAAGGGCAATTTTGTAAAGCATTCTTCCCATGTAACTGACTATTTATCCAGGTAAGAGGGCATCGTTTTGGTCAGAAAAAAAATTAACCTGCACAGAAAGCAGGTGCAAATTTCTGGGGGTCCCTTCTCCTTGGGCAGTTTTCAAAGGGAAAATATACTCATATTTTTCCCCTTGCACCTGCCCGCACAGTTTTGAAAAGCGCACCCTAGTAATTGCTGTTTGCCGTCCAACGAAAATTGCAGGCGGTGGGATGCAACGCTCACAGAGATGATCAGGGTACCCTCTATCTGGCAGCACAGCCTTTTTGTAACATGTGATCCCAGTCGAGAAGGTCAGCGCTGCCCGTTTTCTCTAAAATCAGGTGGCTTTTTCAAAATGTTACAGTGAGGTAAGGAAAGATTTTGCAAAAGCTAGCATCACCAGCTAACAAGGCAGTCATTGCCTATGACAGTGCGCCTTGTTCGATAAAGGGTTTTTTTTCCCACAGACACAGAATGAATAAAACTTTTCAAACAAGGCCTCTTTTCTGCAATAGGAAGAACAGGGAATGCCATATTAGCAGGCCAAAAACAATAAAATTAAGTGACAGGAAAGCAACAAAGCAGCTGGATAGAGACGACCCCCTATATATAAGTTAACAAATGTTTTAAAAAAATGCAGAGGGTAGCTTTCTAACATCACAGCTAACTTGTATGGCAAATACATGCACAAGCTGCACCGTTTTTCAAAGTACGTTTTGCTTTGAAAAGTTTCCTATCAAAAGTAGCCACTATCCGGCATGTGTGCAAACCCCATGTAAACTTATGCACATACATTTTAAAACTGAAAAATAGGCATGTATGTGAAAACTCTACCCCCCCCCCCCCCCACCGGTATTGCCTCTACACAGCCCACAGGCTGATACGCGAACATAACATCCATGTGCAAGTTAAACCACACATCCGGCAGGCAATTTGATAAAATGATGTTTTATGTGCAGAAATGCATATCAAAATTTACTTCACAGTGGGCTATCCCATCACTCAAACCCCTGCAGGAACGAGAACGTTGGAGTCAAGCAGCCACTCTCTTATCCACATCACTTCACAGTCGCAGACTTCACGAGGGTCATTTTCCCAGGCCTTTCCACAGGAAAAGCGGTGTTTTTCGGGTGGAAATGGGTTCTTTCAAAACTGCCTACCTCCTCTGTGCACAACAGGGCCCACGTTGCGTCATGTACACAGAGAGAGGAGGTGTTCCTTGAGGGGGAGTCGGGGACAGGTTGGCACGTACACGCATACGCACACTCAACCATATTTGGGAACTAGGGGAAGAGTGGAGAGAGGGAAGAGGTGGGAGGACAAATAATGCGTATTTGCTTCTTTCTACCACCTCTATCAACCCCCATTAAAGGATGCTTTCTCTCTCCTGCCCCCAGGGATGATCCCAGCATTCTTCCCCTTCCTCTCACCCCAGCGCTCTTTTTGCTCCCACCTCCTGTGTCATAGCTCCCTGACTTGGATGCCTGGGTGAATCCCAAGTCCTGCAATCAGCTGGAAACTGCATTTTGCGTATTAACTTGGCCCCTCTCCAGTTTCCCCCCCCCCATGTGCTGCCTGAAGCCTGCTCCAGATTCACCTCTCCCCTCCTGTTCCCTTACAGGCAAACTGAGGAAGGGGAGTGGCTGGAGCTATAAAACAGAAAGGGCCTGAGCTTTTCGGAGTTTCCCCTGAGACCCAGCAACTGATGCAAATGCCCTAAGTCTGCAGGAGAAATCCAGAGAATTCCCAGGTATGCACATCCCTCTAATGCACACATGAAGAAACAGAAACATGATGGCAGAAAAAAAAACAGTGATGCCCATCCAGTCTGCCCTTCCACCCAATTAATTTAGTATTATAATTATCATAATTTCCTTAGAGGTCCCATGTGTTTATTCCCATGCTTTCTTGATTTCAGACCCAGTTTTTATCTCTACCAACTCCACTGGGAGCCTGTTCCATGCAGCCTCCAGCCTCCCTCTCTGCTCATGCACCTTTTTTTTGACCCTTCTCAGAAGGAAAAAGTTTTTTCCTTTGAAAACTGATGCAAAGTCTGCAGGTGAAAAGCAACTGCAGATCTTACACTTCTACACAGATTGAGAGTTGTCCTCCAAAGGCATCACCCTGTCAGACTGCCTGTGAGATAGGACAAGTGGTCTTTGGCTTTAATAAGTGGCCTTTATTTACAATGCAAACAAATAACACAACATCAGTATGCTCACCTTAGCAAAGCAACTTCCATCACAGCCTTCTTGGTCAGGACAGTGTTACAAAAAGGAGATGCCTTCCCCTTACAAACACACAAGTAGAACAGTTATTTTACAGGAGATGCCTTCTCCTGGAGTCCCAGGTGTCTGTCTGTTCCCACCTGGGCTCAAATTCTTATCCTTGCTCTCAGGGAAACTGCCCTGAGAGTTGGCTTTCTTTCTGAGCTCTCTTAAGGTGGACCAGGCTAAATGTCTAATCCTGCTTAGTTAAGGAGGGTTTAGTATAAACTCCTTTACATACCTTCCCCCTCAGCTTGACCTTGTTAGGTCGAGTGTCTGCATCCATTTAGGTTAACTCCCGAAGAACTGAATTACATTTCCCCTTTCTTTTCCCACTCTACACTGGGATAGACCATTTTCTCCCAATGGTGGGCAGGTATGAAGCCTGAAAATACTTTTATCATTATATGTGTCCAGCAGAACCTTAGGGACCTACTGCCAAGTCCTTCTCTTTTAATTTCTCCACATTTACCCTCCCCACTTTCTCTAGGGAAAGAGTCAAAGGTTCGTGGATGTCCACCTTACCATTTGACCTGTGCTATCAAACAATCTAGCATACATCATTTTATTTAAACATTTAGCTTTGTCCCTAGTGTACAGAAAATTAACAGCCTGTCTAACAAATCCTGTTTCACACAAGTCCCTCAGAAGCTCCGAGTTCCAATCCAGCTTTCTATATAGCTGGCTTCTTTTCCCAAGGGATAACTCATCTTTTCCCAAATGCGTGGCTTCTGGACCTCTGCCCATGGAAACCTTTTTAACCTCTGATAGCTAGTTAGTTGTGGTTGGGAACTGCCACTGCTTTCCCTTAGCAAATGCCTATCAGTACGATTCCTATGCCCGCTTCTCCTCTGGGCCTTATGGATCCTCAGGTTGCACATTTTCTTCTTTCGCCTGGTTGCCACTTACAAAAGTCCCTTCTGGTCCTGTTATGCCATGCACGACTTTACTCCCTTCAATTTCTTTGTCTTTGGGGTTCAACTCTTCTAGGCTAGGCTTTCTAGCCAACAGCCTCAAGTAAGACGCATACAGCAAAGCCCCATCACGAGTTTTCCTGTACCCAAGCTACAGTCACTGTCTGTTCAACCACATGACTCCCAGCTCCTCCTTCGGCCAGAGGCAGTAGAAGTTTTTGTATCTCTATCTTTAGTGTGACAATCTTTTTTTCTTTGCTCTGTTCTGCCAGAGCTTGAGTTCGGCCCTTGTTTACAGCTAGCGCAATCTGCATCCTCCTCCTGCACATCCCGATTTTCGCATGCCTCTGCTTCAGAATAGCTTGAGTCGTCTCTTGGACTTACCTGTGGTGTCACTGGAGTCAGAAGGGTACACCAGATTCCAGTAGGTTGTAGCGGTTCTATGCATTGTACCCAAGAAGCTTGTTGCTTTTCCAAATTTTCTTGAAGGGCTTGCTGCTTGTCTACCCAGGGCTATAGAAAAATTCCCAGCTGTTACTCTCCCTCCACGAGGCTTTGAACTAAAGCTTCCCTGTTAGCTCAGGCTTGTGCTCTGTTGCAATCAAGGTTGGTTGCTCTTGAAGGACCACAACCTGCTTAGCTTTCCACATTTTGTTTTTACTTTTTGGGAAAAAGGACAGGACCCCTGTTCAGAAGATGCAAACTGCCTTCCTTTTTTTTCTTGGTAAAAGAAAACAAACTGGATAAACTCTTCCTATCCAGCTTTGACGCACTTTTTTTTATATCCTTCTTCTCAGGAAGAGCTCCCCTCCTTAGGCCTGTGTTGCAAAAGTTGCTGTTGTCTCCTTACAAACACACAAGTGGAACGGTTATGTTACAGGAGCTGCCTTCTCCTGGAGTCCCGGAGGTCTGTCTGTTCCCATCTGAGCTCAAACTCTTAACCTTAGGGAAACTGCCCTGAGTTGACTTTCTTTCTGAGCTCTCTTAAGGAGGAACAGGCTGAGTGCCTGGTTCTGCTCTGTTAAGGAGAGTTTAGCATGCACTCCTTTACGGTGTCCCATTACAGAAAGAGTGAATGCAAAAATTGAGAAACATTTTTTGCCATTGGTAATACATTCTGCAAAACTTCACCTGGTGAGAGGATAATACTTCCAGCTCATTGCTTTACAATATACAAAATGTTCCATATTTCTCCCTTTTTTCTTCACTATTTCTGCAATAGGGTACTCTGACTACTTAACAAGATCAGATAGTTATTGGTTATAATGCTCCCCTATTCTCCAAAACTGTTGTAAATTCTCTGTTTTTGTAAACTCCTTTCTCAAATCTTTTGGTAGTCTTTCACTCTTGCAGGCAGTGAAAAATCACCTTTCTGTTGCCATTGGTAAGACCCTATCACAAAACTTCACCTGGTGAGAGGATAATACTTCATAGCTTTGGAATTATGCAAAACGTTCCATGATTTTTACTGCCTGCAAGAGTGAAAAACTACCAAAAGATTGGAAAAAGCAGTTTGCAAAAACAGAGAAGTCACAACAGTTTTGGAGAACAGGGGAGCACCGTAACCAATAACTACCTAAAGAAACCACCCATGTGGTCTTGAAAGCTCAGGTGGTACAACAGCAATGTTGAGTCCAGTCCCTAAGTCTTGCAACCGGGTTCTTGGATTACATGCACACAGCACTTGAGGGTCAGAACCTGCAATTCCTGTACTACAACATCTTGTTTGTTGGTCAGATAAAAGGTATCACAGAGTACATGGATTGCAGTTTTCTCCCACAGCTGCTAGAGTCTTGCGCTATGAAACACTGTAATATATAGACATGGTATAAATAAACAACACAGGACTATCAAAAGAGATGGCTCCTCAAAGACACATTATAAAAACTCCGACATATGAAGATACTTAATAATTATCTATCTTCCATGATCAGTAAGTGGTTGGTTGTTTTTCCTGGTTGATGCAAAGTATGGCAAAATCGTATTACTGTGATGACTCTCTAAACAAATTTTAAATTGAAAATTGAGCTTGTATAAATAATCCCTGCCCCATTATAACTAATGAAAATTCACAAAAACCTCTTATCAGAGGTTTAGCAGATTGACACCCATGTGTTTTTCCCTTAAAATATCCAGGTCTTCGGTCACGTTGTTTTCAAGTAACTCTTAGCAGACATCTTTGACAGTAAACTGCTTGGGACAAAAATAAAAATGCTAACACCTCCTCTTCTTATACATTTTTAGTGCATTTTATGTTATAAAAAGCACTTATGTGATCAGAGTCTTCGTCTGTCTGTCCATGTGTCTGTGACACAGATGTCACAAGTTCAGGCTAGCAGTGCCAGCAGTCAACCAATCACATAAATGTGCCGGTGGCCAAAGCAGAGGTGCTGGTGAGGTTTCCCAAGCCCTGCCACTAAAAAAAAATGAAGGCGAAGCCGGCAGCAATGCAGTGCACATGGGAGAAAGCCTGGGGAAGAAGGTAGGGAGGAGCAGGAAGCAGGGTGGTGAAATGGCGGGGTAAGGGAAGGGGGAGAGAAGGGAAGAATGTACCTCAAATACCCCCATCTCCCCAGCCTCCAACCACCCACTCCATCTCTACCTTCCATTTCACCCACAGCCACACTCACCCCCCCCCCCCCCCCACACACACACACACCCCCATCAAAATCTCTCATGCCATTCACCTAATACAGTACCACCCACCACCCCCCCACACCCCACTGTCACCACACCCCATTCCCCGCCCACCACAACATGCACACCTCCACTCCGTCTCCCACCGGAACAATTGCAAAACCCATACACACAGTAGCACACACACGTAGGTCACGGAATCATAAAACACACAGTTTTAAGTTATCATGCAATTCTAGACTACCTGTGGTTGTTTCTGGAACTTTTGGTGCTTTGCATCGACAGATTTGGAGTAGTTGAGGCACTGCAACAAGCACACACATGCTTTAGGTTCTGTGGCCACCGATGTGTAGCCATCCTTCTTGTGAGCTTCAGAAACTTAGCAAACCCCAGTCATACATACATATCTTTAGGAGAGAAAACCTAGAATATGATGGGTAAATAAAGTCCCTGACGTTTGATTTCTACCTTTCTCTTCACGTTGTAACTAGGGATTCTCCTACCTTATCCCAGGCTTACCTGAATTCTGCAACTCTTATCTCCAGTTCCTCCCTTGGGAGAGCATTCTATCCACCACCCTTTCTGCAAAGAAGTATTTTCTAATGCTTCTCCTGATTCTACCCTTTTAAAGCCTCATATTAGGGCCGATTCAGTATGGTGCGCTCGGTCGAGCGCACCTTTAGCCCCCGTTTGGCCATGCGTTTTCGACGCGCTATTTTTACCCCTTATATAGTAAGGGGTAAATAGTGTGTGGAAAATGCGTGGCCAACCCCCCCAAAACTAATAGCGCCCGCAAAATGCAAATGCATGTTGATGGGCCTATTAGTTATTCCCGCGCGATACAGAAAGTTCTCTGCTCAAAGGCAGAAGTCAATTTCGGCCGGCACAGGGAAAGTGTACAGAAAAGCAGAAAAAACGATATTAAGTCGGAGGCCCCAAAAATAAAAAAAATATTAAAAATCTGCCCGCGGGTTGGAAGACGGGTGCTCAATTTTGCCAGCATCCGTTTTCCGAAACCGTAGCTGTCAGCAGGTTCGACAACCAACGCCGGTAAAATTAAGCGTCAGCTGTCAAACCCGCTGACAGCCGCTGCTTCTGTCAATAAGGAGGTGCTAGGGACGCGCTAGTGTCCCTAGCGCCTCCTTTTTACCACGGGCCCTAATTTGCATATCTTTGCTTCCTGAATCGCGCGCCCAGTAGAGTGGCCTTGGCGCACGTCGGAAGAGCGGGCGCTCACCTGCTCTCCCGCACGGTTTACTATATCGGCCTATGATTTTCACATTGATCCTGAAAAAATGTATTCCTGCCTCACGTAGAGAATGATGAAAACTTCAACCTAGTTTATGTTGTCTCTTCATTTCTCAACTCTTCCTCACTTGCTAAGACTTCTTTACGTGTATCCATAAAGCCTTTCTTGTCATGGACCAAACTGGCATTGACTGTTCTTGGATAGGGCCATCCATTTCACTTGTGAAAACAGTTATATAGCAGGCCAATGCATCCTCTTGAGGTGCTGTAGTCAAATTGTTTCCGTGACACCTACTGGCAGGGACTGAGAAGACGATAAACCAGATTTCCGGCTTCTCAGCTCATAGCTAAGCCATGCATGGCAGAGACAGGAGAGGTTCATGGACCGTTTCCTAGTTTCCATTCCCCTATCCCTTGCTAAAAAAAACCCAAACAGCAGAACAGTTACGGGGGTGCACAGCTCTTTGGTGACGAAGTATATTTCTAAATGGATATCACAGAGAAGCTAGAGATTAAAGTTATAATGAGGCTGAAATAGAGCTAGTTTAATTTGATGGAGAGAAGCAAGAACGGTGTAGAATCTCTGCCAAGAGGGGAAGAAAAACAAAGAAAAGTGAAAAGCAAACAGAGGCACAAAGAGAAAAAGCTTTAGGACTAATGTTAAGGGAGTCATTCCTTTCTGGAGTTTTTTTTAAGGGGAAAGAAAACAAACATGGTAATTGTCCTACCAAACAGAAAAAAAACGACAGTATAGTAAAAAACCTCCCCTCAAAAAAAAAAAAAAAAAAGAACCCGGCTTGGAGCCAAACTGCTTTCAAGGCTTGATGCGGAGTCTGGCAGGCGTCCAGAAACAGCAAACAATTTGATAGGAAAACCAAGCCTGGAGAAGCACTGGAAAGCGACATACACGGTCCTCCCAGTGGGTTACACTGGCCACTATTAATAGCAAATGATGAGAGAGCTGAGAATGAAGTCCAACACATGGGCAAGCCAAGGGCCTCATCCACTCAAGCATCCAGGCACATGAGCTTATTATACAATCGACCCTTGTTACTTCACAGGGAAATCGAAGGGCTGCGTTTCCTTGCCTGGTAGGCTCTCTCTCCTCGATTTTCTCTTTTCTGGTTGCTTTTTTTTGTTTGTTTGTTTAATTCCCTTTCCCTTATTTTAATTCCCCTCCCCCCTCCACATAATTATAAAAAGGACAATAAAAGCAAATTATCACAAAAGAAAGGAGGCAGTAGAAAAGGTCATGCATGCCCGATCATATATTACTTGTATATTATTTTTCATAGAGAACAGTTTTACAACCATTTTGGTTGCAGTCCAGCCCTTAGGAATGATGTACTGTAATATATATAACCAAGAGTGCCTGCTTTTTTTTCCATTACCTTACACATTTATTTGAGCTGAGCACCTCACCTATGATTTTTTTAAAATATATTTTTGTTATTAAAAAGAGTACAATTTTCATTCTGATAAGAGGAATAAGGACATTTTGAAACCTCTGGCTATTATCGACACCCCCTTTGCAGTGATTTGACTATATACACTGCATCACAGCACCTCCCTAGATGCAGCTGGTGGCAACTGGTCAAAAAATCTAGTTCCCAAACCTGGAAAATATTTTATTTCCTTGCTCTTTTTACCTTCATTGTTTTGCTGAGGCAGTAGAGTGGTTTCCTACTAGTGTCAGTGGTCACTTATATTTTTTTGACACCCCCCTCCCCTACTAAGATGTTCTGGTCCAGTGTATTGTAGAGGGTTATAACAGAGATATCCATGGTAGGCAAGCTTGGTCTCCGTCTGCGCACATACAACAGGCAGACCCATCCAGCCTATTTTTCAGCACTGCGCAGGTGCTGGAAGAGATGCAGGCCTTCCACCCATGACCTGAGACCAGTTACCAACCTCCTTGCCCTAAAAAAGGAAGTGGCAGACGTGCTGCTATCACTGACTTGTCCACCATCCCTCACCCGGACAAGTGAGGAGCTTGCCTACTACTCCATCCTCCTTCCACCAGACCAGACCAACAGCAGTGGAGTTGTGACTGCTGCCACCTTCCTCCTGGACATGCAACAGAGCGGCTACCACTGTCTTCCCATTCCAAAAGACATGGCAGGCAACCTGGCTTGCTACTGCTACCGAACCACAAGGAGATGCATGACGAAACCTCGTTCCGAGTCTGATTAGGAACAGCAAGTGGGTGATGAGAAGAGCTTGGGGAGGGTCACCAACTGATCCAGGCCAAATCTGAGAGACTGATCCAGTTCTGGTTTTGCCACACTGCGTCAAGTCTTGCCTTTCCTAGAGGAATTGGAACTACAAGCCACTGATGCAATGTGATAAAAATAAAACTTGGATCAGCCCCTTCAGCTTGACCTAGGTTAGAAGACAATCCTAACTGTGGAGGTGAGATGCTTTGGAGGTATGAGTATGGTGAGGAAAGTGAGAAACTGGATCAGAGAATGCAAATGCTACGGCAGGAGGAAAGAGGGAGAGCCTGAAGATCAGCAGTAAGGAGGGCTGCCATCATACCCATAAAAGAATGATCCAGTCCTGGGTTTTCCCCATTGCATGTACGGAGTTGTAGTTTGATTTCCATTAATAAACTAGGACTATGCTGTATTTCCATGATTGCAATGTGGCCAAAGAAGGACTGGATCAATTTGTTTGGGCTGGCCTGGGTGAGATGACAACCCTAGCAGCCAGAAAGGAAGAGGTCCATGAGGAGTGGCAGTAAGGGAAGGGGGAAGATGGAGAGCCTAAGGAGCAGGAGGTGCAAGAGAAGGAGGGACAGTCCATCCAGCAGGGGTAAGGAACGAGAGCTCAAGGAGCGGACGTAGGAAGAGAGGTGGAAGGAAGACAAATCTAAGGAATGGAGGCAGGAGGCAATAAAAAATAAACAAACATCGGGGTGGCCTCAAACCAGGCAGACTGCTGGGTCAAAAGGCTGGAACCTTGACTGTGAGCCACCAAGTGCCTCTGATACATTGAATCTGAGCCAGTAGATGTGGTGTATTTGGATCATCAGAAGGTGTTTCACAAAGTCCCTCTTGAGAGGCTTCTAAGAAAACTAAAATGTCATGGGATAGTAGGTGATGTCCTTTTGTGGATTACAAACTGGTTAAAAGACAGGAAACAGAGAGTAGGATTAAATGGTCAATTTTCTCAGTGGAAAAAGGTAAACAGTGGAGGGCCAAACGGATCTGTACTTGGACCGGTGCTTTCCAATATATATATAAATGATCTGGAAAGGAATATGACAAGTGAGGTGATCAAATTTGTGGATGACACAAAATTATTCAGAGTAGTTAAAGTTCAAGCAGACTGTGATACATTACAGGAGGACCTTGCTAGTCTGGAAGATTGGGCATCCAAATGGCAGATGAAATTTAATGTGGACAAGTGCAAGGTGATGCATATAGGGAAAAATAACCTTTGCTGTAGTTACACGATGTTAGGTTTCATATTAGGAGCTACCACCCAGGAAAAAGATCTAGGCATCATAGTGGATAACACATTGAAATTGTCGGTTCAGTGTGCTGTGGCAGTCAAAAAAGCAAACAGAATGTTGGGAATTATTAGAAAGGGAATGGTGAATAAAACGGAAAATGTCATAATGCCTCTGTATCGCTCCATGGTGAGACTGCACCTTGAGTACTGTGTACAATTTGGTCACCGCATCTCAAAAAAGATAGTTGCACTGCACAAGGTACAGAGAAGGGGATCAAAATGATAAAAGGGCTGGAGCAGCTCCCCTGTAGGAAAGGCTAAAGAGATTAGGGCAGTACAGCTTGGGAAAGAGACGAATGAAGGGGGATATGACAGAGGTCTATAAAATCATGAGATGATTAGAACAGGTAAATGTGAAGTGGTTATTTACTTTTTCAGATAATAGAAGGACTAGAAGGCACTCCATGAAGTTAGCAAGAAGCACAATTAAAACAAATCAGAGAATATTCTTTTTCTCTCAATGAATAATTAAGCTCTAGAATTAACTGCAAGAGGATGCTAGTAACGCCTGCCTGGAGCAGGCATTAATAGCTGGGCGTATTGAAAAAAGTACAGAAAAGCAGAAAAAACTTCTTTAAAAGTTAAAAAAAAAGAACCTCAGCCGGCCGCATTGAAGACCGACGCCGATATGCTCGGTGTTCATAACCGGCAGACCTCTGGTAACCGTGGGGTCGGGTTAGCAAGGAGGCGCTAAGGTCCGCAAGCGACCCTAGCGCCTCCTTTCCGCCTCCTTTCCGCGATTCCGCCTCCTTTCCGCGATTATTATAGCATCAGCCCCATAGTGCCTTCCTCTAGATGGGCAAGAGCCACCCGAGCTAGAAGCTCAGACAAGAGCACGTAGAATCTGCAGCACTAAAAGGATAATTGGTTTATGTATACAAGAAATACAAGAAGTATGTCTAGCCAAGGAGCATTGCTAGTCATCCAGTCCTTCAGAATAATGGGCCAAGTTTGGCTGCGGTCTAGAGCATTTCAATGGTAGCACCTATCAAGTCAGAAAAAAATTATCTTTTGGAAAAAAGTTAAGACCTGGATCTTTGCTGGAAAGGGGTTTACATATATTTTATTTTAGACTGGACATCAAATCTTTTTTATGCTCTTATAAAGTTCTTTTGTAGAGAGGGGCCATGGCCTGTGCTTTTTAAGTGGACATCTTAAGGTATCTTGGAGTACATATATTCCTAAATTTGCTCTTTTGCAAAATGCATAATTACTAATTAGCATACTTGTTACCATTGTTTTATGATTTGCTGATTGATATGTTAAATGTTGATTATGCATGTTTATTTCTGTACCCTGCTTCGGATTACTCTTTTTAGAGTTGGGCACATGATTAACAACAAACTTCTAAAGAAATAAATGTGTGAGGAGTCACAGTCTGCAGTGCAGGAGCTGAGATTCATTACAGAATATTAATCCTAACAAGTCTACAAATACCAAACTGATGATAAGATGTCTGGCGAGTATTACATCCTGATGATTTAGAATTTACATTTTTTTCTAATCCCCACCAGACATACTCTCGGCTTGATTATCTATTAGTATCAGATCAGTGTTTTCCTACTGTGACTGATGCTTCTATCGGTAGTATTTCTATTTCAGCTCATGCTCCAGTGACAGTAACATTGCAATGCGGCATCCTTTATCGTCTCCCATACTCTTGGCGTTTGCGTCCTGATTTATATTTAGATAAAATATTTCACAAATATTTACAAGACTGCTGGAAAGAATATTTAGAACTTAATGATATCCCCGAGGTCTCCCCTGCAACGTTGTGGGATGCGGGAAAAACAGTTATGAGGGGAGCTATTATCGCATATGTAGCGAAACGTAACAAAAGATGCAATGCAGAAATATTGCGGTTAACGGCTGTCCTAAAGACAGCGCAGACGCAACACATGTTGGACATGACTGCTGATGCCAAAGCTCATGTAGCTAGAATTAGGGAAGCCCTTAATACTTAATTACACCAGAGAGCTTCTAAATCGCTCCGGTACTATCGATATCAGTTATATAAACATGGTAATCGAACTAGTCGCCTAATGTCGCACCTTATCCGCCCTCGAAGAAATCGTACAACTGTAGTTGGTATTCGAGATAGCCAGGGGTTGCATCAGACTACACCTGCAAAGATTGCGACCAGGTTCCTCGAATACTATGCTGCCTTGTATGGTCATAAACCTATGAACTTGGAAGTGGCAGAAAACCTTTTTCGAGATATCACTTGGCCTCAAAACTCTAGAGAACAGGTGTTGGCTTTAAATACTCCCATATCTGAACAGGAAATTTACTCTGTGATTCAATCAATTAAGTTGGGTAAAGCAGCGGGTCAAGATGGTTTGGGATCAGAGTTCTATAAAATCCTGAAATTCACTGTCTTAAAGCCTTTACAAAAATATTATGCTGGAATGTTGCTTGACAAACATATTACTATATCTTCTAATCAATCAACTATCGTTGTTCTTCCTAAACCAGGTAAAGACCCCCTGGAAGTAGGCTCATATCGTCCAATATCTTTAATTAATGTGGATATAAAAATTTTGGCCGCTATTTTGGCATCTCGATTACATCAAATTTTGTCTTCTATTATTCACGAGGATCAAACGGGTTTTGTAAAAGGCCATCAGGGAGTACGCAATGTTCGGCGTCTTATTGCCGCATTAAGTTATCAGCCAAAGGCAGAAGCACTGATTCTTAGCCTGGATGCCGAAAAAGCTTTTGACGCCCTGTCTTGGGAATATATGTTTTGGGCACTGCAGAAATATAACTTTTCTGGAAATTTCTTTACGTGGCTTCAAACTCTTTATAGTAATCCCAGCGCCATTATTTTGCTCAATGGAAACTCTACAGATTCTTTTAAGTTATACTATGGGGTCAGGCAGGGCTGCCCACTATCCCCATTGTTTTTTATTTTGGCATTAGAACCATTGGCTAATGTCCTGCGAAGGACACCGCAATTTGTTGGGATTAGTTTGAATGGATACCCATTAAAGAGAGCTATGTTTGCAGACGACATCCTACTTTTTGTGGGAAATCCACGTAAAAGTGTTCCTGTTATTATTAGTTTATTTGAACAATTCCACTTAGTAGCGGGCTTAAAAATAAATTATGCTAAGTCGGAAGCCTTGGCCCTCAATGATAACCTACCTGCTACTTGGCATGGTCCCTTTCCATTTAAATGTGTTCCTGAAAAGTTGAGGTATTTGGGTGCTTGGATCCCTAGACAGTTAGATATGTTATATGACTTGAATATTCCCCCCTGTATAACACGCTTAGAGGAGCAGCTGAGAGTGTGGATGTCTCTCCCACTCTCTCTGTTCAGCCGTTGTGCATTGATAAAAATGGTGATTGTTCCTAAGCTTTTATATCTTCTTCACATACTTCCCTGTTGGTTGAGAGTTATAGATCTTCAGCGCTTGCGATCTATTATTCATAACTTTCTTTGGAAAGGTGGTCGAGCCCGCATGGCTTATACTATTCTGGAAGGCCCTAGGGAACAGGGTGGATTAAATATGCCTGACTTTCGGTTATACAATGTGGCCTGCCAATTGCGTTTCATCAGCGAATGGATTACGGGAACTTATCATTACTGTGCGCAAGGGATGTTAGAATGTATGTCTCGCCCTAGTTCCCCTCTTAGTATTATTCAACTACGTCCTGGGCTCAGATGTACCCTTTCATTTCCCAGAGTATTATTGGCACCATGTGTTCGTGCTTGGAGATGGGTGCGACGTCATGCACGTCTATCAGGAGAGGCCTCTCTCTTGAATCCCTTTCTTGGTAATACTGGCTTTCTTCCTGGGATTGAGAATGAAGGGGTCTATCTATCTTGGGCAAATCGTGGATTAATGTTTGCTTTTCATTTATTTGATCCTGTTTCTCATGTTTTATTGGATTATGATACTTTGGCTCGTACTTATCAACTCCCAGCAAAACAATTTTTCGCTTACTTATAGGTTCGTCATTACTTGCAATCTTTCTCATGGAGCTCTGAGGTGTTAGCTGCTGAATCAAACTTTGCTACAAATATATTTGATACAGCGTGTATGACTAATTCAATCACAGGTTGGAAAAAGCTAGGGAAAAAATGTATTAAAGTTGCCTGTTTGGACTCTTTGGCAACTCGCTGGACTAATATGATAGAAATACAAATCACACCATCATATTTGAAATCCTGCTTTAAGGCGCTGTATGTGTCTTTACCTGACTTGGGATTACGGGAAGTCCAATTTAAAATACTTCACTGTTTTTATTATGATGATGTACATAGAAACAAAATGAAGTTGACATCTACTTCTTTGTGTAGTAAATGTGGAACAACGGATGGGATGTTATACCATCGATTGTTTACCTGTCCAAAATTAACAACCTTTTGGGACTCTGTGTTTCAGACGATTACTAAATGTACAAATGTGCCTATACCTGTTACCGGGCATATATTGTTGGCTAGCTCCCACTTGGTAGACTTACCTGGTAATAATTCAAAATGAAAATTTGAGCGTCTTGCTATTATGCTCGCATGTAGGACCATACTGGCGGACTGGACTGACCCAATAGCTATGCCTACTTTAGCAGCATGGACAAATAGAATGGTATTACTACTACTACTTTCTCAGTGGCACACGTAAACCTAATAAATTGTACTGTGCTTGTTGGCAAGCCTATTATGCGTTACTTCCAAAAGATTTACAAGCTGGGTTGATTGATACTGGTTATAAACATATCTGGTCTTAAATGGAGGTTCCTGTAATGGGTGGGAGAAATGTATGAATGGTATGTGACTGGGGTATGACTGTTTATAAAATAGAGAGTTATGTCAAGGAAAATATTTGCATGTAAAACTGGCAATCGAACACGTAAGCTGAATGACTTCTAAGTTTCATAGTATTGGCTCTGTTAGATATACTATGGTTTATGTATTGTGTTTTTGATTTCTGTATTTGTAAGCTGTGTTTTTTTGCATTAATTTAATTTATAATAAAAATTATTTTGAAAAAAAAAAAAGAGAAAAACAGATTTCTTTTTAAGATGGAACAAAAGTTTGTAATTAGCATTAGTGATCCAAGAGTTTATCATCTTGTCACTACAGGTCACAATAAGAAGCCAGGAAACTGGAGAGAAAAATGCTCAAGATAAAGGGGCAATTTTTGGACTGCAATCACTGATTGCATTTTCCAGTCTTCCTCTAGCTTTCTTGCACATATTTATTTGGAACTAGCCCCAAGTCCTTTTGGGGGGCAATACTCAAAGTAACCATGCTGGTGCAAACCCTGCAAGTAACTTTTTATCTGTGAGGTTTGTACAATATTCAAAACAAAACTAGGGAGGTAATTTTGCTTTGATTATTGCTCCCTCAATAATTACCTGTACTTGCCTTCTCTGCAGGTAATTTTTTTTTCTCACTTAACGCTCTGCATGCAGTTTGAATAATCAAAACCATGTGCGTTGTTCAATCCCTTGCCCTCTCTCCACTGCCGGGAATCCCTCTGTACAATGTGGGGTAGATTTTAAAAGAAGCGCGATCAGCCTACTTTTGCTTGCGCATCAGACTCAAGCAAAAGTACGCTGGATTTTAGTAGATACGCGCGGAGCCGCGCGTATCCACTAAAATCCTGGATCGGCGCGCGCAAGGCTATCGATTTTGTATAGCCTGCGCGCGCCGAGCCGCGCTGCCTCCCCCCGTTCCCTCCAAGGCCGCTCCGAAATCGGAGCGGCCTCGGAGGGAACTTTCCTTTGCCCTCCCCTCACCTTACCCTCCCTTCCCCTACCTAACCCACCCACCCGGCCCTGTCTACACCCCCCCCTTACCTTTGTCGGGGGATTTACGTCTCCCGGAGGGAGACGTAAATCCCCGCGCGCCAGCGGGCCTGCTGCGCGCCGGGCCGCGACCTGGGGGCGGGTACGGAGGGCGCGGCCACGCCCCCGGGCCGTAGCCACGCCCCGTACCCGCCCCCAAAACGCTGCCGACACGCCCCCGCAACGCCGCGCGCTCCGGCCCCGCCCCCCGACACGCCCCCCTCCGAGAACCCCGGGACGTACGCGAGTCCCGGGGCTCTGCGCGCGCCGGGAGGCCTATGTAAAATAGGCTTCCCGGCGCGCAGGGCCCTGCTCGCGTAAATCCGCCCGGTTTTGGGCGGATTTACGCGAGCAGGGCTCTGAAAATCCGCCCCTGTGTGTGTGTGTGGGGGTAATAACGCCTGCGTTGTACAGCGCTGTGCATATTTCTCCCTGCACCGAGGGTGGGAAATAATCAGCAACCCTGCATTTCTACAAGTAAAACCCGGTTTTGCCAGTGGAAATGACTTTGATTACTGCCCTCAAAGAACTCTGTCTGTTTCACGCTGGCCTTCTTTGACTCTGCCTCTCAACTGCAGATCCCAGCTTGTCTTGACCTCTGTTGATCTAAGGGGGTTCCCCCAGCCCATCTTCCTCAGGGGATAATGAAACAGTAAGGGCACGGGACCCGTGTTTCCACTAGATAATCTAGGCGGAGCCTAGAGAGGCAAAATTTTGGGGGCTGCAAAATCTCGCCAGCACAAGGCCCAGAGGGGGAAAGCCAATACTGTCAAAGAATGGGGCACTGCGCTGGAGCTGCCGCCAATAGGTAAACTGGGGGGGGGGGGCGGGGGAAGGGGGGTCACATGACCGAAGATTCGCCTAGGGCACCAAGTACTCTAGCACCGGCCCTGTAAGAGCAAGAGTAAAAGTCAATAGGCTTACAATGATCCTATGAAGTCTCCCGTTCTCTTTTCACCCTCCCTCCTCCCTACCACCTCTGCCTCTTCAAATTTGGACATTAGGCCCCCAGATTCTGCTTCGTTTCTCCTTGCACTTTAGCCGAGTGCCTTTGATGTTGTTTACAAAGCTACAGCGCAGATTTGAGCCTGTCAAAAATGTAAAAACATCTGGAAGTCGCTTTGATGCTGGGCTGTGGTATAGTTATAGCACCAATGTGTAATCTGAGGGTCAAAGGTCAGCGTGCGATAACCATGCTGCCTTCTTTTGTGTGGCGCTGAAGAGTGATTGGGAGTGGAAAGGGAGCACACAGATAACAAGCAGTAAATCGAGGAATAGGGCACAGCACAAAACCCTGAGACGGAGGTGTTTCCAAGGGTGGCAGGTTAGGTGCTGAGGCACAGAGAGAGAGAGAGAGAAGCCTGGAGGTGCCCCAGCAGTCTTATCTTAACAGGTTCTACCTCTCCCCAGGTGAAAATAAAACAATGTTTAGCATGTCGGTTTTACATGGCAAACACCAGTCGCTGATCTTTCATGCTGGATCTTACAAACAAGTGACAAACCGCATGCATGATTTACGCAAGGAGACATCAGATAAATGGAGCTGGAAGAGCCAGCCTCTCCGTAGGGGGACTCCCTTTTGTCCATGCCTCACACTTTCTCCTGCTCAGCTCCTCGTCTTTCGCTGTGCTTCAATGAACGCATTTCCCAAATTTCTACCCCAAATCTCCCTCCTAAAATTTTAAATGTAAAGCACAATGACATGAGTACATAAAATGTTGGAGGACAGACAGGGCTGGTGCTAGCTTTTTTGCTGCCCTTTACGAAAAATTACTGTGCAGCTCCCCCGCCCCCATTCATTTAGTGTGTGTCCTGGGCCCATCAAATAAAGCCCAGCTCCGTCCTGCAATCTATATTTTTAAAAACTAGCCCGCTCCAGAACCCATGGATAGGGAAGGGTATTAGGTAACTTAGGCAAATCTTACAGCCCTGCACACAAGCCACCTCTACCCACACATTCACACTCTTTACAGACACACACAATTCAATGCATTTATAACACATTTTACATGAAAAAGAACATTCAAAAGTACAGTCTTCCGATGCAATAATAACATTTACTACATGCATATTATATATACATGCACTCCTGTGGTGCTAACCAGAAAACTCTGCAAAAAAGACACTTGGAATTCCTATCAGGCCGATACAGTAAGGACGCGGTAGAAAGAGTGCGGTAGTGCCGGGCGCACCCTCGTTTGCCGCACACACAGTTCGGATCACATACCGCTCGATACAGTATTTAAATTAGATGCAAATGCAAGCCGCGTCCAAAGTGCGTCCAAGAAGCGTCCATGAAGTGCAATCCATTTTACTGTATAGAGCGCTATACGGCGCCTATACAGTAAAATGGGTGCGCAGGTACCTGTCATTTCAAATGACATTTGAAATGACAGGTACCAGGAAGTGGATGGTTCTCCTACGCTCGGGCATCAGGGATTGCCAGTCCTCTCTCCCCCCCTCCCGATGCAAGGCGCAGGGCGAAAATCGACTCGACATGTTATTAAGAAAATAGAAATTGTAACTAAAGTAAACTTACTGCATGCTTCCAGCAGCCCCAGTCCTCTCTCCCCCCTCCTCCCGAGGCGCCCACCGCGGCTCCCCTGCCTCCTGGGGGCAGCCAGCGGCGAAAGCGGATTCCAGCAGACCGGCGAAGGTGCATGAACGCACGTCCAATTTGGGCGCTCAAGGCACCTTCGCTGGCTTGAGCAGCCAAATGGGACGTACAGGCGGTGCGAGCTCTTCATGCCAAAAAAATTGCACCGGCAGGCAACTGGAAGATTGCCAGAGCGGCGGAGCCAGGGCCGGAGGGGGGGGGGTGCGCGGGAGGGGGCGGGGCGGCGGCTCCCCTACCTTTCCTGCATGGGGGCAGCTCCGGCTCGCCTGCCTGCCTGCCTCCCTCCGTTCCGCCGCTCACTGCCTCCCCAGCGCCATCTTGCAGCTTGTGACGTCACCTCTGACCCTTGAGCGCCCAAACGCAGGCAAAGGTGCATGAACGCACGTTCAATTTGGGCGCTCAAGCAGCGAAGGCGCATGAGCGAACCCTGTGAGCTCGGAGGTCCATCCGGGCGCTCAGGTCATGGTGTGTGAAATTTCACGGGCAAACTTTACCGCCTACCCTCTAACGCAGGGGTAAGGGTAGGCGGTAATTTAGCAGGTTAAAGACGCGGCTAAACTGCAGGTTAAAAAAGTGATAGTCAGGGCGCACGTTACTGTATGGGAGGGAATAGCTAATCGGAGCGTTTACATATCATATACAAGCCGCGGGCGGAAAGAGTTACCCGTTGATTTAAAGAAGCGGTAAGGATGGGTTAAAAGGGATAGTGAATCGCGGGTTGGACTTACGTGGCCAAATTGCGGGTACAAAGCGGGTTAGAAACGGGGTAATCGCGGCCGCGCTTTACTGTATCGGCCTGTATGGAATTAGACTTTCTGTAATGCATATTGGGAGTGAGCTTGGCCCTCAGAAAGCCATGAATAAACAGAATTACCATTACTATATAGTAAACCTCCCATACAAAAACAACCCTAACAATCTTATCTATGAAAAGGCAACACCTCACATATTACACCAGGCCCTAGAACACCAATAAAATTTATTAGGAAACTAGAATGTTATGGATCCTTACATAGAAATTACATGCTAGCAAAATACCTCACCTCAGTCACATATACAGAAAACATACAGACCCTGACCAAATACGGAATAAAAAGATCAAAAAGTATAAACTGAAACGTGCTGAGAAGAACTGAACTGAAACCCACAACAAGACAGCCTCTATATGCAGACACATGCACACAAACACAGGTTCTCAACACAAACTGGCTCTTACTCACTCACACACACTTACAAGGTCGCATATATACACACATGGCCTCTTCTTCATCCCACCACAGCCTCTTCTTCATCCCACCACGGCCCCTCAGTCTTTCTGTTGTCTTCTGCGTCCCCTTTCCCCCTTCATCGCTCCTGGCACCTGAAAAATAACTATAGTGTCGCAAGTGCCCTCCAGATATCCAGTCCAAAAAGGAAACCCCCAGCCTGCCACCGGCCCTATTCTTCCTTCCAGTACCCAAACACAAAAACAATGTCCCCCAAACCCTATTCCTTCATAAGAACATAAGAAAATGCCATACTGGGTCAGACCAAGGGTCCATCAAGCCCAGCATCCTGTTTCCAACAGTGGCCAATCCAGGCCATAAGAACCTGGCAAGTACCCAAAAACTAAGTCTATTCCATGTAACCATTGCTAATGGCAGTGGCTATTCTCTAAGTGAACTTAATAGCAGGTAATGGACTTCTCCTCCAAGAACTTATCCAATCCTTTTTTAAACACAGCTATACTAACTTCACGAACCACATTCTCTGGCAACAGATTCCAGAGTTTAATTGTGCGTTGAGTAAAAAAGAACTTTCTCCGATTAGTTTTAAATGTGCCCCATGCTAACTTCGTGGAGTGCTCCCTAGTCTTTCTACTATCCGAAAGAGTAAATAACCGATTCACATCTACCCGTTCTAGACCTCTCATGATTTTAAACACCTCTATCATATCCCCCCTCAGTCGTCTCTTCTCCAAGCTGAAAAGTCCTAACCTCTTTAGTCTTTCCTCATAGGGGAGTTGTTCCATCCCCTTTATCATTTTGGTAGCCCTTCTCTGTACCTTCTCCATCGCAATTATATTTTTTTTGAGATGCGGCGACCAGAATTGTACACAGTATTCAAGGTGCGGTCTCACCATGGAGCGATACAGAGGCATTATGACATTTTCCGTTTTATTCATCATTCCTTTTCTAATAATTCCCAACATTCTGTTTGCTTTTTTGACTGCCGCAGCACACTGCACCGACGATTTCAATGTGTTATCCACTATGACACCTAGATCTCTTTCTTGGGTTGTAGCACCTAATATGGAACCCAACATTGTGTAATTATAGCATGGGTTATTTTTCCCTATATGCATCACCTTGCACTTATCCACATTAAATTTCATCTGCCATTTGGATGCCCAATTTTCCAGTCTCACAAGGTCTTCCTGCAATTTATCACAATCTGCTTATGATTTAACTATTCTGAACAATTTTGTGTCATCTGCAAATTTGATTATCTCACTCGTCGTATTTCTTTCCAGATTATTTATAAATATATTGAACAGTAAGGGTCCCAATACAGATCCCTGAGGCACTCCACTGTCTACTCCCTTCCACTGAGAAAATTGCCCATTTAATCCTACTCTCTGTTTCCTGTCTTTTAGCCAGTTTGCAATCCCAGCACCTTTCTAAAAAGCCCCCCCCCCCCACAACAATTCCCCCCCCCTTTCTCCCAGGACAAGCAGGATGGTAGTCCTCACATATGGGTGACATCATCAGATGGAGCCCTGTCACGGAATACTTTTGTCAAAGTTTCTAGAACTTTGACTGGCACACTGAGCATGCCCAGCATGCCATTATCCCTGTGGCCACAAGGGGTCCCCCTTCAGTCTCTTTTTTTTTTGCGCAGCAAGTTGCCTCGCAGTTAGGAGCTCTGTGAGAAATTTCCTCACGGAAAAGTTCAAAGTTTATATTCCTAATTTCACCCTCACCGGGGTTCCCCATCGCGCTCTGTTCCCTCCAACGCTCGGTAAGTGCTTTTCCCGTGATTTGCAGTTGGTTCCCGGCGGCATACATCTCGGTGCCCGATGGTCACCGACCACACGCCACTTTTTTCGGCATGGCGATCGGGTTTAGAAAATGCCCCAAGTGTCCGAGGACAATGTCCATAATGGACCCGCACAATGTCTGTGTTTTGTGCCTAGGGCCCGCGCATGACGTCCATCGCTGCCCCAGTTGCGCACAAATGATCCCCAAAGGCCGGTGTGCCTGACTGGAGAAGATGAAGCATCTGTTTGCTTCAAAACACTTTGCTCAATCGACACCAGTACAAGTTGCATTGACTGGAGAGGGTCCATCTACTTTGGAGATGCCCCGCCTGGAACACTGTGGAGCGGGTGACCGGCTGTCACTGTTCCCTTCGAAGACATCGGCGGCGTCATCCTCGGTGCCGGAGAACCGGACCGAGCACTGCAGGAAACACCGTCACCGGCACGGAAGGGCATCTCCGCCTGATGCCAGCACTAATACCGCAGCGCCATCGAATTCCACCAAGCCGCCTGCAAAGAGGGCCTGGGGAGAGGAGCCCCCATCCTCCTCTGGACCCGGGACCCCGAGGCATTCCTCACCGATATCGGTGCTGGGTACTGAGCCTCCACAGACTCCTGTGGAGGCTCCAGTAATGCTTAGCCTGCCTCCTACCCCAGGCGCAGTGTTATCTACACCAGCCTTTAGGGAGGAGTTGGAAAGACTAGTCCAACAGGCAGTGCTGAATGCCCTTTGGGATTCCAGTCGCCACCGGCACTGGCCCCCATACTGGCATTGGAACCGGCGCCCTTGATGTTCGCACCACTCCTCGAGCACTTGGACACCCTCATCGGTGCCCTGCTGACTCAACCAGTGCCACCTGACATGCTGGCACCGAGTCAACCATCGAGGCCTCCACAACTTCTGATTCCCGTACCGGGTTCCTCGGGGGAGGAAGAGGCGACTTCCGGCCCGATCCCTGCATGTGAACCACCGATGCCGGAACCCGTTCCAGGACCATCGGGGCTAATGGTGCCTAAGCGCACCTCCTCTACTTCGGTGCTCTCGATGCCAGCACCACCTCCTTCGAAGCCGGTGCCACCTCCATCGATGCCACCTCGCCATCCATCAATGCCTTCCTGCCCTCTCGGCTTTGGCATCCTTCCTCCTCAGGAACCGCACCGGGAGAAGGAGAAACTCCCTATGATCCATGGGAGGATGCATACTTGGACCATTCCTCACAAGCTTCCGATGAATTGCTCTCAGAGCCTTCACCCCCGGAAGAAAGGCATCGTTCTCCTCCAGAAGACCTCTCCTTTGCCAGCTTTGTCAAGGAGATATCTGAAACTATCCCATTTTCATTGGTAACGGAGTAAGATGCTTGCCACAAGATGTTGGAGGTCTTACAGTTTATAGATGCTCCAAAAGAGGTAATGGCAATACCAGTGCACGAAGTTCTTCTTGACCTCTTGCACCGCCTGTGGGACCATCCGGGTACTATACCTCCAGTTAACAGAAAGACTGATGCCACGTACCTAGTCCAACAAGCCCCAGGTTTTCAAAAAAGCCAATTGCCCCACCATTCCGTAGTGGTGGAATCAGCCCAAAAGAAGGCTAAAAGATCCCATCCACACTCCTCTGCTCCTCCTGGAAAGGAACAGAGGCACTGGATGCATTGGGGCACAGTCTTTCACAGGCCCGTGTTAATAGCGTGAATATCAGGGTACCAATTATACATGACCCAATATAATAGGATTCTCTGGAAACAGGTCCAGGAATTCGCAGAGACCCTACCACAGCAACATCAAGAGATCTTGACCTCCATCCTACAAAAAGGATTGGAAACAGGTAAACATGAGGTTAGAACTGCTTACGACTCTTTTGAAACAGCATCCAGAGTTTCGGCAGCGGGCATCAGTGCTAGACGCTGGGCCTGGCTCAAGGCCTCAGACCTATGCCTGGAAGTGCAGGACTAACTTGCAGATCTCACCTGTACAGGAGAAAACCTGTTCGGGGACAAGATTCAAGACGCAGTGGCCCAGTTAAAGGACCATCACCCTAAATTCCTTCCTAAGGTGGTAACGAATTTCCACTTAAACCAATCTATTGTCTTGCTCACTTTCTTTCCAAGGCCTCACACTCACCCAGGTGAGCGAGCTCTGCACACCTTGGACTGTAAATATGCACTTGCATTTTACTTAGACTGCACCGCATTCCACAGGAAGTCCACCCAACTCTTTGTTTCTTTTGACAAAAACAAGCTTGTAGTTGCAGTGGGCAAGCAGACTCTCTCCAACTGGTTGGCATACTGCATTACATTCTGCTACCAGCAAGCAGGCCTTCCACTTCAGGGACGAGTGAAGGCACACTCAGTCAGGGCCATGGCAACGTCAGTAGCACACTACCGTTCAGTACCGATTGCTGACATCTGCAGGGCTGCAACGAGGAGCTCTCTCCACACCTTTGCAGCCCACTTCTGTCTTGACAAAGCTGGACGACAAGACTCTGGTCTTTGGCTAGTCCATCCTACAGAACTTATTCCCAGTGTAAAATCCCAACTCGTCCTACCTCAACCTGCTGTGAATTTCAGGCTGCCTCATCATAGCCAACAGCACCCCAGTTGTTGTGCCTGTTGCACAGGTTGTGTGCTGGTTGGCCTGCTTTGATATGAGACAGCCTGTAGCTTGCTATTCACCCATATGTGAGGACTACCATCCTGCTTGTCCTGGGAGAAAGCAGAGTTGCTTACCTGTAACAGGTGTTCTCCCAGGACAGCAGGATGTTAGTCCTCACGAAATCTGCCTGCCACCCTGCGGAGTTGGGTTCAATACCGTTTTCTTATTTTATTTTTCTCTCGTACTTTTTGCTACAACGAGACTGAAGGGGGATCCCATGTGGCCACAGGGTTAGTGGTATGCTGGGTATGCTCAGTATGCCAGTCAAAGTTCTAGAAACTTTGACAAAAGTATTCTTAATAGGAGGGGGGAAATTAACAATTGGGGTGAAAAGTAAACTGTATTATACAATATAACCGGGGAGAGAGGGTAAAGATGGTAGAGGGGGAGACTGAAAGTTAATCAACAACTAAGGAGAACAGTAAAATACATTATTCAATATAACAAGACAAATAACTAAGAGGGGATATAGGGTAGGGGGGGGGTGTCTAAAAAGTAAGATATGAATGAAATGGGGGGAGTCTAGAGAGTAAGTTCTGAAGGAAAGGAGTGAAAGTTATGTAGGTGTGGAGAGGATAGAAGGATAAGAAAATGAAAGAAAAAAGAAAGGACAGATAAAAGGGGAGGATAATGTCAATAGGGTAGAGGATACAAGGCAGAGAAGGCATAAAGTGGGTAGGAAGGGTGCAGGGTGGAGACAAATGGGAAGGTTACAGGTAAAAGACAGGGGTATCTAATATGAGGTGATGAGGGTGACAGGGGTGATACACTTTGAATATGATAAACTCTTAAAACCTAATCTGGATATGCCCGTTTAAAAAGCTAGGTCTTTAGCTTTTTTTTAAATTTCACTGTGCAAGGCTCGAGGCGGAGTTCAGGGGGCCTGGTATTCCAGAGGGCAGGGCCTGCAACAGAAAGTGCTCGCTCCCTCGTGGAGGTAAAGTGTGGGTTCTTAAGGGAGGGAACATGAAAGGTACCTTTGTGGGCAGTTCTGGTGGGGCGGTTGGAGGGGAGGAAGCGGAGCGGCTCTTCAAGCCAATGAGAGTTGTGATTGTAAAGGGTTTTGTGGGTGATGGTGAGGGTTTTGAAAAGGATGCGAAAGGATATAGGGAGCCAATGGAGAGATTTGGAGAGGAAGTGGGTCATTTCCCATGTGAATCCTGTGTTATGTGCCCGCAAGCACATTCCAATAGTAACATCCCTTTATGCAAATTAAAAAAATATAAACCGATTGTGAAAATGTCTTGCATGTCAAACAATGTAGTTTACGCAATATGGTGTCCTTGTGGACTCTTGTACATAGGGAAGACGACGAAGCAATTAAAAACGCGCCTGATTGAACACAAGAGTGCGCTCAAACGAAATAAGATAGAAGCGCCATTAGTCCAACATTGCATGGAACAAGTCCACCCATTTGAGAGTCTGTTTTGTACAGTTTGGAAGTGGTCGAACAGGATGAACGAGGAGGCAACATAAATTTGAGGCTTCTACAACGTGAGCAGAGATGGATTTTTAAATTAGATACTGTCTCTCCCGCAGGCCTAAACAAAGAAGTAGACTGGTCCGTGTATATGTAGGTTCTTGCTGATTGGCTGGTCTGACATCCCTGACAAATGTATAAGTACCTGACTTCCGGTAAAGGTGAACGAAAGTGTTTGGGCGCCATCTTTTTACCTGTGTGAGGTGCTGGGTTAAGCTGGGATCAGCTATAACGTAAGTCTCTTGTGAGTGGAATGTTTAAAAAGATTTTCTTTAAAATTAACGAGGAAAGGTGATCAAAATGATTTTTATTGTAGGAACAAGTTAAGTCCCCTGAAGCAGGCGTGAGTTTCACACCGAAACATTGTCAATGTTGGGCAGGCAAGAATAAGAAACATGAATAGAGACGGTGACAGCAGCAGTAAAATAACAAAAAATGAGATAAGTTGTTTCAAGATATGAAGTAGTAGAAATGAGATAAGCTGTTTTAGATTATTAAGATACTCACTGAAGGGTATTTTAAAAGGGTAATCCTTAGAGTAGATTTCACTTTTGGTATAAAGGTAAAAACAATGAACAGGATGAAGTAAATGATGTTATAAAAGTGCGAATAAATGAGAGGGGTTGTAGCCCTTTGTGGGAAAGAGCCCTGGAGATTGAAGTACTTAATACTCTGATACCGAATGCTGGGATTTTAAAAATTAATCAATAATTTATTACTGTATTTTACAGTTTCCCTCATATGTTTAATAATTATTTTTTGGGTATTGCAAACTGAGGAGTATTGCCAGTGACTTTTGAAAATAAATAGTAGAGTGACATAACATTCACTACAGTCTCTCTCTCTCGCTCCCTCTCTTTTTCTCTTTCTCATATGAAGTGGGAGCCAGAGTAGTAGCCATTTTCCAAAATGGCACAGACCGGGGGGACAGTCAGAGGAGCTTTTTGTAGCAAGAGGGTGTCTCGAGAGTAGGGATTGGGTGGTCCACTGGACCACCAATGCCAATTTTATTCAAAATGGGGGAGGGGACCTGGTCTCCCGGACCATTTGTTTTTTGTGAAGGTATGAGGTTGGGGGTAGGGCAGGACTTCCGCCTTTTGTACAAATTGCTTTTTTTTTTTACTCTTCTAATAACTACAGGTCACCTACAAGGGTGGAAGAGGGGTGGGATGGAGGGTCTAAAGCAGACCCCCAGGAGTTTTAATAATTTCTGGGGGTAGATGTTCTGGGCCGAGCAGCCCCTTTAAAGCTAGGCTATGGGTGCATCGGGACATGCATTGACATCCTGATGCACCCATGGGAAATTAGCTACAATTTCTGAGTTGTAGCTATTTTCTAGTCAAATAATGCAGCTTACAAATTTTTCAGCAAGCTGCATTATTTGATTATCATGCTAATGAGTTTATTTGCATATGTGCAGTGACAGATAACTCAAAGCATTTGAAATACTCCACATTATCCCCGCATTAGACCATTTACTGTGCCAAAACAGCATTTTTCGCACAGTAAATGACCTAACGCGGCTTAGTGAATGAAGGCCTTAGAATGTGAGCCCTCTGGGGACAGGGAAATAACTACGGTGCTTGAGTGTAATTTGCTTTGAAATGCCTGAGAAGCATTTGGATTGGGTGCCAGGAGGGAAGAAGAGGGATTAGAGCTTGAGAAAGGGTAGATGAGTGACGGCCTACCAGATTTAGGCCTACAATTACAGCGCCTAGCTTTGTCCAGCCATGTTTAGCCATTTAGCATAGAAGATCATGCAAACAGCTAAATTTGAAAAACCACACCGAGGCCTCTTCATCTGGCCCCTTTTTTTCATTTCATTTAATAAAGAAAAATGGATGAATTAGCAGAAATTTCAGAACTTGTGAACCATAATGTCATTGTCGGGGCTTCAACTCTTTTCACAAACATTCCTTTCAGCCTTTCAGATAATGCAATAATCGTTAAAAACATATTCTGATGAATCTCACAGCAAAGTGGCAGCTTGCACTAAAAGAAGTCCAAGAGCTGAAGCCGTCCCAATCGATGCTACTGCTTCCAAGTTTCAGATTTGTGCTAATTCAACAATTTTTCTGTGTTCAACCATGTGTCCAACATATGCTCTTTCTGTGTAATTGCAATTAAGCATATTTTACATGTTTGCAAACAAGACTTTCCCTGAAGCCAAGTTTTAGACATTTAGGAAGGGAGCTGAGGAGACTGTGGCTGAATCCATTCGCATTTTTGGTGCTTGTCATATACTGTTTTAACCCATTTCCCCAGGCTCTATGCCTGGTTGTTAAACTATTGTCTCCTCATTCTTCTTTTCACCACACCCAGAATGCAACAAGCATTTCCCTTGAAGCTTTCTATCTCTCTTAACCAGAATCCAGTCATGTTTTATAAAATTCTGCTTCTCTTTCTTAGAGGTTACAGTTTATGATTATATAAAACAATAGTGTATTTGAGCCATAGCAAACACCGAACAGAGCAAACATCTCTGGTTAATTCTATTTCCTAAAAATGTATGGGTGTATGGGAGGGGGTTGATCAAACACCACACATGAAGGATTCACTCTTACTACAAATACAGTAACGAAGATAAATGCGGAATAAAACAAGTCTGATTAACTGTAAACAGGGTTCTCTTTACACAGCAGAATAAATCAGCCATTACACGTGGGTGATATCATATGATGGGGCCGACATGGACCCAGCGCTCAAAGCTCAGTAACAATCTTACAGGATTCCCTCAGTCTCTTCCAGATCTTAAGCTTTAGTGAGGTAGTTGACTCTCCAAGGAGGTGGGCAGGTATTAAGTATGAACAATTCATCCTGCTTACCTGTTTCCAGGTAAGCAAATTTACTTTCTCCATCGATATGCAGATATGAATTAGCCAAAATCGTGGGGAGCCCCAAGTTGAGGGTTTCATTGTGGAGCAAAAGACAATCTGGCCCCACCAGGATGAGAGTGGACTATTGGGTGAACAGGCTGTGCAGAATTTCTTATCCAAAGTTCCTGCTTCCTCTGGGCATGCTGTACAGACAGTAGTGGGGCATGAAGGTGTGAACATATGACCAAGTGGCAACTTTACATATGTCGTTAATAGAAGTAACCATGGCTCTCACTTGATATGTCAGCCAGCCAGCACGTAACAATGTGCTATACAGTCCACTAGACAACTGGAGAGAGTTCGTTTGGCAACTGCCCTTCCCAATCTATTGGGATCAAAGGATACAAATAGTGGAGAAGCTTGAGGGTGAGGATGAGTCCTCTTTTGGTAGTACACCAGAGCTCTCTTATAGACCAAGGAGTGAAGAGTCCATTCTTCTTTGTGTTCATGAGGTCACGGAAAGAATGATGGCAACACAATAGCTTGGTTAATGTCAATGGAAGGAACTTAAGGTGAGTTTTTAGAGCAATGTTGTCAAAAAACTGAAGATATGGTGAATATGAAACTAGAGCCTGCAATTTGCTTGCTCTTTGTACTGAAGTGACAGCAACAAGAAACACTACCTTCCAGGTGAGAAATGTCAAATCCACACACTCAAGAGGTTTCATGAGTTAAGCTAGGACTTTGTTGAGGTCCCAAGGCACTGGGGGTTTACTGACCAGAGGTTTACTGTAGAAAGCTACAGACCAGGGGACAATTGCTTACCTGCACCCAATACAGCCCGAGGGAGACTGTAGCAGGCTCCAGCTAGCTACCCAACATCTTAACCATCTGACCTCCGGGGACCTTAAAAAGCGGCGAGCAGAGAGAAGCTTCTATTACCTTCAAATGAGGCGGTTCCCACATTGATTCCCACTACTGTTACCTCTGTAGTGGGAGAAGCTTACTGTGCTATTCCTGATCCTGTACAACCTCCTTCATCTGGAGATAGGGATATGTTGGCTACATCTGCTGAGGCCTGGGGACAAAAGGAGAAATAAATATTAAAGCAAGTCCCGTGGACCACAGAAAAAGCGATTCAACATGGTCCCACATGAAGTTAAAACCTCTTCCACTTGAAACTTTAGGATCTTCTGGTTGAAGGCTTTGTAGCAGAAATCAGGACATCCTCCCCCTTCTTAGGATGGAATAAGGATGTGACTAATCTGTATTCAATATTCATCCCATGAGGGCCAGTGATCAGCATCCCCAAGGGAACTGGAGACTGACTGGACAGATGGATGAGATATGGATACCATGCTTGCCATGGCCAAGCTCTTCCACTTGAAACTTTAGGATCTTCTGGTTGAAGGCTTTGTAGCAGAAATCAGGACATCCTCCCCCTTCTTAGGATGGAATAAGGATGTGACTAATCTGTATTCAATATTCATCCCATGAGGGCCAGTGATCAGCATCCCCAAGGGAACTGGAGACTGACTGGACAGATGGATGAGATATGGATACCATGCTTGCCATGGCCAAGCTGGAGCTATGAGGATTGCCTTGTCCTGAACTGTCCTGCCAATGAGAGGAATTGGCGGGTACATATAGAGTAGACTGACATTTGAGTCTTGCATGAAAGCATCGTGAGCTAATCTGTATTTGCTCAAATACATGGAGCAACTCCTTGAGCTCTAAAGTGAACAGGCTGCTTATCAGTGTGCCTCAACAAAGGAACAAGCTGTTCACAATCTCTTGATCCAAGCACTGCTCTGCTGAGATGGTCCAGCAGTGTATTCTGGATTCCCAGAAAGTCACCTGGAGATGCATGTTGTGATGACTGGGCCACAACCATATTCAGGGGACCTCTTCGTAGAGGGCATACAAGCATGTGCTTCCTTGCTTGTTTGAATAGAAGATGGCCACCTGGTTGTCTGTCTGAATCAAGATTCTCTTGTCCGAGAGCAGATAGGAGAAATTCCTTAGAGCATAATGAATGATTTGTAACTCCAGAATGTTGATTTCTCAGTTACTTTCCACTAGGCACCATGAACCCTGGGTGACAGACCTATCGTTAGAACCTCTGGAGAAATGTCCGCATCTTGGGAGTCAATAGAATAAAAGCTGGAGCAGTTGATTCCACCATCTTCAGAGGCCCCACTGCAGACCTCGCATGTGCAGATGAGTCAAGGTAACTTAGCAGAACACTCTCAGCTGCCGATTGGCCAAACGAAACATCTTGTACTGGTAGTGCACGCCTTCCATCACAAATCTGAGGAACTTCTTATGAGTGAGTTGAACCGGGATGTGCACATAAACATCTTTCTGCCGATCTCTAGCGGGCAGCTGCTGTGGCAGAGGAGGAGCCCAATTCTCTGGAAAAACTGATATCTATAGGTTTAGCTGGAATTTCGGGGTGTGGTGGTCTAACCTAGCCCAGGACCTTTGCATCCAGGACTACACTGGCAAAGCACCATACATTAACACTAGCTACCACAGATGTGAGTAAAATTTCCAGCATTAAGAAAATATGAGTTAAACCTTCAGGATTTTAACTCACTTCCCTGCATTGGGGAGTAATAGCTAATGCCTTCATTAACATAATGTTTACATATAGATGCACTAAATTGAAATTGCATGGAAATTTTTACTCCCATTTGTGTGCACATTTTTGTGCACTAAAATCCTTATTAAATCATGAGTAAATTTAAATTTTTTGTGCAGAATTCCCCATCCGCTATCCACCCTCCCTGCGCCATCTGCACCAGCTCTCTCCATTCCCTGGCTCAACCTCCCCCCCCCCCCCCCACCCCCCCACAGCTCATTCTCTCCCTTTCCCAGATTCAATCATCTCCATCTCTCTCCTCCCAGATTTGAACCTTCCCAGCTCTCTCTCTCCCCTGGACTTGATCTCTCTCTCTCTCTCTCTCTCTCCTCTCACCCCAGGGTAATTTATGAGCTCAATCTTGCTCTAACCACCTCCTCAAGGCTCAAACCCCTTTCCCTCACCTTATTGATCTCTCTCTCACACTGCTCCACACAGGCTCAACCTCCCCTCCTGTAGTTCTCTCTCTCTTCCCCCCAACTCCTAACAAAACCCCTAATTTGCTTTCTCTGCATTCTCTACCCCCAGTTCTTTCTCCACCGTCCAGCAAGATCCCCAGCTTTCTCTCTATTCTGGCCACTGCCCTTTCTCCCAGGCTCCAAACCCACTTCTCCCTGTCTATTTTAGCTGCGCAGGCCGGACACTCCTGTAGCCTCCTTTGTCTTCTGCCACCTAAGCTAACACTGCCTCTGTGGCTTCCTCCTTCTGGCAGCAGGGCTAATGCCAATGTTGACACTCCTTACGGCTTTGTGGGCTAAAACTAAAGCTTCTTCCTTTTGGCCCGAGAAGCTAACACTGCTGGATCCTGGTCCTCATGCTCAGTTCTGCACAGAAGGGGGAACCATTCGCAAATTCTGTGTTCCATTGTTGTGGTTCTGCATTACCTTACAAATCTCCTACACAGTGATACACACACTGTTCATCCAACAGAAATATAAAGTAATTAACTTCTATGGCAGACAGCAACTGTCCAAGAAAAGACAGGAAACAGCATGGCTGGTATAGCACCTTCACATAAGTAGAATAAAATGTCAGCACAAAAAAAAGCTTTTTTATAGCTATTACTTAATGTTTCAATAAAAAGTATGCAATTGGACTGAATTCCTAAAACCTTTTTTTTCCTGAAAGATGATCGCACAAACTTTCATTCAGAAGACAAAGTTGCCAAAAGAAACAAAGGTAGGGGTGTGTGTGTGTGTGGGTATGACTTTTATAAACTTTGTTGAAAGCTTTTTTGATATCTTCTACATCGTTATTCAGCTGAGATACTCCATCAGGAACTCGTGTAAGTCAACTTTCCAGGGGAACTCCTGCCACTGCTTCACAGGAAACGTTAATATGCCGGCTGGCTGACAGCCAAAAAGGAGAAATCTTCCAAGATAGATATGGAAATGGCACTTAATCAGTGTGAACTCTGAGAGGATTTGCAGGAGATTTACTGCCAGCCAAATAGGTAGAGAGTGCAGTGGAAAAACTGGCTCTCTGCAATAATTTCACGATGTATGTGGTATGCACATTGGTGCTGATGTAAATCATACAAGGAGAGCTGGGAAGAGAAAGTAAAAAGCCTCACGATTTTTTTTCCCATAGAGCAAAAAAATGAAAAATATACCCACGTATTGTAAAATAGTAACTAAAGAGGCTTTGCTGAAAGAACCATTCCTATTTCCCTGATCTTTAAATAGAAATTTTTGATCAAGGCACCAAAAGGTTCCCAATATAAATGCAAGAAACAACACACAGCAAGGTTGCAACACTTTCCCTTTAAACATATGACATATTCATTGTGGAGATTCTGAAAACCTGACTGCCTAAGATGTGTTCTCAGGACTGGGTTGAGAACCCCTGCTTTACCCAATATGGCTGCTCTCGCTGCCGCCTCTCAGAGCTGCCCAAACTTGTCCTGGTGACCCTACAACCAAATTTTCGGAGTGTATATGGCTGCTATAAAATAGCCTGGGGCTCTGTGCGTGTAAAAGCACGTGCGTAACTCGATTTTGCACATATTTTTTACATATACTGTCAAATGGCGTTCAGGGGCAAGGGTGGCAGCATTGGGACTACCATACTTACCTTATTTTCAAAAGTAGGAGTGTAGGCTAACCCTCATAAGCAACAGCCTATAAAAAGCAGGTATTAACTTTGTGCTGGTGTTTTTATACAAGCAAAGGGTGCTTACTCGAACATACTCAAAGCAACATCAGTTCGCTCTGCAAAAGCTTTACCCCTACCTGCACAGTTATAAAATTACCCTCTAAGAAGGTAATTTTCAAAGGCATTTCTGTGGGTAAAACAGTGCTCTCTACCCACGGAATTGCCCTGTTATAAAACTGCCTACCCAACATGCAGGTAAACTCATGTAATGTATGAGCATATGTTTACCAAACTGAACAGAGGTGACCCCAGGGGGGCAGGGCTGGGGAGATGTGTGCATGGACATGCATATTTTTGCATTTTCAGAAGTATGCATGTAAATTTTCCTGGAAAAAAAAAATTGACTCACAAATCAGTGGGGGTAGCCATGCACGTTAGATTTAGTGGGATAATTTTCAAAGCAACATTACACGCGTATTTGATTCCTAATTCAAGTGGTTTATTTCAAAATTACCCCCAATATATTTTTGGCACACCCCAGAAGTTGTATGTCTTTGAACTGGGTTGTCCGTAATACAGGTGACCACATTGACTTCATTTTCTGTTTTGTTTTATATTTCTGAAATTGTCAAAAAAAAGTGTTTAAAAAATATATATATACAGTGTAAGTCTCCAGCTATGTGTGGCTGATATTGTATGTTCAACGAAGAATTGGTGAAAGACGCCATTTAATCGCAGCTAAGTAACGTCTTGCGTGGTCTGAACATATATTAAGAAGCCGAGAATGGCACATTGGAATTAAGAAAATAAATGAATCATGGTATGAGTGCATTAGAATATTTTATACATTTCACAGCATTTTACACATTCTAAAAAAAGAGGTGGAAAGTGGGTGCGTTAATGATTAAAAACCACAAGGATGGGATAACTTTGTGTGTTTCCTGCCTTAAGAACATATGAAACCACTGGGGCCGATTTTAAATCCTACGCGCGCGGGGTACATTTGTGTGCGCTACCCGGCGCGTGCAAATGTACTCCTGATTTTATAACATGCACGCGTTGCCACGCGCATGTTATAAAATCCGGGGTCGGCGCGCACAAGGGGCTGCACACTTGTGCACGCCGAGCCCTAGGGGAGGCCCGATGGCTTTCCCCATTCCCTCCGAGGCCACTCTGAAATCGGAGCGGCCTTGGAGGGAACTTTCCTTTCGATCCCCCCCACCTTCCCCTATTTAACCCACCCCCCAGCCCTACCTAAATCCCCCACCTACCTTTGCTGTCAAAGTTATGCCTGCCCGAGGCAGGCGTAACTTGCGCACGCCGGCCAGCTGCTGGCACGCAAACCTCCGGCACGGCCGCTGTGCAGGAGGACTCGGGACTGCCCCCGGACCGCCCCTTTTACAAGCCCCAGGACATACGCGCGTCCCGGGGCTTGCGCGCGCCGACGAGCCTATGCAAAATAGGCTCGGTGCGCACAGGGGGGGTTTTAAAGAGTTACGCGCGTATCATACGAGTCCCACTGTCGCTCCTTGTGACCTTGGGCAAGTCACTTTACCCTCCATTGCCTCAGGTACAAACTTAGATTGTAAGCCCTCTGGGGATAGGGAAATACCTACAGTACCTGAATGTAATCTGCTTTGAAGTGCTGAAAAAAGTGCGAAAAGTGGAATATAAATCTAAATTTAAAAAAAAAAAAAAAATCTACCCCACTACCTTTCACATTATATAATTTATGAACATTCTGTAAGATGAATATTTTGCAGTGAGATTTATTAGTATATACTGGATTCTGTAATATTTTGATATTGTATGTCAGCACAATACAGCCTCAGGGCAGCATCGCCAACCCAGATGCCTTTTGAATGTTTATTTAATGTTTCCTTTCTGTGCTTTCCTCAAAAAATATTAGTTGGTCATTTTCTTTTCCTTTCACTAATGGCTGTCGCTTCTCTGCCTCATCACAGGCCATTTGGCAGATGAATCACTTTTACTTTCTAAAACTAGAATGTTTGCATATTTACTACCTTTAATTGGACCATGGAAGTCCCTTTAGTAGACATGACTGTAAGGCTGAAGTAGGGAAGCCTTGCAACACATCTGAAGAAGGGCTGTTTGTGGTCTCAAAAGCTCATGCATCACATCTTTCTGTTGATCACAGCCATCAAAGATATGATAGAAGTCTATAAAATCAAGAGTGGAATCAAATGAGTAAATGTAAATTGTTATTTGCTCTTTCAACAAATACAAAGACTAGGGTACACCCTATGAAGTTTGCAAGTTGCACATTCAAAAGAAATTGGATAAAATTATTTCATTCAACACACAATTAAGCTCTGGAATTCATTACCAGACATTGTGGTTAAGGTTAGTGGTTAGTGTTAGTGTATCTTGGTTTTAAAAAAGTCTGGACAAGTACCTAGAGAAGTCAATAAACTGTTACTAACCATTATTTATCACTGCATGATAGAATCATGGGATCTACTTATTGTCTGGGATCTTGCTAGGTACTTGTGACCTGGACTGACTGCTGTTGGAAACAGGATTCTGGGCCTGATGGATGCTTGGTCTGACCCAGGATGGCAAATTCTTATGTTCTTAATTCTATTAAGCCAAGCTCAAAGAGAAACATCAACTCTATATTACTTATAAGTATTCTGTTTTTAAAGAAAACCAGAAAGCATCTGGTATCCAGCCCCCAGAAAACACAAGAATGAAAGCATTTTCTAAGAGACTTGCATCCTCTTTCCTATCATGACTTACTGCTAATGTACTTGGAGGTGGGAAATGGGGTAACGCAGAGGGCTGCACATGAATATTCACCAGATGGAAACCATTAAGCAAAAACAACTTTGCAAGAGAAGATAAATAAAAACAAAAGTTAAATACTTAGAAACGGCAAAAAATAAACCAAAAGGAAAATAAAATGCTGCAGTCTATCTAATCTAACAGCTCTGCTTGGTCTATGGAGCAACATAAACTGTAATTGGAAATGAAAGATAGAAAACAGATTCCAATAGAATACAGAACTATCCCCACTGCAGCTCAGCATCAGGACATGGAGTAGTATTGCAATATAGCATGGCAGGCAACTGGGGAGGCACCTCTTATTTTGAGAGCTGGGAAGAAAAAACTGCCCTGGAATCCAGGTTGTGAGGCCTATAAAGCACAGTGACAGGAAAGTTGAACCAATATTTGGATGATGGAAGATAATATTAAATACTCATTAAATAATACCTGAATAAAAAAAAATAAATGTATACATATAAATTTAAAAAATAAATCACTAACACCAACAAGTTTTGCCAGTAATCTAAAATCACAATTAATGAAAAATACATTAAAAGGACAAATGCCTGGATTGTGCCAAACATTCATAGGCACTGAATTTCTTTTATTTATAGCTTTTATCTAGCACCCCATTCAGGGTGCCTCATACAATAAATACAAGGATAGAACCAGGGAAAATTACAAAACAATGCAAGAAGAACAGATAGAAAAAGTGGCATTGTATCATAAAAGTCAAGCCTAAAGTAGGTTTTCAACACAGATGAGAAACTAGGGTAAAAGGTTCATGAATATTAGAGTGCAGTTAATTCCACTGGAAAGGGGGAAGAAGGAAGAAGTCACCAAAGCGTGAAGATGCCTGCTTGATTTGAGGAGTAGGGAAAAGTGCCCAAAATTAAAATTGGAGAGAAGAAGCAGCAGACTTAGGGGGTCATTTTTCAAAGCGATCGCACGCGAAAAGGGGCGGCGTCAAGACTGAAACAGGAGGAGTCGGGGCGGCACCGGGGCGGACACCGCGAAGACAGCGTGGACGGCGAAAAGGTAAGGAGCCTTTTCGCTGCCTATTTCGCGCCCAATAGCACCACCTTTTATGATGGCGCTATTGGGTGCGAAAGCCGGCAGCGATCGCACCACAGAGGTGAGATCGCTGCCAGCTATCGCAGGCTCGCCCCCCTGCACCGCGGGATTCACGATGCCGCGGTAGGTTAGAAAATCTAGGCCTTAAAGAGGTAAGGAAGAGCCAAGCCATGATGCATGTGAAAACCAAGAGGTCCATATTCAAAAGCCATTTAGACGGAGAACTCAGAAGTTATCCGTCTAAATGGCAAAATAGGCATATATAGCCATTTATATGGCTAAATTATAGCCGGATGACTATTTATTCGGCTATAATTTAGCCAGATAAAAAAGGGGCATTTCAGGGGTATTCTGTGGAGGGGTTAAGTTATCCGGTTAACCTAGCTGAATATCCAGTATATCTAACTAGGTTATCCAGCCTTGTATGAACATAAGAACATGCCATACTGGGTCAGACCAAGGGGCCATAAAGCCCAGCATCCTGTTTCCAACAGTGGCCAATCCAGGCCATAAGAACCTGGCAAGTACCCAAAAACTAAGTATATCCCAGGATACTGATGCCAGTAATAGCAGTGGCTATTTTCTAAGTCAACTTGATTAATAGCAGATAATGGACTTCTCCAAGAACTTATCCAAACCTTTTTTAAACTCAGCTACACTAACTGCACTAACCACATCCCCTAGCAACAAATTCCAGAGCTTAATTGTGCGCTGAATGAAAAAACTTTCTCAGATTAGTTTTAAATGTGCTACATGCTAACTTCATGGAGTGCCCCCTATTCCTTCTATTATCTGAAAAAGTAAATAACCAATTCACATTTACCCGTTCTAGACCTCTCATGATTTTAAACACCTCTATCATCAAAATTCTGAAGTCACAGAGGGTAATCTGAGGATTCAGGGAGACTAGCTAGGAGGAAATAAAGACGGTTTGTAGGAGGAGATAACAGGAACAAAGGTGAGGGAAGAACACATTTTATGAACATTAAATAGTTGTTGGAAAAAGAAGGAACAAATAGTAAAGATGTGCATTGCGAGACAAGGATCACGTGCGACCCTAAATGTTTTAGAGTGTGCAGGCCAAAACATTTCATTCTGGGTTTTTTTGGGGAGGTTTGCACCTGAATTCTGTTTCACTTGGGGGCTTTATTTTGTTTTTTTAATTTGTTTTGGAAAATAGTGCATGCTACTTGCTGAAATAAACAAAAATGAAAATTTCAGCAGGATTTTTTTGTTTCATTGCGTTTTTTTTTCATTTTGTTTTCAAACACATAGGGGCGGATTTTCAGAGCCCTGCTCGCGTAAATCCGCCCAAAACCGGGCGGATTTACGCAAGCAGGGCCCTGCGCGCCGGGAAGCCTATTTTACATAGGCCTCCCGGCGCGCGCAGAGCCCCGGGACTCGCGTAAGTCCCGGGGTTCTCCGAGGGGGGCCTGTCGGGGGCGTATCGGGGGCGGGCCCGGTCGTCGCGGCGTTTCGGGGGCGTGTCGGCAGCGGTTTGGGGGCGGGTACGGGGGCGTGGCTATGGCCCGGGGCGGTCCGGGGGCGTGGCCGCGCCCTCCGTACCCGCCCCCAGGTCGCGGCCCGGCGCGCAGGAGGCCCGCTCGCGCGCGGGGATTTACGCCTCCCTCCGGGAGGCGTAAATCCCCCGACAAAGGTAAGGGGGGGTTTTAGACAGGGCCGGGTGGGTGGGTTAGGTAGGGGAAGGGAGGGGAAGGTGAGGGGAGGGCAAAGGAAAGTTCCCTCCGAGGCCGCTCCGATTTCGGAGCGGCCTTGGAGGGAACGGGGGTAGGCTGCGCGGCTCGGCACGCGCAAGGCTATACAAAATCGATAGCCTTGCGCGCGCCGATCCAGGTTTTTAGCAGATACGTGCGGCTCCGCGCGTATCTACTAAAATCCAGCGTACTTTTGTTTGCGCCTGGAGCGCAAACAAAAGTAGGCTATTCGCGCGCCTCTTAAAATCCGCCCCATATTGCATATCCCTCAATATTCTGGCTCATTCTGTTTGGGGCTGAAGAAGGAAATGTTGGTTACCAAAAGCTAATCAAGAAATGTATTAAATTAGTCCAATAAAAAAAGTATCACCATATAATTTTTGTTTTGTTATTGACCTTTATTTCCGAGCAGAGTCAGAAAAGGCAAAAAGACTGAATGCACATGACAGTGCCAAGTTGGCACAATTCTTTTTGGATGCTTGGAAACATTACTATATTGCCTTTGTTCCTTGTTATGATGATTAGCAAAATTGTACTTCTTAACTTTGCTTGCCAGCAACCACTGATATAAAGACAAAGCTACCTGAAGGTGAAGTAAGGAATGGTAATAATATTGCATCTCATACTGGACATAGATGCACATAGAAGAAAAAGACAAATGTGGGAATGAGCCTGTAGGATGGGATGTATAAAAACTAGTTTAACGCTCTTCTAGACTTGCTTGAAGAGGAGAAACCATCCCATTAAACATTGCCTGTGACTGGAAACAGGTGTTCATACATCACCATGAACTTCCTATAGGGTTGAGGTGAAAGGGGATGAGGATTCCCTGTACTCTTGTGAATATTTCTGGCAGCTACCATGAATCCCAGAAATCTACCTTCTCAAAATAAGAAAGCTTGCAAGGCACATCTGCAAAAAAAAAAAAAGAAAAAAGTGAATTTTCCTCCACTGGACTGCATCTCACAGGTTCCCAGACTGACATTGTGATAAGTTGCATTAAGATTTACCGACTACCTCTTTGTTAGGATGGTTGACTCAGTGCACAATTAATCACAGTCCAGGATCTGGAGTTGGAAGGAGATGGTATATTTATTGTGACCCAGAGTCAACTTGAGAAATCCCCTTCCACCAATAATATTGTACCTGAACAATGAAAGGAGTTTTCAAGTAAGTCGTATATTACAAATATTTTTTATCATCTAGAAATAAGAATTCTTTTGTTTGTGAGCCCAGATCTAATAAATTTGAAGTTGTGGAATGTCATCCCCACACAGGGCTGGTGCAAGGTTTCCGGTTGCAATATGAGATTTCAAAATTTGCCCTTTAAGCTTCCCCCCCCCCCCCCCCCCCGCACCAATCCCATGGCCAACACCAAGTTCTGACGATGCCTTTTTCCCGCCAGTCCCAGCTGATGGGGTCCAATACACCCTGCTCTCCCTCCCCCAGCTGCTGATATTTCTCACTAGGTTTCTATCACAGCTAGAGTACCTGCTTAGCTCCACAAAATCTACACTGGGTAGTCACACAGGTGCCTGAACGCAAGGACTGTAAACTGCTCACAGTTCCTGCAGTGACGTGGCCCTGACTCTTCTCCTTACATTGCAAGTGTGCCCAGGAGGGAGAGGAGGTGGCACAGATTGTGGGTGTGTCACAGCCCTCAGCCTGAGCCATGGCTGCCCAGGGTGGCAATAAGGAATACAGCAAGGTTTCCCAACCCTGTCCTGGGGACCCCAGAGCCAGTCAGGGTTTTCAGGATATCCCACAATGAATATGCATGAGATAAATTTGTATGCGCTGCCTCCATAGCATGTTGATTTTATCTCATGCATATTCATTGTGGGATATCCTGAAACCCTGACTGGCTGTGGGGTCCCCAGGTCACGTATGGGAAGCCCTGGAGTAGAGAGAAGACATTAGTGAGGAGCTAGAGTCTCCAGTCTTTGAGTTTTGGGGATATCCAGAATGAATATGCATGAGACACATTTGCATGCAGTTGAGACAGTGCATGCAGATGCAGCTCATACAAATTCAGTATCAAAATTCTCAAAACCCGACCAGCAGTCAAGGACAGGAGTCACCTACTCTAAGCTATTGGGGGTGCCAGAGAAGGTGGTTAGGAAAGAGTAGGAGCAGCAGAAGGCAATTTTACCAACCCTAGCTGCTTGCTATCTGGGTCTTGCCAGCCCCGAGAAGAAACACTAGTACCGTATACATTCAGACAGCCAAAGTTTGGATTATGGAATTCAGGAAGACAGTGTGTGGGTGCAGAGAAGAGAAGCAAGTTACAATGTGCACAATACCCCTCACCACAGACACACACACATCCAAAATTACAGGACATAGATATAACAAAAGTACAACACTGTCACTGGCAGGCACTACAGTTAGAATTTTAAAATAACTATTTTGTAAAACTTTCCAAAATCACTTACATACCGGTAATTAAATTGAAAACTTAAAACATTTGCTTTGGGGTTTTCTCCTATTGTACTGTTTACTCTCCTCTGTCTTCATCCTCTGGCTTTTCCTAACTCCTTTCCGTCTTCCTTTTTCCACAGTTCTCCCTTCTCCCTTCCATTTCTCTTCTCCCCTTCTGGGCTTCTTCCATCCCCTCTCTACTCCACACCTCTCATTCTTTTGCACCTCATTCAATTTTCCCTCTAACCCCTCCTTTCTGTCATGCTCTGACATATCATGATATGGTCTTCATGGTTGAAGACCATATCATGATCTGATATGGTCTTCAACCATGAAGGTCGGTATAGAAAAGTGTTAAATAAATAAATAAATAAATAAAATAAATGCTGTGCCAGCTTTCCATGTCTGGTATCTCACTCCTGCTCAGCCATCATTCTCCTACCCCATCCCAACCTCCCCCTCACTCTCCCAGTCTTCCATCCCCTTTGATTCTCTGGTTCTCTCCCTTCCCTCCTCATAACCCCCTCTGTCCCTCTCCCTTTCTGACCCATTTGTCCTGCCAGCTCCCCTTTCTCACCTGAGCACCTCCCCACTCCCATGCTTTTCAAATCTTTCTCTTCCTCTGTCCTGCTCCCTTCTCTCCCCTGCTTTTTCCCCTTGTGACCATCTTCTGACCCTCTCCTCCTTTCTTCCTCCCCTGTGCTTCCATTCTTCTGTCCCTCTCCCTGCCCTCTCTCATGGTTCCCCTCTACTCCTCCTTCCTCTCCCTTGTGGCTCCCAGTCCTCCTCTATGCTCCCCCCCCCCCCCCCTTCTCAACAGCAACAAGCAATGCAGTTGTTTTATAAGGGCTATTGCAATAAAAACCAGCAGGATGGGGACGCTCTTAAATGCATCAAATCTCTTGATGAGAAGCCTCAAAGAGAGTGGCAAAAAAAAAAATGGTTATATAGGCATTAAAACAGAAAGGAGAGAATTAATACGGGAAGCTCTACAAGTTTAAAAAAAAATTCATTACTGAAGTTATTTTTTTATTTATTTAGTTGCTTATTTATTTAAAAGCATTTCTTACCAGCCTATCTATAAACCTAGGTGGGTTACAGCCAAAAGATAGCATAAAACTAAACAAATAACAAACACGGGCTTGGATTCATCATTCTTCGCAGAATGATGAATCCTGCAAAAACGGGGGGCGGGCCTGCGAAAGCCCGCAGCCTTCGCACCATGGCAGTGCGATTTCAGCGGCCGCGGTGTGCCAGCTGCCGGCTTTCGCATCGAATTCGGCACGCTACTGCCGACGATAACGTTAGCAACGTTATCGTCGGCAGCAAAGCCACCGCCGACTCCGCCCCCTCCCTGCCCCGACTCCGCCCCTCCCCACCCCCAATCTAAATTGCATGCTACCGCACGCGAAAAGCGATAGAGGCTTATTGCGTGCGATAAGCCTTTGGAAAATAACCCCCACGGTGCTGACATTTCAAAGTCCAAAAATGACAGGGAAACATGTCATCTGACACAGTGGAGGAGGAGAAGAAAGCGAGTCAATGAATTAGCAGTTAAAAATTTCTTCACTTTCCCTCTCCAGGAGAAACTTATTCCTTCTCCCAAAGCTCCCCCCTTCCCAATGGTAACAGCACACAACTGAATGGAGCCAACCCGGGATGCTACGAGAAGCAAAGATGCAAAGCAAGTCAAGTACAATAGAAAATTCAGAAAACCTGCAACACAAAAAATAAACAAAGCCATGGCGAAAAGGAAGAGTTAGTATGGCTGTGTAATCTTACACAGGCAGATGTGAAGCAAAGTAATTTAAAGTATTAAAAGGTGAATTAAAAAACTCGGCTTGTGCTGAAATTAGGGGATGTGCGAATATGTTGGGCTCGCATGTGCCGAGCGGATTTTAAAAGCTGCCTCGATGCACGAGTATCTCCCGCTGTGCGCATAAAAAGTGTTTTTTCAAGAAAAGGGGGAGGGGTGTGGTCTGGGAGGGGCATGGGCGTTCCTGGATTTTACCCTGAAATTAGTGCGTAAATACTTACGCGCAATGGTGCGCACTGCGGCCCCCTGCCGCGTAACTTTACTTCTGCTATGGATACGCCATCCATACGCACAAAAGTCTTAGAACAAAAAATGCTAAACAGATCAGCGGGGTTTTAAGGGGGGGGGGGGGGGAGGGCTATTAAACTATCCCTTAACTGGGCAAACTGAGAACGAACTGGGAAAATGGCCAATGCCATCGGTGCACGTGTCAAGAAAAATCCCCCCTACTTACGCGGTAGAAGCGTTTTTTGTGCGCACCAGCACGCTCCCACTTAAAACTGAGCACACATGTGCGCACGATCAGGCTATTTTATAACATGCGTGCCTATACACGTGTACGTTAGAAAACAGCCACGTGCCTGGGTGCGAGCCGGCAAATGTGCACACGTGTGCGCCGGTTTAAAAGTTACCGTCTATGAGTTTACGTGGCTGACGGGACCTGTTCTGCTGTGAGCTGCTCTTTGCCACTCTTCCCATGCTGCCACCTTGTGCAAATGTATGCAACCTCCATAGCCCACTGTCTCCATACTTGAGAGCTTTGGTTATTTTTTTTATAAGAGTTAAAATAACAGAAAACCTTCTAGGGCATTTGCAATCTTAGCAATATGGGTCACTGGTAGGGAACACCTACCATTAAATGGATAGTGCTACCTACATGAATTATTTAAAAAGTTATCACAATAATGTTGGATTCTGTTTTATTTACCTTGTATCAGAATCCAAAAGATATCTATTTCTTTTCTGAAACTGTATCCATGTTCTGTGCTTGTAATCCCCTAAACTTTGAAAGATGCCAACACAGAAAGAGCGGATATTGGTCCCAATGGCATCAGGGTTAAAGGTCTCGTTTTCATGAGGTCATAAAGCTTGGGGAGTTTGTAATGCCATCATGAGAATATTATGACCCAACCCCTTTTTTAAAATTATTTTTACACACACACACATACATACACTTCATTGCAGAACAAAATGCAGTAGACTACACTGAAAAGAGAGAATCAGACAACCATGGACAACTTTCCTATAATATCACAATTTCTTTTACCTTTACACTTTTCAGAGCACACTAGGTCTTATTATCCATTTCTATCAATTCACATTTTTCTGATTCATCTACTGCACCAAAATAATTTGCAATCCCAAGATCTCTCTTCCCTGTATCTGACATTCTAAGCAGTGTGACACAGAGCCATAGCTAGCCTACGGCCAACACGGCCATTGCCACAGGCCACACTGCAGTAAAGGTGCCATTATGATAGGCCACCCCATGGGTCCAGATGAAGGGAACGCAAGGGAGGAAAGAGGATAACCTGCCCCTGGCATCGCACTCTAAGGGCATCATCGGGCTACTATCCCCGTCCCCAACTCTGATGCAACCCATGGGGCCAAAAAGCAAATCCTCTGCCACCACCCCACCTGCCTGATCCAGCTCATTCAGAGCTGAAGAATCTACAGCCATTGCCAAAGCCAAAAAAAGTGAATAGGCTGCTGGTTCTCTCTCCTCCTCATGGTCCAGAACAAGTCGGAAGAGTGGAGCTGGCATTTTCCCTCCCAACCATGTAGTTCAGTCTAAGATACCATTTGAACCTCGTTGAACCTCCTAGAAGTCTAAGGTGCATCTCATGGTTCAAACTGTTTCTTACCCTCTGAACCATGTGGGAGGAAGGGAAAGGCACTAGCTCCACTCTTCTTCCAGCAAGCTGGGATGTGGTAAGGTAGGAAGAGCAGTACCTAGGGCAGCAGGGGGCAGAGTGAGGACTCGGGGTTGGGAGGGTAAGCTGCAACTTCTCTGGGGTATTGTGGGGCAGAGTGGAGACTAGGAAATGGAGGGAAAGGGAGCCGGTAGTGTGAGTAGGGGAATTGATAAGCAGCTAGGGGGTGTTAGCCATGGGTATTGAATGGTGAGGAATGGGCAAGAAGGGCCTGAAGACTTGGGAGAGTGTGAGAAGCAGTAGAAAGGGACATAGTGAGAGACAGTAGAAATGGGGGGTTGAAGAGGGGTAAAAGAGAGGAGGAATGTGCAACTGGGTGGGGGTAAGAGACAGAAGGAGGGGATTAGAGCCAGGGGAGAGGGTAAGTAACAAGGAAGGAGTTATAGCAGGTGAAAGGAGGAGGGACAGAAGAAAGTAGGACAGGGGAAGGGGTGAGTACAGAGGGTGGAAATGGGGGAGTAGGGAGTGGGTGAAAAACAAAGCAAGAAAGGAAGCTGGGGAAGGAGTGAGAACAGAAGTAGAACAAGAGGACTGGGGAGGGGGTAGAGAGAGAGAGGAGAAGATGAGCAGGAAAAGGGAGAGAAAGTGAGAGATAGACAGCTGGTAGGTAGGCAAGAGATGAAAGTATGGAGATTGTGGACTGGGAGGAACAATGGAAGTAAGACAGGCAGAGATGCCCCAGGCTATAATAGGATTTGGAAGGGTGAAAAAAAATACAAGTCAAGAGATGTGGAGAAATGGCAAGGAGGAAGAGGGAACGAGATGGGAATAACAGAGCTTGATGGGGGATAGCTGGGACAAGTAAGAGCAGATGGTTGGAAAGAGCGAAAGAGCCAGAAAGGAGGTAGCAGTATGGTAAGAACAAAAGAGTCAGATAGCTGGAAATGAGTGAGGGGGAGATGGAAATAGGGGGCATTGAAGGATAGAGGTGGGGAAATGAATAGCAGGGACAGGGAGAACTGGAGAGAGAGAAGGAGGCGTAAAATCTAGTTATAAGTGAAAAGAGAGCCAGAGAAATGATATGAAAGGAAAAGATCAATATCAAAGAATGATATAGGGGAGGAAGAGACACGAACAAGAGAAGAGAAGAAACAGAAAATGAAAAGAAGACTCTGGAAATGGAGTTTGGAGAAAATTGAGAAGAAGACACTGAAGGCATTAAAAAACCGGGATCAACACAATGGGGAAAAAAATGCCCAGACAGCAAAGGTAGAAAACATTTTATTTTAAGTTTAGTGACTGGAATATGTCAGTTTTGGGAAAGTGCATTTCTGAATGCTTTGTTTTTTGAACAGTACAGAAAGAAATACATTTCTGTTTCTTTTTCTAGTGTTGCACTGATTGTGAGTCAGGCTTCTTGGGGTTTCCAATTCAATTTTCGTCTGCATATTTTTAATTTGTGGTCCCTTAGTCTGTATTTGGTGAGGGTCTGTGTTCTCTGTGTGTGACCGAGGTGCGGTATTCTGTTAGTGTGTTGTTTCTGTGTAGTGACATGTAGCAGTCTAGCTTATTCTGTTTTCCCAATTGGAGATGTATTGGTATCTAAGGCCCAAAGTGATATTTGAAATGTCTTTTCATAGGTTGGGTTGTTGATGTTTATTTAAATCCTGAGACTCAGTGCTGCTTTGTACAACAGGTTTGCTATACATATGTTTGGAACATGTTTTTTTTGCAGGGTTCTGTATTATTTCCAAAGTGATTGGTAGTGGAGAATTTGTTTAGCTGTTATTGAAGCAATACCAGAATTTGTATTTTATGTACACTGTATGTTACCAGTGAAGGTTTAATTGTGTACTTCTGTTGTGGTACACATTCTATAAATTAATTTTAAAAGTTTTTAAAAATTCATATTTAGGTGGTGTTTCTGAATTCCATATTAATATAAATTAATGTATTTCCTTTATGTAAAGTTTATGAAATAATAACATTGTAGATTGGACAGAGCTATCTTTTTCTTTCTAGTTTAGGGTGGGGATAAGAGAACAGTTTTCTATGACTCTGAGTAAGTCTGCCCAACCCCAGTGTGAAGACGGAATGTGCAAAAGGTTACCTGCATGGAGTTGCCCGTCCCTCCACCTCTTCCCAAACTTGCTCGCATGCCACTACCGTGCAGGCCTTTAGTTTCTCAGTTTTACTTATATATATATATATATATATATATATATATATGTGCTGTCTACAAGGTGAGTGCACACTTTTTCACTTAGCTATAGGTGCCAAGTTTCCTGGCTATGGCTCAGCTCTGACATTATTGCCTGCAATGGATTATGAGTGTTTGAGGGTACGAGAAACTGAGATAGCTCTGCTGTAATTTTCATCTTTAAATATCTTTTTTTTCTGTCAAGTGAAGCGTCAGAAAATTATCAAAATACCAGAGAAACCTCAAACCAAAGTTAAGAATGTTTTTATATCACAGCCTACGCTCTCTCCCGTTTAGTTAAGTTTGTTACACTATGACAGTCCAATTCACATATTCTGTGCTATTTCTGTTACCAAAAACTTTATATTTTACTAATTTGCCCAGATATGTCACTTTCCAAACTGGTCCTGATATCAAGCTAATATTACACTATTTAGTTGTACACACGCCAACAAACCTCATTCAGCTGCCTCTGAGCAGATTCTGTTTGCATACACAACATAATAGGAAGGAGACTTGTTACAGTCAAACCTTATGTGGCAAACAAATGGTGACAGAAGCATGTCTAAACCCAAAGCAAAGCCCTCACCTAGCCTGCATGGTATTGCTGCAGTTCCGCTGGGAGACCCCCAGTGACAGATGATATACTTAGGCAGGCTGGGCTCCACAGAAGAACAAACAGAACACAACAATATCGAGTAAACAAGGTTTGCTGAAACCCCCGGGGACAGGATTAGAAAAGATTAAAGACAGAATAAAACCCTACAAAGCTTGAGCAGAAAGCTTTCCTAAATTACCTTCCACTGAGTTTTATTGCGTTACCTTTCCCAGGCAGAGTTATTAAACATTAAAGGTAATGACTCTCTTCTGCAAATAATCTAATAGAGAGAGGCGTGATTGATAAGCAGGCCTCTGGTGCTGCTGGGAGCTCCCTGAATTTCAGGGAATGTAGAGAGGGGAAGGAGCGTGCTTTCAGGCTTTTTCTCTCAGGGGAAGTTGGTCCATGCCATCTCTACAGGCTGATTCAATCCTGATTTTTACCACTCTGCACTGATGTTCCTCATCCTAAAAATAGCAGGGCTGCAAGCCCATAGCTTCAATGGGATAAAGCCAGAACAGGTTCAGTCTATCCTTTATCAGATGGAATCAGCTGCTATACATTTATAATCAGATAACAGCAATTAGACTGCAGCACTTGAGGGAGGAGTTCATTATACCATACAGACAAATTGTAGCTTATGTTATTTCTTTTCTCATGTTTCTTTCCCCAGTCACCCAGGACATTAACATGAAAACAAAACCATGGTCTCAAAGGCTTCATCTACTGAGGCTGCCTATCACCATTCTAGGCCTCTATATGTGATCTGTTCATCTCCTGTAACATGATTATCATCCTACTTTTTTTTTAATAATATAACTTTATTAATTATATTGGGCCTGATATTCAAAGCGCATTCAATGCTATTTACCGGATAAGCGGAACTTATGCGGCCGCTGAATATGCATCTACATTCAGCAGTCCCTTATATGGATAAAAGCTACATGCACAAAAAGTAGGCATGTACTGGGCAGATTGGAGGCAGAGCTTGTTATCCATATAAGTATATATGTAAGTTTACACACCTCATAGAGCAGGTCTAAACTTAGTCATGTAGACTTATCCAGCTAAGCGCATATAAATATATATATGCGTATATTCAGCGGCTTAGCTGTGCCACTGAATATGCATCGTAACTTACAGGGTCATTTATCAACTCGCATTATGGCGTTTTCGCATGCAAAAAACACCATAATGCATGGTGCGATGCTAATTTTTAAAAGGGGAGGGATTTTTGTATAACTACACCTTTTTCATTATCACTAACATGTGCAATATGCCCATAATGCAAATTCTGTTTTGGGCTGGAGTGAGAGAGAGAGAGAGTATCTACCAGGCTTTGCAGTAGTTAGCTATTTATGGTACTATAGGAGGCTCACCTACTAACTCGAGGTGAGGTTTGGGTAGTAGTGTAGGGGTTAGGGGCCACTTTTACTTGCAAACAGGCCGATTCAGTAAAGTCCGCGGGAGAGCGAATGCCCGCTCTCCCGGCGCGTGCACAGGCCACTCGCCTGTGCGTGCGATGCAATATTTAAATTAGGTCCAGCGGTAGAAACGGGCAAAAGGAGGCGCTAGGGACACTAGTATGTCCCTAGCGCTTCCTTTTGGCCTGGAGCGGCGGCTGTCAGCGGGTTTGACAGCCGACGCTCAATTTTGCCGGCGTCGGTTCTCGAGTCCGCTGACAGCTACGGGCTCAGAAACCGGACCCTGTTAAAATTGAGCGTCCGGTTTTCGACCCGACAGCCGCCGGCTGACTTCAAATTTTTTTTTCTTTTTTGTTTACTTTTCTTACCCTTCGGGACCTCCAACTTAATATCGCCATGATATTAAGTCAGAGGATGCACAGAAAAGCAGTTTTTACTGCTTTTCTGTGCACTTTCCCGGTGCCCGAAGAAATTAGCGCCTACCTTTGGGTAGGCGCTAATTTCTGAAAGTAAAATGTGCGGCTTGGCTGCACATTTTACTTACTGAATCACATGGGAATAACTAATAGGGCCATCAACATGCATTTGCATGTTGAGGGCGCTATTCGGTTCTGCGGGTTGGACACGCGTTTTCCGCCCCTTACTGAATAAGGGGTAAGGGAAAACACGTGCCCAATGACAGGTTAATAGTGCGCTCCATACAGATATAAAGAGTCAGTGAAAATAAATTTGTTACGCTGGTAAGTTACCAAACATTTACATAGGAACTTAAGAAAGAAACTCACCTCGATATCTAGTACTCTTTGCTTAAAAGAAAGAAAATGTTCCCCACAGGCTCGAGTAGCCCAAGAGGCATATGAAAGATCTGGATTTTTTTGCCACAAAAGGAAAAATGTTTACATTGGAAATATTTATAGAAGCCTAGATCTTTATTTTTCTGGAAGGAAAAATTAACTAGCAAAGTAGTTCTAGTTGAATGTCATCAGCTGAGGCCTCTAAAACAGTAGAGACTCCAGGACAACCCAAAACATCTATTTCTCCTTCCTTAGCAGTGAGTATTTTCCTCGTAGGAAGAACTGGCACTTTGTCCTCATCAAAAGATAATACTTCACATACATACAGGTTAATTTTAATAACGAGCGCATGTGCGCCCATACACACTCATATCGATGCGCAAGCAGAGATACGCTAGAACAGCGGCTCTCAACCTTTTTTCAGTCGGGGCACACCTGACAAATGGTTCTCACAGGCGTGACACACTACTCATTAAATCTATGGCGGAAATTTTAAAAAAAGGCCCCGTATTACTTTTATTGTTAAGAATGACACAAGGGAAAAATAAGAGTACTCTCTCTGAACATAAATTATATAAATAGTACACCTCCCATACCAGAACAGTACAAACTTCCAGCACTCAAACAGTAACCACCTTACCTAAGAAAAGGCAACACTGAAACTATTACACCAGGCCTTACAACTCCAATACTGTTCTATTAGGAAAACGGACCAAGCCAGGCTACTATAGAGACCTACACAGAAACTACACCCAGCAGAATATCTCACCTCAGTCACATGTGCAGACCCTCACCTAACAAAGAATAGAGACCATAAAGCATTAATAGAAACATGCAGACAAAAACTGAACTGGAAACGACAACGAGCCACAGAGACTGTTTGCAGAGGAACAAAGGAAAAAGAGAAACATCACCAGTCCTCATAAAATAAAGCAAGTAATATAAAATCAATAGCAGTAAAACCATAATAATAAAAAGAAGATATTTTTTCAAAACAGCCGATGAATGGAATATCCAATAATCAAAATCTCATATAAAAAATTCTAGACACCAATAAAATATTTCAAAACAACAGACACAAAGACCCAATAATTAAAAATAATTAGGATTTAAAAAATATTCTGCTCTCCATACCTGGAAACGTTCGATTTCCAAGTGCCCTGAGATTGTTGTGAATTAGGAGGGGAGGGGGTTGCTTGCAAATTTCTCCTCTCTCTCAGTCACATACATGCACTCTTTCTCATTTTCATAGGCTCTCCATCACGCAATTATACGCATGCTCTCTCTCTCTTATACACACAGGCTCTTAATCATACATATACATGGTCTCACACAGACAGGTTCTCAATCACACACTTACATACATGCTGTCTCACTCACACACACCCACACATACACACGATCTCAAACACATACGCTCGCTCACTCACTCTCTCTCTCCCCACCGAACTAGCGGCAGCAACAGCCTCCTCCTCTTCCAGCCCTCGCAGCCTCGAGAAAGGAGTCCCGTCGGCCGCGGGGGCTGACATGGCTCCTTGTTTTCCTCCAGACTAACGCTGCTCTTCTTCGGGCCAGCGCTGCAGCCCTTCCTAGGGCCGATTCTGCAGAGACTTTACTTAACAGGACCTCTTCTTCCCATGCTCTTGGCCGCTGCACTCCACTTGCTCTTCCGGGCTGCGGGGCGGGAAGAAGATACCATACTGGTGTACTGACTCCAGCTCTCCTGCCGTGTATAGCCCGGGTGGAGGAAACGTTCCATTTCACTGGCTCAGGAGCAGCTGGGCCAGCAGGGGGACCAGGATGTGTGGCAAAACACTGGTGTGTCGCGATACACCAGTTGAGAACCACTGCGCTAGAATTTTAAATCATGTGTGCACTTGCGCGTTTAAGTATGCTCCTAATTTTTTAAAAGGTTGTTACTTGAGCAAACCTATTTCACATACTATATCGTCCATAGGACTTTGCCAGCTTTAACGCGCGTATGTAAGTGGATTTTAAACTTGCTCATGCGAGGGACATCCCCAGTTAGTTCACCAGTTTTCCTGGTCAATCTCAAGGTCATCCGGACCCCTCTGATTCTTCATCCTTCACGCCCTCAGTTGACATGGACCCCACACCCTGTCATGTAAGCCCTGAAACGTGAGATCTACAAACTTGTTCCTCATCAGGAGCAGCAGTAAAGTTCTGCGTCTAACAAACTAACTCCTGCTACGGCCTCTGGTTTTAAAATATGGCGTTATGTGCATAACAGTTGGCCTTCACTCTAGAACACCCATGTCTCTGCCCCCTTATTTTTTGCTCACGAACATGCATATACACACATAAATCACAGCTTTTAAAATCTGTGTTGCTCGCACATGGCCCATATACATGTGTACGTGGGCATTTTAGTGGAAGCAACACTTTTAAAATCAGATTTTTTTAAATAATTACCCAGATGATAATCTGGAAATGAGGAAATTAAAAAAAATACAAATTACTATTTTTCAAATTATTTTCTAGCACTTCCATTTGATTATGAATAATGAGATTATTCTTAATAAAGGATGAAAATGAAGCTTGAGCAGAAGTCATCTGGGAATTAATCAACATCACAGATTCCTTCTACTCCACAGAGCTTATTCTCCAGCTCTTCCATCTTAGATCTTAACTCAGAAGAAAAAACATGTAACTGGGAAACAGACTGAGGTAAGCTGTTATCACGCTTAGCAACCAGTCTCCAGACATCCAAGAGAGTCAAATTAAATGACTCCTCGATCTCTTCTTTTGCCCCACACATAAGGGGAATGATTGAGGGGAGAGCAAACCCTAGAGAGCTATCCATCAGAGCTTCCAAACTTGGAGAGATTTATCTTCAAATGAGTCTCTGTACTGATAGTCTCTACTGTCTGCTGAGGATGTCTGGGGACCAACACTGAATCTGATGTATTATTAACAGGAATCAAATCACCATTAAAAGACACATCAGTAAGCTGCAAGAGTGTTGTGTCCATCGGTCCTTTGACGGCTTCGCCTCGCCTACTTCTCTCTACTCTTGGCTCCTCCCACTCACCTTGGACAGATGGCCGCCATGGCGTCTGCTTGCCGTTCTCTCCGGCGTCCCTGGACCGGTTTGGTGCTGCCTCCCGCCATTCTCCTTCAAGGTACCTCTAGGGCGCGCGCGTGCCCACCACCCTCATCTTTAACTCTACGTTGGCGCGATCCTCAGGGGCATCCCCCTGTTCTGACGTCACGTCTTCCGGGTATATCTGCCTACAGTATTTGCTAGCTCGTTGAGTTAGCAACAGGATTCGTACGGATGGGATTCGCTCTCTGTTCCTAAGCTACTCTTCCACTCCAGCGTTATCTGGAACTCTTACTAACCTTCGGGGTCTCTAACGGGGTACCCGCTCCTCGGGGGCCTCTTTGCTTCTTTCAGGTGCTATCAGGAAACCGGTACTCGCTCCTCGAGGGCCCATGTTCCCTGTGTCGCTGCCTGCAACCTCTACCCTTCTACTTGGAAGAACTAACTTACAGTTACCATCAGTGAGTACAGAAACCATCTTTCTCCACAGTACTGCTTCACTGGAAACAGTTACTCGCTCCTCGAGGGCCTGCTCTCCGCTCCAGTGCCAGACCTCTCGTCTAGTGGAATCTCTGTTACTGCTAAGTGAGTACAACGCTATCGAATCTCTCTGCTCTAAGGGATCAGGTACTCGCTCCTCGAGGGCTTGCTCTCCCTGTCTCGGAGCTTCTCCCATTTCTACATTGGGACTCTGAATATTAATCTTATTGTGTGCTCATAACTCTCAGTCTCTTTCCACTACAGCACTGCCTTGCAGAGGATCCACTGTTCCAGCGTTCTGTGTGAGATGCGCCCAGCCGGGCTCTACAACCACTACTCACTACCACCACCTCTGGTGGTCATTCACACTGTTTAATAAAAGATTCAAATCTGTGTTTGTCTGTCCAGAGTCTAGCCTGACACCGTGGTCCCTCACGGGACTGCCCCCCGTGGGTGTGGTCAGCTGCCACAGTGTCCAAGGATCCACCCAAACACCATTAACCATAACAAAAAGTGGCTGATTTTGCCCAGGACTTCGTGGGATTCCTGAAAGAGAACCCTCACCATCTATTGGATGGCTCACCCGTTCAAAGAATGTGGTCGGCCATGGATACACTAGACGCTGTAGAAGCAGGAGAGGATGTCTAGAGCTTAGTTTTCCTAGTCTTCCCCATTTTCATCCCCCTGTTGGTACATGGCTTTTGCTATGCACTGCAGAACTCTGTATTTTTATAGATGGAAACCAGGCGAGGACTGATGATGTCAGCACAACCCGAAAAGGGGGGGAGGAGGCCATTCTACTTCTCACTGTCCATTAAAAATGCCCAGGTAAGATCTCTTATGGCCTACTAAGTTCTCCACTCCTTCCTTGAGGGTCTCTCTGCTCCTCCATAGCTGCGCACCGCAGGGCGCTGAATTTTATAGATGGAAACCAGGCACAGAGTGATGATGTCAGCACGGCCCAAAAAAAGGGGGGACACTCTGCCTCTCACTGTCCATTGCCAATATCCAGGTAAGATCTCCTATGGTCGGCTAAGCTCTCTACTCCTTCCTCAAGTGTCTCTCTGCTCCTCCCTGATTATCCTACTTTTAAAATTGGTCTCCACTATTCTCAGGGGTTGAAATTTAGAAAAGAAAAAGAAAAGTGCGCTCCTCTAATCTTTCTCTCAACCTTTTGTCCTGCTTCTCAGCATTTACCCCCACTCCCTAGTCCAGCAAGTGTCCTCCCTTCCTTCCATACTTCTTTCTTTCACTCCTTCCTTCTCTCCTCCTCTCTGTCTCAGCAATGATGCTGTTGCAGGAGCCCTGTTCAAACTAAGTACTTTTCTTTTTTACAAGGACAATAAGCTCCTCCTCTGCTGGTCCCTGTCTTCCTCCCACCCACAGTTCAAGCAGGCATTTCATATCCAGGAAATGCCCTGTGAGGCAGTGCCCCTAGTGTTCTCCTATTTCCCTGTGCAGGACCAGGTTAGATGACTAGTCCACCTTAAATGCCTTAAGGACGGTATGCTCTATGGGCGGAATCCTGCGGGGCAGGTGGGGCTCAGAGGGCATAGCCAGAGCCTGGGGAATAAGAGCTGGGATCTAGGTGGGGATAACCAGACCAGGCCCAGTCTCCAGTAGGAAGGCAGCTCCTATAGAATACTGCTGTCCAAACATTAAGCTGAGAAGAAGCTGATCAGTGAGTAATTAAGTACACTGTTCTGAAGCAAAGACAGTCTACTGTTGTTTGACTGTGAAGCTACAATCAAGGTAAGTGTATTAAGAAAGGCTGGAGTCAGACTAGTTTATGCCTGCAGGCCTGTGGGAATCACCGCTTGTACACACATATGGTGTCATGCATGGGATTTCTTTTCTCTAAACTTAGTACAGAGGAAACCCCAGCCACCAAAGAGAGTTGTAAAGAGGACCTGTGGTTCTAAAATGAAGTACAGGACACACTCTAAATCAAGGTACAGAGGGCAGAAGTGCAGCGAGCACAGAGGGCTGTGCGAGGGTGTAGCTCTGGGAGCACACAAGCAAATTGTCTGAGAAAAGTTTCAGACAGCGAGGAAACTGTGAATGGGCTTGGTTGCAGGGACAGCCAGAAAGTGGTAGATTTGAACCAGCTAAAGAGAGAAGCTCTGCTGGGAGATAGTCAGGGATTTAAAAAGTGATTAAGTTATTGCTGGACATGCAGGCTTTTTAATACTTTTTTTTTTTTTTGCCATGAAAAAAGAAAAGGGAATGAACCACTGGTGCAGCAAGGCTGTGCTGAGCAAGGTGCGGCCCTGGAAACGCTGCGGAGTGGGTTGTGAGAGCGGTGAATGGAAACAGGACGGGGCCTTCTTCCAGCAAGCGAGCCACTCTTCAGGGAAGGTGTGCAGCCACAAGAAAAACCTGGAGTGCAGCAGCCAGGGTACTGCAGCACTAAAATGCAGCCATCTGAGAGCATGACTGAAGAAAGTTGGCAAGCATTATTGCAGAGGCTTCTGGAACGGCACAGGAAGTTATAGGAGAGCCTCATAAAGCGCCAGAGAGAAGGGAAAAAAGAAGCTGGAAGCAAGCCAGGCTCTTACTGATTCCTATTTGGAAAGGAACTTACATCGCCTGGAAACTGAGGAAGACAATGCAGAGAAATCAGTGGAGGCCCAGCAGCCGATTGCCACTACAGGTGGTCCAAAGGAAGACCCTATAGGATGCCCAAACACTACCAGGAGTCCAGAGACAACTCCCATGAGAAGCCCAGAAAGAGAGGGCACAGAAAGGCAAGCGAGAGATGCCATGGAGAGCTCAGAGGGTGGCACCGCAGAGAGCCCAGCAAGTGAGGCTGCGGAGGAGCCAGCAACCGGCAGGGGCGAGTGGCTAGAGTGTACAGAAGTGAAAACTGCAGAGAGCCCAGCGGGAGACACTGCAGAATTTACAGAGGAGGAAACCACGGATAGCCCAGAGGGAGGTGCGGCAGAGAACCTGGAGAAAGAGTCCACGGAGAGCACAGAGGATGGCACTGCGTAGACTCCAGCAACTGAGGATATAGAGGAGCCAAAGAGAGGCTCTACATCAGAGATACCAGATACCAGAAGCAAGCACAGCAGGTTATAGAGGAACCCGCACTGGTGGTCACCCAGTCAGTTCATAAAGTTCCATTGGGGTGAAATCCAAACCCGGAGCCATCAAAGGACTTAAAGGACTGGGGATGTGCACCGCATGAACGACATACTGGGTGGTGGCCATGACACTAGCCGGGGTTAACCCTAAGAGATGGGGGTGAGCATGCCACTAGGTCTCCATTCCTAAGCGTAGCTGGTGGGAAGCCAGAGGAAGGGGAATGGGATGTCTTGGACTCTCCTGGGTGGGATCCAGGAGGGAGTAAAGACACTTGGCCCGATGGGTCCAAGCTGAGGGGAAGGGTATGTGAGGCAGTACCCCCTAGTGTTCCCCTATTTACCTGTATGCAGGACCAAGCTAGATGCCTAGACCACCTTAAATGCCTTAAGGAAGGTATGCTCTATGGGTGGGATCCTGCGGGGCAGGTGGGGCTCAGAGGGCATAACCAGAGACTGGGGAATAAGAGCTGGGATCTAGATGGGGATAACCAGACCAGGTCCAGATATCCAGGAGGAAGGCAGCTCCTATAGAATACTGCTGTCCAAACACTAAGCTGAGAAGAAGCTGATCAGTGAGTAATGAAGTACACTGTTCTGAAGGGAAGACAGTCTACTGTTGTGTGACTGTGAAGCTACAATCAAGGTAAGTGTATTAAGAAAGGCTGGAGTCTGACTAGTTTATGCCTGCAGGCCTGTGGGAATCACCGCTCGTTCCCACATGCCCCAATATTACACCTCCTGCTTGAACATCATCTGCCAAGGAAAAGCTGTTCGGTGGACATTTTTGAAAATTTCTATAATTTACGCTACTGAATTGTCAATAGGTTTTACCCATGTTAAGTTCGGATGTGCATTCTGCGACCATCCATTTGATTCATTTTGTGGCTAAGTGCATATCTAACGAATGGATGGATGGACACACAAAATGAATGATATGCGCGATGTGGGCACCCACAGACGTAAGCGCACATCATTCATTTTGTGCGCCTAGCGTCCATTCGTTAGATACACGTTTAGCTGTGAAATGAATCAAACGAATAGATGTACAAATGCATATGCCTAGTGTTAATGTGGATAAATGGGCTTTGGAAAACTGCTACAATAGTATGTTATATTGACATTTTCCTTTGAAAATTACCCTGTATGTCTGCAAGTTGGCTATATGCACTCAAGTCGGCTTTCCACATAAATACACATAAGTTCACTACATGCATATATTTAACTGCATAAAAAAACAAGGCGTTTGGAGGTTGGGGTGTTTTGTGCCCTGTATTGCATTTATACATGTAAAATCGAATTTTTAAAAAGCATGGGCCGGATTTTCAGAGGATTTACGTGTGTGTGCGGGGGGGGGGGGGTGTTACGCGTGCCGGGCCTATTTTATAAAGGCCCGGTGCATGCAAGGTGCACTAGTGTGCACCCCCTTGCGCGCGCTGACCCCCAATTTTATAACATGCGCACGCCTGCGCATGCATGTTATAAAATCGGGCATACATGTGTGCATGCCAGGTAGCGCGTGTACATGTATGCCCGCGCGCAGGTTTGAAAATTTACCCCAGGCCAGTTGTGTGCATAATTTTATGCCGTTTTTTGCATGCCCATATTTAGTCACATAACAACCCAATATTCAAACTCAATTTACGTGTGCACTTTGTGTTTGAAAATCAGGTTGTTCCAAATGTGATCAGGATTATGTGAATAATCTAGCTGTCCATTGGACCATCTCGAAAGTTTCCTTGCACTGGAGGTGAGCCTCTTTCAATGGAAAGAATGTTCTAGAACAAGAGGTCATCGGATGAGGGTGAAAGAGAGTAGACAGAAGTAGTCTTAGCAAATATTTCATTACAAAGAGATTAGTGATGCATGGAATTGTCTCCCAGTGGAGTTGATGGAGGGAAAAACAGTATCTGAATTCAGGAAAGCATGAGATAAATACAGGGGACCTCTGAGGGAGTGATGGGAATTGTAAAGCTAAATTAATTGGGCGGACTAGATAGGCCTAGTGTTGCACTGGAGGTGGACCCTTGGCCTGGTGCAGGATTGGTACGGCCCTCTGGTCGGACCTGCCACCAGGAGCACAGGAGGAGACAGAGGCTAGCTGGAGCTTCGCCAATAGCAACATGGGGTGCCCTCAGGTTCAGCCCTTGGTTTCCTGGGCCTTGCAGGGTCTCCTAGAGAGAAATTTCAAGGGAGTGCCCACCACGAACAAGGGTGCACGGTCGGTGTCCAAACAGGGAAGTCCAGAGGTCGCAGGAGGCCAGAAGAGAGTGTCCAAGTGTATAGCGAGGATCAAGGCCAGAGTCAGCCAAAGCAGGGTCGATAATAGTGGTCAATCTGGGCATAGTCAGGTCAGGCAAAGGTCAAGTTCCAGGCGGCAATCAATAGTAAGGTCAGGCAGAAGTCCAGGTGGCGATCAAGAGTAGTCAGGTCAGGCAGAGGTCATGTTCCAGGCGGCAATCAAGAGTAGTCAGGGTACAAGCAAAGGTCAAGTTCCAGGCGGCAATCAAGAGTAGTCAGAGTTCAGGCAGCGGTCAGGTCAGGCAGCAATAAAGATTATTCAGAGAACAGGCAAAGGTCAGTACCGTGAGATCAATCCGAAGGGTACTACCAGGAATGGAGAGACGAAGGAACAGGAGACGCTGGAACAGGAGACACAGGAGACGCTGGAACAGGAGACGCTGGAACAAAGACACTGGAACGCAGGAAGGCAAACTAGAGACACCGGAGTGTACGACCTGATTGCCAAGCACCGTTCAGGGGAATGGGCCTGGCCTTTTATGCAAGGGAGTTGTGATGTCATCGGAGGGCGCCGGGTTAGAGTTTCCCGCGCTGGTGCCTTTCAGTACAATGACGTTGGCCGCGCACACGCCTAGGGGCGGGGCCAAGCAGCAGGAGGACACGGAGCCCCTGCGGAAGTTCCGCTGTGAGGCCGGCGTCAGAGATGGTGAGCCGGGAATGCCACGAACTTGCTGCAGCGGCAGAGGGAGCTGGTAGACGGACGGGAGAGGTGAGCAGGATCGGCCATGGAGCGGACGCGGCCGGGAAGCGCAACACCTTGTGGTCTTTTCTGCTATCATGTTTTTATGTTTCTGTGATTTTTATGTATCTATGTTTAAAAGCAGTTTGGGGTTTAGTTACTGAAACAGCAGTCCTTTAAAAATTAGATTTTGCCAAGTGTGTTTCTATTCCTTCATATTTTTTTTAAAGAAACCCAAAAGATTCCAACAGAAAGTTCAGATTTCTGGAAGGGACTTGACCTTTGACAAACATTTCCCTATCGTACGTAACTGTGCTTGTGAGCCAATGCTCAGGGGTTGTCACGCTTGGTATAAACCAGGAGTGAAAAATGAAAAATGACTTTTGGAGAAGAGAAAGATTCGTCTTCCTGACAGCCTCATCACAAAAGGGGTCCCTGGAGTTCCCCCACCCCCTTTCAAATGTTCCCAGGTGTACTCTCTCCAAGACACATCTCAAGGTGCTTCTTCTAATGTCAGATTAAAAAGGAGGGCATCAAACGTTGGAATATCACCAGTTTCCACTAGCCTAGATACAGTTTTTGCTAGAACTTCCTATAGGGCCTAAATGTATAAAATTTCAGGTGCACAGACACTTAAAATGATTGCTTCATTTCTTCTTCTAACAGATGCTTTCCTTCTGCCAAAGTAATGTATGACTTTACCGAAAGGCAGGAGTATTGCATGGAGTGGAAAGTTTGCTTCTCTAATGCCTCCAAGGATGTGCACATTTCTTTGCAGGAGGCTCATGACCAAAATTCCTGAACCCAACCAAAATCCACTGGGTTCAAAATCCACCACAAACCCACACAAAATCCAGCTTGGATGTCTGCAGATATGCAGCTGATTTCCACAAACTGTCCCTAGGCTCGCAACAAAAAGTATCCAACAGATTTTTTTGGGTTGTTTGGAAAAACAAATACAATGGTAATGCAAGCATTGGAAATTGCGTTAATTAGAAGCAATAGATCTGCCCTGTTTTCTAAATGTCACAAAATACCACATTTATGTAACTGTAAACAACAAAATAATGAAATAAAAATGCTAGCTGCACAGCAAATGACAAATGAGCTTACCCAGGGTAAATTTTGTAACATTGCAGGTAACTTGTGCAGCAAATTTGCAGTTTTCCAAGGGAAAGTCATGCATACGTTTGCACTGAAAATTGTTCCACCATAAGTACTTGCATAAGTTCTATCTGCTACTGGAGCACGTAAATTTCTCGTGGAAACTTTTTAAAATCGAAACGTATTGGGGCAGATTTTAAATGTACGCGCGCGGCCTACATTTGTGCGCGATACCCGGCGTGTACCCTAGTCTCAACCAAGATCCAGTACAGTTTTTCAAAAGGGATTCTGCATGGTCAAAGGATTTAGCTCCTATACAGTTGGCGATCAAAGAGTGAATGAGGGTAGCTAGATCTTGTTCTTCAACTGAATACTGCAATTGGCAGACCAGGCAAAAATGAATAAAGAAAGACCTTATCACAATTGAAATGTGGATTTCCACCGAGAGATGGTGGTCAAATTGTACCTTAGGCTTTGTATCGAGTTTTCAGGTTGCAAGAGAGTTCCAGATAAAGATGGAAAGATTGACAGAGCATGACCTTGCCAGTATAACCAAAGGAGTTCAGATTTAGAAGGGTTAAGCTTTAGCTTGAATTTGTCCGGCCACTGTGCTATAGCTGAAGGCAGTTGTTTAGGTTTAGAATGCCAGTGAATTGGATGAACCCTGTTTTAACGCCTAGTTGGATGTCATCGGCAAATAGATGGTATTAAACGTTGAAGAACTACGCAGTGCCACAGATAGGATGGATGAAAATGTGAGGGAAGAGCCTTGGGAGAGCACAGGTGATGTTCCTCAGGGCAGATAATTTGTTGGCCTGAAAGAACTATCCTTAGTTTATGCTTCCAGTGCAGCTTTGACAGAAGCTGCGCTGAACCTTGCGAGATCTGGTAAGTGATACCCCGCTCCTGGTAGGGATTCTCAAACCTCAGAAGTGGGGGAGGAGAGTCCGGGGGGGGGGGGGGGTGCAGCAGGGTATTAATGTACATTTCGGGGAAGGGGATTGGGAAGGCCTGGCCTCAGGCATAGATTTTAGTGAGAGGAAGGGGTTTGTGGGGGGGGGGGGAGGGAGGGCAGAGATGCTAGGACATTTTGGCTTTTTACTGAAATGTGGGGTAGGGGGGGTGAAAAGCCCAATAGGGCAGTTTTAATATTAGGCGAGGGGACCTACAAATCGGGCCATAGGCTCTTTTAGTTCTTTTTTTGTTTTTTTAACCAAAAGCACTACTTACCCGGATATCTTTTTGAAGATATCCGGGTAAGTAGCAAGTTATCTGGCCATACAAGGCTGGATAACTTAAAACCTTAAACAGCTATATTCAAACATAGTATATTTAAACAAGTATATTCAGCCAGTCGTTTATCCTGTTGAATATACAGGAGAGATTATCCAGCTAACCTTAGCCGTATAACTTGCCCACTGAACAGCCTACTGAATATTCGCCTCATATACATACATACATACACACAAATATTACACAGTATAGCATTTAACACCGCACTACCTCAAATCTCACTGACATGCCAATAAAGGCAGTATATTTTTTTTTTATCTACCGTAATTTAAAATGCACCAAATGTTCAGAAAAATCTGAGCATTGCTCCCAACTTTCTGGCTACTGTGCTTTGCCAGAGTCAACACGGTCAATGAGGTTTACTTCCAAACAGCCACTGTATTATCAAAAAGTAGGATGAAAAGGCTTCATCAACTCCCTTACAGCCTCAGTCCAAGCACAGGTGGTTTATTAGCTTGGCCAAGAGGCAGGATGCTTGTGCAGCACACAATGCTGAATGACACAACAGCCTTTTCTTCAGCAGCAAGCCAGTATTACAAGACACAGTGGAGGTGCTCCCCTGCTGAGCTGGTTGCTTACCATACAAAAACTTACAACAAATTAACTGTTCAATAAATCAGTCTCACCTCCTCCTCCTCTTTCCCAGCACTCTACCCTCAATATCTGGCACCAATCCAACCCAAAGAAGGCAAGTGCATGGCGCCGTCAGTTCTTTTCTTCTGCTTTTTTTTTTTAACCAAAACAAACAGTGTCCTTTCGAAAAGTTGAAAAACTATTGATGGATCAACATTATCAATGGCACACGTGGTTAAGTTTTCTTCACATGGTGTTTTTCTCCAATGATATGCTTCTAAGGCACAATCTATAACGAGAGCACATTCAGAGCCAAGCAACCGTCTCAGACGGTGCTGAATGCAACCAAAGCCCTTCAGTTAGGATTTCCAGACTGAAGTGTAATGGGACACAAAGAAAGAAACACCAAAGTCCCAACAAGCAGGAGGAGCTGGCAGCATGTCCAGTACAAGAAAGACCATAGGCAGTATGTAACATAAAAAGACAGAATGAAAGAACCTAATGTATTCATTCCCAAACTAGAAAATAGCATGGGAGCAAAATCACTGTGCTTCCGTTTGCAACCTAATGAACATGCCACTGATGCTTTATTGGACGACAGGAGAAACAGATTAGGGTGGCCAGCACACTTCAAGCTTCTACACCTTCTCATTTTTTATTTGCATTAGTATGTACCTGTTGCTACCCTTGCTGGCTGCCATCTTTCAAGTGTTCTGTACCTTTGTTTTCCTTTGAAGATTTGAAACCATTAATTTTATTCTCCCTGACATTAGGTAAAGGGAATAGACATTGTAGGCCATTCCATAACTCTGGAGTGGTGCATACACCTTGCCCTCACTAATGAACAATGAGCAATAAACCCTACACCCCAACAGTCAGCTTATAGCCATCATTTAACACCACGCCTGTGCCTGCCTGTGAGGAGATGTGGCAGGTTCGACTTGGAGATCTTGCCACTGGGATTAGCATGGGTGTCGGAGCAAGTGAGCCGCTTCCTTCAAGGGCAAAGGAAGAATGAACCACCTGGCAGGACTTAAATTGCCTCCATACTCAAGTGGACAATAGCCAATATTTTATTTATTTATTAAAATGTGATTACTCAGCTTTTGTCTTCAAGGCGAGTTACAATCATAAAACAAATATAATAAATAAATTAAAAATAATGCAACAAAAATAAATGGTAAAAACACTTTACAATTAAATTAACTAAACAGATACAGTAAACATCAACAATTAAGCCACCCAGAAAATCTATGAATGGTTCTAGTCCCCCACCTCCTGAATAAACTTCTATTCATCCAAGACTATTTGACATTTTAAAAAATTAATAATACCTGGTTATTTAGGAAGCATTATCCTGAATTGTGAAATGGAGATGAGAGTTAGGTTCTTGTATATTTAGCAGGAACACATTTAAAGTTATTTTAGGTCTTGTCATGTCGGTGAATGATCAACAAAAGACTTTAGACCTGATTTACAAAAGCATTTACATGCTTAAAACTGTGTTTTACATGTATAAATACATTTTACTTGAGTAAATGGGCTTTTGAAAATTGCTTCAATATATGCCATTGAATTGTCCATAGGATTTACCTGTGTAAGTACATTATATGCGCATAAATGGCTTTTCAAAATCGCTACATTACGTTTACACTTGTAACGCCTTTGAAAATTAAAGTAGCCTTTGTGTTACATTCTTCAGTTTTGGACCAGTTCAAGGACATTTTTCACTTTGACAGCACGCAGAAGCTATCTCTAGCAGTTATGAACAAAGCCATCTGCAAATATAGAAAAATCTTGTAGCTTACATTTTGTATTTATAAATGATCCCATCGTTTACCAGCCACCTTCCCCATCCTTTTTGCATTTTTTGCCCCCCCCCCCCCCCGTTCTTCAGACTTGTTCTATTGTATTTTAAGTTCGCTGTAAACCGATACGATGTACCCACGAATACCAGTATAAAAAAACAGTTAAATAAATAAATAGAAAACAAATTTCATCCAAACCTCAGCAGAAAGATGGTCAAAAGAAGAAGTGTTCTGTATACAACCTGAACTCCTGCAAGATAACCTTCATAAGTTAACGACAGTATCGCAGAACATGTATTATCGAGAAATGCAATACAAATTTTTATGTAGGGCATACATATCTCACACAAGGCTCATCGAGCAGGATTAATTGACACGGAGGTCTGCAGTAAATGCTATCAGGGAGTAAATCACTTGTCCCACGCCTTCTGGGAGTGTCCCTCCTATTATCCCCTTCTGGGACAGAGTTTTACGACACCTATCTAACCTACTAAGTGTGACACTCCCTATTTCATATAAGTTAGTTCTTTTTGCTAACTTTGCAGATACTAAGATACAAGGCACAGGAAGTAAACTCTTAATACAGAAGGCCTGCCTGGTGGGTAAACGACTAATCCCATCTTATTGGAAATCCTCTAAAGTACCCCCATATTGGCAAAGGCATAATATGTTCCATACTATGATGCAAATGGAAAATATTCCATCACGCGGCTCTCCCCAGAGCAGGAAAAAATTCCTACTGATTTGGAGCCCATACATACAGTCGTTCTCTCACAGATCCCGCAGTCTTATTCTTAATACTTAGGTTTTAACAATCTCCAAAAGGTGACTCAAGAAAGTATAATCATAATAGCCCTTTATGCTTGTTAAAGAGGGGGGTAGGGGGAGGGGATAACAATGTAATATTAAAATGGAAAATTCAGATCTCTGTAACTGTTACTTGGTTGACTCCAGAAACCAGTGTCATCCGAGTGGTTTGTATTCTAATACTGTTCAATAAAAGTATGTAAACAAACATAAAAGCGAAGGGCTAAAAGAAGCCAGACTCCGTCCATTTATTCAAAGAGAAAAGCTAGATCCCCCTTAGACCTATCTCTAAATTAGCTTTTACATCCAAACTATTGGAGAAATTGGTATTTCAGCATTTCTCCATTTCTTGGATAAAATGCAAAGCAGTCCAGAAGTCATAAAGATCATAAAACGGAGACAGCCCTTCTGGATATGATTAATGGAAACCCACTCACAGCAGATGGGGAAAAAAAATGCTTTTATTATTTTATTAGACATCAGCAAAGCGTTCGAATCCGTCAATCATGCTTTACTAGTAAAACGGGTTCGTGACCCGGGCCTAGGCGTAACATTCTTAAATTGGCTAAAATCTTTCCTAACAAACCAGAACAATAAAGTCACCTGGGGCTCAAATCATTCAACAAGCAAGCCATTCTCATGTGGGGTACCGCATACTTTTTAACCTATTCCTTGTCTTCCTGGCAATTCTTATTCAGGGCTTTGGCATTTGCTGGTATTTTTTTGCTAAGGACATACAATTGGCGTCCTACTCTGATCCTTCAACCTTAGCTGTTTTAGCAGTTTAAACTGTGATTTCTACCTAGCCGAGATCTATGACATCGCATCAGGAAAAAAATTGGGCAGGCTTGATGGGTCGCTATATTTCTGCTGCCGTTAAGTGTGGCTGGGTGTCGGCTTTGTGCTGGACAGTCCTCCTTTCTGGGCCCCTGTCCGTCTGAGAGTCCAGAACCTCTGCCCAGCAAAAAATTAAAAAAATAAATAAATCTCAGGAAACTGCAAAGAACCCTGCAGTGCTCGGGCCAACCTCCTCTGGCCTTGATGCCACCATGACCCAGTGCTTATTTCCAGATTTCCAGCGCTTCGGTGACATCACCACTCAGCCGGCCCGGACATCGGCCAAAGCAGCAGTAGCCTTTACAACCTGCTCCTATTGCCCTTTGGCCTCTCCCAGTGCAGCAGCAGTTGCGGAAGCAGAACTGCTCTTCTCCAAATGGCCCGATAAAAACCCAGTGCCAGGACGCAGTGAGCAACTCTCCACACTGTCCCTCATGCCACTGGCCCCCCTCTTATCACCCAGCCGCAGCAGCAACAACACGGGGCTCTATTTCAAGGACCAGGGCAGCCCTGAATCCTCCTCTCACCTCCATCCTGAGCCATAAATGTCCTGACTTCAGCCAGCCATGTTGGTTAGCCCCTTCACCTGCAGCATGTGCTGCTCTCAACCCTGCTCTATACATGGGCATTGGGCACAGCCAATAGGCATCCCAAGGGCATGATATCCCCAAGAACAGGTGGTGACTTTTTAAAAATACATTTTTTTAATACCCTCGTCGGGGAGGGGGGGAATCTCCAGACTCCAGTGCTTCAATATGAGTGTATGCAGGCAAGACAGTAATAGTGAGTGTACAGGACACACCTTAAAAAGAGTGAGAGTCACTACCTGGAGAGGGGACCATCTCTGGTCTGTCAGAATCACTGGTGTTTGTTACTGTTGGAAATTATGAATATGGTGAACCTCATCCCCACCCTCACCCCCTCTTATTCACCCATGGAGGCTCAGGTGCCTACACTGGGTGCTACCAGGCCTAGTGCATTCCAGAGGTGGCTGCGTGCCCATGTAGGACACTATTAAATTGTGAAACTCACAGGGAATCCGGGCTGCACGAATAAACAGTTATGTAAAAGCCAAGTTATTCTGCTGGCCGGAAGAGGCTGGTGTGCTGCGGTTTAATTTCCAATTCTCTGTGTTTTGGGGTTTACTCTACCCAGAGTTATTTGAATTTGGAAGATAAGCTAGTAATGCTAACAAGGAACAAGGGGAGGCAAACTGAAAGCTGTATACAGGGGCGAATGCAAATTAAATAACCTTAAAAAAGGAGATCGGGACCTTGAAAGATTCAATATTTGACATCTGGATAGATTAAGCAGGCATCCAAGTTACTTGGTCAGTTTTCTACAATATAGTTAGTTCTATTTATATTTAAATTACAGTGATAATTTGTAATATTGCAGATATGAAGGTATATTTGCATATTCAAATTAATTTCTGCTAATTATACATGTCAATTCAATGCACATTTTGTCCTGCATTTTGTCTTTCTTTTTGGATGGGAGTGTCCTCCTTTTCAGGTACTCTGAGCAGGCCACCCTAGCTGCCATATTCCAAGTGTCTAATGTCTCAAAACGTACACAGTGACAATTACCAATGACACTAATCATCCCAATCCTTCATCAGCACATCCTGAGTCACACGTGCTAGCAGCAAAGATGTGAGATCCAATTGGAAAGGGCAAGGTAAGAATTCTTCCTGAGCCAGTAATGTGAGATGACAGTAAAGCCAGGAACAATCCCGGGGGTTTTCACCTGTCTTTGGCTTCTAGCAGTCAATCCAGAGAATGATGCACCAATTAAAGCCAAAACAAGACGACAATAAAATAACAGAATGTGGCTTGTTTTATAGCTCTGAGCTACTTCATTGTTTGGGGAAAGGTTCAAGAGTCGCTGCTTTGATGGGTCATCTGCTTTCTTAAAAGCAGGACATTAGTTGCTAAATGATGTGCGGCTAGCAGGGGAAACAAACGTGGATGTAAGCTGATAACAAAGTTGAAAAGTGCCCTTCCTGGTTGAAATTTTCTGCTTTCTAACATCAGTGCTCATTCTCTGAACAGTCTGAAACAATTAAATTGAAAGGTGTAGGATGGAAGAACTGTAGCATTTGTCAAAGCCCAAAAAACAATTTAGGGAAATTAAAAAAATAAGATGTCACACTTAAGTAAAATCCTTTCAATTTAAATCTTTATTTGGATTTAGGCTCCAGCAAACCTTTAGGACCTAAGTCACAGAAGGCCTGATTTTCAAAAGCATTTACGTGCTTAAAACTGGGTTTTACACGTGTAAATGAACTCTACCTGTGTAAGTGGGCTTTTGAAAATTGCTACAATATATGCCATTGAATTGTCTATAGAATATTCATGTGTAAGTGTACTTTACACACAAATGGCTTTGGAAAACTGCTATGATAGTATGTTACATTTATGATTCTAATTCCTTTGAAAATTCACTTGTAAGCGTGTAAATGGGCTCTTGAAAATTGCTAAGATAGTATATTACATTTACGGGTGTAACTCCTTTGAAAATTACCTCCTAAAACTCTTTCTCATTCTGGGGGTAATTTTGTAACATCGCATATAAGGTAGCTGGTAAATACATGCATAAGTTACACCACTTTTCAAAGTGGATTTATGCACATAAGTCCTCTTTGAAAATTATCACATCAAATCTATGTTACATCTGCTGAAATGCATGCACAAATTTGCCATGAAAATTTACACATTTAGAGCCTGATTTTAAAAAACATTTACATGTTTAAAATTGGATTTTATACGTGTAAATGCACTTTTATCCATATTCGTGGACTTTTGAAAATTGCTACAGTATATGCCATTGAATTGTCTACAGGATTTACCTGCGTAAGTGCACTTTATGCACATAAATGGCTATTGAAAATTGATACAATAGTCTGTACAACTCTTTTCCCCCATCAAACATACCTGTGTTATGAAACCTGCCTGCGGAGCTTCTCCCCGCAAGCAGGCCTCTTACCTCCCATGCTGCCTTCTCCTACATGGCACGGAGCCACCGACGTTCCTCGTGGCAGGTACCGCAGTCAGTTATTCATCTTCACTGCGGCAGGAGCCGCGGACTTCGGGCTGCCTCTCCGGCACGGCGGGCCTGTCGCTGTGCTTCAACGCGGCTGGGGCTGCCACCGACTTCAGCGACATCTTCGCGGCTGGAGGCTGCAGTCCCTGGTCTTGCCTGGCGGCCGGAGCCGCCTTCAAGTCCTCCGGCAGGAGCCGCTGCCGATGTCGGGGCCTGCCTGCGTGTAGGCCCAACCTCTCCAACTCCTTCAGCATCTTCAAGTGGCAGCATGGCTGCTCTCCAAGGTCCAGCCCCCTTCCTAAGGGGGAGACCCGCGTCTTCTTCCCCTTCTTAAAGGGGCAGCATAGGTGGGGTCCACCTGGCCCCACCGGAAGTCAGCTCTCCTGATTTCCTGTGCCAGCCCTATTTAAGGGCTGCTTCTCCACTTCAGCTTTGCCTTGTATTGGAGATACTTGTCTCTGGAAGTCTCGTCTTCCAGCACTCCGTCAGGTCTTTGTTCTTCGTTGGAGCTCCATGTCTCATCGTGCTTCCAGTGTCTCCTGTGACTTCCTGATGTTCCATGTCTTCATGTTTCGAGGTTCCTAGTCCAGGCTTCCTGATGTTTCAGGTTTCCTGATGTTCCATTTCCTGTGTTTTCGAGTTCTCCTGGATCCGCCAGCTCCTGTGGTTCTCCGGGTGACACCTTGCTTCGTCATTAGAGTCTCGTCTCAGCTGGATTCTCTTCCTGTGTTTCCTAGTCCTCTTGATCTTCCAGCTCCTGTGGTTCTCTGGATGACACCGGCTTCGTCATTGGAGTTAGTCTCAGCTGGATTCCCTTCCTGCGCTTGTCCCGCTCTCCGCGTGGTCCTTGACCAGCCTCTTCAGGTTGTGTAGGGCGCGCAGTGGGACAGGGTGGTGCGCAACCAGTCCCATGGGTGGACTGTGTAGGGCGCCCTGAGAGACAGTGACAATGTCTAACCTTCCCAGCTTCTCGTCTCATCCAAGAGTCTTCCAAGTTCCTCGTGTCGTCGAGAGTCTTCCAAGATCCTCATCCACTTCCAGTGTCTGCTCGTCTCATCTCGAGTCTTCTGTGTCACAAGGCCTCCGTCTGCCCTCATCCTCAGTCCGGCCTGCTGCTTCTTGCCACTCAGCGGCAGGTCCGAAAGGGCTGGGAACGGTTGGAGGACTGTTCAATTACCAACATAATGTTGTTGGCTTCCAGAAGCATGCAGGTCCGGCAGAGGGTCAGACTTTGTCTTCTCCCATGCTGGGACACACCTCACCAACCCTCGGTGCTGTCTTGGACTCGACTGGGATCATGCCGAGGCCCAAGGGCACACATTCCCCCTCAAGTTGGGATCGCTCTCCTAGCGTTCCCCTCCTATAACAGAATACAAGGCCACTCAAGGCCTCCCCTAACATAACAGAATGCAAGACCTCTCGCTCTATAACAGAATGCAAGGCCTCTCAAGGCCTCCCGCTCTATAACAACCTGGTCAGACACATCTAAATTCCTCTCCCTATGTTTTTCAACAATCAAAAACTGGCTGATTCACAATAGGTTAAGCCTAAATCTCACAAAAACAGAAATACTCATACTAGGTAATCCTCGTTTTGAGAACATTCCTTCTTCCATCCAATATGATAATTGTTCAATAAAAATAGTTAAGTACGCAATTTAGGAGTTATTCTAGATCCCAAGTTAGACCTAAACTCACACATCAATACATTATTAAACAATTCTCTATTCAAAATTAGATTATTAAGACATGTCAAACCTCTCCTTGATCCAGTTCACTTTCATACAGTAGTTCAGTCATTAATCCTTTCCGGTATTGATTATTGCAATTCCTTGTTCTTAGGCATTCCACAAATCTCTACTCACCCATTACAACTATTACAAAACTCAGCAGCACGGCTTCTCCACAATCTCAAATTCTGCGACCATATTACTCCAGTACTTCACAAACTTCACTGGCTTCCTATCAAGTGGCGTGTACAATATAAAATTTTAACAATTCTCCATATGCTTATTTACAGTAATAACACTTCCTGGCTCTCTGCATCACTACATATCTATACCCCATTCAGAAACCTTCATTCTAAAAACAAACTCTTACTCCAAAGTGCCTTCACCAAAAAGCACCAGATTACTTTCCACTAGAGAATGCACTTCCCCATAGCCGGGCCCATACTTGGAACTCAATTCCACTCGAATTACATTTAATTCATGATAAAAACACTTTCAAGAAAGATCTCAAACACCACCTCTTCCTCCTAGCCTTCCCTGACTTGTGTAAATCCTGAGATTTTATTTAGTTTCACCCTAATCCTATGCTTTTCTATTTTATGTTCATAAATGATTACATTATTTTGTCACCTTATTTTACCTTAACATGTCAAAATTATGTATCATTTGTTATTAGTTCTTTTATTTTATTTTTATAGAATTATAAATGTTTCGTTGTAACCCGCCCAGAACTTTGGAGGGGCGGGATATAAATACTTTTAAATAAATAAATATTACATTTACACGTGTAACTCCTTTGAAAATTAACCTGATAGAAGGTATGAACAAAGGGGATAATTTTCAAAAGGATTTACATGCATAAAACTAGGTTTTACATCTGTAAATGCACTTTACCTATGTGAGTGAGTGTTTGAAAATTGCTATAATATATGCCATTGAATTGTCCATAGTGCTTGTTACACGTATAAATGGCTTTTGAAAATTGCTACGATAATATGTTTCATTTACACATGTAAATCCTTTGAAAATTACCCCCTAAGACAGTAACTTTAAAACAAGAGTGTGCACATACGTGGGCAGGAGCGTGAATGACCATATATTTTATATCATCTGCGCAAGTGCACACACATTATATAAAATACGTCTATTCACACATATGTATGCATCTAATTGTATGCATCTAATGGTAAGTCACTGCATCGAGTCGGGCCACACTTTTGATCAATTAAAATGGACAATTCTTGAACAAGTGATAAAAAAATCTCCGTGGTGGCGATCACAGTTACTTTCTGAATTATCGTGAACAGTGGTGGATTTTCACGTTAGCTTCTCAATCCCCACAGGGACTTAATGATTCAGTCGAATGGTCCTCTCTAATCTAGCATTTGATTGGTTCCCAGTCTACCAAACCTTATTTTCTGATTGGTTCCTCTTTGAGATACAAGCAGGTTTAAAACTACCTCAGTAAATGGCGGATCCAGTTGTCAGGCTAAAGCTGCAACCAAGTAGCAGAAGTCATTGCTGGGCAGACCGCGGAATCGTATGTATGCACTAAATAGCAGTGTTATTGGTATAGATGCTGGCATAAACTGAGTAAACCTTGTCAATTTTTTAACCTAGATTTGGCAATTCTCGGCCCCTGATGAAGTTGACAGAAACACGAGCCGTGTCGGGTCATGGCCAGTTTGATATCCTAGCTGCACATACCCTGCTACAATAAGAATAATTGCACTGCCTGGGTACCGGTAATATAACCTGGTTTAAAATATTGAAACTCTAAAAATGCAAAAAAATCTTTAAAAAATTTGCTGCAGAGAAACCGATGATTAAAAAACCTGTGACGGTCCGAATACTTACCTGTGACTGCACACTTATATAATTGGCAATTGAGGCTAATGGAGTAAAGCCCGCCATTTGTTTATGAGGTTTTCTCTGTCTCTATATACATAAGACTACATGGTATCAGCTATTCTTTATTGTTATCAAATATGATGTTGTTTTGAATTCAAGATATTAGCTTACATCATATAAATATACAGTTTTGTTGTATTGCATCTAATTGTAAGCATATACATGAGGAAATGTTATTTGCGTACTTTCCTTACCACTTGTTGGCTTTTACACGCTCATCAGCTCATTTTGTAACCTGCGCGCATGAAGGAAATTACCAGTTTTACCAATTAGTCCACCAGTTTGCCCAGTCTATCTCTAGGTCAAGACCTCTCTGGTTATTCAGCCTGCACTCCCCCTAGTTCATCCAGACCCCTCACCCCATCGGTATTTAGTTATAAAGAATTCTATTCTGATAAATAGCAGGAATAAATATGTGTGGTCAACAGTCGTATACTCGCTGCGTTCACAGGTTATAAAATCGCAACTTATGCGCATAAATGTTGGCCCCACCCTGGAACACCCTGCCCCTTTTTTACACGAGCAAATATATTCACGCAGAGGTATTGTGCATGTATGTGCGAGATTTATAAAATAGCACTTGCGCAAATATGCGCAATTTGATGGTAATTTTCAAACAGGCACATGTACCCGTGTGCGTCGGCGAGCACCCAGAGACGCAGTAAACTTTAGAACGTACATGCGCATATGCGGACAATTCAATGGCATATACTGAGAATGTCATAATACCTCTCTATAGATCTGTGCTGCTACTGCACTTTTGAGTATTGCATTCAGTTCTGGTGGCCCCATCTCAAAAAAGAAATAGTGGAACTAGAAAAGGTATAGAGAAGGGTGACATAAATGGAATGGCTTCCTTATGAAGAAAGTCTGAACAAGTAAGGGCTCTTTAGCTTGCAGAAGAGACAACCGAGAGGAAATATGATAGAGGTTTATAATATCTTAGGAGCACGGGTGGAACAGATAGGGAATGGTTATTTACTCTTTCAGACAGTACAAGGACTAGGGACACTCCACTAGACTAGGGGGTAAGCAGATAGAAAACAAAATTGGAGAAGGTATTTATTCATTCAACACACAATTAAGCTATGAAATTTGTTGCCGTAAGATGTTTTCAAGGCATCTAGCACAGGTGCATTTAAGAAGGGTTTGGACAAGGTCCTAGAAGCAAAGTCCCTGGAGAAATATTATTTTGTAAACCGTTATGATGGCGTTATTTTGACGTTTCCGAATGACGGTATATAAAACTCGTTAAATAAAAAATAAATTAATTAAAAAACAAATATTAGCCACATAGACTTGGGGAAAGCCACTGCTTATCCCTGGGACTGGGAAACAAAAAATGGTTCTACTCTTTGGGATCTGCTGGCATTTCCTAGAGATCTGGACTGCCCACCATCAGAGACAGGATGTTGGGCTCGATGGACCTTTGATTTAACCCGGCATAGTACTTCTTAGGTTCTTAAGCTTTTAATTTGATTACAGAACGGTTTACTTTAAGGTTCATCCAAATTATTTTCCTCTTTCTGGAGGGCAAATGTTAGAGGAAAAACCCTGTAAGGCGATTTTCATAAAAGATGATATTCAGCAAAAAATACAAATAAAAATACAGTGTATTCATCAAGGTCTAAAAAAATGAGGAGCCAACATATTCCATTAATGCTTTCCATTTCTCCCACAGACACTGATTCACCCGCATATCAACCTAACAATCCTCAGACCCAGATATATTTATTCTTGCTTGAGGCTGGGTTACACCCAGAAAGGAGCATGCAACTCACATTAGTATCCACAGGAGTGATTTTATGCTTGGCAGGAAAATAGGAAAGCTAGATGGATTGAAATGTTTTATCTTGCTAAATTACAACCTATGGAAATTTTAACAACCTTCCCCTTAGGCAGCCATTAATTCTTGCCTCTCCATCAAGAGCACATCAGTATGGTAGATAACTTACTGTAGTCTGATGTAATCATCTTTCTCCAGTGTATGTGGTCATGTACTGCAAACCAGAATCCTTGAGATGAAGCACCAGGGTATGCTTCTTGTAGAAAGGGTGCATGACAGAGAGAAGCTTATGTGAATATTATTTTCTTTAAACAGCAGTCAAGGGCAGTCAACAAAAAAGATCTGGTAGAACTGCCATGTATTGCAGTGTTTCTTGGAGGCACATCTAGCCAGTCGGGTTTTAAGGATAACCACAATTAATATGTATGTGATAGAGTTTCATATTCATTATGGTTATCCTGGAAACCAAACCGGTTAAATGTGCCTTCATGAGAGAGTTGGGAAACAGTGATGTAGTGAAATTTATTTATTTATTTATTTAGGGCTTTTTTTATACCGACACTCATGATACCAATCATATCGTATCGGTTTACAATAAACAGTGGTGCAATAACATTACTGTATGCATTAACAGTATGCATTAACATTAACAGTGAACAGTAGGCGAAGAGAGAAAAAGTGAGAGAAAGTTACAATAAAACAGGGGCACTTGAACTGGGAGGAGGAAAAGCCAGAGGTATGGCTAACATAGAAATAAATAATAATAAGTCTCAAAAATAAATAATATCTAGACAGCTACTTAGGACTATAATAATCGAAATGTACAGTATATATATTTTTTCTCATTTTATCTCGCCACCTCAAAATTTTAAGAGACTTTCCCAGCTAATTACAAGTCCCTTTGCTAGTCGATGGCTAGGAAGCAAGTCTATCCTAACAAGCTGGAGCCTCCTGCATCAGTGGGCGTCTTCTCTGCAGTTAAAATCATCCTCCTATGCCTCATGCCTAGCCTGCCCTGATCAACAAGAGACGTGAATGGGGTCTTTTGCACCACAAGTCTATAGCCAAGCATTTAGGGCCAGCCCATACATTTGGAGGGCAATTTTGAAAACCATTTGTGCCAATAAATAGCAATTTGCATGCATGCATCACCTGTCTGAAAACTGCCCGCCCTCCATGCAGTTAAAAGCAGATGCAGTGTCCCACAAGGTGCCCACTTTAGGTCACATCTAGAGGAAGTGTTCCCTGACGCACACGGTCTGTGCACGCATTCGTTTCCATGCAAATAGGATCCAGGGAAAAAGCAGCTGCACAAATCCATGGAGTGGTGAATCAACTGGAATAATATCTACCTGAAAAAGCTGAAGAAATGCATTAAAAACCAAGTGTCTGGAGCCTAGACCCATTTTACCCAGAAGGCTTTCACTAACAGGAGCTTTTCTGTTTGGAAAATCTCGATCAGTGGGGCTGAGTGCTTGCACGAGGTGACCATACAGTAACCAGATGGATGTCGTGATATGGCATTACTACACATAGGTTTGTAACCTGTGCTAATTAACTAGAGGTCAATCTGTTCTTGTACCTCCAATATATACAATATACTCTCCTATTTAATCACAATTTAGCCATTTTTATATGTAGATAATTAAGGATGACAGTCGAGGCAGAAAGCATCATGCTTTGCCATGCAAGTCTCATCCTCAAAAGCCTATCCCTCAATAAATCTGTTGGTCTATAAAGGTACCACCAGTTTGTTTGGTTTTTTTTTGCAACTACTTGTCAGGAACTGTGAGGTTTTGAACTCCTGACATTGTATGATGCTGGAGGAGCTCTGCTGCTCATGAGGAAGTGGGGAAACGAGGGTTTAGCAGCATCCCAGGTACTGTGGGCTAGGGCTAGGCCTAGCCAGACTCCCACTGGCAGTTAGTAAACCCAACCCGATTACACAGCTGTGTTTAAACAGCAGCCTGCAAGGAAATGTGGCTGCTGGCACAACAACTTCGGAGGATGTGCAGTGGGCTTTGAGTTCATGCAGCACCAGAAGAACCGCTGTTCCGGATCCCTCCCTCTGGGTAAGGAAATTTATACCTTGTCTACTTTGGTTATTCTCTCCTGCAGTCGTAAGTCAGGAAATATCTATTTTGCTTTTGTTTTGGTTGCCTGCATTGAAGAATCAATGTGAGTGCGGCTACTGCACGGTCCTTTTTTCCCTGACACTGCAGACCAACATGGCTTCCCAACTGGACGTGCAGGGCAAGAGTCCAGAGCTGCTTCACCACCTCAGTCTAGCAAAACCCTTTGCAATTCACTGCCATAATAGCCATATAGGACACACACAGGGAGGTAGCACTGCTCTATCATTCTCCCCTCCACCCACCGGTTTAGAGTGAGTTTCCTAAGCCAGTGAAGTTACAGCAGCTGAGAGAGTACAACTTCCCATGTTTCTCAGTTCTTTGTGAGCTGAAAGCGGGGTGTTCCGATATCAGAGTGTCTTTACCTCTCTAGAGATGACAGCAACCTTCGAGTACTACTACTACTACTATCAGTTATTTATAGAGCACTACAAGACATACACAGCGCTGTACAATGGAGTTCACAGTCTAGTCAAGGCACATAAGAGAACTACAGAATGATATAATTAGGAAGGCATGGTCAGAGAGAACCAGGATTTAAGTTGTTCAAGAAACCTCAAATGATACGTTTTTAAATGAGAACCGAGTGCGGTAAGAGAGGGAACATAAAGTATCTGTTCAGAAAGGTTATCCCTTCCAGGCACGCGGCACTGCAAAGTGGAAAGCGAAGAGCAGAGCTTTGATGATGGAGGAGATGATGGAGGAGAAGAGCACAAATAATTGCTTCTCGTGTGATGAAGTTTGGGAGGAGGAGTTTAGGAGGCGCTGCCGAGTGAAAATTGTTAACACCCCCAAAACTTCCTCAACAATTATCAAAACTCTTCTTTCAGCTACACAGAAGGCTACCAGGATTTACAAGGATATCTTCTCTGCAAAAAAATCAGCTTTTACGTGCATCATAGACCTCAAGGGTACGCACATACTTCCCATGTCACGCGGAAATGTGCACAGTGAGTAAACAAGGGGCAGTTTGGGACGTCCCAGGGCAAAGTTTGGAACAAGGGTGTAGCATCCACCAACTTTTAAAAAAAGGGTGTGCCATACACCACTGACTTTCCAAGCTGTCACTAGCCAGATGGAGGGCTAAAATGTCCGGATTTTAACCCTTCAGTCCAGCACAGCAGCTACTCGCACCTTGTAACTAGCCTGAAGAAGCTGGGGTTTCTCTCCACAGCCTAGGGTGATGCTACACTACCACTGAGACATTGCCTGCGTGCTCTACCTTACCCTGCTGCAGCAACAGCCCCATGCCCCGAGTCTCCTCCTTCAGCCACCGGCACCTCTCCTCCTGGCTGCAGTACACCAGAAAAGGCCCATCGGGGCCACCAGCGCCTCTCCTCTCATCCCGCCCACGGTGCACAAGAAAAAGCCCATCAGAACCACCTACAACTCTCCTCCCGTCCCACCTGCAGTTAACAAGAAAAGGCCCATTGGGGCCGCTGGAACCTCTCCTCCCACCCGTGTAACATGAAAAGGTCTATTGATCCGTCGGAATCTCCCCTCCCGCTCACCGTGCAACATATAAAGACCCAGAAGGGCCATCGGCATCTCTCTTGCCTGCAGTGAACAAGAAACAGCCCAATAGGGCCATCAAGACCTCCCCTCCTGATGCCTGTGGTGAACAAGGAAAGGCCCAAGAACCATCGACACTTCCTCTCCTGCCTCCTGTGATACATAAGGAAAGGCCCAATGGGGTGTCAGCATGCTGAAGCCAAAGTGTGAGAGTGCCTATGAGTGAGAGAGTGCTTGTGTGTGTTTGTGTGCATGTGTGTGAGAGTGAGGGAGAGCATGCCAGTGTGTGGTAGACAGCTTGGGGTAGATTTTCAAAAAACGCGAATAGGCGTACTTTTGCTGGCGCATCAGGCGCCAGCAAAAGTACGCTGGATTTTAGTAGATACGCGCGGAGCCGCGCGGAGCCACTAAAATCCTGGATCGGCGCGCGCAAGGCTATGAATTCTGTATAGCCGGCGCGCGCCGAGCCGTGCAGCCTACCCCCGTTCCCTCCGAGGCCGCTCCAAAATCGGAGCGGCCTCGGAGGGAACTCGGAGGGAACTCGGAGGGAACTTCCTTTTGCCTTCCCCTCACCTTCCCCTCCCTTCCCCTACCTAACCCACCCACCCGGCCCTGTCTAAGCCCCCCCCTTACCTTTGTCGGGGGATTTACGCCTCCCGGAGCACACCGGGACGCGACCTGGGGGCGGGTCCGGAGGGCGCGGCCACGCCCCCGGGCCGCCCCGGGCCGTAACCACGCCCCCGGACCCGCCCCCGAAACGCTCCCGGCACGCCCCCTAAACGCCGCGACGACCGGGCCCGCCCCCGACACGCCCCCCTCGGAGAACCCCGGGACTTACGCGAGTTAGTTTGTGTATTTTTTTAAGAGAGGAAGAAAGTACCATGCGTAAGAGTGAAGGAGAGAGCTCCAGTGAGTGAGAGCTTCTGTATGCGGGTGTGAGGGAGGGAGAGCGTGCCAGTAAGTGGTAGACAGCTTGTGTGTGAGAGGGAGAGTGTGAGACAGCTTGTTTTTGTATGAGAGGGAGAGAGTGCCAATGAGTGAGAGCTTGTGTGTTTGAGACTGACAGATGCATGTGTGTGTGAGAGTGAGGTCGAGAGCACCAATGAGTGAGAGAGAGTTTGAGTGTGAAACAGTGAGGAAGAGAAAGAGAGAGCTTGTGTGTATGAGAGACAATGTGTGCATGGGTGTGAGAGAGGCAGGAAGCCCTATGTTAATTATTTGATTTCTGTGCTGTTTTGAAATATTTTATTGGGTTGGTAAATTTAAAAAATGTTAATATGAGTTATTAATTATTGGATGTTATTCTGCTCGTCAACTGTTTTAAAATATTTATTCTTTGTATTAGCATGGTTTTATTATAATGATGTTTTGTATTAGCATGGTTTTAATATAATGATGTTTTATATTTCATGGTTTTATTGTTTTTGTAAGGAATGGTGATTTTTCTGCTTTTCAATTCTTGAATGATAAACAGAGTCTGGCTTGTTGAGGTTTCCAATTCCACATTTCTATTTATACTTTATGTTCATTTTTTTCTGTATTTGGTGAGGGTCTGCCTGTGTTCTGCATTTGTGACTGAAGTGAAGTAGAATATACTAGTAGAATATACCAGTAGAATATACTAGCGTAGCGGTTCTCAACTGGTGTGTCGCCAAGCACATGCGGGTGTGTTGCCACAATTCCCGATCCCCCACTGGCCCAGCTGCTCCCCTGCCCCAGCGAAATGGAATTCTTTCTCTGCCCGGGCTTCGAATGCTGATAGTTTGGGCAGAACATGGCAGGACAGCTAGAGACAGTGGCACCAGCATGGGGTTTTCTTCCTGTCCCTGCAGCCAGGAAGTGGAGAGCAGCAGTTGCGGGGTTGCGAAGAAAAGACCATGCTGGTGCCACTGACTTCACCTCTCCTGCCGCACTGCACCCAGGCTATCAGCGCTAGTAGAATACCTCCCTTCACTCACAAATGTAGAACAGAGACAGACCCTCATCAAATACAGCAAAAAGTGATCATAAAGTATAAATAGAAATATACAATTGGAAACCGCAACCAGCAGCTGTGGAGGGGTGCAGGGATGAACTAGGGTGGCCTCACCCACCAGGACTAGGTCCTTGAGTTTCCCGGCTTATTCGCGCAGTGACTTGTGAAATCACCAGAATCAGAACAGTATAAGCACAGGTTAAGGTTATGGTGCTTCTGCTTCTCCTCTGCTGGCAGCTTGAAGTGATCTACCTGAATGGCTTCTACTGGTGCAGGTCCCAGTTCCAGGGAAAAGCGGGAGGTAATAGGATACTGGAAATTTAGAGTGATGCGAAAGAGGCAGCAACTTGAGTTTCTCTCTCTGGCCCATTCCTGAAACCTCAGGTCTAGCCATACAGCTAGGTTAATCAAGCCTTCCAAGGTATCTGGAAGGTCCCAGGCAGCCAGCTCATCTTTAATGAACTCCAAGAGTCCTTGTCTGAAAATCTCAATCAGGTTGAATTTCAGAGGCCAAAGTGTGGAAGTGCACTGTATACTCTCCCACAGACCAGAAGCCTTGCCTAATCTGTAGGAGTTCAAACATCTTAGAAGCTATGCGACCGGAGTCAAAGAATATTTGCTGGAATTCTTGCAGGAAATGAGTCAGGTTCTCCAAGAGCAGCTCATCCTTTTCTCAAAGGGGTGAGGCCCAAGCCAGAGCGTCGCCACCCAACAAGGAAAGAATATAAGTGACCTTGACTCAGTCTATTGGAAACAAGGGTACCTGCAATTCAAATTGCATCTGGCATTGGTTGAGGATGCTTCTACATTTTAGTGGATCTCCATTGTACCTCAGGGCGGAGTTAGGTGGAATGTGGGAGTAGCAGACCGCATGATGGGTGCCAGAACAGAAGCCAGAGTAGGCCGAGCCGCAATGCCCCAAAGATATCCAGCCATATTAAGATGATCCTGCTGCTCTTGGAGTTGGTGTGCTAAGCCAGCGATAGTGGAGGCTGAAGGCAAGTCCGCCGAGATCATGACCTCAGCAACTGTGAGGAGAAGCAGGGGTGTGAGCCCTTTGTTCTATGGCACAGTTGACACGTCCTCGAGTGTGAACACACGAGGCCTTTGCTGCCAGCTGGCAAATGCGCCCTGTAGCGAGACAGTTTGGAGCTTCACCTATACCAACCACCTCCCCCACAGGTTGAGCCCTTAGGTTCCAGCAACTGGCAGGACTTAGACAGGTCCCTACAGCGGTGAAGAGAACTACAGTACAAAAGCATACTGGAGTCAGGGCAGGCAGCAGGCTAATGGGAGTCAGAGATAGGCCAAGGTTGGGGCAGGCGGCTAGCAAGAGTGGTCAAGTCAAGCAAGGAGTCAGATCCAGGCAATCGTGATCAGGTCCAGGCAAGGGATCAGGTTCAGGTGGCAGGCAACTGGGATCAGGTCCAGGCAAAGGGTCAGGATAAAGCAAGGGATCAGGTCCAGGCAACAGACGATCACGGTCAGCGCCAGGCAATAGGTCAAGATCCAGAGAGTCAGTTCAAGGGAAATGAAGACACACAGAAGACACTGGATAAGATGGACAAGACAAGGCGAGGCTGCACAAGATGGACTGGATGGGGGAGGCTGGAGAAGACAAGACTGGATGAGGCAAGGCTGGCTAAATGAGGCAAGGCTGGAAGACAAGGCTGGATAAGGCAAGGCTGAAAGACAATTCTGGATTCAGGAATACAGGAGAACAGGAACGAGGAACATCCAAGTAACATGTACCGCAAGGCAGAAGACCCATTGCTGAGGTGAGGTAATACTGCGTAGCCCTTGTTTAAATAGACCGGTCAGCTCGACATCATTGGAGGGCGTCGCTTAACATTTCACCGTGGGGCCCATAAAATGAGTGTATATGCATGCGCACGTGCCTAAGGAGGTTCCAGGACAGGAGCAACACGGCGGTATGTGGAGCAGCTTTGAGGAGACAGCGATATCCCAGCTGTGCAAGAGTGTTGATAGTGTTGTTCTGGGCTGCTCTCGGCAGCTTCAGGGCAATCTGTGTTCCTAACGCATCCACAGAAGTGGTTCCCAACCCAATACTCAAGACATACCTACCAGTCAGGTTTTCAGGATATCCATAATGAATAAATGAGATACATTTACATGCACTGCCTCCATTATATGCAAATCCATCTCATGTATGTTAATTATGGATATCCTGAAAATCTGACTGACTAGGTGTGTCCCGAATTCTGGTACAGAAAGGTTAATCTGTGAGTCTCCGTATAAAGATGGCATTTAAAGCTATGGGAAGAGATCATATTGGCAAGAGAAAGACAACAGAGAGAGAAGAAAAATTGGCCCAGGACAGAGCCCTGAGGCACAATAACCAATAGCAGGACTGCAGATGAGATGGAGTAACCAGAGGAAACACTAAAAGTATGATAACAGAGTTAGGAAGAGAGCCAGGATAGAAGAGAGTCTTGAAATTCATAGGAGGACAGGGTGTTAAGAAGTAGATGGTCATCAGTGGTGTCAAAAGCACAGATAGGTCAAAGAGGATAAGAACTAATCAAAGGCCTCTGGCATAGGTCATGAGCAGATCAATGGAAACTTTGGCAGTCTCTGTGGCGTATAGCAGATAACATAGTACATAATGGCAGATGAAGACCAAAATAGCCCATCCAGTCTGCAGTCAAGGTGTTTAGGGTTGTAATTGCCACTCTGTGCAGGTTACCTCCATGTCTTCTTTTTAGGATTGTAACTGCCACTACGTGCAGGTAACCTCCATGCAGAAAATTTGTCATAGGGTACCTCACTACTTCGTTTCTATCCTCTTACTACTAGGGATCCTCTGAGTGAAATCCTGATTGGAGCAGGTCAAGATGTGTTTGAGATATAAAAAATTCAATGCTGCAGAGATAAGCAGCATATTCAAGAAGTTTAGATGCAAAAGGAGAGAAATGAGATGAGACAATAATTAGTAAAGCAAGTAGGATCCAGTGAACGGTTTTTAACTTTATCAAAGGATGTTTGAAGGCAGTGGGAACAGTTGCAACAAAAAGCAAAAGATTGAGGAGGTGACAAATAGAGGGGATAACATCAGGAGGGACAGAATTGAGGAGCTGAGTGGAAATGGGGTCAGAGAAACAAGTGGCTAGTTTGAAGAGGAGAGAAGATGGGTGGTTTCCTTCTTTCTGATATCAGAGAAGGAGAGGTAACAGGAGCTAAGAAAAGGGAGAAAGGAATGAAGTAAGAGAGGTGACTGTGAACTGGTGGGGAACTTAATCGATATCTTATGAGGCTTACCATGAAAGAAGTCAGCCAGAGTCTGGATGAAGAATGATTGGGTCTAGTAGGCAGTGATGATCCAAGGATGGAGTGGAGAAGAGATGACAAGGATTAGAGGCAAGGGAATTAGTCGGATGGAATCAGTAGATCTGTTTGGTAAGTGAAATGGCAGACTGAAAGGAGGTAAATATGAATTTGGAATGGGTGAAGTCAGCAAGGGAACAGGATTTCAGCCAGAGATGTTCAGCAGAGTGAATGGAGGCACACAGAAGATCAACTGTAGAAGAGAGTCAGAGTTGAGACTTGGCACATCATGCAGTGGTGGAGAAAGGGTGAGGCAAGAATGTCCAAAGCAGAGGAGAGTAAAGTATTGTAAGAAGAAATAGCATCATCAATAGACTCTGGAACGGTTATGGAGGATAGAACAGATGAGACTGTAAATGAGAGGATGCAAGGATCAATAGCCTGGGGGTTCCTAAAGGAATTGGTGGTGACTGGGCGAGGCTGAGAAGGATGGTGGTCAAGTGTGAAAGATGAGATAATGGTCAAAATGGGGAAGAATACTGATTGTGAAGCCTGAGATAGAGCAGTTGGAAAAAAGGACTAGGCACTAGGTCAAGGCAATGGCTGTGCTGGTGAGTAGTGGTGGCAGAACCTCGCTGAAGGTGAAATAGGTTAAGGCAAGTAGCTTAGAGGCATAAGAGTGGGAGGGATCATTAGTGTGGAAGTTAACATCTCCCAGGATAAGGGAAGAAGAAGATGGTTCAAGGAATAAGGAAAGCCGGGAGCCAAAGTCTATGAGGAAGCAAGAGGGGACTTATCAGGTGTCTGGTAGATGAAAGCTATCCTGAGAGGAAATGGGGAAAGCAGGCAGATGGAATGGAATTCAAAGGAAGAGAAGTAGGACTAAGGAAGAAAGGGAAATGAAACTTGCAGGAAGGGAAGAGCAAGGTGCTTAAGAGAAAGTAATCTTCATAACAGAGAGCAACTGATGCAAACTCCTTTTGTGAAAGCCAGGTGTCAGTCAAAGCAGAAAGAGGGAAAGGGTAAACCAAAGAGTTTAATGGATGTAGGTAAGTGTGCAGAAAAGAGATCAGGCATTCCAAAGGGAATATGAAAATGGCAGAGGAGAGGGATAAGGATTATGGGTTGAAGTGAGTCGGTTGGTTTACGTGGAGCCTTGGGAGGGGGTTCAGAGTTAGGATCGATACTCCCGACTAAAGGGAGAGGGAGAAGGAGAAGGAGAAGACAGAGAACAAGGAAGAGATGCAGAATTCTGATCGTGACATGCTCGTGGAGACAGTAGTAATGACTGGCTGAAAGGAACAAATATCTGAGGCTCCAGAGCAATGAAGAGGGCAGATGTAAGGATGGCCGATGGGATGGGATACAGAAAATGAGAACAGGCTGGGAAGGGACAGAATCAGGAGGAGGATGTATTATAGAAGTAGTGGGAAGTCAAGCTCCCTTGTGATCTTTCGGAATTGAGGGTTCAGATTACTGCGTTCAATTATCTGCTCTGTAGAAGGCAATTTAAAGAAAGTTGCCATTGGGGTGACTTTAAAACTCAGAAGCACAATTAGCACATATTAAGGATGGAGGAAGGGCCAAGGCAGCCAGGAAGAGAGAGGGCCAGGTAAATCAAGCAATCCCAAAAACAGCAGTTGCAAAGACTGCAAAAGATAAAAATCATACAGCGATAACATGTTACTGTCATGTCTGATCTACTAAAACTAGAGGTTTTCTGACATTCAATATGTAGAAAAGCACTCATAATCGCAGCCCTCCATGTTCCTCACACACTTAGGAAGTCCAGACTCTGGAGAAAATGAAGAGTTCCACCTTAATGCCCTGTGCTAGCAAGGGAGACCTGACGCTATTTCTCACGATACAGAAGCCTAGCAGTTAGCCAGCACCGTACTGCTTCGTTTTGGTTTATGTCAGTAATTTCTGCCAGATACACCACCTACTGGAAAGCACGAACTCTCCCTTCAAGCGGCAGCAGCAATTACAGACAAGTGTCATTACAATATAAACAGGGGCAAAATAACTGAGGATTATAAACACTCAGGCCTCGTGAACTGGCATTGAAAACAGACAATAGGCTGCAGGATCTTGTTTGGAGCATCTCATTAATAAAATTCAAATTGTTTTCTGCAATTATTCGGCAATCATTGTCACTTTATCGCCGCTCAAGAAAGAAGCTCTTACCGCCCACTTCAACGTGTAATTATAACTGAAACGGCGACAACATGCCAGAGCTTCCAGCGCCGTACACAACCACTTCCTCGGTAACGTCACAGGGAGATATCAGACCATTTAAGAGAAACGTGCACCATGTTAGGAAGGGCTTTGCAACTAGGAAATTTCACATCTTTTTCCTTTGCGAAGTTTTACTATTAGCCTCAGTAACAAAGAAACAGAAGAAAATGACAAGGACCGTGAGGCCCGTCTAAACTGTCTGCCCATGCCAGAGGCAATACCACAGAGTCTGCCCGATCACAGGCTTTACTCTCGCTTCCTCTATATCCCATGCTCTTTTGTATTCTCTTACTGTTCGGGCTTCCACCTCCTCCTCTCGGAGGCCATTCCAAGCATCCACCACCACCACTTGTTGTGAAAAAGGGTTTCCGTTTGCTATTCACGAGCCTGACCACTCGCAGCCTCGTTCCGGAAATTCCTTTCCACTGGAAAATGCACCCTGCTTGTGCATTATTGTCCCCAGATATTTTGCTTTCCATCTGTTGGTGCCTTCTCCTCTCATGCTAACCATTCAGACCTAACCTAGTTCTTACATGCATTAAGGTAAGCTATATTTGGTAGCCTGAAAATCATATAACGATATAAAGAGTTTATCTAGGTAACTTTTTTAATTACTTGGACAAACCCTGAGTTTTCAATTTTAGAGGCAGGTTCAGAGGAGAGGCAGGGAGGATGAAGGCCCCCCCTCCCCAAACATGATGCTTATCCCCCCCACCCCACTCCACCTGTTTGGCTGGACCCCTTTGATTGGTTGGATGGAAAGGCGCTTGGCGCTTCTGCACCCCAAAATTCACTCTGCCCCCTCTAAGCCTCCCCAATACAAAGATTTCTGGAGCCGACAGTGATTAATTCCCTGCCCCGCCAAGTGGATAAATTTTAGCCCAGCAAATCATCAACTGCATAAAAAGAGGCAGGGCAGGAGGGGTAGGAACAGTCTGTGGGCACAGCTAACATTGACCTCTCTGCTTTCCATAAAGCAGTTTAAGTCTGGTCAGAGAAAACACTGTCCTAAAGTTACCCAGGTTATGTTGGAAGCAATACATTTCCATTGTAAGGAGCCACACTAGAAATGTACGCTTCCAACATAGGTTCTCCGCACCCTGAGTTGCGATAGGCTGCTACCACAATCCGGGTGAAGAATGAAGAACATTTAGGTACCAAGAGGGTAGGAGAGTCTGGGTTTGGGTGGGGGCAAAGGTCGGGGGACCTGGAGTCTATAATTATTTTTAAATATTGCTGGGAGGAAGCAGGAGGGTGCTCTACCAGTGCCAGCTGTAAGATGGAGGGTGGGTTTTGGGGTGCTGCAGACTCGGCCCAGCAGGGCCGAACGTTTGGATATCAAATGGCAGGGAGAAGGGCAGACGTGTTAGAGCCAGCAGACCCGCAAGTATTGTTTTTTTTTTTTATTCCTCAATTCACCACTTCATCGGCTATATTATTTTGAATATAGCCAGTTATAGCTAGTTATCTGGGTAAATGTTCCCGGATAACTATAGACCTGCTCTCAGGCACGTCAAGATTTAGGGTTAAAACTTATCCTGCTAACTCGTAATATCGGAGGTAGCTGGTTAAGTTATTTGTTTAACTCTGCCCCTTCCCAGAATGCCCCCAACATGCCCCTTTCTTATTCGGCTAATTTTTAACTGGATATAAAGATTTATCCAGCTAACTTTTAGCTGGATAAGAAAGGGGAATATTTAAAACTAACCATTTAGATGGATAACTCACAAATTATCCGTCTAAATGGCTCTGAATATTGACCTCCATGTATTTTCTATGCCCAAATGATTTAACTTTTTAATCACACTCCCAACTTGCATTCTGTGATGTACAACACCTCAGTTATATTACAAAGCAACACAATAACATAGTAAATGATAGCAACAGAAAGAGCCCCATGCCCATCCTTTCTGCCTATTTATTCTGTCCCCCATGCTAAGGACATATCCCAGAGTTTAGCACCTACAAGATTTCTCTTTATCCAGGACAGTATTTTTTTTTGTTTTTGCCTTCATCCTTTATATTCCACCATCGTCAACTGAAGAGCATACTAGGTCCCCAATTAGTACCCTCCAGCATTTCCATCCCCTTACCCAAAGCCCATAAGCATCAGTTCTGCAATGCATTAGAACTCCCCTTGTCTGATTCTGGGCAAGAAACTACATGACAGTTCTCGTAGGTTACCTTTGGTGCATACGTAAGAGAACTACTTTTGCACAAATGCAGGACAGAGTTCAGGCAGCAGTATTGGTGCCTGAAAGACACTGGATTCTTTGTAGATTGAAACAGCTTTTCCTGAACCAGCATAAAAAATTATCCAAAGATGGTGCCATCCATGAGCCCAAGACCAAATATGTCCTTCCTTCAGATGTGACTCGGGTACACAGATGACTGACAATGGACTCCAAGCTCCCTTCACAAAATAAGAGAGTCAACATCCTTTTTTTTTTTTAACTCAGTATTTATTTAGTTATTTTATTTATTATTTATTTATACAAGACTTATTTTCCGCAGCTCCTAAATTTTGTTCAGAGAGGATTACAAACGTTAAAATATCCACAGTTTACATACATGCATAAATAAATAGTAGCTCATAAACAATTTAAAATGCTTTGCTAAAAAACAGTGCCGTTAGCTTTTTTCCTAAAAACTTTAAAGTCTCTTTCCTGTCGAGTATGTTTGGGCAAGCCATTCCACAATTCAGGGACAGCATATGAAAACATACAGTCACAAGTCGACTGTAATCACTGTTAACAAGCCTTTCCCTGCAGAACGCAATACTCTTTTGGGAACATAAGGAATAAGATTGTTTGCTAAAATACACTTTGTCTTTCCGTACAACAATTTATGGGTTATTACAAGCAATTTGAAACACACTCTCCATTTAACTGGTAACCAATGAAGAGACACCAGAATTGGCGTAATCTGCTCAAACAGTGGAATTCTCAGCAGCGCTCTGGCAGTAGGATTTTGCAACAACTGCAATGCCCGAACATGTGTGTGTTAGGAAGTCCCACCAGTAAACTGTTACAAAAATCAATTTGTGAAAACACTAAGGTTTGTACTACCGTTCTGAAGGATTCTTGTGGGAGGAAATCTCTAAGGGCCCTCGTCATTTTTAACTTGTAATATGCATCACGTGCATCATCTGGGCGAAGAAAGTTAGGAAACAGTACAAAGTTATATAAATATTACTGTTTATTTTGAAAAAAAATATGCCAGATTTGCTTCTCAGCATCCTCTTCAGGTCACAATAGTTGGGTAATCCAGCAAGGTTTATCTAAACCCGACCACCTACAAAGGACAGAAAGGGTAGCTTTAATAAGCAGGTGCCCAGTTACAGCTGGTGGGGGGAGAGGAGAGCCGCGCTGCACGCGGGTACAAACATGTTATTTTTCAAACCCTGGCTCGGTTCATCAGGTGGGTGGGCTACACTATGAACGTCTCCTTCCCTAAACAAGCAGGTCTTCGGCTGCTGGAAACCAGCTTTCCCTTTGTGCACACAATGACAAAACTGATCTTCTGCAGTACCTAGCAGACTCATAAAGGCTTTAAAAAAAAAAGAACATTTTTTTGCTGCTCTCTCTCTCTCTCTACTTCCCAAACAAAGGAGGCCAAATCAAATCCTGTATCTGCAGACGTAACCCTAATGAGCCAACGTGTCTTCCTCAGTTTTCCTTTTCCCCTGCAGATCAATGATTATGGTAAGCAGTGCGAGCTCGTCTTGCGCTGCTGTAGGTAACATGGGCACAAGCCGCAGAGAGCATAGAGAGGGTGGGGGTGGGTGGGCAGGGGAAATGGAGGCAGGCATTGGCAATGGCAACAATTTTGAATTGCTGCATTGTCATTGGCTGCTGGGCACTTATGCCAGGTCGTAGCGGGGAACGTTGGCAGTTGGGCATCAACAGCGAAGCAAGCCGCAGAATTCTGCTTCCCGCCCTCCCGCCCTTGAAAGACAATGTTGAAGGATTAATGCGTTTGCAGTTGTTCGTCGCAGTTTGGGGGCGGAAAACCCGAGCCCTAAGTTGGAATGTATTGTATTCAATTGTGAAAGACATTGGGGGGGGGGGGGGGGGGGAGAAATGCCCGTGTAGTTTGGGGCTGCTACACGGGAAGGCCTAAAGAGCAAGGAGGGGGGGGGGGGGCCGATGCTCAGGCCGCACGCTTACCCTCGCTGGTGCCGTGGCGGGGTAAGTTATTGGGGGGGGGGGGGTCGAAGTTGACTTACCATTGGGACGCGGTGGTAAGCGAAGAGGAGCACAATGGGGGGGAGGGGGGAGGGGGAATTTCTGTTTTGATTTATTGTATTAACAAGTTGCGGGCTCGGGTTATGTTTGTTAATAAACTGCGGCCTCGTTTTTAAGCCATATGGTTGTAAAGTGTTTTGTGTACAGGGGGTGGGAAGGGGCTCTGGAGCAGCGAGCTGCTGTCTTGCTTCCCTACGTTACTGAAAATGTTTTGTCTGAATAAAAGCGGCAGCTTTGCTAGCCGCCCTCTTCACCTGCTTGACTTGCTTAATAAGGTCACTGTCTATCAGTAACGGATTTAAGATTTTGACACCACTATTGGTGTTGGCACCCCCTCTCCCATAAAGTTGGACAGCAGGGTGCAAGTCGAAGGCATGGTCCCCACAGTTGTGCTTGCAGCAGCTCAGGGCTAAATTCTCTGGCAAAAATGTGAAAGTTCTGAGGTACACTGACAAATATTTCCATAGTTTATTTCACATTATAAAAATTAATTAGGTTTATAACCTTGCTTGTGTCTGCATAATTTATTTTCTTTTTACTGGCTGAGGAAAAGAGATCTTAGGAATAGGGAAGAGGAGAAAATCGGGAATGGGGTGAGGATAGGGAGGGGAGGAAAGAGGATGTAAAGAAAAGAGGATGGGGAGAGAGGACTGCATATGGGTAGAATGAAGGCTGGGGAATGGGGAAGATTCAGGAAGACAGGGAAAGATCAGGAATATGGATTGGGAAGAGGAAGGAGGGAGGTTTTGGAACTGCAGAAGGGGATACGGGAAAAGGAGGAATTGGGAGTAGATTCCAGGATCTGGCAAGAAGCGAGAGGTAGGAAGTAAAGAAGGGTTCAGGCTTTGGGGACAGAATCTGAAATTAAGGGAAAAGGGATATGAATTGTGCTGTGTTTCAGGTTCACAGTGTGAGTGTGCTAAGAAGCAAGGCCAATAAACCCAGGCACCTCCCTGGTGAGATTAGCTACTCCAGACACAAAATGCCACACTCACAGCCTGAGTCAGTACAGCTATAGATTCCAGAAACAGGTTTATTATGTGCTCAGTTACACTTCAGAAAGCAATGCAACAGAGATAATACATAGATATAGCAAAGGCAATGGTTATAATGTTAATACAATTCAATACTTTCCTTTACTGTTGTTAAAAGAGCCCAGGAAAGCAGCACAGCTCTGTCACTTTGGGAAGTTTGGCAGTCTCTTTCCCATTCCTCTGTTAGTTACAGTTGTTCTCATAAGTTTACAGGGGTACCAGCAGGGTACCAGCAACGAACCACCTCCATGCTTCATGATAAGAATGGTGTTCTTCTCTTCATAGCGTTTATGGCTATGACCATAAAGTTCTATTTTGGTCTCATCACTCCAAATTATTTTATTCCCGAAGTTTTAAGTCTTCTCTAGGTGCTGTCTGGTGTACTGTAAGCAGGCTGTTTGAGGCGTTGGTGCAGCAATTTTTTTTTTCTTGCAACTCTACCATGCAGCCCATTTTTGTTCAAGTATCTCATTATTGTATGTGCTGAAACACCCACACCACTTTGTTTCAGAGAAGCCTGTCTTTCAGTAGAAGTTGCTTATTGGTTTTTCTTTGCATCCCAACAAATATTCCTGACAGTTTTTTCTTAGTCTTCTTGACTGTGGTTTTGTATTAACAGAACCTATAATTTTCCACTTCTTGATCAGAGTTTGAACAGTACTGACTGGCATGTTTAAATCTTTGGATATCTTTTTATATCCTTTTCCTGATTTATAAAGTTGAACTACTTTAACTCACAGATCCTTCGACAGTTCTTTTGCTTTCCCCATTCTTCAGAAACCACCAAAGTCATTGCAGCCCTGGATGAAATGCACAAGGGTTTCTCAAGAGCCAAGAAACTTATTGACTATACAAAGACACTAATTACAATCAAACAAGACAAGGTGTAGATACCTACCCTTTATTGTCATCTCAACCTATGAGTGACACCCTGAGTGTAAATTATCAGCCCAAACATTCAAAGGTATGCAAACCTTTGAATAGGACCATTTTATCATTTCCCTTTCTGCTATGGTTTGTTTCATGATTGTGCTATTCTGTGACACATAATAGTTTAATTTGAAACACATTCAAAATAGCAGATATGTGTTTTGCCTGATCACTCATATTTTCTTTTATAATTTTTTATTTATTCAATTTTTTATATGATATACAGAAACAAAGAAGAAGTAAAAGAATGTTTCACCTCTTTAAACATCATATCAGAAAAGAAAAAGAAAACATTTTGGAAAACATATCCATCAAACAATTATTATTCTTTCCTTCTCCCTCTATCATATTTAACTTTAAGCAGAATACAGGAACATCATCTTATTATATACACATATGTGGAAACAAAAGGAGGATTAATATTCTTCTCTAGCTCGAGTTGTTTTAGGCTGCATTCCACCCATTCTTATGGCTATCCAAAAATACACTCAATTGGTCCGGTTCAAAGAAGATATATCGGGCATTATTCCAAATTAAAATACATTTGCAGGGGTATCTAATAGTAACTCTGGCTCCCATCGACCTTGCTTCCTGACGCATCTCCAGCAACTTTTTTCTTCAAATTTGTGTTGTTTTGGTAATATCTGGAAAGATCCAAATCTTTTGTCCGAAGAACTCTTTCTCCCTGTTTCGCAGAAATAATTTTAAAACCATATCTCTGACCGTGGAAAAAACAAATGAAACTGAGACGGTTCCACAAGACTCGACTTGATCCTCCAATGAAGTTTCAAGAAATGCTGTTAGATTATCATCATCATTCAAGGGTGGGTTAGCCAGATTCGTACTTGAAGTGTAAAATATATTTGCTATTGGGGGATAGCGTCAGTAGGCATATGCAGATTCTCTATAAGAAACTTTTTAAATTGATCTCTCAAGGAGATCAATCTCACTTGGGGAAAATTCAAAACCCTAAGGTTTAAGTATCTTTCAGAATTCTTCATATTTTCTATCTTCCTGGTCAACATTATATCAGATTTCACTAGATTTGTATGTATTTATTAAAATGCAGTCATTTTAGTGTCCAGATCTTTAATTTTAGCTTCATGCTGTGCTAGACAGGGTTCAATCTTTTTTAGAGACTCTTGTTATTCACTAATGCCTGGGTTAATTGATTTTTCTAAAATTATCAAAGCACTCCAAACAGTCTCCAAAGTTATTTCACTCGGTTTAACCAGTCTTTGAACAGGGATTGTGCCTACCTTATCCCCTCGACAAACTTCTGAAACTATGGCGATTTCGTCGGTCGAGTCCTCTTCCTCCATTAGATCTATCAGGGCAGCATTCTGTCCCAAATCTGCCCGTACCTCCATTTTGGGCTTCTGGTCTTTCCATCCTCTCACTGCCTCAGTGCTGCCCCCCCCTTACACTCGTAGCAGACGCACCTTTTCCCGCCTCTGTGGCCGTTTCTCTCTCTGCTTCTCGCAGGGGGGTAATCCGGCTCAAGTTAAGGTTGTTGCTGTGGGTCGGAGGCGAAGGCTTCTCGGGCGCTCCGGGGCACAGCGATGTTTGTGGATCCTGAGGTGAGTCGGCGTGTCCCTCGCCCAGCACCCCTGCGGATCTCTCTCCCGGAGTTGAAGCTGATGTCGGAGTAAAGAAGCCCACTATCGTAGGCTGGGAGGGAGCCATCACAATAGGTACAGAGGTTTCCTGTCGAATTCGCCCCTTCCTCTTAGTATGGGGCATGATAAATCGCGGTAAAATTTCAAAGAGAGCAGAGTCAACTTTACTGCGACCTCTCCTTAGGATGCCATCTTGGATCTCCCCACTCATATTTTCTTAAAATGCTATACGCCTTACAAATTCTGCAAGGGCTATACAAATTTATGAGCAAAACTGTATATCCTTTTTGTCAGGCTGCCCATAGCTCCCAAGCTCCTCCAGAGGTAGGAACGAATGTCAGATCGGCGTACTGAGCATGGAGACCAAAGGGAAAAGGAATCCTTACAAAAAAAACCTTTTCTGTTTTTGCTTCTATTTTTTTTTTTTAATTTTATTCTTCTTTACCTGAGCTCAGCCCATCCCGGCTGAGTCCCGAGTCGGTCTCCAGCTGCAGGCAGAGAGGGTATAAACCATCACTGTCACTCTCGGCTTCCTGCACCCACTTGCCTTTCAACTGTTTTTTTACAGATAAGTATTGCACCAAGGCATTCATCTGAAGGAGAAATCCAATATATCTCGTCTCAGGAATTCTCAAATGAAGGAAGGACCATATGGTATCACCACAGGAGAGCAGGGCGAATTATTTTCCTTTTTCTTTTCTCCTTCTAAAAATGTAAGCAATCCCCAGTAGGGAGATGCATATCCACTATCTGCTGGAGAAGGCAAATACTGGTGGGCTGATGTCACTGCAGGAGTATATATACTGTAATGTTAGCTTTGCTCCGTCTCCATCTGCTGGTAGAGGTGCATAACCCACTTGTTCTAGATCCACCTGTCTACACGCTAAGAAACTGCAAAATACCAGCAATCAAAGTGATGTTCAATCATCAAATTAATAAAAAAAAAGATTCAGGGCCTAATTCAGTAAACCTGATTTTCCTGGGCGCCGCATCCCACTAAGGTCAGACTAGCCAGTAAAAGTGCATTCTTGAACCAATCTCTAGGTGCCACTGCTGAGTGATGCCTGAGACCTCCTCCCTGTATTTAACATACACACTTAAAGTAGTAACGTTCAACATATGAACTATGTTAATAAAATGAGGGAAAGCACAATTTTACACTGAAATTTTAAATTACAAAAAAATAATCTTGTTGAACTAAATAATGAATTTAAAATGAGTACTAATCTTCTATATAAGCAACCCGGCGCGCACAAATCTAAGCCCGATTTTATAACATGCGCGCGCAGCCGCGCGCATGTTATAAAATCCGGGGTCAGCGCACGCAAGGGGGTGCACACTTGTGCACCTTGCGCGCGCCGAGCCCTAGGGGAGCCCCGATGGCGTTCCCCATTCCCTCAGAGGCCGCTCTGAAATCAGAACGGCCTCGGAAGGAACTTTCCTTCTGCCCCCACCCCCCCCCCCACCTTCCCCTCCCTTCTCCTACCTAACCCGCCCCCCAGCTCTATCCAAACCCCCCTGACCATTATTGAAAAAGTTGCGCCTGCCTCCGGACAGGCGTAGGTTGCGCGCGCCAGCCAAGTGCCGGCGAGTGATCCCCTGACATGGCCTCTGTGCCGGAGGCCTCGGTCCCGCCCTCGCCCCACCCCCGGACTTCCCCACCCACTCCTCGCCCCTTTTTTCAAGCCCTGGAACATTCGCGCATCCTGGGGCTTGCGCGCATCGCCAGGCCTATGCAAAATAGGCTTGGCGCAATGCAGGAGCGGGTTTTCAGGGTTACACTCATAATATACGCTATGGTTCCATTCCCATGCCCATATTTTGCCCAGAAAAGCAGGAGACAACTGCTGGGTCAAAATGAGCATGTTTCTTTGGAGCATTTACGATTTGGCGTGTATTAAAAAAATAGGATTGATTATTGCCATTGCTGGCTTGATTCAATTGAAATCTTATTCTTCCATAGGAGCCCACCTGTGTCGGAAAAAATGCCATCCTACCTAGTTCACATAAAAGGGGACCATGTGACAAGACAGAGTAATAGAGGATGGATCTACGCCACTTGGTCAATGCTGATATCCTTGGAGATCAGCTAGAGGATCTGCTCCTTTATTGTCATGAGAGCATCACTGGTTTAGAAGCATAATACAAATTTTGAATCCCAAGATACCCAATTGGAGAAGAGGCCTGTGGCACTGTAGAGTTCAGAATCACAGACCTTTGTTAGACTTTCGTAAATGCACGGTTTTGCCTTTCTTTTTTACCCTCATGGCAGACTGCGATGAAAGTATCAGCCTCACATGACTTCACCTGCCTTACGTTAGGTCATCAGAAATGCTTACTTCTATAGGAGTCTCACATAATGTTCTTATATGGGAAATGACTTCCTTACTAAGAGCTCATTTACAGTAAAAGACAAAAAAATAACAACTGGCTTAGGGATCAAAGTATTTCATGGAATTCCAGTAGCAAACTGGTATACCTCAAATTTCTTTTCCTGCTTTTCAGGTACTGTAAGCATTTCCCTATTCTCAGAGGATTTATAATCTGTACCTGAGGCAATGGAAAGTAAAGTGACTTGCTCAAGGTCACAAGGAGTAGCAGTGGGATTTGAACCCTGGTTTTTACCCCATTATTCTAACCATTCCAATTAAAAGAAACGTAACATAAGCAAGCAACTTGAACAGCCATCAAGGCACAACTCAAACCAGATGCACATCTACTACACAGTACATCCTTTACCTAAAACAACGGGAAAAAGAGGGAGGGAACATTTGATCATAATGGTCTGAGAGCAACTGTATAAAATGATGTCAGTTAAGATCCCGAAGAAGGAAATAACACAGGGCACGCGCAGGGTTCCTTGCTATCTCGCATTACTCCACATGAAACTATTAAAATCAAAGCCTTACAGTTGCTTTTCTGTGTATGTCAGCACTGTACTGCCTATAAATGATTTCATTCAGAGTAGAGATGTTTGTGGGATGCTGTTTACAAAGATGAACCCAGTGCTAGTACTGAAAGATTATGCTGTGCAAATCACTACAATTATTACAAACCCTTTCATGAAAAGCTCAACACAGAATTGTGCACCGCACAGAGCAGAGAACACAAACTCCACCAGAAATAAACATTTCTTAAGGCAGAAGCAGAAGTAAGTTCATTGAATGGTGAACATCTTTATCATAATGGCATCTACCACACTTGACCTCATTCTACTGCAATGGTTTTCATTAAGAGAACCATCCATTGTGCCTTCAGGCAATATGGGCAAGGTGGTCTTCATGAGAAGAGCACCATTCCTTCAGATAACAAGGCATCACTTAGCATTCCCTTAGAAATAAAATTCAATATAGGGAATGCAGGAGGTTAGTTACTAGATTAAGATGCGGAGGACACTTCACTCAGCCAGAAGGCAGAATCCACTCCCCATTTATCTTGTTATGGTCCCTCTTGGACCTTGTTTCATGTGGCTGCCGTCCCTCTGCCTCTCATCCCAGTGAGAAAATAGAAAGAGTTAATTAGGTAGAATTATAAGAGTCATATATAAGCTTTGGGCATAACTAGAGCAAAAAAAAATTACATTACATTAAAAAGCCTGCAAATCTAATTTTGAAAATGTATCTGTCACCCGGGGATTTACTGTCCTGCAACTTAAGGACAGGAAAATATTGTTCAAGCCAAAACATCTGCAAGAAGTGATGTCCCAGTCTAACCTGATTCATATATTTAGAACTTTCAAGCAAAGCCCCGGAACTTTCTTTGCAGACAGTTTGGCTTCATCAATTTGTCTTGGCGGGGTCATTTACAAAGTTTTTTATATGGATAAATGGATGTTACATAACCGGCCGGTGCTCAGTGCACAGGTAACCTGGTTTCGCGTGAACTTTTATGTGACCTGAGGGGGGGGGGGGGGGGGGGGGCCCGAGTTGGTGCCTCCACGCATTCTTATGGATTTTAAAAAGTATGTGGATAAGCGTACATGCACAAGTTATGCCCTCCAAAGAAAACGTGTAACATTATGTGAATAAATGCATGAACCTGACCACTTGTGCATATAAGTTTGTGTGGAAAAGCCTCCATAAACAGGCTTTGTTTATTTAGATTCTGCTTTTTGCACTTTAAAGCAGATTACACTTAGGTACTGTAGGTTATCTCCCTATCCCCAGAGGGCTTACAATCTAAATTTGTACCCTGAGATGATAGAGAGTAACATGGCTTGCCCAAGGTCACAAGGGGCAACAGCAGGACTCGAACCCTGCTCTCTCTGCATCACAGTCCCACCGCGCTAACCCCTAGGCTTCTCCCCCACTTTAGCACAACGCAGACTGTTTAGAAATGTACCTCCCCCATCTCCCACCAGTTTCACCACAAACCTAATTACCCAAAAGGAAAGCTTTTGGTTGCCCTGGCCTGTTAACCCCTGCCATGGGGGATTTCCTCTAGCTCATAAGCTGGCAGTTAATTCTACAGCACAAGTCTGGAAAGCCTTCAAACCCAAACTGGCTCCTCCCCTGCACACAAGCGAAGCTGAAGCAACAATTCAAACGCAGCCTCGTGTTAATTGCGTTTGCCCCGTTCGGTGCACTGCAGATGCTGCTGACAGGGGAATTTTCGGGGCCGTTATGTTTCTTCACTTGGTTTCTATGGATAAAGGTCAACCTGAGGCGGGGCCAAAACGGTTTAGTTTGGGGGGGGGGGGGTTAGTGTCTTACCTGCACATTCAACACATCCTCATTCCTGCCATGTGCCTACTGTACTTTGCTGTGCAGACTAGCGGCAGACAGCCTAAAGGTTTTCACCAGACTGCACTTCCTAATTACCTCCAGTCCCCCCAGGACAATCCTGAAAGCACTGCACTACTCATCTAGTGCTTTAAAGTTTTCCCTACCCCCTTCTCTCAGGGCGCGTTTTCCCCTCCTGAAGGTTTTTCCGTTGCCTACCTCCCCCCTCCTACCATTCTTTTCTTTCTGCCCCGACTCTTCCTCTCTCTCTATCCTGTTTGATCCCTCCTGCAGTTTTTCCTCCCTCCAGGCTCTCAAGCCGTCTGACTCCCAGTTCTCCCCTCTGCCTTTCCTCTCAGGCAGCCTCTCACCACCCAACCTCTCATCCCTCCCACATTTCCCCTCTCTTCTCCCATCCCTAGACCTATCCCTTTTCCCCACCCTGTACCCGATCCTCTCTCCCTTCCCCATTCTCCCCCTCCCCGGCAACTCCTTTGTTTCCCTTAGGCAATCCTTTTCTCTCCCTTCTCCCTCCACCCCAGGCCGATCTTCTGCGCCATTACTGACCATTTTAAATCACTACTAGACACTGGCAGCGCTGTACAGGTACATATATATATATATATATATATATATATATATAAAGAGAGTCACTGCTCCATGGAGCTTACAATCCAGTCGTGACAAACATCAATGACAACCAATAGTCGGGGGAAGTGGTTACATTTAAAAACAGCCTCACAAGGGAGTGTTTTTAGACTGGACTTGAACATGTGGCCAGAGACAGCGCATCATGCACGGAATCAGGAAGTCTATTCCATGCATACAGCACAGCAAGGTGGAAAGCATGGAGTCGGGAGTCAGCAGTGGAGGGTAAAGGCAGAATTATCTTTCAGATAATACAAGGATAAGGGGGCCCTCCATAAAGTTAACAAGAAGCACATTTAAAACTAATCATAGAAAATTCTATTTTCATTGCCAGAGGATGTGGTTAAGGCAGTTAGGGCAGCTGGATTTAAAAAGGTTTTGGACAAATTCCTAGAGTTCCCTAAACTGATTAAGGAAATAACCACTGCTTATTACTGGCATTAGTAGCATGGGATTTATTTAATGTTTGGGTGTTTGCCAGGTACTGGTATCCTGGAGTCACCACAGGATGCTGCAACTTCTTATATTCTTACATTTTCCCTTCCTCTCTTTCCACCCATCAGCTGATTTTTCCCCTGGCCAGCGGGGTGCCCCATCCCTCAACTCAGCGATAAGGCATCAGGAAGAAGACAACACTGGCGGCGTTTCGTGTCGCCAAGTGGCAGGAGGAGGCAGACATGATATGAAGCGCTACCACTGTCTTCTACCTCCTGCTGCCTTATCGCTGAGCGGAGCGAGGGGAGGGAAGAGGTGCACCGTGAGCCTGAGCAGTCACCACCGCCTTCTGGTTTCCTGCGATCCCATAGGGATTCCCCTGGGAGTGGAGAAATTCCACAACAAAGGCCAGATTTTGCATCCCTTCTTGCACCCCCAGATCTGCAGGAGACTAGTGCCCCTGCAGTTTCCAAACTGAAACCCCCAGATCTGAAACCCCAAGTTTCCAAACTGAAACCCCCAAATCTGCAGGAGACTAGTGCCCCTGCAGTTTCCAAACTGAAACACCTAGCCTATTCCCCTATCCAGTCCTTCCCTGCAGGAGGGTACCATCATATGTCCATCAGCTGAAAATTGTACCCCAAAACCAACTGGGGGCAACATTCAGTCCCTCAGTGCAGCTTGCTGACCTGTACCTCCATGGGGCTTCCCCACTGAAAATGCCTCTCGGGCATGCATGCTGCAGGTGCATAAAAGTACCCCCAGACTCTGAAGGTATGTGCCAGAAAGTACACACAGGGATTTCCAAATAAAATAACCATGCGTTATTCCCTTCCCTGACCTAACTCTGTGCCCTTCTCCCCACAAGAAAAGGTACTGGAGGTAAGGACCTCCAGGGTAAGGACCTCCAGGTACTGGAGTCACCACCGCCCTGGAGGTAAGGACAATTTTCAGAAGTCCCTTTTAACACAAGAAAACACAGGTGTACCTGTGTTAAGAACTTTTTAGGCCGCCTTTTGTAAACATCTGGTCTGCAGAGCTGGTGCGTCCCAATAGGTGAACTAGGCGGTCGCCTAGGGCGCCAGCCATTAGGGGCAGTAAAGAGCAGCCAAATGGGGCCCCGAGCAGAGCCCATCCCACTCACAGCCGAGAGGAATAGAGACTTGGCGGGTCGCGAGCAGCACCCAGCCTGCTCGCAGCCGAGAAATGCAGAAACTCAGCGGGCCACGAGCAGTGTCTCTGTTTGTGTGTGTGTGTGACTGAGAGGGACTGTGTGTGTGTACGAGAGAGTAATGATGTTACTGAGAGAGAGGGAGGGAGCCTGTGTAAGGGTGCGCGCGTGAATGGGACAAGGAAGCTAAGGGGCGGATTTTCAGAGCCCTGCTCGCCTAAATCCGCCCAAAACCGGGCGGATTTAGGCGAGCAGGATTTATTTATTTAAAATTTTTATATACCGACATTCATCCAGGATATCATATCGGTTCACATTGTAACATAAACTGGCGCTAGGCATGGCGCTTTACATTGAACGATTAATAGGCCTACCGGCGCGCGCAGAGCCCCGGGACTCGCGTAAGTCCCGGGGTTTTCGGAGGGGGGCGTGTCGGGGGCGGGACCGAGCGCAGCGGCGTTTTCGGAGCGTGTCGGGAGCGTTCCGGGGGCGGGCTCGGGGGCGTGGCTACGGCCCGGGGCGGTCCGGGGGCGTGGCCGCACCCTCCGGACTCACCCCCAGGTCGCATCCCGGCGCGCTAGCGGCCCGCTGGCGTGCGGGGATTTACTTCTCCCTCCGGGAGGCGTAAATCCCCCGACAAAGGTAAGGATGGGGTTTAGACAGGGCCGGGCGGGTGGGTTAGGTAGAGGAAGGGAGGGGAAGGTGAGGGGAGGGCGTTAGAGGATTCCCTCCGAGGCCGCTCCGATTTCGGAGCGGCCTCGGAGGGAACGGGGGTAGGCTGCGCGGTTCGGCGCGCGCCGGCTATACAGAATTGATAGCCTTGCGCGCGCCGATCCCGGATTTTAGCGGATACGCGCAGCTACGCGCGTATCTACTAAAATCCAGCGTACTTTTGTTGGCGCCTGATGCGCCAACAAAAGTACGCCTATTCGCGGTATTTGAAAATCTACCCCTAAGTGTGTAAGAGAGGGGACCTGTCTGAGTGAATGAGGTCGGGGCTGGAGCCGGGGCCTAGACCGGGGGGAGGAGGGGGGTCCAAGGAAGAAGCTTCCCCTAGGGCGCCTAATACCAGCCCTGCTGGTCTTTCATTTTATTTATTGTAAGAATTATACAAACTCATAGGCTCAACACACAAAGTCTCCCCTCTTTGTCTCTACCGCCTTGCCCTTCCCCACATACACACTTGCCCTCTCCCCAAATCTTGCCCCTCTGACTGCCATGGCAAACCCATGCTCTGAGACCAGGATCCCAAGCTGTGGAAATGCTCCCAAGGCATTAGTGTGAATAGATCTAAGACCTAAAATTACAGGTCATTTACCACCGCTCTCCTGACTTGCCTGCGGGTACAAAAGTCTTAAACATTCCCATGAGCATGCAGGTGGCTCGCAGGGCTCAGTTTTCCAGTGATCATGGGGATAGCTGGTGAAGGGGGGGGGGGGGGAGGGCAGGGGGGATGGGATGCTATTTCACAGCTCGGTTGCAGGCTCGGGAACTTAGGACCCTGAAAGGAAGATTTAATTGCATGGCAGAGAGGGAAATTTTTCTGTCATTATGCCCCTTGCCAGAAAATCGTGTCAAGCAGCTGTACATAAGCTCACAGCAATGAAGAAACCGACAGAAAGGGAGACAGGGCAAGAAAGAGAGGGTGAGAGAAAACCCGGCAAGAGACAAGAGATTTCCCACAAGATGGTAGCTTCTGCCTAGAAGCTTTGCTCTGTACTATGAAGAGGGGGGAAAGTGTTATTGGAGAGGAATGCACATTAATCAGATTTGTGGGCGCTCCCTGTCACATTTTAATTCACACTGTATTTGTTGTTCTTATTAGACATGCATCATTTTGACTATGGATGAAACACACATTTCTCAGGAGCAGATGGCTCTGTGCCTGTGAGAGAGGGAGGGATATCAGCCCTGAAGAAATGCCGGAGAAAGATGTGATTTAGAGACGAGAATCTCAATGGACGGAGGCTGCCGTCATAATCCAGCCCACTTTAATTATCGCTGGGTCTGATTAATATTCATTTACTAATTTATGTTTTTAATCTGGGGCCCTTTTGATCCAAGGTTAGATGCTCACAGTTTAGCAATCTTAAAAGATCACAGGGGAAGGGGGAAGCATGAATCGCTTTTGTGAATCAGTTTACCTTCCCTGGAACTGGCTTAGTCCTTCCCAGACAAACAGGAAAGTATATTGACCTCTCCGAAGTAGAGAGAGGAGCAAAGCCTCAGGCTCATGCGCCCCAACTGCAAAGAAGAACGGAAGAAAGGTGCAAACTCTTTCCAGGCAGGGGCGGCTCAAGGCAATCTGCTGCCTGAGGTGAAGGATGAAATGGCGCCCCTCCCCCCCATGGCCCAGTGCCAGTGAAATCACCGAGGGCCAGGGCAAGGGGGGAAGGCAATGGAGGGTGAAGTGACCTGCCCAAGGTCACAAGGAATGGCAATAGGATTTGAACCCTGGCTTCCCTTGTTTGCAGCCCACGGCTCTAACCACTCCGTTTTCGGGCCTGTTATTTTTTTGTTCTCAGTCTTCGGCATCTGCACTAGGAGGTGCTGGAGAAATGTTAAATGGGCACCTCCTGGGTCTAGAACTAGGACTCCTCCATTCCCTATTGCCTGCCTCCCAGCCTTCTCCAGGATCTGCCCCCTGGGGGTGTGAGAGTTTGGTGAATGGTGGGAGTCTGTGTGTGTGACACACTCTCTCTTAGGGCTGATTCAAGGGTATTAGATGCCCTAGACAAACCTTATAGCCTTTCATTCCCCCTTCCCTCCCCTCCACACATAATTAAAATTTATGTAGTCATTTCCATTTTTAAATTTATTAACTTCCCCAGCCTAAAAAGGCAGCTTGCATATGGAAAATAGACATTCAAAGTACAATCTTCTGAAGTGAAAATATCACTTCCAACATATATAGGCATACACTGCAAAAAAAAGCACACTTTCAATAATAATAGTTTAATAGACTTAATAAAATACCTTTCTCATAGTAATCAAGGCGGTTTACTGGATCCCATATGGTATTAGGCCTATGGTAAAGGGCATTGGGTGTGGACTTGGCCCACAGAAAGCCAGGAATAAACTGAACCACAATTCCAATATAGTAAGCCTTCCATATCATAACTGCCAGCATTCAACCTATGAAAAAGCCATACTGCAAATATTACATCAGGCCCTAAACACCAATACCCTTCCTATTAGGAAAACAGATTAAAGCCAGGTTGTTTTAAATCCCTACACAGAAACTACATGCTAGCAGAATACCTAAAGCCTCACTCACACAAGCAGAACACAGAGACTCTCACCAAATTCAGAATAAAGAGATATTAAAATATAAATTGAGACAAAAACTGAACTGGAAATCACAAGCAACCAAACTCAATAAAAAAAATATAAAACATTAAGCATACCAATAAAAGGAATGTCAAATCTGCTGATAAATTCAGCCAATTAAAAACGCACATAAAAATGTTTAAAATGTTACCAAACACTAATAAAATATTTCAAAGCAGCAGATACATCACATCCAATAATTAAAACTAACAAGGATAAAAAAAAAAAAAAAAAATTCCCACTCTCCATACCTAAGAACTTTAGATTTCCAGTCCTCCTGAGATTGTCATAGATTGGAGGAGGGGGCACAAACTTTAACCTCTCACACACATACAGACAGGTACTTTCACACACGCATACATGTGCACAGGCACTCTCTCTTATAGTCACACACACACACACATATGCAAACACAAAACCCCTCTCATATACACATACACACACACACCACACACCCTCTCATACACAAGACACACACGCACACACACACACAAACAGGCTGCTTCACACACAACTCATTCGCACACAAGCGGGAAACCTCACACACAACACACACACTAATTGTGCCTTTTCCCATTCTTCTGCCGCCACCGACGAGGGCTCTGGCGGGAGTCCGTGGACTCCTTTCGTTTTCTATGACCGGCACTGGCTTGGGTTCCGCCGGCGGCTCGCAGCCTCTTTTTTTCCTCTCAGCCGACACTCTCCCGGGTTCCGGCAGCGACACTTGGGCTTCTCTTCATTTTCTTCAGCCGCTACCAGCTTGGGCTCCGCCAGCGGCTCGCAGCCCCTTCTGCCGTTTCTTCAGCCACTGCCGGCTTGGGCTCTGGTGGTGGTTCGCGGCCCCGCATGGCTTTCTTCTAGCCACGGCGGGTTGGGCTCTGCCGCGGCCTTGCAGGCCTCTCTTCTGGCCCTGCACAGCTGTCTTCCGACTGCGGCAGGATGGCTCTGCCATGGCCCCGCAGGTTTCTCTTTGGGCCGCAGTGCTAGAAGCCCCAGCAGCCCTTCTTCTTCTCTTCAGCTGGAAGTGACTGGCCCGTCGGGGGAAGCCCAATCCCCCGATAGGTTAATCCGCACCCCCCTCCCCCCCACCCAATTTTCAAATTCTAAGAGCAGGCATAATAAAGTCAGGCTAATGCTGTTGTGGCAGGAAGGTTTTGGGGGCAATTTTGCCGCTTCAAAATCTTGCCGCCTGAAGTGGCCACCTCTCCCTGCCTCATTATAGAACCGCCCCTGTTTCCAGGAGCGAGAAGTTTATTTATTTATTTTATTTTCTATACCGATGTTCATCGGACATATGACACCGGTTATGAGACTTGGAGGCACCAACCCACTATATACTTCTCTCCAGAAGACAGGGGAAAATCAGCAAAGGATTCCCCAGGGTCAGCTCTCAGAGCTCTCTTGGATGTGGGGATGAAAGAGCTACAAGCTTAGGGTCCTGCCACTCTGATCTGTGTTGGGGAGAGAGAGAGAGAGAAACAACAGAAGTCGGTTCCCACTGCTTACGTGTTTTTAGGGGGGTGGGGGGAGCAGGGAGGATAGGGCCCCACTGCTACAATCTGCAGAGGGAAGGAAGAAAGTGGCAGCAGAGCGGTGGTCCTTCTACTCCGTTCTTGAGGCGGGGGCAATCTCTCCCCTGCTTCTGCTAGGTAGCGAGGGGAAAAATAGGAGCTCCACAGGCTACCCATATTACTGCACAGGTACGTTATATCTCCCAGAATTTAAGTTTCCTGATTTCCCCTTAAATGTTAAAGGCTAAGCTGATTAAAGTTTTTCAGTAGGCACTAGCCAAATAAAGCTTTTAGACAGGAATGCAAGCAGGCCAGGTCATCAGTAACTGTGGAAGCTGAACGTATGCTGCACAGATGCCATGTTGAGTACCCCACTCCTGCTCAATAGCCAAAGAGGGGCACCACAGGAATCTTCTGGCCATTGGGCAGCACTGTCAGTATTTGAACTATGGGCAGGAAGAAGGATACTGGAAGAAAATTTAAAAACATGCACATCTCTTAAGTTAACCTGTTGGGCCGCTTCTGACTGAAAACATTGTCATTTCCTGATATTTTGAAGGGTAAAGCCTATGGAACCTCAGGTAGCAAATCGAGATATTTCAGGGGATATTTCTACAGAGGTGAATGACTGCTTTCCAACAAAGGCGAGTCAAACAGATGAAAACTCCAATAGTGCTGCCTCAGGAGCCCTATTATGTTATGGTTAATGGTGTTTGGGTGGATCCTTGGACACTGTGGCAGCTGACAATGCCCACGGGGGGGGGGCAGTCCCTTGAGGGACCATGGTGTCAGGCTAGACTCTGGATGCACAAACACAGATATGAATCTTTTATTAAACAGTTTGATTGACCACCAGAGGTGGTGGTAGTGAGTAGTGGTTATAAAGCCCGGCTGGGCGCGTCTCATACAGAACCCTGGAACAGCGGATCCTCTGCAAGGCTGTGCTGTAGTGGAAAGAGACTGAGAGTTATGAGCACAGAATAAGATTAACATTCAGAGTCCCAATGTAGAAATAGGAGAAGCTCCGAGATCAGGGAGAGCAGGCCCTCGAGGAGTGAGTACCTGACCCCTTAGAGCAGAGAGACTCGGTAGCATTGTACTCACTTAACAGAGATTCCACTAGACAAGAGGTCTGGCACCGGAGCAGAGAGCAGGCCCTCGAGGAGCGAGTACCTGGTTCCGGTGAAGCAGTACTGTGGAAAGAGATGGTTTCTGTACTCACTGATGGTAACTGTAAGTTAGTTCTTCCAAGTAGAAGGGTAGAGGTTGCAGGCAGCGACACAGGGAACATGGGCCCTTGAGGAGCGAGTACCGGTTTCCTGATAGCACCTGAAAGAAGCAAAGAGGCCCCCGAGGAGCAGGTACCCCGTTAGAGACCCCGAAGGGTAGTAAGAGTTCCAGATAGCGCTGGAGTGGAAGAGTAGCTTAGGAACGGAGAGCAAATCCCATCCGTAAGAATTCCTGTTGCTAACTCAACGAGCTAGCAAATACTGTAGGCAGATATACCCTGGAGTCGTGACATCAGAACAGGGGGACGCCCCTGAGGTTCGCGCCAACGTAGAGTTAAAGATGAGAGCAGCGTGCGCGCAAGCGCCCTAGAGGTACCTTGAAGGAGAATGGCGGGAGGCAGCACCAAAGCCGCTCCGGGGACGCCGGAGAGAACGGCAAGCAGACGCCGCCGCGGCCATCAATTCAAGGTGAGCGGGAGGAGCCGAGAGTAGAGAGTTGTAGGCGGGGCGAAGCTGTCGAAGACCAACGGACGCAACATATTATTAGATATCCGAGTGTCTTTCCCCTACCAGTTATTCTGAAGCTGTAACCCATGTGGGTTAGTTTGGATGTAATGAGAACCAGTTCTGAAGAAAGAGCAAGAGACATTTTTCGGTCTAGGTGTTAACATACAAAGAATCAAGTTGGCTTGCAGTATTACAGTTTCCACAAACACTGCAGAAGAAGATAAATTGATTGTATCAATATATGTCAAGGCCACCATTTCCTTTGAGACTTTACTTTACAGTGCCATCTTTTTTCCAATGGCCCAACAGAAACTATTCACTAGGGGAGCCAGAGGGCTTTCTAAACTGATGCCCAGAACTTACAACTAAGGCAATCCAGTATTTTGCATGAGTAAAATATTAATGATATTGTGTTCTAAGGAGGAAAACAAGAATAAATCAGGAGTCTCTTTTATTTACATACGGTAAATATGCACCGCTGACCAGGGACCTGGAGAGAGCACAATTGGAAGGGCGAAGTTAAAAATGAAAAAACTGTCAGCGCTAGCTAATGCCTCTGGTTCTTGGCTCTCTGAGGAACCTCACAATGCTCACCTCACAATGCTCTGATCTGCCACTTTAAACATCCACAAAGCTGATCTGTGATGGCAGGACCTCTGAACCACCGTCAATGAAGCTGTCCTCTTTTTTTTTCCATAATAAAATCTGGAATCTGTGGTTGGAGCCTGGAACACTCCAAGCTCCAGCCACAGTTTGTGGAGAGACTTGATAATAAATAAAAGCGTGCACCCGCGTACACACACACACACACACACACACATCTGCCTTCTTCAAAGTGCTTTTTTTTTTCAAACACTACCACACTGGAGCTCACTGCCCCTTGATCTCCCAGGCTGATGAATGCTGTGCAGGCAGAAGTGTTGACAGACAGTAAGCAGATCCCATGCCTGGGGGCTTGTGGGGGTCTAGTTAAACTGAAATAAAAAGTTACACTTACAGAGCAGATATAATTTGCAGGAAGGGCGGGCAGGGGCCACAGAAAGTTTAGTAACACTTCACGGTACAGTATAGTTTTAGCTTTTAAATAAAGTAAACCACAAGATATTGTTACAAGCACTGGATACCCTGGACTGAAAAAAAAAAGAAAAGATTAATTTTCTAGCCATTTGAATGGCTATTCAATTAGTTGGTTCACCGCTGAGGATATGACAGAACGGTTTTCTTAAGCAGGTGCCACAAAAAAAGTGGACAAGTATTAGCCATCTGACCTCAAAAGGTTTCATGAAGGGTCCTATGTCTCAAAAGCTGCAGGGGAAAAGCTGACGTTCCTTACTTCAGTCCTGAGCCTGCTCAGAAACCCACATTTTGTGAACGGTAGATGCTGTGCTGCTGAACTGATAGCTTTCTATGCTGCCAACAATGAACTATGAATAAATTCCAAGCACATTGCCTCTGTATGGATAGGTTAAGGGCAGTGGCATAGCCAGAACTGACTTTTTGGGTGGGCACAAGGTTAACATAGGTGGGCTGTAGGCATGCAGGTCTGAGACCTACTAGTTGTATTTTTGTTGATAAATAATGCCACATATTGCACCCTACAATGGCTTTCTAAGTAGTTTGCAACAGCTCTTATGCATCATGCATAAAACTTTAAAATATTTTACCTCAATTATTTCAAGAACTTACCAGCATTAAAAAATTCCTTATTAATCTGTATTAATTTATTTTACATTTATTGCAGTTTATAAATGCAGAAGGATATCATGTAAAAAGCAAAGAAAACAATCAGAGCCAATCAATCATGTAATAAAACAAAAATGAATGTATTCTTTCATGAATCCTCTTTGCAGAAAGCCAGAAATCATCATAACTACAATAAAATATCATTAATCATCAGAACAGGTGCAGAGCAGAGCTAGGACAATTCACATTACAACTAACATGAAAATAATATTCAAATTCAGGTGTCACCTCAGCAAAAAATATCCCTCCACTGCTATTTTGTGAAGTAACACAAACTCCTGCAAAGAAAGAGACATCTAGAACCTTGCACATACCATACAGTCACAGCACTGACTCTCAGGATTCAAATAACAGCAACCTTATGAAAAAGCAGCAATGCAAATACTACACCAGGCCCTAGAACATTATTACATCACTTACTGGAATAACAGAACAAGCTGGACTACTACTACAGAGAAACTACACACTAGCAGAAATACTGCATTTCAGTCACACACACACAGGCAAAATTGAGACCGATCTTTACCTAATGTATAATATATCAGGCTTGGTAGTGTGTCCATCAGTGCTCGCGCATGTTCCCCAGCCCGCCGATAGATGGCGCAGGCAGCTCCCTGGCCGCCTTGGAGGCTCAAACATGCTGTACAGCGGCCATATCACAACACCAGCTACAAGAGGAACTTCTGGGGGAATTCAGTGCTACTGCGGAATGCAGAATTTGCCCAGAATTCCTCCTTCCCGCAGATTTCCTCCCTCACCTCGCCGATTTCCTCCCTCACCAGAAGACTATTCAAAACCAGAAGGACAGCGGCCACTGAGGGACAGGCAGAAAATAGAAGAGGAGACCCCGGCATGCCGCGAACAGAGCGCGTCCCGTGGCACATGCTCCGTTCGCGGCGAAGATGAAGGCCCGTCGCACCATTCGCGGCGAAAAGGGAAGGCCCCCATGTGCCGCGATCAGCGCCCTGGCCTTCATCTTCGCCACGAATGGAGTGTGTGCCGCGGGACGCGCTCCGTTCGCAGCATGCCGGGGTCTCCTCTTCTATTTTATGCTGAAGGCAAAAATGGAAGGCCCCTGTGTGCCGCGAACGGCGTGCCGGGCCTTCATCTTCACTGCGAACGGCACCGGTCCCGCAGCATGCCGGTGAGAGAGAATGTGTGTCAGGGAGGGGAGGGTGAGAGAGAGCATGGGGGGGGGGATGCCGGTGAGAGAGAATGTGTGTCGGGGAGGGGAGGGTGAGAGAGAGCATGGGGGGGGGGATGCCGGTGAGAGAGAATGTGTGTGTGAGAAAGGGGGGGTGACAGAGAGCATGGTTGGTAAGGGGGGGGGATGCTTGATTGTGGGTTTCAGAGAGAGGGAGCCTATAAGAGGGGAGGGGGATGCTGGTAAGATAGAATGTGTGTGTGAGAGAGGAGAGGGGGTGTGGGGGAGTGCGAGAGACAGCTTGGTAAATAAACTTTGCCAGCCCTGGCTTTAGCAAATGTGCCTCCACGTCCCTTGCCCTGGGTGAAAACAATTTTGCTTTTCCTTTTCAGCTGACGCTTCCACACAAGAGCATATGTGCCAATAAAAAGGCTCGCCGCCCGGGCGTAGAACGGGTACAGTTACTAGTACAGAAATAAGAGACTATAAATTAGAAATAGAAACATGCAGACAAAACCAAAATAGAAAGCCTGAGAAACTAGACTCTGAACAGTGGAATACTGAAGAAAGAGCAAAATACAAAAATAAAAGAAATGCACATTCCCAAAGACGGCATATGCAAATTGCTAAAATCTCAAAGTTTGGGGTTTTTTTACCTTTGTTGTCTGATCTTTGTTATTTTCTAATCAGTTGGTCCTGGTCTCTTTTTCCCATTTTTCTCGTCGCTCATTTCCTAATTCCTTTTCAGTGTCTCTCTTCTCCTACTGTCTTCTTCCCTTCCTCCCTCACATAATTGCACGCTTTCTCTCACAGACTCCCTCACACACACAAGCTCTCATTCTCATATGCTCGCCCCCTCCTTCACATACAAGCTCATATTCTCTACACACACACAGAAGCTCTCACTCTACATGCTCTATCATACGCACACACACAAGCTCTCATTCTATCACCCCCCCAGGCTTCCATTCTTATGCACACACAGACCCACACCCAGGCTCCCATTCTTTTACATACACAGACACACACCCAGGCTCCCATTCTTTTACATACACAGACACACACCCAGGTTCCCATTCTCACCCACACAAACACACATTCAAGCTCCCATTCTCAACCACATATACACATTCAAGATTCCATTTTCACCCACACACACACGGGACCTTTTCATTAGGCACAGCCAGAGTCCTACTTCTGCCACCACAGGGATGGGATCCCGCGACAGCCTTGCAGCTCCGGCCCTCCTCTTCACCATTGTGGAGTTGGGATCCCGAGGCAGCATTACAGTCCTGGCCTTCCTCTGCGCCGTCGCAGAGATGGGATCCTGCAATGGCCTTGCAGCTCCAGTCCTCCTATTTGCCATCAAGGGGATGGGATCCCACGACAGCCTTGCAGCTCCGGACCTCCTCTTCACCATCATGAGGATGGGATGGCATTGCTCCAACAAGCCTCTTCCAGTTGGATGAACCTGGGCCCAAACTGGGTGGGCCACTGTCCACCCAGGCCCAGCCGTGGCTATGCCACCGGTTAAGGGGTTGGGAGAACTCTGGAGACATCGGGAGAAAGGCCTTGCTCCCTTTTCTAGGCTCCATGAGTGAGGGTCTCTCTGTCCAGGGGTCGGGAGAACTCTGGAGACATCAGGAGAAAGGCCTTGCTCCCTTTTCTAGGCTCCATGATTGAGGGTCTCTCTGTCCAGGGGTTGGGAGAACTCTGGAGACATCAGGAGAAAGGCCTTGCTCCCTTTTCTAGGCTCCATGAGTGAGGGTCTCTTGTGGATAGAGAGTGCTTATACTAAGGTCTCCATGAGAACTCACCCAGAGGACCATGGGCAGCAAAAAGAGTGTGAATGGAACTTGAATGGGGGGAAAAAAAAAACCCTTTCCCAGAAGCCATATATTAAGGTCCCCATGTGCCATATCTCAGACTTCCTTGCCACATCTGAAGGTGCAATTCTGGTTATCATATCTCAAAAAAGATATAGCGGAATTAGAAAAGGTACAGAGACGGGCAAAGCAAATGATAAAAGCAAAGGAACAATTCCCCTGTGAGGAAAAGCTAAATAGGTTAGGACTCTTCAGCTTGGAGAAGAGACAGCTGAGGGGAGATAAAATAAGGAGTGGAATGGAATGGGTAAATGTGAATCAGTTGTTTACTCTTTCAAAAAATACAAAGACTACGGGACACGCGATAAAATAAATAGATGATACATTTAAGGCAAATAGGAGAAAATATTTTTTTACTTGACACATAATTAAACTCTGGAATTTGTTGCCAGAGAATGTGGTAAAAGCTGTTTGTGTAGTTGGGTTTAAAAAAAGTTTTGAACAAGTTCTTGGATGAAAAGTCCATAAACCATTATTAAGGTGGACTTGGGGAAATCCACTACTTATAAGCAGCATGGAATCTATCGACCTTTTGAGATTCTGCCAGGAATTTGTGACCTGGATTGGCCACTGCTGGAAACAGGTTACTGAGCTTGATGGACCTTTGCTCTGACAAGCTATGGCAAATCTTACAATCTTATGTTATGTTCTTAGCTGAAGAAAGGTCACAGATATATATAAATAAACAGGCCTTTTAGTGGACAAATTATCCAGGTAAAGTTAGCCGGATAATTTGTCCTGCGTATTTGAATGCAGCCAGTTAGGTTCTAAAGTTATCCGGCCTTGTGCACAGCTTACCTCTTCTAGCGCTGGAAGTGTAAATTGAGGGTAGTTTATGCTTTCAGCTCTACTTCAGGCAGACACTGCGCTGGATCGCCAGGAGCGGGTGATTTAAGACCTCGCTACCAGCAGGGGTATTTTTTTTATCATCAGGGGGTGGGATGAGGGGGTCCGGAGAAGTGGGAGTGATTGGACCAGCCTATTGAAACTGCGGGTAAGTGGGGGAATGAAGCTGGAGTAATAACAGTTTTGAAATGGGAATGGATCGGGGGTGGGGGGGGGGGGGGTAGAGGGCAGTGATCAGCTGACTGTAGCAATTTCAAGTATTTCAGGAGGGGGTGACATGCCCGGATAGGCCATGTCTGAAATTTGGGAGAGAGAGAGAGGAGGGGGAAAGAATTGGGCTACAGGCCCTTAACTTTTTTTTTTAACTTGGCTGTCAGCGCTACTTAACCAGTTGGACTGGGTGAACTGGTGGAGGTATTGGCAAACTGGTAATTTAAAGTACGCGCACATTTTTTTTAAATATACCGACTTCCTTGCATAAATCCGGGTTTTGTGCAAGCAACTCGTATTTATTTTCACACATAAAACAATGCACTGCAAGCATTTCCGCGTAACCAAACATACGCGCGCATGCTGGGGAGGATAGCCATACGCGTATTTCATCATCTGCATGTACCTGATACGTGCAGGCTATATAATTACTGCAGTAGATCTCCGCGCGGCCGCATGCGAGCGTATATGGTGCCCTGCAGAGTTCTTAGGTGATAACAAAATCACATTTTCTGTGCATAAAACTTTTACAGGAATCAACTACCAAAATAAATGAAAACAAGTGCACATCCCTAATACAGACGACACATATTTCTACATATTCTAAATTCATGTACTGCATTGCCTTGATAAAAGTCTCAATAAACTGCGTTTAAATGGAAAAAGAAAAATGCAGCTCAAGGTTTGCTTAGATCAGAGGGGACGAGGGACAGTGCCCATTCCATACTACTGGAAGGAAACCATTAAAAAAAAATACAAAGCACTTAGAGACCTGACGGTGGCTGCCACGGTATGATTGGGAAGGAGGGGGAAGGAACAGTACAAAAGGGAAAAAAAAAAAAGAACTGTAGCAAATAAAGAAAGCACTGGTCCAATTAGGGAAGCGAGTGTCAGGCAGTTGAATGCTCTGTCATTTCCTGGCACACTTGCCTTTTAATTAGGCCTTGGATTTATTGCTGCCTTTGTTCTCCCCTGACCCTCTGTTGACTCTGGCCTCCACCCCTCCCCCCCCCCCCTCTCAACTTTTTACCCTTGCACAATCAGAACTTGGAAGTCAGCAGACACTGCTATGACAACTACAGGTACCGATCCCTAAAGGAAAAAAAATACTGTTCCGGTGAGCAGACAGAGACACAGACAGAGTAGTAGTCCTGGTTTCACCTCAGCGCATCTATGGACTTGCAGTCCTGCTGTTCTCAGGGAAGCTGGAACTACACGGTAAGCATGACAAATATACACTGTCTCTGAAACACCCCCCCCCCCCAGCAAAATAGATGGCTGGGAGGTACTATTCAAGCTACAGGCGCATTATTGAGAATAAATTATATAATCAGTTTACTACTACTGCCATTTATCAATGTACATAGTGCTATACAAAAACACCTACCGCTGCTCCATAATCACCCACATGGGAAAGACATTCAACGGAAGAGAATCCTACGCGTGCTCCTCCTCTACAGAATGTGTCTATTATGTTCAATGCAGAAAATGTGAAGAAGCGTGCTACGCTGATGAGGCAGGCCAGACATTGAAGGCCAATTCACCCAGACACAAGATCAAACACCATAAGGAAGGGCAGGCCAACACCTCCGTGGGGGCAGCACCTTTAGGAACCAGACCACTGCATCAATGACCTTATGATCAGGATAATCAAAGAAAAAAAATTGAAGAAAATATGGGAACGTGGGACTTTTGAAGTTAAAATAATCAGGTAATTTGGAATGGACAAAAAGGACTCAAAAGACCTGGACAGATTTCCTATCCCATTATGTGCCATAAAACTATACTGCTTGCCAACTTCTGATCACCCTTCAACCCTCTCTCACCCCTTCTCCTCCACCCTTTCCTATACTTCCTATCACTGGAATGCCTTTTATGATTCACTTATGGCAGCCACAATACTCTATACTGCCTGATAAATGTCATCTTTTGCTCAGTTGAATTCTGACCTGAAGAAGAGAATATTAGCTCTCAAAAGCTAGTCAAGAAATATATCGTTAGTCCAATAAAAAGGTATTGCCTATCTACCTTATAAATGGGCTCTGACCGACAGCCCGCAAATGCACAGTAGAGAGCAGCTCTACGCGCATGCGCAGGCGAGCACGTCGGTCAGAGCCGAGCGTGCCCGAAAAACAAAATGGCGCTGGGGCCGCAGGAACGGCGGCGGCGAGGAGCAGGAGTGGGAGGAGCAGTAGCGGCGGCAGCGGCGCCGGGCATGCGGGAGGGACACCCCCCCTCCCCCCCCGGAGATCTTCCGTCTGCTGGTTGTGGATGAGCTGAAAGGGGAGGGGATTGGGAGAGGGAGGAGAGAGTGAGGGGAGGGGGGAAGGTAGGAGGGAGGGAGAATAGAGGGTGATAGGGAAAATAGAGGGGGGAGGGGGGAAGGTGAGGGGGAGGGAGAATAGAGGGGGGGAGGGGGAAGTGAGAGGGAGGGGGAAAGTGAGAGGGAGGGAGAATAGAGGGGGGAGGGGGAAGTGAGAGGGAAGGGGAAGGTGAGAGGGAGGAAGAATAGAGGGGGGAGGGGGGAGGGAGGGGGAAGTGAGAGGGAGGGAGAATAGAGGGGGAGAGGGAGGGAGAATAGAGGGGGGAGGGGGAGTGGGAAGGAAATGGACCGAAAATCTTTTTTTTAAATGTAGCCCATTGTTACGGGCTTAACGGCTAGTATAAATATATATTTTGTTTTTGTTTGTTAACCTTTGTTTCTGTGCATTCAAGTGGACTAACATAGCAGGCAAACTACTTTTCCCAAAAACACATAACAATAGTCCCTTCTCTGTAGAAACGACAAGCTAATCAAGACAAAACATACCGGGCAAAATAGGGAATTTCATTTTTTAGGCTAGATTTGAATAAAGCCAGAGAGAGAGAGCCTGAGCCACCGGCTCAGGCAGTCTATTCCAAGCATCCAGTCAGGGCCAGCGGGGGCATTAGGCATACTAGGCAGCCACCAAGGGCGCCGGAAGTGGGTGGGGCAGTATATCAGACACGAGGGCGCCATTTTTTAAATAAGCGAAGTAAGCTGACATAGCGGGGAGCAGTTACGGCATGAACAGAGGCATGTGAGATTTGGGTGGTTCTAGAGAGAGAGAGAGAGAACATGGCCGCCTAGGGTGCCTGCAGGCCCTGGCACCGGCACTGCATCCAGTACAGTCAGGTGAAAATCAGGGCTTCAGGAGTTGGCGGCAGAGGCGAAAGGCACAGATATGAGTGGCTTGCCTGATGACTGAGTGCATAAGGAGGAATGTAGGAAAGGATAAGAGAGGCGAGGTAGCATGAAGCTGCAGAGTCAAACCTGTAGCACACAAAGTAAAGCACATGGGGCAGATTTTCAAAGGCTACGCGCGCAACCTGAGAAAATCTGCCCCTGCGCACGCTGAGCCTATTTTGCACGCAAGCCCCAGGATGCGTGCATGTCCCGGGGCTTTCAAAAATGGGCATTCCGGGAGCGCGATGGTGGTCCGGGGCGTGTCCAGGGCATGCCCGGGCGTGACAGCGGTCCGGGGGCGTGTCCCAAGCCCTCCTCCATTCCGGCCGTGCTGGAGGTTTGCGTGCTGGCAGCCGGCTGGCAGGTGTAAGAAATAAAATAAGGTGGGGGGGGATTTAGGTAGGGCTGGGGGGTGGGTTAGATAGGGGAAGGGAGGGGAAGGTGGGGGGGAGGGCCGGAAAAAAAGTTCCCTCCAAGGCCGCTCCGATTTCGGAGAGGCCTTGGAGGGAACGGGGACAGCCATCGGGGCTCCCCTCAGGCTCGGCACGCGCAAGGGGGTGCACATGTGTGCACCCCCTTGCGCGTGCTGAGCCTGGATTTTATAACATGTGCGCGGCAGCGCGCACATGTAAATAAATCGGGCGTAGATTTGTTTGCGCCGGGTTGCACGAACAAATCTATGCCCGCGCATAAGTTTTAAAATCTGCCCCATAGTTACAAAGTTCTTGCTGCAAATAGTTTACAAAACAAGCATCAGAATGTTCTTTTTTTGAAGGGGGAAGACGGAAGTCAGAAGTAATTTTCTAGAAACAGGGCCAGCAGCGACATCCCTCCTTCCATTCCAGCTTCAATGTGGAAAAAGAAACACATTCAAAGAGGTTCCAGGCTGGCTACAAGAGGTTTCAGGTTGGCCAACTGGCAGAAAATCTCCACTGGGGGCAGCAGCTTCCTCCTGCTCCTTTAGGCTTTGAGTGCATTCCCATTGATTCCTGTTTGTCATGTATGTTTGTCTCCATGGAACAGGGACGCTCTCTCTATAGCGCTGCAAATAAGAACATAAAATATGCTATACTGGGTCAGATCGCAGATCAATCAAGCCCAGTATCCTGTTTCCAACAGTAGCCAATCCACTTACAAAGCAAGGAGCAAGGAGCTAGTGACAGAAATTAAAAAGAAAGTACAAAATTTTAACTTTTTGTAAAGGCAAAGAGAGGCCGCAGGTGATGAAGAAGCACACTTTAAACTGTATTAATCTAAAAGATAACCCCCCACACCAAAAAAACCCAAAAGGTTTAACAGCACTGCTACCAAAATCTTTTCTCTCAATAATAATTCATTTAATAGCCAGAACAAAAAACGGAAGATTTCCCTTTCTCTTCCTGTTGTGTATTTCCATTCTGTGGTGGAGCAGGTGTGTGAAGGTTTAGAAGGCTCCATTTACCTGGCCACTACCACCAATAGTCAGGATTTACCCTCATCATAGCCTCAATGTAATAAGACACGAGTAAAAATGCACGATGAACTTCAGCACACATCTTCTTTACACACATGCAAAAAAAAAAAAAACCCCGAAAGTTAACTCCCAAAGCAGTAAGCTAATATTCTGCTAATGTATTGGGAGTTTTAAAAAGTGTGGTAACCAGAAAATGTGCACAAAAAGACATGCTTAGTGTGCATAAATACGATTTATGAGCACAAAGCATGGCTTCCCAGCATGTTCACATTGTTGTGTGCAGAACATGATTTGTCCCCAAGCAGACGTGAAAGTCCGCAGAGCCTTCCCTCCAGAGAGGCACCTTATTTATTTATTTATTTAAAGGCTTTTATATACCGGAGTTCATGCACTTGTGCATACCACTTCGGTTTACACAGAACAAGGAACCTTGTATGAATGGATTACATTACCTACAGTACCTGTAGGTAATGTAATCCGCTTTGAATATAAATAAAATAAATTTAGGAGCCACTAAGCAAGCCACTGATACCACCACAGAGCATGAAAAGCTCGCGCTTGCCACACCCAGATGAAAGCAGGTTGAGATTGCAAAAAAAAAAAATGAAGTAAAGGCCTTATCGTCAAAGCCAAGCGTTTCACATCAATGGAGACAAAAAAAAAAATGGCACAATCCACTAACCCCAGACATCCCTCAACTGCCCCAAGTTCTGCCAAATTTGGACTGCCTTGAAAGAATTGGAGACTGTGGATCGAGATGAGTGTCCATGCTACAAAAAAAAATGAAAAAAAAAATATCTGCTCCAGGAACCTGCTTCACTGCCAGTGTTCTTCCTGTAAAGAATATCTACATGACCTTGAGGTTTCTTCTACCGAGACACTACCCTCAGCATTAGTGTCTCTGTCTGTTTTTGGTGCGAGTCTGCCAGCTGCCTTGGAACCCTCGACAGGGCATGACCCCCAAGTCTGAGGAACATGGATCCGTCCCAGTATTGTCTGTGTCCCCCACTGAAGGAAACATGTGCTCAAATAAAGAGAGCATGGTCTGCTTCTCCGAACAAGTGGTGAGAAGTGGGGAAGCTGCTGAAGGAGAGAGGGGTCAGTGAGATATGCTCCACTACCTTTTTTCACCATCAATAGTAGTAAGCTACAGCTTACAGCTCTAATAGTCACGATTGCCCAAGTTGCCATTAGCAAGGAGACCACGTCTTCATCATCCAAGGAGAAAGAAGCAGTGTGGAAAAAACTCCAGAATACCTTCCCAGCTCAATGAAAACTGTTCCAATGATTCAAGAAGAGGCAGATTCTACCAAGCCTGTTACTACAATTTCTCAGGATAAAATAGTAATCAGGTCAGGAAAGATCCAGGATCTACAACCAAAACCAGAGGTGGGTATTTCTCATTGTCACTGTTGGGACAGGGATTTTAGAGAAAACACCCTGAATTTCATTAGTTCCTACTGCATTTCATACAAATGTTTTAATGCCAAATGGAACTCCCTCCCCGTTTACACCAGGGAAACACCCATGTCATTACCTCCTATGAGTTCTACGTATGTCTAGCAGTTGAAGGGATTGATACTGGGATCCATATTAGGCATCACCACCCAGGAAAGGATCTTGGAGTCATAGTGGACAATACTTTGAAATTCCCAGTTCAGTGCATGGTGGTGTCAAAAAAGCAAATATAATGTTAGGTATTATTAGGAAAGGAATGGAAAATAAAACAGAGGATAATGTAATGCAGAGGTGGCCAACTCTGGTCCTCATGAGACACAAACAGTTCTGGTTTTCAGGATATCCGCAATGAACATGCATGAGATAGATCTGCATGCACTACCTCCATTGATTACAAATATATCTTATGCATTTTCATTATGGATATCCTGAAAACCAGGCCTGTTTATGGCTCGAGGACCAGACTAACCTCCCCTGTCATATTGCCTCTGTGTGCAGTTGTAGTTGCGCCATCTCAAAAAAAGATACAGCAGGACTAGGAAAGGTACAGAGAAGGGCAATCAAAATGATAAAGAAATGGCTTTCCTATGAAGAAAGGTTAAACAGGTTAGGGCTCTTCAACCTGGAGAAGAGATGGCTGAGAAGAGATACAATAGAGGTGTATAAAATCTTGAGTGGGGTGGAACGGGTAAACAGGAACGGTTATCTACTCTTTCAAATTTTACCAAGATTAGGGGATACTCCATGAAACTAACAGGTAGTACATTTAAAACAAATCAGAGAAAGTATTTTTTTTACCCAATTCATAATTAAACTGTAGAATTTTGCTGCCAGAGGATGTGGTGAAAGCAGTTGGCACAGCTGGGTTTAAAAAAGGTTTATATATCAGAAGTAATCCACTGCAGGAGTTAAATATTTAGGGGTCATGGTTGGGGACAAGTTGGAAGATTTGTATAGACTGAATTATGAGAAGATTTGGGGAACCATACAGAGGGAACTACAGGCATGGGATACAGCTCCCATTTCTTGGCTCGGGTGAATCTCAATTGTGAAAATGAATATACTCCCCAGACTTAGCTATTTGTTTCAAACTCTGCCAATTTTAATTCCGGAAGACAGGATCTCCCAATGGCAACGTAAACTGTTTCATTATATATGGAGGAAGAGACTTCCACAAGTAAGTAGATCAGTTATACTACTTCCCAAACCCAGAGGGGGAATGGGGGTACCTTGTCTCCAGTGCTATTACTTGGGGGCGCAGCTTAGGGCGGTAGTTAGTTGGCATCTTAATGGGAAGGAGAAAAAAATGGGTGGGCTTGGAAAAGGCATTGATGGAAAAGATTTCTCTAGCCACGATGGTGTGGTTGCCGGGGACTAGCCGTAAGCTGCCGAAAGTGATGCCCCCGACTGTGGCTTTAACCCTGAAACTATGGGATAAATGGAAAGAAACGTTGATAGGAAATAGGAGATACGTTTCATTCCAGGGTGCTCCAAAGGACGGGAGAGGAGGTGGGAAGGGAAGGGGTGCAGGAGACTCGAACAGGTATGGGATGGTGCCCGCATAAAACCGCTTGCGGAGATAGTGACCGAGTTTCATTAAGATGCGTCAGATACTTATTTCTACCTACAATTAAGGCAATTTATCTCCCGCATGGATGTGAGATTGGAATTACTTAAAGGCAAGTCGCTATTTGAAGGGTTTTGTGAGAAAGCACGTTTTATGACTAAGGTGATATCTAAAATATATAATATGCTGTTCACAGACCCAATTAACCCCCCACCCACGTGAAACTATGGGAAAGGGATCTTCATCGACAAAATAGGGGAGAGAGATTGGGACATCTGCTAGAATACTATACAGAAATGCTCAATATCTGCAGCCATTATTGAACAGGGCTATAAATTGCTATATAAGTGGCATTTTCCTCCCACTAGAATTGCTATATTTTACACCAATGTGAGTGAGGATTGTTGGCGGGGTTGTGGATCTGAAGGATCTTGCTTCCATATGTGGTGGGAGTGCCCTAAAGAGGTCAATGGTTACTGGGAGGAGATTAAACATCTTATTGCTGATATTGTGGGCACAAGCATTGAGCTGGATCCGGCTTACGTTCTGTTGAGTATCCCGCCCCCCAGATGCGGATTCCCCCCATGCCTTTTCTGAGTCAACAGGTGCTAATAGCAGCAAAGGGGGGCACTAGCTTATTCCTGGAAAGATCCACAGCTCCCTCTGTTGCAAAATGTTACTCAGAGACTACAGAAAGTGTATTACCTGAATCGTCTCACTGCTATCAGGCATAAATAGTTGAAAAAATGTGAAAGATTGTGGCAACCCTTTATACAATGGCAGAATCAAAGCCTCCAGGGACTAGGGCAGTAAATTGGATGCCAGGCAGTAACTAAAACCTCCACACATTATCCGATCGACTTTTGAGCCATGGCATGAGGGAGGGGGAGGGGGGGAGGAGGGGAGTTGGGAGGGGGGGAGTTGGGAGGGGGGGGGGGGAAGGAGGATAAAAAAACCAACAGTTATTTTCAAAATGTATTTTCCAGACAATTAAAGCAGATAGTTCAGTTTTATTAATGCAACTGTGACAGCAATGATATTTATTTGTTCTGAGATGTGGTGGCGAGCCATTTCTGTTATATAAATGTCTGTTTATAACAGGCCAGTGTTTTTGTTAGTAAAATACTTATACTATTTCATATAGCTATTGCACTTCAGTTGCTGGTCAATTGAGGGATGTCATCACCTATCCCATAGCTAAAAGGCAAACAACAAAAGCAGCACACTCTGTCTCTATACACACACAAGATACGCACACAGAATATGCAAAGGCAAAAAACAAAAGCTGCTTCAAAGTCTTTTAATTTTCTCTCCCTTCACTGTATATGTAGCAGGAAAAATAATGTACAGCAAAGATTGTATTCAGCCTGCGGACCAGGGAATGCTGGGAAATCTCAGACCGAGTACTTGCTGCTCACTGCTCGTTGTAGGGAAGTCATCTGTCAATGTCGTGATGGGAATTACCACACTAGTTCCTTAGCGCCAGCCTGTCACAGAACGCAGGCCTAGTTTAGCCACAGAAATGGCCGGCCCTTCTCCAGTCTCTTCCTAGTGTTTGGTTTTTTAAAATACCTTTGTCTCCTAAGTGCAGATTTTCAGGATGGGGGAGGGCAGAAAATGGTAGTGGAGGGACGTGCATTTGATCTTCTCTACTAATGGCATGAATGTAGAGCAAGCTCAGGTAAATGAACTCAAACACAGAGAATCATTTTCAAAAGGGACTTCTGCAGATAAAAAAAGACTGTGCTCTACATGCAGAAATGGTCTTTTGCAGAACTACCTCTGCCCAATACGCAGATAAACGTCTGCGAGTATGTCACGTTCATGCACAAGCCTTCTCAGACTGAGCAAAGGTGTTCCTGGAAGCAAAATCAGCAAGGGGGGGGGGGGGGGTTAGACTTAGGCGCATACTTTTCCGTTTCAAAAAGCACGCACATAAATTTTCACAGAAAATGCATGCGGATGGCTTAACAGGTGTCACTCGTGCGGGGATCATTTTCAAAACAGACTCAAGGCACCTAAAGTCCACTTTGAAGACTGGTGTAACTTGCACGCGTTTTTGTCGACTTTCTTTTGCGTGCTGTTGCAAAATTATCCCCCACCCCCACTGCAAAGACACTAACGCCAACAGTGGAATGAAAAAAAAAGAAAACAGAACAGTAAAGAGCCTGTCCTCAGAAATGGAGGGAAGCAGTAGCAGCAGACACAGCGCACTTCGATTAGAGGCCTGGTTCTTGTGGCCAATTAGAGGCCTAGGTTCTTGTGGCCTGGTTTGGCCTCTGTTGGAAACAGGATGCTGGGCTTGATGGACCCTTGGTCTGACCCAGCAGGGCAATTTCTTATGTTCTTATGTACTCCTGCTCAGCCTCGGTTAGGGGACTATACAGGATATAGGGCTAGGGTCCAACTTATTCCTAGGAAAGGTTTGAAGCAGAAAGTGAAGGGGAAACATTGGGATATCTGTAGCAAACCAGAGGGCCAAGTTTCATGCTCCCCTTTTAACACAAAACACCAGGATAAACTGCAGCACAATTACAGGTTTCCTCATGTGTGACACGTTTCATACAATGAAGCAACCTTACTTAATGACTTGGGGGGAGGCAGCAAAATAAGCATTTTATAAGGCCTTCGTTGTACAAGGTCATTGTAAGACAGGGCTTCCCAAACCTGTCCTGGGGACCCCACAGCCAGTCGGCTTCTCAGGACATCCACAATATAAATTTGCATAACCCGAGTCTCCATGATATGTAGATTTATCTCGTGCATATTCATTGTGGATGTCCTGAAAGCCCGGCTGGCTTTGGGGTCCCCAGGACAGGGTTGGGAAGCTCTGCTCCAGGAACAGGATACACGACACCCTGACATGCGCAAGAAGCTAGAGACTATGAATAGTGAATCCTTAGTGATGGGTGAGTGAATATAAAACTGAAACAAGATCAAGATAAAATAGGATCTGTGGTACTTACAGCAAGCAAGGAATCAGGGCGAACTAAACAGACCTTACAGGCTTCACGTGCTGTCACGGTCTCTTTTTCTGCATCACACCAAAGGCCGTTTCTAACTCACTAACCTTAGAACTGTCTTCTCCTACCACGCACAAGGAAGTACCATATCCCCACTGTTAATTGTATTGCCCAGTATTCCTCTATCTTTAGTAGTGATATTGGCACAGTCCACACTGAAGCCCTCCCATAAATGTTATAGTACAAATGATCAGAAGCATTCAGTGAGTCCCAGAATGGAGGGGAGCAGCAAATATGCGACTCAGGAGTAATCCAAGAGGAGGATCCCTCAACTCCTTTCTCCTTAGAATGCTTTTCCCCCACCTTCTGATTTAAGAAAGTGAAAATAAATAAGAGGATGAGTGATTGGCAGCACGACACAGCTCACAAGAGAAATGTCTTCCTCGACTGATCCAGAGCCAAATGTCATCCACACCCATGAGCAGCGAGAGCCTGATAAGCAAATAACCATTTCTGGCATAGTCATGGCTTCTGACCATCAAAGTCCAACCGATTAAGCATTAGTTTTCTGCCTGTCCCAAGCAGTTCCAATTTGTATTGCAATTCTGCACGAGGTTCCCTAGCCACACCGGTAACTCATAGGGTAGGGGTTGGGCTGCTGCAGGGAGAGGAAGCCTGGTGTGCTGGGACTAATGTTTGAAGCCAAAGTTGGAGCTAAGACTGGAGCTGGAGCTGGCTCAGGAGCTGGAACCTGAAGCAGATGCTGAAGCTGGAAGTGGAGCTGAATCAGAAAGCGCAAGGATCAGAGCTTCATTGCTGTAGCAGGGAGTTCACCTCATCAGGGGTTCCCAGCAATCCCTTTTAAACTGATTTTGGCCACTCCAGTTCATCAGAGGGAGTGGCCCCCATACTCCTTTTTTGATCTCTTATGGTCCTCGTCCCTGCTTGCTTGCCAGCTTACTTCGTCACTAGGGACGTGGCCCTTCATCTCCCAGCTGCCATCAGTTTGAACCTTGCCAGCACCTTCCCCTGCCTGTCCTCCCAAGAGGCAGGAGACAATAAAACAAGGGTGAGCCCAGAGCAATTAAAGCTTTATATAGATTCTCATAGTCCTCCAGGGAATACCGTAACCTCAGGGGAATAAAGTAGATTATCTGCTCTCTTAATTTCAGGTCAATGCTCTATTATTAATTATAACAAGCCGTTAAGCCCGTTAAAACGGGCTACATCCCTCTGTCTCTCACCTCCCCCTCATTCTCTCTCCCCTCACTCTTCACCACCCCCTACCTCCCTCCCTCACACTCACCCACTCCTCCCCACCCTCCCTCTCCTCTCACTCAGTCCCTCCCTCCCACTCAGTCTCACTCTCTCCCTCCCCCCTCTCTCCCTCCCTCCTCTCCCTCCTCTCCCTCAGTCCCACTCCCTCCCTCTCTCTCAGTCCCACTCCCTCCCTCAGTCCCACTCACTCCCTCCCCCCTCACTCAGTCCCACTCCCTCCCTCCCTCTCACTCAGTCCCACTCCCTCCCTCTCACTCAGTCCCACTCCCTCTCTCTCCTCCCCTCTCACTCAGTCCCTCCCTCTCTCTCTCCTCCCTCACTGCTGCCGCCCGTCTTCGCCGCCGCCGCTGTGGCCCTGTCTCTCACCTCGCCCTCATTCTCCCTCTCCCCCTTCCACTTACTCACATCCCTGACTCTCACCTCTCCCTCATTCTCACTCTCCCCTCACTCTTCCCCACCCCCTACCTCTCTCCCACACACTCACCCACTCCTCCCTCCTTCTCACTCAGTCCCTCCCCCTCACTCAATCCCTCCCTCCCACTCAGTCCCTCCCTCTCACTCAGTCACTCCCTCCCACTCTCTCTCTCCGTCCCTCCCACTCCCTCACTCCCACTCAGTCCGTCCCTCCCTGTCAGTCCGTCCCTCCCTCTCTCTCTCGCCTCCCTCCCTCGCTACTGGCCGCTGCCGCCGCCGCCCCCACCACCCGCTACCGCCGCCGCCCGCTGCCGCTACCACCGCCCGCTGCCGGTACCGCCGCCGCCATGTTTTTTGTTTTTTTTGACGCTGCCTAAGACCGACGTGCTCGCCCGCACATGCGCAGAAGAGCTGCTCTCTACTGCGCATTTGCGGCACGTCGGTCAAGCGTCGTTTATCTAGTTAGATGTTTCCTATATTCTCCTTGAAAGTTGTCTCCTAACTTCATATTATTTGAGAATTGGTTTAATACATTAGGAATATTAACTGATACCTATTTGGTTCCAATCTATGAAAATGTTGTTTCTTACTAATGTATTGTAACAAGTTTCCTGTATACTTTATGATACAAGTTGTATTAGAAAAGTGATAAATAAAGAATTTAAAAAAAACAAAAAACAAGGGTGAGCAAACTTCTAATCCTGATGACATTACTGGGAACCCATTTTGGAATGAGGGGAGGCCAATGAGGTTCCAAGGTATTCCCCCTCTCCTGGGAGGTCTGAAAAACAGGGAGGGAGGTCCCTTGGGAGGTCTGATGGTGACATTACTTCCAGCCCATCAATGTCACTTCAGACCGGAAGGGACATGTTCTCATCATCATGGGCTGGAACCCTTTCACCATCATGAGCTGGATGTTATGACCTGGATGGTGGACCCTTGGTCCGGCGAGGAGGTGAAGACCTCTCGTCGGTGGGCGAGGCTTAATCCGTAGGTTGCTGAATGTAGTTGAGGATGATCTGGATGCAGGCGCCTCCTGCGGGTCGTTTAATCCAGATAGCTGGCGCCTCCAGCAGGTCGTGAAAGCAGAAGCTGAAACAGAAAGTCCGGAAAGCCAGAAACAGAGAATACCACCGCCAGGCTAGGGATCAAGAGCCAGCGTTCTCCGCAACCAGTCCAGGGGTCAGGAACCAGAAGAATCCGCAGCCAGTCCAGGGATCGAGCGCCGGAAGAAACCAAAGCCAGTCCGGGGGTTGAGAGCCAGAATAATCCAAAGTCAGTCCGAAGGTCAGGAGCCAAGCAAAATCCAAAGCCAGTCCGGGGATCACGAACAGGGAATCAGAACAGGAACCAAAACACAGACACACCACTTGAGCCAAAGCCAGGGCAAGGTCTGAAGGCTCAGACCTCGCCTTAAATAGTGGATAGACGCTGCAGGAAGGAACCCCCTACTTCCTGTAGGGGTTCCTTTAAGGCTGGGCTCTTGCCGCCCGCGCGGCCTTACAGATCTTCAGGGGGCGTGGCCTCGGCTGCTCCGCGGAGACGCCGCGGCCATCTTGCAGGGCAGGAGCCCTGCCACCGACGCGGCTGTCGATGCCGGCCCTCGTGTCCTGCGCCCGGCCCTGTTGTGCGGGTAAGTGGGCGGTTCCCGGTCGCGGCTTACCGCAACCGGTGCTCATAACACTGGATCTGGCCTGCAGGCCACAGTTTGCCCACCTCTGCAATAGAAATGTCTACCACAGCTTTCACTGCTGAGTATTTGGAAAATAAATGGATCACCACTTGTTCTGCTAGTAGGAAAATTTATTTGTGCTGCTTCAGACAAATACAGCTAGTTACTGAAGATGGAGAAGCTTTATAATTGATTTACTGTACCTCATGTAAAAAGAAATAAGCCAAAGTTATAACTTTATTTGGATTTTTTTTCTTTGTATTTAAGAATACTTTATTAATACACTATTTAAGTACAATAAGTTAGCAGACCCTTAGAAGAACCCAGACTGTGGATCTGCCACAGGGCAGTCAGTGGACAAAATAGCACCCAGGGCATCCCCTTCCCTCGCTCAAAAGGGCACCTGCCTGAGCTTGGCACCTGGGGATGGGGGTCACCCTTCTTACCCACTCCTTGCCAGAGCCCTAACCTGCAGCAACAGGTTACGTTACGACTCTGTTATGTATTTGATTTATATTTTGCCTTTCAGATACTTCAAAAGCAGATTACATTCAGGTTCTGTAGTTATTTCCCTATGCTCAGGGGGCTTACAGTCTAAGGGGCTCATTCACAAAGCCGCATTAGGCCGTTTATTGTGCAGTAAACCACCTAGCACAGGGATAACATGGGGTATGTCAAATACCTCTCATTATTCAGCTGCCGGCACTGTGCATGTTATAATGAGCTGATTACCATGAAAAATGCATGAATTTGCATTGATGGAGAGGGGTTGGGGGGGTTGAGGCGGAATCTGACCGGGATTTTTAAAAACATTTTTTACTGCATAGCAGGACAGGGGTTTATAGAGACTCCTGGGGTTTTCTTACCTTTCAGGGGGTGTACTCAGGGTCTCTGTCCAGGTACTGCTCTCCAGCTCTACCAGTATTCTGTGCGGTCCTTTGTACTGCATCTCCTCGGGGCCTTCCCCACCGCCTCCCTCCTCGAGCTCCTGCTGCACCTGACCTCGCCTCCCGACGGTGGGGTCCTGTGGGGCTCCTCCCCGCAGGCAGTAACAAGTCTCACCTCGGGCCAAGGAACCACCAAACCCACAAACCATAACAGGAGGTATGATATGATGGTCCTGTAATAATGTCAGATTATTCATAAGCTCTCTTTATTTGTATTTTTGAATAATTTTGCAGTTACGATTGTTTGCTTTAATTTCATTGGATCTAGTTTGCAATTGTAGACTATTTATAGTGGGGTAGATTTTCAAAGGGGTACCCCAAACCCCCCCTGCGCGCGCAAGCCCCGGGATGCGCGTAAGTCCCGGGGCTTTGCAAAGGGGGCATGTCGGGGGCGTGTCGGGTGGGCGGCACGAATTTCGGGGCGGGGCGGGAGGCGTGTCGGGGGCATGACGCCGGCCCGGGGGCATGGTCGAGGCCTCCGGACCAGCCCCCCGGGTCGCTGGATGGCGCGCCAGCAGCCCGCTGGCACGCGCAGATTTACGCCTGCTTTCGGCAGGCGTAAATCTGCCAACAAAGGCAGGGTTGGGTTTAGATAGGGCCAGGGGGGGTGTTAGGTAGGGGAAGGGAGGGGAGGTGGAAGGAAAGTTCCCTCTGAGGCCGCTCCGATTTCAGAGCGGCCTCAGAGGGAACAGGCAGCACGCACAGGTTGCACAAATGTGCACCCCCTTGTGCGCACCGACCCCGGATTTTATAAGATACGCGCGGCTACGTGATTTTTATAAAAACCGGGCTTATGGGATTGGAGGGGTGGGGGGGTTCTTTCAGCTTAGAGGACCGAGAGGGGATATGATAGAGGTCTATAAAATCATGAAAGGGCTGGAGCAGATAAATTGGGGACAGTTGTTTACCCTTTCAAATAGTTCTAAGACTAGAGAACACGCCATGAAACTGGCAGAAGATTTAGAACAAATGTTTTTCAGTGAACACACAATTAAGCTTGGAACTTTTTTGCCGGAGGATGTCGTCAAGGTTAATAGTGTAGCTGGGTTTAAAACAAGGTTTGGACAAGCTTCTGGAAGACAGATCCATTAATAATCATTACGCAGGCAGATTTGGGAGCTGCCATCCCTTTCTTCTGGTAGCAAGCAACAAGAAATGGACTTCCTCATTAGAAGCTGCAGGGTACTTCTTATTGGCTTGGTGATCCGGATTGGCCACTATCGTAGATTGAATGCTGAACTCAACGAACCACTGGTCTGACCTAGCATGACCGGGCTTCTTATGTTCTTAAAGTCTCTGTAGTGCACTTTGTGAAGGAAAGAGGAGGCAGGTGAGGGACATCTGCATGACACTTCCTTCCCAACAAGAGAAGGCAATAGGCATTCTACTCTTTCCAAACAAATGCATTTCACATCTCCAAGAAAGATAAAGTGATAAAGCCACAAGCAGGCAAGGCAATCTGCTTTGAAGTGTCAAAAAGCGAAATGCAAATCAGATAAATAAATAAATCTTAGAAGAAACAATTTGCAATAAGAACATAAGAAATTGCCCTGCTGGGTCAGACCAAGGGTCCATCAAGCCCAGCATCCTGTTTCCAACAGAGGCCAAACCAGGCCACAAGAACCTGGCAATTACCCAAACACTAAGAAGATCCCATGCTACTGATGCAATTAATAGCAGTGGATTATGTCTTTTCATCTATACATTACCATCTGCTGCTGTATGTCATGTTTGCAGCAAGGATCTAAGCCACAATTTGATAGTATACACTGACTCTGATTAATGTCTTTTCATCTATACATTACCATCTTAGGAAATGGAACAAGAGGGGTTTTATATCTGTAGACGGGGAACGGTTATCACATCATGCTTTGTGGCAGTACCTCTTAGAGGCATTACAGAAAAGACAAGAGGGATAACTGTGCTGTTAAATGTATGGTGAGGCGTAGAAAAATCCCATAATATGCACAAAACACCTTTACTCCTCAAACATTTACCACTTCCTTTGTTGTTTGCTCCCTTAATAATCATTTTTCAATGTGTCAGTCAACCCCTTCTACTAACTAAGCATTCAGGATTTTCCTGTCCTTTTACTTATGGCCCTTATTCTGGAAATGTTACTTTCATTAACAATTTTACCAACTTATATGTAGGGCATTATTGGTTATGTGATGGTTTGATTTTTACTTTCTCTCCCCCTTCTTGTTCTTTTTGTGTTTTGGTTACTTTTAATTATTTTTCCAAAATTATACCTATCAGTTCTTAGCCATCATCACAAGCACGCTCGTAGGGATATTCCTTCAGCAATATCAGAAGATGAAGCATTGGGGCACTCCCTGGAATATATCAACTCAACTTACCCATTGACTAAAACTAGGTTAGATTCCCTTTCATGGACTTCTTGGATTCCAATACTTCAACATCCTGCAGTGACAGCTGAACTTGGCATGGCCAGACGGCGATTGCAATCTTTGCTACACGTAATGACTCCTGAACTGAATAAAGCAGTACAGGCACTGCAACTGCAAATTAATGAATTAGCCATAGTTTCCAAATATAATAGACAAGGACTTGATTATATCTTTGCTAAAGAAGGAGGATTATGTACATTACATAATAGTAGTGAACGTTGTACTGTTGTAATTAATCGTTCTGAAATTGTGAGAAATGCTCTGACAAAAATTGTTTCTTTGGCCAAGTTACATGTAAGTGATTTTAAAGGAGGAATTGATACTTCCTCTTGGACTTGGTGGTATACTTTTACTGATGGGTTTAAACATTTAGGAGGAGGACTTCAAGGCATTTTAGGATTTTTATTGACTATTTTTTCCTTTTATTGTTAGGAACGTGTTGTCTTCCTTGCATTTGTTCTCTAGGACAGCGAATGTGTACTAATGTTACCTCTGTTCAAGCAAATAACACCACTTTGCTTTTCACCCAGGCATCAGAACGATATGATTTACTCCAGCAAAAAGCAGCTGACGAGTCTGAGCTTTCTGACCCCCAGGAAGAGAGAAGCGCTCAGGTTGGCGATAGCGAATCAATGCCTTAGTCCCTATCTGACCAGCCGAACTTCAGACAGGGGCTTCTCGCCTGGGACATGTATAGGGACAAGAGTTTATGGTGAAACCTCTGATAGCATTGCACGCAAGGTTTCAAGAGGGGAATGTGAGTATGGTGGAAAACTCTAGAAGGCCATACTCTTGTCCACGTGTCAGGTGACATGCAAGAACCCAGCACTGGGGCAGGCTTACGCTCAAGACTGTATAATGTCAGCATGTAAGGAGAGCTATGATTACCATTAAAAGGTATACAGGATGTACTGGATGGATTAGCAAAGAAAGATATAAAATAGTAATAAAAGAGGAAATAGACGACTGGCATTTTGCTTTGTTATGACAGGCAGAGTTACAAAGCTGAATCCCAATCCCTCAGAAACTTAGGATTGCTTGTACCTACTTTCTGAGCTACCAGAGTAGTTATTTCCGCTTCTTTACTCCTCCTGCAATTTTTCTTTTAATAAATATAATTAATTTTTTTAATTTATGCTGTCTGTCTCTTTGTAATTAACAGTTGTAAAAACTACAAAAAATGCACTTTGAAATGCCCATATGCCAATGCCAGAAGTCTAAGAAGTAAGATGGGAGAGTTAGAATGTATAGCAGTAAATGATGAGATAGACCCAACTGGCATCTCAGAGACCTGGTGAAAGGACGATAACCAATGGGACAGTGCTATATCAGGGTACAAATTATATTACAATGATAGGGAGGATCAACTAGGTGGGGGTGTCGCACTTTGGGGGAGATTTTATAATTTTGCGCACCAGGCGCGAACAAAAGTACGCTGGATTTTATAAGATATGCGCGTAGCCGCGTGTAGCTTATAAAATCCGGGCTCGGCGCACGCAACGGGGTGCACATTTGTGCAACCTGCGCACGCCGAGCCCGGCGCGCGTTGCCTGTTCCCTCCGAGGCCGCTCCGAAATCGGAGCGGCCTCGGAGGGAACTTTCCTTCGCCCTCCCCCCACCTTCCCCTACCTAACCCACCCCCCCGGCCCTATCTAAACCCCCCCTCACCTTTGTTGCCAGATTTACGCCTGCTGAAAGTAGGCGTAAATCTGCGCGCGCCAGCAGGCTGCTGGCGCGCCATTACCCGACCCGGGGACCGGTCCGGAGGCCTCGACCATGCCCCCGGGCCGGCGCCATGCCCCCGGTCCCGCCCCTCCCCGTCCCCTGACCCCGGTCCCGCCCCGGACATGCCCCCTCCCCGCCCCTTTTACGAAGCCCCGGGACTTACGCTCGTCCCGGGGCTGTGCGCGCGCCGGCGGCCTATGCAAAATAGGCGCACCAGCGCACGAGGGCCCTGCGCGCGTAAATCCGGCTGGATTTACGCACGCAGGGCATTTAAAATCCGGCCCTTTATGTCTGGGAGGATAATGATCATACAAGAGACTAAATGCTCAGCAGAATCTATGTGGGAAAAATAATCCATGCTGTAGTTTCACAATGCTAGGTTCCATATTAAGAGCTACCACCCAGGAAAAAGATCTAGGCATCATAGTGGATAAGACATTGAAATCGTCGGCTCAGTGTGTGCTGCGGCAGTCAAAAAAGCAAACAGAATGTTAGAAATTATTAGGAGGGGAATGATGAATAAAACGGAAAATGTCATAATGCCTCTGTATCGCTCCATGGTGAGACCACACCTTGAGTACTGTGTACAATTCTGGTCACCGCATCTCAAAAAAGATATAGTTGCACTGGAGAAGGTACAGAAAAGGGTGACCAAAATGATAAAGGGGATGGAATAGCTCACCTACTAGGAAAGGCTAAAGAGGTTAGGGCTGTTCAGCTTGGAGAAGAGACAGCTGAGGGGGGATATGATAGAGATCTTTAAAATCATGAGAGGTCTAGAATGGGTAAATGTGAATCAGTTATTTACTCCTTTGGATAATAGAAGGACTAGGACTATGACGTTAGCAAGTAGCACATTTAAACTAATAGGAGAAAATTCTTTTTCCTCAACGCACAATTAAGTTCTGGAATTTGTTGCCAGAGGATGTGGTTAGTGCAGTTAGTGTAGTTGGGTTAAAAAAAGGTTTGGATAAATTCTTGGAGAAGTCTATTAACTGGTATTAATCAAGTTGACTTAGAGAATAGCCACTGCTTTTACTGGCAGTAGTAGCATGGGATCTACTTAGTGTTTGGGTACTTGACAGGTACTTGTAGCCTAGATTGGCCACTGTTGGAAACAGGATGCTGGGCTTGATGGACCCTTGGCCTGACCCAGTATGGCAATTTCTTATGTTCTTATTTCTTATGGTTTTTGCACGTACTTGTGCAGGTTTCTGCATGCGTTTTTCACATGCTAGCCTTAGGCGAGTATGTAATAATGTATTCAGCGCGGGAAAACACATGCAGAAACCTACTTAAAAACACACAGCTGTTTTAGCGCTAATGCATGCAACTGAGGCAAAATAACTTCATAGGCTATGCAGGGAGCTGTGTATCAGTTAATGTGAGTTTTTGTATGCGGGTTTTTTTTGCGCCTGTGTCAGATCAGGAGTTAAGTTAAAGTGCAAGTCTGGAAATCAGCTTTTCTGGCATTAGTGTGGTTGTCCATGCATCTTTTTCCGGATGTTTGTTTCATTCTGCGGGTCCATAGAAAATGTCTCTGATGCATTACCCTTGCCTATCGGCCTCTGCCAGAACAGCTTCCACGCAGTTGAAAATGGAACATGAAGGGGATAGAAATTGCTCTACCCTCCTTCAGTTCCAATCCCGGATCACTAATTCCTTCAAGGTTTATTGTAAAGGGACGACTTTCCCCCACTGAGAATCACTCGTGGGTCACAAATTAATGAGGGTTTCGGCGCTGGTTTGTGCACGGTTTATTACATAGGGCTGTGATTGCTTGTTTGTGTACGCTTTTCCGCACGGGTTTCACATCGGCGTGGATTTTCTGCGTTCATCTCGTTTACATACACGGCCTTTATTACATCCTGTGGAGACACCTGCTGTGGTTGTGTGTGCTAAAACAAAATACTCGCAGACTAGCGCCGATTTCACTACAGGTCTTATTACATCGGCCCCTATCTGTGCATTTTTTTTCTTTGCTCTATGTACCATGTAATAAAAGTTGAAGAAACGCCTTGTTTACAAGATAGAAAGTTTAAGAATAAAATGGCTTCCTTCCCCCCCCCATATTCATAAATATATAGAACACGCATGCATCCGACTTTCAATGGGCTGAAAGAAGAGAATTAGCAAGCTAGCTAGCCAATTAACCGTAACTTCAAACTGGCTTTTGAAAGTGCTATTGTCTTTGCCAGGGCAGAGCGACACATGCCGAGATCAGCCTAGCACGGGAATGTTGCTTAAGCTGGAGGCTCTAAGTCACATGTGGCTCTCTGGAAGCTACAAAGTGACTCCATCCTGCGGAGGAAGCAATGCAGACTGAAGCAGGGTCAACATCTGCACTCAAACATTCAGAAAAGATGCTAGAAGGGCGAGTGTTACACTCTGACTCCGCTCACAGAGTAACAAGCCCAACCATACAAATCAGACAGACTTTCACTGCAAATCCTCAGTCTATGGAACATTTAATTTGAGAGATGGAAGGAACCTTACCGAGGTCCATATTCAGTCACTTTCTGGCTAACAAAGTTAGCCGGAAAAAATTATCTATCTAACTTTGGAGATATATTCAATAGTGCATTTCTACTACTGAATACATCTGGCTAACTCTGAATATCGGAATTAGCTGGATAACTTATCAAGCTAACTCAGCTCCTCCCAGTTACACCCCTGGAACGCCCCTAACTTAACCAGCTAAATTCAAACTGACTAACTTATTTGCTGGCTAGAATTTAGCTGGATAAGTGCCCAAATCTTCATTTAGCCAGATAACTTTTGAATATGGCCTTCAATAACTTCACACATTTTATTGGTCCATCTGAATTAATGGGTTATTTTGTTTATTTTTAGTTTCCACTCCCATTTTCTCAATCATTTTTAACCTCCTCCTCCTTCGGTTTGCCCTTGCTGACCAAGGGCCGATGCTTACATGTTTTGCGGTCAAGCTGCTTGGGGAGAGGCAGAGTACTGTTACAAATAAGAGTCTGATAAATCCCTGAAAATTTTTAGCATGTAAGGGCCTGAGGCTTCATATAACACTGAGCCGTGTTTAAGTTTTGAAGTATAATAAAGGACAGTGTTGGATCCAATAATTGAGAATCGTTATTTATATTTTATATTCCCAAATTCTGGGACTTATGTGGTTTTGAACTGCCATACCTCCTCACTCTTTTTTACTGAAATATGATGATTTACAAAAAAAAGTGAACAACTTGTAATACAACCACTAACATTAACACAGTTGTTGATAGTCCCTTCCTCTCCCTCAAGAAAGCCTCTGTGCTTATCCCACGCTGTCTTGAAGTCAGATAATGTCCTTGAATCCACCACCTCAATGGGGAGGCTGTTCAGTGCATTCACTACCCTTCCTGTAAAGAAATATTTCCTTAGATTACTCCTGAGCCAACCCCCTTTCACCCTCATCCCATGACCCCTCAGTCTAGAGCCTCCTGTGCATGGAAACTTTGGAGGTATTTAAATGTCTCTATCATACCTTCCCTCTCCCTCTTTTCTCCAGGGTAAACGTTTACATCTTTTAAGTTTATCCCCATATGATGAAGACCATGGACCATTTTAGTAGCTGCCCTCTGGACCAGTTCTATTCCATTTCTATCTTTTTGTCATTCTAAATATAACATATGCTAAATACAGCAAAAAGCAACAGTAAATTCATCATTATAAAACAAACCCAGGTCCTCAAACATAGAAGCCATAGATTCAGAGTATACAGGCAGAGCAAAATAGCAACCAATTTTATTTTAGTTCCCCATACAAATTTGCTGGAACTCGAGTCTTAAGACTACATACAAACCATGACTTCTATTTATTTAAAACTTTTGTATTCCACACTATCATCAACTCTAGGTGGATTACACTTTAACATTCATAAAAGTACAATCATTAAAGACTACACATTACAACCAAACCAAACAAAAAAATATAAAAATACTAACAATCTGCATTTATCAGTAGAATTTGATAATGTGCCTACAAACTTTCTAAACTAAATTCACTAGATTGCATTAAAACACTCAGACATTATTCAGTCAGTAAGACAGGTAGCATGATCTGCTGTTAGAGCTAATATTAGTATCTGCAAATGTTAAGTGGGACGCCTGTCTAATCAGAACCCTAACAAGCATTAAAATGTGAAATCCATGGCACATTCTTTAGCAAGTCTTAAGCTCTTGGCAATTAAAGGCACTCAATTATAAATAACTAAGATCTTTAAAAGTCTGGGAAAATAATAATGTCTTAAGTTGTTTCCTATATTGAAGCAATGAAATTTCACTCTTCAGGACCTCGGGAAGCTCATTCCAGAGGATAGAACCAGTAATCCTAAACACACGTTCCCATGATTTAACAGTCCAACTAATTTAAAAGAAGGAACATCCAATAGAATTCATAAGGATGAGCAGAGTGTGCATCATGGGTGATAAAACGTCAAAACAGAATTAAAACAGGGGGGAGCCAAAACATTAATGGCCTTTAAAACAGACTTAAGAGTTTTAAACTTAGTCTCCAAGCAAGTGTTAACCAGTGGAGTTTGTATCATATAGGGCTAATATGTTCCTGAATTGAAGATCTGGAAAAAAGCCGCTTTTTGGATGAGTTGAAGAACTTGAGGAGAAGCTTGAGATAGATTACTGTAACTCTCTATATTTAAGCCTATCAGAAAAAAAAAAGCCAGAGATAGAACTATAGCTTTAAAATCATTCATACTAAGAAAAGGTTGGATATTACGTAAAAGATGAAACTTATAGAAGCAGGTTTTTACTGCATTGTTGATTTGGGGGTCAAAAAGAAAAGGGCTGAGTCAACTTTGATCCCCAAGTTACATACCTACTTAGAGATGGAAATTTGAAAATTATTCAGTACAAGACTAGTGGGCATACCATCAACAAGAAACCGTAAAATTAAAATGATTTCAGTTTTCTTAAAGTTCAAGAAGAGGCTCTTCTTGGCAAGCCGACAGGCAATCTGCAGTTTTTTGTACTGAAGAAGTTACAAGCTACAAGAGGTAAATAACATTTTTTACATCATCTGCACAAATTTTGTAACTGACTTCCAAAACCTTACAAAGTGGCCAGAGATAAATATGTTGCATCGGAGGTGGACCCTTGGGCCGAGGTGGTGTTGACGCAACCCGTAGGTAGGGACCTACGGGTCCCCACCGCCAGCAGGTGGAGTGGGCTGATAGGCAGAGGCCGCTGGAGCTTCACCGATACCAGCCCTTGTTCCCCGCGGGTTAAGCCTTTGGGTGCCGGGGCCGGCAGGACTTAAGATGGGCCTCAAGGTTAGTTAGCAAGAGTGGTTGGTTCAGCCCAGAGACAGCAGACGATAGGTGGCGTAGTCCTACTCTGGATTGGGTAAGGTACTGGAACTCGGGCGCCAATGGAACTGAAGTTGGCTGAGGGCACTCGAGCAAGGTAGGCCGAAGCCTAATAAGTCCACGTCCAGGGAGTAGGCTAGGAGAGACGTCAATGACAGGCTTGGATCAGGGCTGGCGGCAAAGTGGAGGTCATGGAAAGCAATGCTGAGATCTGAACATGGAGAAGTCAAAAGCGAGAGTCAATCAAGCATTGATCAAGGTCTGGAGATAGGCTGTAGCATAATCAGGCGTAGAAAAGGTCCAGGGCTGGAGATAGGCAATAGAGTAGTCAGGCGTAGCAGAGGTCCGGGGCTGGAGATAGGCAATAGAGTAGTCAGGCATAGCAGAGGATCGGGGCTGGAGATAGACAGAAGAGTAGTTAGGTGTAGCAGAGGTCCGGGGTTGGAGATAGGCAATAGAGTAGTCGGACAAAGTGAAGTCGATATCTGTAGAGTCAGTCCAAAACATAGACAGGGCAGGAACGGTGAAGACAGGAACCGGAAATAACGAAGGTCAGGAACAAGGAATAGAGAGGATTGTCTATCAGCAATGAGTACGAGGAGTATGAGGAGACCTGTTGTAAAGGCAATGCTATGGAGCGAGGCCTGAGCTTAAATACACTGGAGAGTCTGATGTCATTATCCGGGGCTGCGACTAGGTTTCCGCCGCGGGCCCTTTAAAAGGATTAGCAATGCGCGCCTAGAGAAGGGCGCGGCGCGGGTGATGGTGTCTCTCCGCAGGCCACACAGAGAGGCCCGATGAGCAATGGCATCCTGACTGGCAACACTGGGGACCATGGCAGAGTCGGAGGCACCGGGGGTGGCCCGAGTTCGGAGCTGGCGGCCCACCACTACTAGCGAGGAGGAACCAGAAGCAGGAGCCCGTGTAAAAAGGTGAGGGGGCCGCGCCGCGGGTCTGCCGCAGACGGCACGCGCAAAACACATACGCTTTCATTTTCCTGCATCATTTTTTGCCGGATGCACCGTGTGAGTAAAATAACATAGCCCCTCCCAAAATAAACCACAACAACAACAAAAAAATAAACATTTTAAATTTCCCTGCAAAGAGGGTGGGGGTGATGGAGTTTAAAAAAAAACAATGTTCGGTAGCAGAATCTTAGAGGAGTCTGGTGCTCTGTATGTTGCCCTCTGTTATGTCCCAATAGACCAGCTTCTTTCCCCGTAAACGGTGGTCTCGTGAAAGAAGGAAACAGGAGACCCCCCCCCCCCCCCCCCCCCCCCACCATTAGATCTACCAAAGAAATGTCTTTTGTTTCATTTTCCTGCTCTTCCTGCAAGGAGCACACAGAAACCAGCTGTAGGGGCTGCAGGCTGCCTGCCCCTCGGCCCCTCCGAACCCTGGCCTGCCCAGGCAACGAGCCATCCGCCTCTGCTGAAGGCTTTTTCTAATTGCATGTCCCTCTTTTATTAGCTGCCTTGACCTCCAATAAAACCTCTCTCCCCCGGGCGAACAACGCCCCCGAAACCTGAGACTCCAAGGGATCAACACGCTGCTCATTGTATTAGGAGATGTTTAAAAGCCAGGCTGCACACCGCTTGGACTGACTTAGGTCAGAAGGCGGCGTAGAAGAATTTTAAATAAACAGATCAAAATGAATGAAGTCCCTTGCAGGTTTCCCTGCGAGGTTAATGCACAATAAAAACAAAATGACGAAACATTACAGCTGATTATCAAAACCCTGGAAATCCTTGCACCTAAGCAAACAGCTTTCATAATGAGGAAAAACAGCCCAGGATGGTGTCGGGGCCTTTTATTTTGTGGCTATTTGGGTTTTAGGGTCACGGATGGAGTCACTCCTTGTCCTCTGATGAGAAACAACTAATCACGTTATCTTAAGAGAATTCCAAATCGTACACTCTTAACCTGTCCCTTCCCCAGAGACATTATGAGGTATGATTTATTTATTTTATGGTTTAGATTTATAAAGCAGCCTTTCAAAGAAAATCTCTGCAGGTGATGAAGAGCCTGGCCAAGGACAGGGAGGTTAAGTGCTTTACAAGGTCACAGTGGATGGGGGGAACTGAACTAGGCTGGTCCTCTAATCACTGCGCTTTACAGCCAGCCCTGTCCCGGGCATTATCTGCACAGCATAATGTCCTAAACACAACTGCCAAGCTGAGCCCTTCTAAGGCCCAAAGCCCGGTCAAATCTGGGCAGGATGGCCCAGCTACAGAGCCGAGCGCCACTTATGCTGGAGACCCGGTTTCGATCCTCGGATTCTGCTCACTGGCCCAGGAGGGGCCGGGGATACCACCGAGGCCGCAGCCAAACTTCCCCAGAGGGAGGGAGTCTCAGCAGTCGCGCCGTGGCGACCTCTAGAGGTGGGGTTCCTAGAGGAGCTGTGCGGAGCGCACTGTTAACCCGCGTTTTGACGCGTGTTTTCGACGCGCTAGCTTTACCCCTTATTCAGTAAGGGGTAACAGCACATCGAAAATGCGCATCCAACCCCCCCGAAACTAATAGCGCCTGCAACATGCAAATGCATGTTGATGGCCCTATTAGTTATTCCTGCACGATTCACTAAGTAAAATGTGCATTTTACTTTCAGAAATTAGCACTTACCCAAAAGGTAGGCGTTAATTTCTGCTGGCACCGGGAAAGTGTACAGAAAAGCAGTAAAAACTGCTTTTCTGCACACCCTCCGACTTAATATCATGGATATATTAAGTCGGAGGTCCCAAAGTAAAAAATAATTAAAAATTAAAAAAAAAAAATGTAAAAATCGGCCCGCGGCTTGAAAACCAGACGCTCAATTTTGCCGGCGTCCGGTTTCCGAGCCCGTGGCTGTCAGCGGGTTTGAGAACCTACACCGGCAAAATTGAGCGTCAGCTGTCAAACTCGCTGACAGCCGGGCCCTCATTTAAATACTGAATCGCGTGCACAGGAGAATGGCCTGTGCATGCCCCGGGAGAGCGGGCGACTTTTACTGAATCGGCCTGTGTGTGAGTGAAAGAGGATAACTCACAATCCTGCCAGCCAAAGGATGTGCACACTAACCTCGGAAGGGCTTTCCAAATGGGATGGAGAGACGGAAAATCACCTACTGGGGTTTGACCTGGATTAGAGAAGAGTTGCACTGACAGCAGGACATGCCAAAAAAAAAACAAAACCACAACTACTTTTACGCCCTGGAGTTCGACATCATAGCATTCTTTTAAAAAGGCAGATGTCTGCTTGCCTCACTGTGGGGGTGAGCAATCTGCCTTTCAAAACAAGGTTAAAAAAAAAAAAAGGGAAATCCCCCTATGCCATCCTCTTTAAAGCTTTTTAACACCTCAGTTAAGCAAACAGTCAGAAGCAAGGGTGATGCTCGCTAGAGAAGAAAGTTAAGCAAGCAAAACATGGCAGAATGCTGTTATTTCAGTGGCCCGGAGAGAGCGAGCAAGGAGAGGCAGAAGGCGTGAAAACACACAGGCTTATTTCAGAGCTGAGAACCGCACATGTGGCTGACACAGGCACACAGTCAGAGAGAGTTCGACCCGAGTGCTATTCACAAACTACATGTGTAGCCCCCTGTCCCATTCCGGTCCTGGGGGCACACGGGAAGGACCACAAACCACACAAGGTCCCAGGGCTGTGCCTGGGATGCCCGCAGAGTGGGGGGAAAGACACCAGTTCTCAGGGCCCTCACCTCTGGGGGAGGTTTTCTTGCACACCAGCTAGACACTTCAACGATCACTCTTCACTCCCAAGGCCACTGTTCACATTAAAGTCTTTACCGAAGAAAATAAAAACTGGTGGCAAACACAAAGTCCAAAGTAGTTCCCTTAGGGTAGTGCACCAATGCTGCAACAGAAATTCCACTGCAGCAAAACAAAAATCACAGTCTCTTTCCAACTCTCCCTCAAGCAGGTCAGCTCTTCAGGCAGGAACCCTCCTCCACCCTGGGCCCTCCCAGTAGCTGTTTGGCAGATGTAATCTGGTTCTCCAATGTCTTTTTCTCTTCCTCTCCTTCTCCTGTGGGGCGCAGGCTGACTTTAGCTGAAAACTGACTCTGGTGAACTTTTCTCAGGCCTTCTCCCTTTGTGCCTCCAAGTACACAGCTCCACCAAACACTGCAGGGGCTTCTCCTGTCTCTCTCTCTAGACCTTCCGGGCACCCTGGAATTTTTCTACTCCACTCACACACCTCTTAAATCCCTCTGGGACCAGCTCAGTGAGAGCCAGACCCTCTGAAGCCCCTCAGTGAGAGAGGGCTCTAAGGCTACCACTTAGGAGTCTACAGCAAAGAATCTTAACTCTTCGACGATTCCTCCAAATCCTCAAAAGCTCTCCCCCAACTCATGTGGGAGCAGGGGTTGGGTTTTTTTTTACCACTATTTAACCCCTCCCAATGGGGCGCGGTGCTCCTCCTTACCCCACTGGCACTTTTCTGACATCATAAGGGCAGGGTCTGGTGTGACCTCTGTCATACTGAGGGCACTCAGGCTAGATGAAACCACATTGTGCATGAACGTGAGGGGCAGGGACATTTTCTTAGGGCCAGAAATTTGCACACACACACACACCCCCTGCACATGCAAAGGTGAAAAAATGATTTTGTGCAGCATTGACAGTTAATTGCTAATAATTCTACCAGCAGTTGGTTGAAGTAAAATAACTACCCGCAGGCTTTCCTTTCAGGACACAGTAGCTTTTGCAGATGACCTCTTGGCCCACCCAGTCTGCCCAGTTGCCCCACCACCTACTGGGTTGCCCCAGACCCTACACAAGTTCTGGTCGTGTCTTACCAATACCTTTTGATAAAACATATCATTTCTCATCTAAAACATACAGAATTACTGGAGACTTGCAAATCTATCTTATGCATATTCATCGTGGATATCTGGAAAACCTGACTGGCTAGGTGTGCCCCACGGCCTGCGTTGAGAAGCACTGTTCTAGAGAGTTCTATTAAGTCATCAGATTTGACATCTGCGGCACTGGACTACAGCATCTCTCTCTTTGGAGCTCAGATTGGAGAATAACTATTTGATCTTTCGAAAGAAACTAAAGTCGTGGTTATTCCAGCCCCTCAGGGATAGGAGGTTGGTACTAGGATGTTCTTTAATTTAGGGGCACCCTGCAAGAAGGAATTTTTCTGTGTTAGAGTGGAAGAATAATAGAAGGACTAGGGGGCATTCCATGAAGTTAGCAAGTAGCACATTTAAGACTAATCGGAGAAAATTCTTTTTCACTCAACGCCCAATAAAGCTCTGGAATTTGTTGTCAGAGGATGTGGTTAGTGCAGTTAGTGTAGCTGGGTTCAAAAAAGGTTTGGATAAGTTCTTGGAGGAGAAGTCCATTAATGGCTATTAATCAATTTTACTTAGGGAATAGCCACTGTTATTAATTGCATCAGTAGCATGGGTTCTCCTTAGTGTTTGGGTAATTGCCAGGTTCTTGTGGCCTGGTTTGGCCTCTGTTGGAAACAGGATGCTGGGCTTGATGGACCCTTGGTCTGACCCAGCATGGCAATTTCTTATGTTCTTATGTAAGAGGTGAAATTGTTAAACTGAGAGGAGATGAAAAAAAAATATGTGGTGAGGGACTAGGAAAAACGCAGAAATGCTAAACAAATACTTCCGTAAGGTGTTCAGTGAAGAAGGGATTGGAGCAGGACTGCTGATAGTTGCCAGGGGTGAGTGTATAAGAGTGGAACAGACACCACACCAGTTTCAGAGGAGAGTGTTTGTGTGGGCTGGCAATGCTGAAAGTGGACAAAGTCACGGTGCTGGATGGGATGTTAAGGGGTCTTACAGAGGTTCTGCTGGGTCCACTGAAAGATCTTTGGAGGCAGGAGTGGTCCCAAGGTATAGGAGAAAGGTGGATGCTGTCCCTCCTCATAAAAGTGAAAACAAAGAGAAGGTTGGAAGCTACAGGTCAGTTGGTCTGACCCTGGTGGTGGGAAAATTAATGGAAATGCTACTCATGAAAGGACAGTGAAGTATCTACAATCCAGGGGGTAGCACGATCCAAGGCAGCATGATTTTATCAGAGAGAGACTGATTGATTTCTTCAATTGGGTGACTAGAAAATTGGATCCAGGGCGTTCGTTGGATGTGGTTTACTTTGATTTCAGCAAAGCTTTTGATCTTGTCCCGCACAGGAGGCTCATAAATAAAAGTGGTGGACTGGATTAGAACTTAGCTGAGTGAGAGACTACAAAGGGTAATGGTAAATGGAGTTCTCTGTGAAGAGAGAAGGGTGATTAGTCGCATTCTTCAGGGATTGGTTTTGTTCAACATCTTTATGAGTGATATTGCGGAGATGTTAGAAGGAAATGTTTGCCTTTTTGTGGATGACGCTAACATCTACCATAGAGTGGATACCTCCGAGGAAAGAGGAAAATAAAATGTAATCTAAGGATCGAGGCATAATCTAATACTTGGAAGTTGAGATTTCATACTAAAAAATGCAATCATTAATTTGAGGTGCAGGAGTCTGATGACATGGGATGGGGGAGGGGATAAGAAGCTGATGTGCACCAACCTGGTCAGAGTCCTTGGGGTAATCATGTAGTGAAAGATTGTGATCAGGCAGTGGCCAGAGCCAGAGGAATGCTGGGGTGCATAGGGGAGGCGTAACTAGCTGAATAAGAGAGGTGGTTAATGCTTCGGTACAGGTTGTTGGCAAGACCCCCAACTATAATACTGTGTCATTTCTGGAGGCTGCACCTTCACAAGCATATAGATAGGCTAGAGTTTGTCCAGAGAAAGGTAAGCACAGCAGTGCAGGATCTGTACCAAAAATTATATGAAATGAGACTTAAGGACCTAAATATGTATACCCAAGAGGAGAGGAGGGATGGGGAGGATATGACAGACATATTTAAATACCTGAAGGGTATTAACACATAAGGATGCTGTAGATTAATAGAGTAATAGATTAGTAAATGAATAGATTGTAGATTAGTGGATTGCAGGTATTAACAGTGCACAAGGAACCTGTAAAACTAGGCATCATGATATGAAGCTCCACGAGACCAGACTCAGGAACAACATTCTGAAATATCTTATAGAAGGGGAAGAGGAAGTGATGTCAGCCTCAGAGATGGCTGTCCACCCTCAATGCTCTGACCAGAAGTAAAATAAAAAAGCATAGTTCTGCACAAACTCCGATAAATGAATAGCACCATCAGGCAGTTAAGTGCTGGAAGATTACCTTGCAATCACAGGAACCCGTCGCAAGCAGCGGAAATGAAAACCTTTTTTTCGAGCCAGGCAGCCCCAGTCTGAGACGCAGGAGTCTGTCGTAGGCCGCGGGGAAGCGAGCTTCTTCCCGACTCCTAAGCAGACAGCACAGTGGGAGGTGAAAGCAATGCAGAAGGCAAGGAACTCACCAGGGTAGATCTTAAAAGGGAGGTTTTCCTGATTTAAAACGAGACCTGGCCCAAAGAAATCATTATGGCTACTTGAAAATCAGGCATTACATTTTCTAGCTCGGGTAATTCTTCGCTGGGCGCACAGCAATGGTCCTCTCTTCAACAGATCTTTCGTGTTTCAGAGCCAGAATGTCCCTCCTTATCAAATATACATATGTTATTAAAACCAAGCAGACATGCAGATGTATTTTTGTACTTTATTCAACAAGTGGCAACAGGAGTTGCAATTTACATGGATGGTTAAACACTTTACTCAGCGATTTGCCGCTATTAACTCTGTATCTGCCAATATTTCACCATGAAAAACACAATATAAATTTCTTACTTGTTTTTTTTTTTTTATTTTTCACAAGAGCCTTTCTGGCTAACATTGCATCAGCTGCGTTCTGGTTAAAATGCAGCCACCAGTAGGGTCCTTTAGGACAGGCCTTTTGTTCTTATCTATTCCTTCAGGGGTATTTGATTGCAATAAGGGGCTTTACTGTCCCGCTGATCCCTGCACTTGTTTTGTTGGATGATTTTTCTTCTTTGAAGCTAAGGAATAAATATATTTAATTATAGTGAAGTAAGGTTTTCTACTGGGCAAAAACAGACTATTTTTCAGCTTTAGAGAGACCCTTCCACTCCTAACTTCACATTCTGGAGCAACTTATTTCATAACCTACATATGATAGAGAAGATGGAAGCCCGACAGACTACATTCAAACAAAAAACTATTTGGGTTTGTTTTTTTTTGTCATGGACTTGGACTCTCTATTTGGACTCTTTTCGGTCAGAACACATTGTCCCATTTTGAATGATCCTGCATAATAAGTTTTGTTTTGTTGCCATGGCTTTTACTGTTCTCCCCTTGCTTTGTGCACTGATAGGGACTTGGGTGGGTTTTGAGATGTCCCGGTGGTACCCTTAAAATATGCCCTTCTTTACTACTGATGTGGCCTGTCATGGCCATATCCAATGACTGTTATAAATGTTCTTTTATAAACGTGGATTTAAACATACAGAAAGGCCTGATGTCTGTCCATGGGGAAACCCTTGAAATATGAACACAGCTGTGGGGAGAGGTCACAGAGGCTGGTGGCAGAATCGATGAAGTAAAAACAGAGCATTGAGGACCATAAGATGCAGAAAGCTGCCATCTTTGTTCTGAAAACACTGCAGGCTGAGCTCGTGGATAAGATCGAGGACCTGGAAAACAAGTCCAGGTGTAACAACCTTCAGATGCTGGGGGCTGCTGGGAAAAAAAAGCCAGGCTGAGCTGCCATGCCGGTGACGCAGCAAATATGTAAGGCTGTACTAAACACTGGAGATAAAGATGGAGTGGAGCCTGGAGACGTACGTATTGACAGAGCGCATTGGGCACTGGGCCCTCAGAGAGGAAACCTCCTCGGGGATATTGTAGCATGCCTCAAGAGTTTTTCCAATCAAAGAAATGATTTTAGCTACTGCTAGAGTGCAGGAGACCTTCTCATGGGAAGGTCACAAACCGCAAGATATCAGAGAAAAATCCAATGCTCAGTTGCAAGAATCAACAAAAGGAGGAGAGCGTGAAACAATTACAGTAGTCCTTACTAAACGTGGTAGTGCAAACCGATTAATCTTTATTGCAGTGGTGAAACTCCATAGCATCTTGGCATAAAACAAGGACCATTAAAACAGCATAATTCTGCACTGTTCAGCTCTGTTTTAATGGACCTTGTTTTATGCCAAGAAGTTATGGAGTTACACCATTGCAATAAAGATTAATCGGTTTGCACTACCACGTTTAGTAAGGACTACTTTCATTGTTTCCTCCTTTTGTTGAAGGTCACAAACTGGTCATTTACAGTGATTGGCACCTGCCACCCTAAAGAGAAAGGGAGAATTGAGGGGACATTACTGGCAGGATAATATAAGGTATCAATGCCTTTTCCCTTTGGACATGTTACTTACGATCAGCAGCGCAAGCTACAGGGTTAAAACGAAGGAAGAGGCCCTGAAAGCCTTACTAAAGGTGGGACTGAATATAGCTGAGATGAAGAAAACAGCAGTGGTTTCTCCTTCTCTCTCCAGCAAGCATTTTCCCATTGGCATCGAGTCCAATCTGGAAAAAAGCAAGCTAAAACTTGATGTACAATTTCCAGTTTGGAAGTTTTCTTTCATCCTTGGCTGGAGAAGCTACTGCATTATTTCCTAATGGCTTTTTCGTTTGAGAGCTTTGGACTCAACTGGCTTAGTGGCTAGCAAGTGGTGACCTTCCAACCTTAAAATGTTCAGGGAATATTTGCAAAGTCCAGTGGGCTCACAGGGTTCTGAGTTTGACTTATTTTTTGTTCCAAGTGTGCACTGATGGGATGTAGCTACACCTCTGGGGAGGGGGGGCTGCCATTCCTTCTTAGGGAATCTGTCGAGTTTGGCAGATATGGGGATGGGGATATGGATGTTAGTAGGAGAGGGGTGGGGGTATTAAAGGTAATGTTAGATTGGAGGGTTGAGGGAAGGGGAGGATGGAAGTAGGGAGGAATGTTGGGCACTGGCTGAACCTCTCAGAAAAGGCCTGCCTGCTGCTTCAAGCTGAAACTTGCAACCCTGCCCCTGAGGATCCATGCTGGGCCTCAGAAGTTCATAATGTAATGGTGGGACTATCCCAATGTTCTCTACAATTTGAGGGTGGAAAAGCCATTGCAAGGACTAGAACCCTGCACTATGTTAACCTCTGAAAACCTGAACCTGCGTGTGAATAACAAAAACCATTTATGAGTTGCAGCCTGCAGTATGTAACACAGGTCCTGTTTTATGTGTCCTTCAATAAAGACTAGTTCTGGAATATCTGATGCAAGTGTGGTTATACTTGCAAGGATCCACTAATCTGACAGTATGCTTACGCTATGTAACCATAGCGAGAGAATCTCAACTGGACAGTCTGGCTGGGAGAATTTGCTCTTTTTCTGCTGTCATTTACTATGAGCTCCATATTCAGACATTGTGCACCTTGGCAAGTTAGCCAGATACACTTATCTGGTTAATTTAGCCGGTATATTAAGTGGTGCAGCAGCTAACTTTATTACAGGTCAGCAACACGGCCAGATTTAGCTGGATAAGTTATCTGGCTAACTCTGCTCCTCCCTGCTACCCCTCCCACCTGCCCTTGATTTATTTAGCTGGATAAGTAGCTGAAAATTTTGGTTTTGCAATTTAGGACGACAACTTTTTAAGTTATCCATCTAAATGGCTTGTGAATATGGACCTCTATGTTAACAGTGAACTGCAGGACACAGCATGACTAACTGTAATCATGGGAACAGAACAAGTCTGATCTGGTGCCTCCACTACACTGGCCCATTCAGCGGGGCAGCGAGGAAAATTAGAGAAATTAGGAACTACTCAGTACTAGACACTGCGGCGGCACTAGGCTCATCTCTGAGATCTGTAAGAGCAAATTTTAATCTGTGCCTATTAAGGCTAAAGAACAAAAATCAATGAGAGTGTTAAACATCCCATGGCTTGACTGGCGTTAAGCAGGCTGCATTACTCAAAGTGCCTGGCCCTGATGGGTATTCGGCAGAATTTTTTAAAGATATTAATCACACAATTGGTGTTGTCTTTGAGCGCAGTATTTAAAGATCTCTTAGATCATGGGCACTCACCTTATTTTCCCAATTTGGCATATATTACTGTAATTCCTAACGTTAACAAGGATCCTATCTCCCTAGTCTAATACCGACCAATTTCTCTTCTAAATTTTGACAGTAAACTGTTAGCTAAAATAATGGCTGATCAATTAGCTAAAGTTTTGCCACATTTAATAAAGGAGGATCAAGTGGGATTTATTGAGGGAGAAGTTCCTCGTTAAATGTTTGAAAAATCTTGGCCTCTTTGGAGGCTTGTCAGTGGTGGGGAATCCCTTCGATGTTGATCAGTTTTGATGCTGAAAAAGCATTTGATAGAGTAAGTTGGTCTTTTATATTTGCAATGCTGGAAAAGATGGGCACTGAAGGACATTTTCGTAAGGTAGTGGAGGTTATCACTGTCTCTTGGCATCTGTTTTAGTTAATGGCGTTCCTTCGGATCCTATTGAGCTCCAGAGAGGCATGAGACAAGGATGTACCCTGTCCCCACTATTATTCCTTATTAGCTTGGAGCCTTTGCTCAATAGAATCAGAGGTAATGGTAATATTAAAGGGATTTCTATGAGGCCGGAGGAGGAAGCCCCATTTAAATTGGTAGCCTTTGTGGATGATATTTTGGTTCATCTCAGTGACCCACGGGAGTCTTGGACCACACTGATGACAGAATTTACCACTTACGGTGAAGTTGCAGGACTAAAGCTAAATTTAGGTAATTCTAGGGTCCTGTTGACTAAACCAGAGCTCCAAACGTGGTTGACAGAGGATTTCTCTATCCCTAGAGTGGAGGATTCATTACAGTATTTAGGTGTGTGGATACATAGGATTCCAGAGAAGGTGCAAGCTTTAAATTATACTGTCACGGAGGAGGAAGGGAGAGAGGAAGGAGAACTTTGCTCTATCTGTGTGGAAGCCGGGGGCTAAGGAACAGCTGAGCCCCGTGAGATAGACATTTGCCGACCCGGAGGCTAAGGAACAGCTGAGCCCCGAGGGATTGCCATCTGCCGGCCCGGAAGCTGGCGTCATCAAGGAGGGACGGTAGTTGTTAAAACCGCCCCTCCTGCAGCGAACCTTCCGAGGAGGAAGGGAGAGAGGAAGGAGAACTTTGCTCTATCTGTGTGGAAGCCGGGGGCTAAGGAACAGCTGAGCCCCGTGAGATAGACATTTGCCGACCCGGAGGCTAAGGAACAGCTGAGCCCCGAGGGATTGCCATCTGCCGGCCCGGAAGCTGACGTCATCAAGGAGGGACGGTAGTTGTTAAAACCGCCCCTCCTGCGGTGCGCAGCCGACGCCGGCGCGCTGCCTAAGCCGTGCGCGCCAAAGGGGCGCGCGCGGCTTGGAAGATCTTTGGGCATTTCTTTGGAAAATTTGATCTTCTCTCTACCCTGGACGGCCCTACAGCAATTTCTATCTGGTATGTTACAATTATATATGTTTCTACCTCTCTTCCAAGAGCCCTCCAAATAAGGAGATTAAAGTGACTAACTGAGCATAACTGTATAAACCCAGGAATAAGATCTTCTGTATTTGCATAATAATATTCATTATATATGCCTCATACAAAAAGAAAAGGGAGATTGAGGGGTGAGACAGTAAGCTCACCAGCAATAGACCCTCGGCAACTACAGATTCCTGGGTTTTTTTCAGTACCTGGACCCTTAACACCGGAGAGCTTAGTCGCTAAGGGGTTGGTAGAGGAGCATATACCACCCCCTTTGACTTTAGATATCACCTTGAGCCCCGGATCTCCAAAGAAGCCTTCCTACCCTGGAGATATTGATATACCGTCACCCGTAATGGCTACAGCAGCAGAAATTTCTGATAAATCAGAAATGGTAATGACTTCTACACCAGAGACTTATGGAGCTGCTAATTATACGTCATTTGCAAGTAAAGAAAGGGGGGAAGGAACTGTTGTTGATGGGAAAGATGAGCAGCTTAGAGCTCTAACTGTTAGCTCCATGATAAAGAAATCTGACCATATCACTATGGAAGGTATATGGTCTATTTTGAAATCAATTGAAAGCTCAATTAAAGTTCTTTCACAGGTTACGTTGGAAACTAAACAACAGACAATGATTAATAACGAGATAATTACACGTTTTAGTGCTAAAACAGAGTTACTTGAAAGTAAGATTACAGTGGTAGAGAAAAATCAGGTGAAACTGATTGAGTCAGAAATTAGTACGTCTAAAAGATTAGAAGCAGTAGAAAATTCTTTGAGGGCTCACAATTTGAGAATAATAAATTTTCCAGTAATCAAAGATATAGCACCTTTAAATTTGTTCAGAACATATATGCAGCAAATATTAAAGATTCCTGAAGCTGCATTACCCGTAGTTGTGAAGGCATATTACCTACATCAGGTTACCCAGATGGAAGAGCCAAATTTAGCCTTAAACCTAACAGATATATTAGAACAATCTTTGGAGTTAGAGATTTCCCAAAGAAAACCTTTACTTATTTCTTTTGCTTTTCTCTCAGAGAGAAATAATATACTTAGGATGTTTTTTAGAAATAGGCAGGCTAAATTTTATGGTTTCCCCATCTGGGTCTATCCGGATGTGGTAAAACCGACACAACAACGTCGAAAGGAATTCTTATCATTGAGAGCAGATTTAATTAAGATTGGGGCCCGTTTTACCTTAAAATACCCCTGTAGGGCTTGCATACTCTATAAAAGCAATAATTATATTTTCCTAGAGCCTAAACAGTTAAAAGAGTTTTTGGTTGCTCACTCCCCACAGGTATCAGCAGCAGTTTTGGAGTAGAAAGAGAAGGGGTTCCACGTATTGCTCAGTTAATTAGTCACAAATAGGAATAATGTTGTATTAATTTCTTGTAAAATTCTTTAGTTATTATCTCCTTATTATCCTATAATTATGATGTCTAAAATGCATTAAGATGTTATTTGAACTTTAGATGTTTTTCGTTATTTTAGATTTCTATGTATTAGACATCAATTTTTCTGTAAAGAGTTCAAATCTTGGAAAAAGTTTTAAAACTGAAAATAAAGAATTAAAAAAAAAAATTATACTGTCACATGGAAGTGTACTTGTGATCAACTAAGAAAATGGATGGATCTTCCTAATATCACTGGCTGGGAGAGTTTCTTTGTATCAGATGATGATTCTCTCCCAGTGGCTATATTTGATGCAGCTGGTCCCTGTTTATTGGACGTGGAAGGAATTTGCTGGCATAGATAAGCAAGTGTGCTTGTTCATTTGAACAGGTTTAAAGCTCCGTATAGCCCTAGCGAAACTGAAGTGTCTTAAAATGCAAGGCGGGCTGGGGCTAGCTAATATTAAGATGTATAATGTTACTTGTAACTTGCGCCATATTGGTGAATGGATAATAGATACTACTTATGATATGCTGAACTCTATAGAAAAACTTAAGAGTGAAGCCATTGGAGCTGAGATGTGTTTTGCATAAAACTAAACAGGTACTTCCCACACACCTTCAGAATAGTATGCTTCTCTGGCCAGTCCTGTGTGCTTGATGCTGGTTTTGTCGTAAGATGGGACTTTGTCCTCAGGTCACTCATTATTTGCCTTTTTTGGGTAACAAAGATTTTAGTCCCTGCATGCAAAGAAAAATTATTAAATGTTGGCACAAGAAAGGTATTCAAACTGTGGTCCACGTAATTGATGATATGAATCACATGCACTTCTTTAAAGCTTTGCAAAATGAATTTGCATTAGATCCAAAACACTTTTTTGCCTACTTGCAACTGTGACATTATGTCACTTCCTTGCCCTTATCTGACCCTCATAATCCGGTTTGGGACATTCTCTCGGATTTTCTGGATTTGGATGATCCAAGTAAGCATAAGATTTCTTTTTGGTACAAATTGTTACGTAACAGGAAATTAAGTTGGACCACCTTAGTGTAGGATTGGAAAAGGGAACTGGGACTAAGCTGATCTCTGCATATTATGCGGGATGCTTCATAAGAATAAAAGAACATAAGATATGTCATACTGGGTCAGACCAAGGGTCCATCAAGCCCAGTATCCTGTTTCCAACAGTGGCCAAGCCGTCATAAGTACTTGACAAATACCCAAACATTAGATAAATCACAAGCTACTATTGCTTATTAATTACTGTAATAGCAGTTTATGGATTTTTCCTCTTGGAACTTATCCAAATCTTTTTTAAACCCAGTTACACTAACTGCTGTAACCACATCTTCTGGCAATGAATTCCAGAGCTTAACTATGTGCTGGGTGAAAAAGAATTGTCTTTGATTTGTTTTAAATGAACTACTTGCTAATTTCATGGAGTGCCCCCTAGTTCTTCTATTATCTGAAAGAGTAAATAATCGATTTACATTAACTTGTTCAAGTCCTTTCATAATTTTGTAGACCTCTATAGTATTCCTCCTCAGCCGTCTCTTCTCCAAACTGAACAGCCCTAACTTCTTTAGCGTTTCCTCATAGGGCAGCCGTTCCATGCCCCTTATTTTGGTCGCCCTTCTCTGCACTTACTCCAATGCAGCTATATCCTTTTTGAGATGCGGTGACCAGAACTGCACACAGTATTCAAGGTGCGGTCTCACCATGGAGCGATACAGAGGCATTATGACATCCTCCATTTTATTTTCCATTCCTTTCCTAATAATTCCTAACATTCTGCTTGCTTTTTTGTTTGCCATAGCACAATGAGCCGATGATTTCAATGTATTATCTACTATGACACCTAGATCTCTTTCCTGGGTGGTAACTCCTAAGATAGAACCTAATATTGTGTAACTACAGTAAGAGTTATTTTTCCCTATATGCATCACTTTGCACTTGTCCACATTAAATTTCATCTGCCATTTGGAAGCCCAATTTTCCACTCTTTCAAGGTCCTCCTGCAATTCATCACAATCCGCTTGAGATTTAACTATGCTGCATAATTTTGTGTCATCTGCAAATTTGATTACTTCACTCATCGTGCCCCTTTCCAGATCATGTATAAATATATTAACAAGCACTCATCCAAGTGCAGATCCCTGAGGCACTTCACTGTTTACCTTTTTCCACTGTGAAAACTGACCATTTAATCCTACTCTCTGTTTCTTGTCTTTTAACCAGCTTGCAATCCACAAATGGACATCACCTCCTATCCCATGACTTTTTAATTTCCTTAGAAGTCTCTCATGAGGGACTTTGTCAAACGCCTTCTGAAAATCCAAATTCACCACATCTACCGGTTCACCTTTGTCCACATGTTTATTCACCGCTTCAAAAAATTGTAGATTTGTGAGGCAAGACTTCCCTTGGGTAAATCCATGTTGGCTGTGTCCCATCAAAGTATGTCTATCTAAATGTTTTGTGATTTTATTCTTTATAACAGTTTCCACGATTTTTCCCGGCACATAAGTCAGGCTCACCAGTGTATAGTTTCTTGGATCACCCCTGGATCCCTTTTTAAATATAGGGGTTACATTGGCCATCTTCCAATCTTCAAGTACATCAGATGATTTTAATAATAGGTTACAAATTAATTGAAATAGGTCTGAAATCTCATTTTTTAATTTTCAGAACCCTGGGGTGTACACCATCCAGTCCAGGTGATTTACTACTCTTCACTTTGTCAATCAGGCTTACCACTTCTTCCAGATTCACCATGATTTGGTTCAGTTGATCTGAATTATCACCCATGAAAACCTTCTCCGGGATGGGTATCTCTCCATGAGAGTGCAGTCTTGACTGTTGATATTAATCTCATGGAGCTCCAATTTAAATTTCTACATAGATTTTACATTCCATCTAAAACAGCTTACCAGTTGGGTGTAACGGGTTCTGGATATAGTCCCAAATGTGGGGAGGTGGATAGTACTTTGGGACACCAATTTTGGACCTGTTCAGTACTTCAGAGGTTTTGGGTGGCTGTTAATAGCTATCTTTACAGGATGAGTGGCATTACCTTTTCCTTAGTGGATAATATATTTTTATGGGAGGATATGAGAGGAATAACAATTCCTAATAAATATGTTAAGTAGTGGTGCAGGCTGACAATATTGTTAGCTAAAAAATGTATCTTGCAGAAATGGTTGACTCCTGATTCACTGACCTTGACATAATTAAGAACATGTACATTGGTCAAATATACTGAAAAAATGGAATGGTTTAAGACAAAACAGGATTTTGTGAACCAGTGGGAAGTATATTTGAGTTCTTTGTCTCCTTCTGCCAGGGGTATGATTGTTAAAGACTTGTCTAGTTAATTATCTATTTCATATATCTAAATTTCACTGATGAAAGTGGCTTGAGACTTTTTCACCTTAGATAAAGATGGTTCAGGATCTGGGAAGGGGAGGGGTGGGGGGTAGGATGCTGCTGGCTTCTTTAATATGTATTTCTTAATTTAAGTTTTCATTTGGTGGTTTGAAGGACTCCCTTCCATCAGTTAACATCTGGTTAATGTTAGTTTTGATGTTAGGGTCGACTAAAAGGAGCCTTGCACTACTATTATACTAAAAATGTTGAACCATGCCTGAGTTGAGGTGATAGTGCCTACTCAGGCAACTGTTCAATGTAATGTTTCATCCTGTTTCCAACAGTGGCCAATCCAGGCCATAAGAACCTGGCAAGTACCCAAAAACTAAGTCTATTCCATGTAACCATTGCTAATGGCAGTGGCTATTCTCTAAGTGAACTTAATAGCAGGTAATGGACTTCTCCTCCAAGAACTTATCCAATCCTTTTTTAAACACAGCTATACTAACTGCACGAACCACATTCTCTGGCAACAAATTCCAGAGTTTAATTGTGCGTTGAGTAAAAAAGAACTTTCTCCGATTAGTTTTAAATGTGCCCCATGCTAACTTCATGGAGTGCCCCCTAGTCTTTCTACTATCCGAAAGAGTAAATAACCGATTCACATCTACCCGTTCTAGACCTCTCATGATTTTAAACACCTCTATCATATCCCCCCGCAGTCGTCTCTTCTCCAAGCTGAAAAGTCCTAACCTCTTTAGTCTTTCCTCATAGGGGAGTTGTTCCATTCCCTTTATCATTTTAGTAGCCCTTCTCTGTACCTTCTCCATCGCAATTATATCTTTTTTGAGATGCGGCGACCAGAATTGTACACAGTATTCAAGGTGCGGTCTCACCATGGAGCGATACAGAGGCATTATGACATTTTCCGTTTTATTCATCATTCCTTTTCTAATAATTCCCAACATTCTGTTTGCTTTTTTGACTGCCGCAGCACACTGCACCGACGATTTCAATGTGCTATCCACTATGACACCTAGATCTCTTTCTTGGGTTGTAGCACCTAATATGGAACCCAACATTGTGTAATTATAGCATGGGTTATTTTTCCCTATATGCATCACCTTGCACTTATCCACATTAAATTCCATCTGCCATTTGGATGCCCAATTTTCCAGTCTCACAAGGTCTTCCTGCAATTTATCACAATCTGCTTGTGATTTAACTACTCTGAACAATTTTGTGTCATCTGCAAATTTGATTATCTCACTCGTCGTATTTCTTTCCAGATCATTTATAAATATATTGAACAGTAAGATGGCCGCTGAAAGAGCAGATACAGAGCGGGTGACTGCTCTTCAGGCCGAGATATCTTTGAGCCCCGGAGGCCCATGTACTCCTCCTCCACCGCAACTCTTGAATATTTCAGGACTATCGAAAGGGGTGTTACCCAATATTTTAGAAAATGATCAAGGGAAAACTCAAGTAACTTTTCAGGGTGAATCCCCTTTGCCATTATTACCTACTGATTTTCTTGAATTAACAGGAGAGGGTGGAGGTGGGACTCAAGCCGTAGCGGGTAAGGTGGAAACTGGATATGCAAGGAGTGGTATCTTACAAATGGAGAAACCAGATATGATTTCTCTTGAATCCCTTTGGTCAGCTATAAAGTCTTTAGAATTGGCAATTGTTAATTTAACTAAGATAACGGTAGACTCTAACCAAAGATTTGATACCATTGAAGCATCTTTATCCACTAATAATCTTAAAATAGAGAAGTTGGAAAAAAGAATGGTTAATATAGAAACCTGGCAACAAAGGTTTGCCAGAGCAGATATCTTAAATGAAAAAAAGTTCGAAGCAATAGAGAATTCCTTAAAATATTTAAACGTAAGGGTTTTGAACTTTCCAAAACATGATTTAATTGCACCGTATGATATGTTTTAGGAGTACCTTTTACAAATTTTGAAATTGCCCCATCAAGCGATGCCGGCTATTTCTAAAATATATTATTTTCCTTCAAAATCGAATGTTGCCAATGGAGAAGCTCCCTTGAACTTGACTGAGGTAACTGAATCTTCTATAGACACAGTAATAGCTAGTAGAGCTACACTGTATGTCTCTTTTTCTTTTGCTTCTGATCGTGATACAGTATTACGTTTATTTATGCGTAACTGTACAGTGTTATTTCATGGGGATAAAATATGGTTGTATCCTGACTTTTCTAGGACAACACAATTAAGAAGGAAAAGATTTCTGGAATTAAGATCAGAGGTGGAATCTAAAGGGGGTAGAATGTTGAAATTCCCTTGTAAATGTGAAATTACTTTGCTAAATCAAAGGTATGTCTTTTTCGAGGCACCACAACTCCGTGCGTTTCTAGAATCCCAAGCCCAAGAGGCTACTGCAATGAGAATGGAAGCAGTTTAAAAGTGTTTTCTCACTTAAAATTTTCCTTTGTATAACAGATATAGAAATTAAATGTAAATATTACTTGGGAAATTTGAGATATCTGTAATTGAATTGAAATTTCCAATGTATATGAAAACGCACAAATAAAAAATTTAAAAAAAAAAATAGGATATCTTTTATTACACAGTAATAGGATAGGATATCTTTTATTACATAGTAACGCATTTTAAAACTTTCCATTACCAAAGAAAGTAATAGAAAGTTTTTTAAATGCATTACTATGTAATAAAAGATATTCTATATTGTTAAGTTGACTGATTCCCTTCAGTTTTTCTAGTTTCAGTCCTGGTCTTGCCACGCTTCCTTGCATTTAATCTCATGCTAGGTAACGCACTGCCATCACACTGTAACACAGTAGTAGTTAGCAGATATGGACGTCTTGGCCCATCCGGCTGTCTACTGTATCACAGTGCACCCAACTCGATTTCCAGCCCTCTCCCTCTCGTGCCCATGCCTTTTTTCTCTATACCTGTCCCAGGCCTGCTTGAATGCGCTTACTGTTTAGCTAACTCTCACCTCTGCTGAGATGAGATTCCAGGCCCAGAGCATTTCCTGATACTTCCTCTGAACCTCCCTCCTTCCAGCTTTGTTATCATGATTCCCAGCTCCTTTTGCCAGGGTACTTGCTAGCGTCTTTTACTTAACTGAAGCCTGTGAGCTGTTCACCCACAATTTATCATAGCTACTTTCCTCCCCCCCTACAATCCCTCCCTCCCCCCATCCCCATCAGCTAGCCGGCGGATGCTCTGCTAGCTCCACCCTGCAGAAATGGACGGCCTAAGCCTAAATTCCTAAACAGAAAAGAGGAATAACAGAAACTTGTTTTCACACTCTACTCAGTTTTACAAACATGGGGGCGGGGTGTCTCACAGAGCCAAATGTGACTGCACCAGGCCGGGACTCAACTCCATTCCCAAGTTTCCTGTGGATGAGGTTACATTCCCCTGTATTACCTTCAGTTCTCTCAACTCAACTAAGCTCATTCTAAGCATCTCTAATCCTTGCTGTCAAAAAAAAGGGGGGTAAGCCTAGGGGCCTTGCCGTTTGCCAAAGGTGAGGTATCGTTCCACGCTGACAATTCGTCACGCTCACCGCTTAGTACGGTGACCTGTGACGCAATTTAAAGAACAGCTGTAGTTGTCCAAACTTGAATGGAGTTAATCCGTCCGAATGCTGACAAATGACTGCCCTGGGCCGTTTTAAAAAATCACATTGCTAATGCAATAATCCCATCCTGCCTTACAAAGAGTCCGGACAAAATAATTAGGTGCTGGGAATGTTTATGCAGTGAATCAAAAGCCACTTTCCAAGACGGGCCACTCTCCCCTCACAAACTAAAGGACTGGGCGGAAATGAAATTCCATTACTTTGCTGTGTGCTAACTTAAGCATACAGTATAAGAAGTGCCAGGCTAGGTCAGGCCAAGGTCCATCGAGCCCTGCATTCTGTCTCTGGGCCACAAGAACCCAGCCGACCTCCAACAGTTGATCTGTTTCTTGTATCCCACTCTCAGGGATAAGCGCTGGCTTTTCCAAGTCTGCCTGGCTGAGAACTGTTTGAGGCCTTTTCCTTCAGGAAATTGTCCAACCCTCTTTTGAACCCCCCCACTATGCTAGTTCGCTTGACCGCATCCTCTGACAACAGATTCCACAGCTCCAAGGCAGCTTCATTCCGGGTCTCCTTCCACCAGGAGCATTTCTAAGGCAGCTGCAAGCTAACAGGAACGTGTTACTCTTCTCCACTGCAGTGTACCTTTTTATTGTTATTACAGTTTGGCAGGGCCAAAACAGGGAAATCTGAGCCATCAATTTCTAATATAAATTGTTGTCGGGTTTCTACCATAAAATGGTTCAGAGAACCCTGCATCTAAACATTACTTCCCCCGCTCGTCAGTATTTCCAGGCAGCCTTGTCTTCTCTCTCTCCATTGTTCTATGGCTGTTGGGCTCCCTTATCAACAGAGCCCTGCTACCTATCCTGTGCCTTTCCCCAGCTAAAATGTACAAAGCGAGTATTTCCTCTATCCAGAGGCACTGCTAGGTAAAAAAAAAAAAAAATTCAGAGCATAGGCCCATCGCCTTATTTATTTATTTATTTATTTTATAACTTTTATATACCGGCATTCGTAAAAAAGAACATCATGTCGGTTTACATGTAACTGAGAAAGGAAATTACAATGATAGGTGGAGGAAAGATAGATAGTTAAAAGGTAAGTTAACTTTACTGTGGTGCCAACATGCGTCACAGTTAAAAACGCGATTATATATGATAAACCATGTTAGACAAAATTAGATAATATTATACAAAGTTAGACAAAATTAATTAATTAATTTTGTCTATAAAATAAATTTATTAATTTATTAATTTATTTATTAATTTATTAATTTATTATTAATAGAATAAATGTATTAATTAATTAATAATTAATTAATTAATTCCCCCCACCCCCAAACTTTTGATGATTAAACTCAACAATTACAATCAGCAGCGTCCACCACTCCCCCTCTGGCCCCTTTGAGAATAATCCTTTTTAAATATTAAACCTTAGGTCATCCCTGTCCTACGTTCCCGTGCAGCTGTCCATCAGGGAGTCAATCCTATATGACATGTAAGGCAAGAACTGCCCTGTAAGTTTACTCCTTGTGGGAATCCCATGGCTTCCTCCATACCCGCCTCTTACCAAGCGCCCTCCATGTGGAGAGAAAGGACAACCCCTGCTCATAAATCAGGGGGCACCGCTGCAAACATTTTTCACTATTGTCGAGAGGTGCTGGGCATGCATTCCAGTGGCATCTCTGGCCAGAAGGACCTTCTATGCCTCAAAGAAAGTCCCAGACCATTTCAACCACACAGTAAAGCTACCATTACAATGATTTGATGGTATCAGTTGATCAGTTCTGTATGGGAGCAAAGTGTGGGGGGTGTACAGGAAGGGATAAAAGCCCAATATAAAGCAAGCACCTCAAGATCTGGAAACATACCCTACATTCACAGCAACTCCCTCTAACAATGGCTGTGGAGCAGAACTAGAGCATTTTCCCCTTACTACTCGCCACCCAAAAAATAATTTTCAAACTCTGGTGTCAATCTCAGTAACAGCAACACAAACTCCCTCCATTACCAGGAATTTAGTGAGCTTGAAACCCATAGCAAAGCTGCCATACTATAGCACACTAACTTCCAAACTCTAACAGCAACAACCCTAACCATGGAAAGACCTCACTGCAAACATTACAACAGTAAGACAGCTCCTACTGGAAAACCAAAGCAAGTCAGACTGCTACAGACACCTAAATGGAACAGGTGTATCAAAACAGTACACCTGTTTCACGCAAGGTGAGTGACCACACATTAGAAATATGAACAATAACTGAACTGGGAACCCCAAGAAGCCGGACACTGCATGTAGTGCAACACTAGAGAAACAGAAACAGAAATGCACTGTCCTGAGCAAAATAAAAAGATAGCAAAGATGCACATCCCAAAAGTTGACATACACCAATCATTAAACTGAAAATAAAATATTTTTTTCTACTTGTGTTATTTAATCACTTTCATTTTCTAATCATGTCCCAGTCTCTTTTCTCTTTCGTCTGAGGACTGGAGAATGAGAGAGGACAGACAATCTCCCTCTTTTCACCACTCACCTCCCTACCAGCTTTCCATCTCCCATTCTCATCCCCTTGCCAATTCGTCTTCCCACTCTCTTTCCCCCTTCCCAATCCTCCCATCTCTCTCACTCCTTCTTCAACCTCGTATTTCCTCTTTCACCCACTCTCTCACTCCTCCAAAATCCTATTTCCGTCTTTCACCAACTCCCTATCTCCCATTTCCAGCCTCGGTAGTCATCGCTTCTCCACCCCTCAATTTTCCTCTACTTCTCAGCCCTCACTTACCCCCAACTGCTTCTGTCCCTCATCCCCTCCACCTCCTCCAGCCCCTTTACCCCCTACCCAGCAATTCCTCCCCAGCCCTATTTTCACCCCTTTCATAGTCCCATCCACTGCATCTCGCCCCTCAGCCCTCCAGATCCTTCACACTATATATCTTAACCTTTCCCCACCCTTCAGCCCCCTTCTCTACCCCCTTTCTCAGAGTGTCAGCCCCATCTCATATGTCTCAGCTCATCTAACACATCCCCACTCATATCTCCATCTAACTGCCAAGGCTCTGCTCTCCCACCCACCCCCAAGTTTCCACTCTCTCCTCCACACCCAATCTCTGGGAAGAGGTTTAGAGACTCTCAGAGTGGATGAAAGGAGCAATGGAGAAATGGACTGATTAGAAAAAAACCTTTTGCTAGCATCCCACACTCATGGATAATAAATTGGCTTGAAAGGTGTTATTTTCTAGAGATGTGAATCGGAACTGAAATCCAAACTGATTCTGGTTCCGATTCACATCTCTATTATTTTCCAAAGAATTTCTGTGCATGTCAAATCTGCTTTTGAAAACTGCCCACGGAAAAGTCCGTGCAGAATACCATTTCATGCACACCTTTGCCAGGACTGGGAAGAGGAAGGGGGATCGGGGCAGGGGAACCCTTTAAGCACATATACTTGCAATTTTTCCGTGCATGCCTGCAAATGTACAGATGGTAAGATGCATCTGCTCGGGATCATTGTTAAGGTGACGTGCATATATCCTCGCCCATTCCAGCTGTACCCAGGAATTTTCAAAGTGGACTTAGCACAAACATCCACTTTGAAAATTTGGGATATAGCCTGTGGGTATTTTGTACCGCAGACTTTAGCCCTCTGTGGGCTGCTAAAAATTACCCCTGAAATGTATAGTGTGAACCTTGAATTGATTGAGTACATCTAGTTCACTATCAGGCCGATACAGTAAAGTGCACTCCGGCGGAGTGCACCGTTAGCCCCCCGTTGGATGCGTGTTTTCCACGCGCTATTTTTACCCCTTACAGTAAGGGGTAATAGCGCGTGGAAAACGCGCGGCCAACCCCCCCAAACTAATAGCGCCCGCAACATGCAAATGCATGTTGATGGGCCTATTAGTTATTCCCGCTCGATACAGAAAGTAAAATGTGCAGCAAAGCCGCACATTTTACTTTCAGAAATTAAGCCTGCCAAAGGCAGGAGTTAATTTCAGCCTGCACCGGGAAAGTGTACCGAAAAGCAGAAAAAACGGCTTTTCTGTACACCCTCCGACTTAATATCATAGTGATATTAAGTTGGAGGCCCCAAAAGTAAAACAATTTTAAAATTTAAAAAAAAAAATTTTTAAATCTGCCCGCGGCCCGCAGGTTGGAAGACGGACGCTCAATTTGCCGGCATCCATTTTTCGAATCCATGGCTGTCAGCGGGTTAGAGAACCAACGCCGGTAAAATTGAGCATCGGTTGTCAAACCCGCTGACAGCCACCGATTCTGTCAAAAACGAGGCGCTAGGGACGCACTAGTGTCCCTAGCTCCTCCTTTTACTGCGGGCCCTCATTTGAATTTTTTTTTTTTCTGAATCGCACGCCCAGGAGAATGGCCTGGGCACGTGTCTGGAAAGCGGACGCTCACCAGCTCTCCCGCAGGGTTTTCTGTATTGGCCTGTATGAAAATGTGACAGATTGCACACAGATACTATGCGTCAAGATCCAGCATTGAATTTTTCAGAGAGATTCCCTGAGATTCAGCCACTGAATTCACTCAGTACTCTTATTAACTCTTTGGGCTATGGATTTAGCTTTAATCCTAAAAACCTTAATGATCCGCAGATTACATCATGCCTACTGTTTGTAGATGATTTAATGTTTTATAGCGCCAGAGATCACCATTTATTGAGACAAGTCTGAGTGTTGAAGAGCTTCTCAGATGAGATTCGGACTGGACAAATGTACTAAGGTGATCTTCCTTAAAGAAAAAATAGGAAAAACTGAAACGTCTCTTTGACGATTATAACATACAAGAACTTGAGCAGGAAGGTGTACATAAAAATCTATGAGTAGAAGAAGGTGAAACAATACTGCAAAAGTTACTGAGAGAAGAGAGCAGCAAAGAATTCTACAGAAGACTGAAACTGATATTGAAAAGCACTTTAACAGCATGGAATAAGATCCAAGCTATCAATCAACTTGCTATCCCCACACTCTCCTACAGTTTTGGAATTATACTGGCTCCAGTGTATGCCGAGATTCAGTGTATGCCGAGATTATACATTCCCAGAGTTGAAGGGGTATGGGCCTTATAGAAATAGATTACACATGCAGAGCTGTTATATTAGGCTTCCAGACCTAACAGCATCAACAGACCGAAATAGTCAGCAAGTGCTGAAATATGAAAGTGAACAACCAAAATCAGTCTCTATCCTTAAAGTTGGCCAATCATTTCCATCAATGGAAGGAATGAGTGAAAATCTACCAGCATACATGAGGAATGAGACAACAGAATCTGCAAAATGAAAAAAAAAAACTCTTTAAAGAATCAGACCAGCCAACAAGGAAAAGTATTTGGCAAAAGCACAAATACAGTGGAAAATACAAAGTTATTCCGGCAATTACATGAAGATCAAAACCTGACATAGGAATGGCTAAGGAGAGTGTTATGCCCGTCGGTCGCAGACGGCTGCGACCGCATCCACTTACTTCCTGCACCGCTCTCCTGCCCTCCCCGGGCCTGCTCGCGGCTCAGGCCAGCCTCCACCGCCGCATTCCCCGGGACTCCTCGTGGCGGCCTGGATGCCGCCACCACCTACGTCGACTGCCGGCCTTCCTAGGCGCGCACGCGCGCCACCGGGCCCTTCTGTGAAGCCTCTTCGGCGGGAACCTCGGGGGCGTCCTCGTTCGATGATGTCATCGGACCTGTGTATTTAAGCTCCACCTTCGCCCTCAGCTAGCCGACTTGGCAACAAGTTCCGTACGTCTCTACAACTCCTGCCTTCGTGTTTCTGTGGCTACACCTTCGGGCTCGTGGACCTGGACCCTGTCTGGTATCTGCTCCTCGGGGGCCAGTGTGCGCACCTACGGGGACTTGCTCTCCTGGCCTACCCCGCTCCTCGGACTGGCTCTGCGCCTCCTGGGTCCTATCCTGCAAAGCCTCCTGCTCCTTGGGGCTATCCCTGGGACACCTCTGCAAATCCATGAGTGCTACAACAGGGCTTCCCCGCTCTTCGGGGTTGTGCCTGTGTCCTGTACAAGACTGTCTGCGCCTCCCAGCTCCTCGGGGCCGCGCCTATGTGTTATTCAAGAGACTGCCAACACTCCTCCGCTCTTCGGGGCCGTGCATACGTCACCAGTAGAGGCCTGGCTCGGGCTTCCCTGCTCTGCGGGTTGGCATACATCATTACTTCAGCATCGTCTACGTTGCGCAGCTCCGCCCCTCGGGGTTGCCTCTCCGGAGTATCTCCTGCACGGCCAGTCTCGCGCCTCCTGCTCTGCGGCCTGTCTGGCGCCTTCCCCCTCAGGGTCTCAGCCCAGGTATTGTCTCCAGCCTGCCTCCCTACTGGGGTACTCACCTGGCTCCTCGCGACCTCTCTATAGTTTCACCCAGAGCTCTCCGCTGTGCCTGGCCTCGCCTCCCGACAGTGCAGACCTGTGGGGCTCCTCCCCACAGGTGGCAACAACTTGATTGTCGGGCCACGGGCCCACATAACCTCTGTTATGATTTGTGGGTATCTTAAACCTAAAGATGAGCCAGTGATAACTGCAGCACTAGACAGTGGATTACAGACAAAATGGTCCACAGCCTGCACAGAGAAAGAACATTAAAACAGAACTGGAAACGGTTACACATCTTGTCGCTGGATGCGACATGCTGTCAGAAAGCCTGTATACAGAGAGGCGCAATAAGGTGGCAGAGCTTATCCATTGGAAGCTGTGTAAATATTATATCATTGTATAAGAAAAATACTGAGAGCACGACCCTGAAATACTGTAGAGCATGAAGACATTATGATTACCTGGAACATTCACATTCCAAATGATATAAAAACTTGATGCAAGAAAAGCAGAAATTGTGGTAAAAGAGAAAAACACAAGAATAGCATTGCTGATAGAAGTGTCAGCATCGAGTAACTATTGTGAACAACCTATGGAGAGGGAGAAGATCCTCGAGTATCAAGAAGTGTCAGAGATCAAACAAATGCAGCAGAAAGATGTGAGAAATAGTGCCAGCTGTATTGGGTGCCACCGTCCTGCCTAAAAACAACTTCCAGAAGCCCCTTGATATGTTGCCTGTAGATACTACACCCTATGAACTCCAGAAGGAGGTGTTTTTTGGCACAATCCAAGCATTAGGAACAGCATTAGCAGTAAATCTGAGACTGAGACTATAGCCAACATGCTCTGGCTTATGCAGGAGGTTCACTCCTGTCACTTTATGAGCAAAACTAACTCATTTGGAGACACTAACACAAGGGACAAACAAATATACTCAAATTAACACGTTATTTCGACAGCAGCGAAAAGACAAGCTCCAAGAAACTGAATTGGAAAAAAACAAGAGATTTTTCTAAAAAGCCATTGAATGCCATTGGTGGAGCGAGTGGAGCTAAATTGTTGGCGTTTTCCATAACTGGGGCCTGCACTACTGGAATTTTCACTTTAATGTGTTCCTCATATGCACTCCCTTGGTCTTTATGGTCTTCATTAGCAAGATGTACTGAAAGTCTGGCTAAAATGCCAACACTGGTCTAGCAATCACCTGTGTAACTCCACCTCTGCAAGTAGAACCAGAGCACTCCGCTCACATCTCGTAATGCCACTGACAAACCCTTTGGCAACGGCTCTCCAGACCTTCATGCTCTCAGTTAAACCAAAAAAAAAAAAAAGGTTCTGAAATTAATTTGGGCTACTTTAAAAAAAAAAAAAACCCCCATAGAAGTAACAAGTCCTAAGCAAACACATTCTAAGTAATTCTTCCTCTCCTATCCCTAATGCAGCTAATCTGGTCACTGCAGCGAAGATCCTGGGTCAAGGGCATTGCCTAGCAGGCCGATGCAATAAGACACACGAGCCACATCCCCCTTGAATCTGATGCAATAGTCAAATGAGAAAGAAATCGGAGTGACATACAAAAAAGGCACACTAGGGAGAAATGTGCATTTTTGCCGCTCATTTCTTGCATCAGGCACACGGACGGCTAAATTGTGCATCCCTAACAAAAGCGCAGCGTTTACATGAAGTTATGAAAATCTGCAATGCCTGTTTACCAAAACGAAAGCAATCACTCACGATTTTTTAAGGTGTCTTTTAGCTAATCATCATGCTCTACTCCACTACTCCCTATATATTATATATTTTTGTTCTAACCCCAAATAACCAAATCTTATAGTAATCTCTTTAAAACAACCCTACCCTACAAGGGGCACATTTATCGCAACACAGAGGGCCAAATGTTTTATATTTCTCATGAGCCCTGGTCTGTGAGGAAAATAAATGCCATTGGCAATGTCTTTTACATGTATGTCTCTGCATACAAATCAGAACCTCTTGCCTTGCTTATCTCATGAACCCTGTAGACACATATGCAAGCAATGACACTCTTATTCAGTAAGAGTCATGATCAAATGTATTCTAACAGATGGCATGTGTAAACTGAACAACATCTCATCCAAACCAAACTGTTTCAAGAAGATTAGAAACACATTATCTACTGTTTGACTTCAAAATACTAATTTTCAAATAAGAACAAAATTACCTACTAGTATTAATGAAATAGATTTTATAGGTTTTGGTAATCTTTATTTATGTGCATTCAAGTAGACTAAGTGAACGACTTCAAAGGGGCGTGGGATAAACACTGTGGATCCATCAAGTCTAGAGGGCGTGAATAAAGTGGAGGCATTCAAACACTGCACGGAGCAGCAGTAGCCACAGTGGCATTCAAACACTGCACGGAGCGGCAGTAGCCACAGAGGCATTCAAACACTGCACGGAGCGGCAGTAGCCACAGAGGCATTCACGGAGCGGGATGACAGTGGCCAGTAGTTGGTGTTCCACCTTCATGGAGCGGAAGGATGGAGGGCTGCTATTTCCAAAAAAAATAAATAAATAAAACAAAACAAAAAAATTAAAACAGGGGTGGGTAAGAATATGGGGCAAGGGGGTGGCCTGCTTGTTACAGCGGTTGCTACCCCTAATTGAGCTGGATGTCACTTGGATGCAGATACAGAGCTGCTCTCTAAATTGGGTGAAGGGGAATTAGGGCTGGAGGGTACTGGAAGCCAATAGTAACAGGTGGGAGAGAAAAAAAGGGAAAAAAAATGGATAAAGTGCGTAGCTTGCTGGGCAGACTTGATGGGCCGTTTGGTCTTCTTCTGCCGTCATTTCTATGTTTCTATGTTTCTATGTAACATGGCAACCATGCTACTTTATCCTAGTATTAATCATACACGATTTTACAATGTCTTTTAAAAATAGAAACACATCAGGTTGTTTTTTTCAAGTGAATATACAGCAATTCGTTGCAATGGAAACACAACCAAGCCATACTGGAACAATATGAAATTAGAATCACCTCGATATCCATATCTGCAAACTCTCCGGATTTGACCCACAATCCAACTCCAGGTCTCCGGAAAAATAAGCAGGATCTCTGGGTCTTAAAAATCCTAACCTCTCACTAGTGTGGCTGTCTTTTCCACTAAGACAGAGAGTAACAGGCACTAGGACCACAGCCAAAGCAGGCAGGAGCCAGCAGGGGAGAAACCTCTCAGCCTGCAGCTACTTCCCCACCTCTTGCCTCTGATTGGCTCTGGGTAGCAAAATGAGCCAATCAGCAGAGAGAGAAGGGCAAACAATCTCTCTGCAGGTCCCTCCTGCTGTTTCAGCCCTCACAGTGACAGCACTGACCAAGGGGATAAAAGAGAAGAGTGTGACAGACTGACTGATTGCCTGGGAGCAGTGAGAAAGACAGCAAGAGAAGGGGTGAGGCAAGAGTGTGTGTGTATGTGAGGGGAGAGCAAAGGTTGGGGAGGGGGAACGCAAGGATTTGAAGAGAGGAAGCAAGATTGGGAAGAACAAAATGGGGGATAGCAGGGGTTAGGAGACAGCAAAGAGGGGAGAGGCCAGCAAGGAGGAAGGAGAGAGCAACAATGTGGGATGGGGAGGAAGGAGTGAGAGAGAAGGAAGAAAAAGAGGCGAGAGAGGACCAAGGATGACAGGAGATGAAGAAGAGGACCCTGGATTGGGAAGAAGGGAATCCAGGAAGATAATGCAAGAGGAAAGAGAAGACGACTAGAGGAACAGAGGAGAAAGTGCAAGAGAAACAGGAGGAGAAATGGTGAAAGGAGAGAAGGTAGGAAGAATAGGAAGAGGAGAAAAAAGGAAAACAGAAAAGGATAGAAAAAGGAAGAGAAAATATTAAAATATCTGCTGCTGAAGGAAAGAGACAAAGAAGGAAGCGATAACACTGAGAGAGAAGAGGGAGGGTAGCAAAGAGAAACAGAAAACAAAACAGGAATAGAGTTAAAGGCAGAGAATGAGAAAAGCGAGACGCTGAGCCAGAAAATCAAGCCAGAAACAACAAAGGTTGGAAACTATTTTACTATCTGATAGAGATTATCAATTAAGAAGCAAGTAGTTCCCTGGGAGGGGGAGGAGGAGGAAGAGAAAAGTCCTTACTGCAACCGCCCCGCTTCCCTCCATGAGGAGAACTCATAAATTCCCAGGTAAGGTAGTCCGTACGGAGTGTCATCCTCAGCCAGAGAGATATCGAAAGCCATGGTGTGGCTTAAACTGTTAAAAGGAAGAGGAGGTTTACAGGCAAGATGTGGCTGGCATTCAGAGCCACAAAATGTGACACAGAACAAAACAAATACTGCAAGCCCAAAAACAGAGATTCAGAAATAAAAGGGCAGCAGAGGAAGGAACATGTGGTCCTTTCAGCAGCTGGGGTTGTCACAGAGGGTTTTAAGTATTACAAAGAATCTCTCTCAAACCAGAAACACCAGCTCTTTCCTGGGAGTTTTCCTATGTATAGCAAATAGTGCTCTGAGTTTTCCAATTTTCCAAATACAAAACAGAACTGCAGTTTCAATTGCAACTCTCTTTTCTTTTCTATGCATAAAAACATTATCACAAGGTAATCTGATGTGCACCCACCTTCAGTCCTGAAGTTAAAGACAGACCCCTCCCCCCTCAAACAAAATCATAGATTAAAAACAGAATAAAAAGGGGAAATCAAGCTATGCTGTTTTAAGAATTAGTTGCATTGGTTCTTATATATACCAAAAGCCAAAACAACAAACAGTACATGTGAAAACTACATGTTTTGAGTCAAAGATTTTAAAAAAAATAATAATTGCTGAAAATTTCAGAAATCTGTATTTGACTATGAATGCAGTGGGGCTGGGCTGCCTTGCACTGCCCTGTGGCAGGACCTGGGTTTGATTCCTGGGCTCGGGTTTTCAGCTCCCCGGATCTGCCAGGGCTAGGGGATGTTCTGGAGAAAAGCATTCACAGCCTCTGCAGGGAATAGGTCTCAGCCATCATGCAACAGTGACACCTAGTGGCTGGATTTAGGGTGCAAGATCGCAGGAGGACTGTGGCTACAAGTGACTCGTGACTAAAGGGGGTCCGGAGATACCCACTGAGCCGGAAACCCAAAAGACGAGGAAAAAAGTGCTGTGTCCAAAAAATTTTTTTTAAAGAAACTAAAGAAAATGCATGTGGTAAAAATTACAGCTGGAAAAGCATGAAAACCATGCAAGCGGGGACCCTTGTTATAAACTTAACCAGGCTTGGAAGCCTGAGGAGAACTTAATTTCAAAGGTACATAGCTGCAGTGTAGCATAAGCAACCTTGCCTCGGCAACTGCGTCTCTTCCTGGTTTCCTGATACCTCTTTGCTCTAATCACTGAGGCAAACTCTTTGAAGGGAAAGGGTAAATATCATTTGCTCTGACAAGGGACTAACCCGAGCAGCATGGTGTCGCATTAGGGTTGCTCTGTGTCCACAGCCCTTCACAGGGGTGTCCATGAAGGAGTCCCCTGTGCCCCCTAACTATCTCCGTGCTGGGTCAGTACACAAGGAGGGACCTGCTCGCTGATTTAGAGACTTACACTGAGAGCGGGGGGGGGGGGGGGGGATGGCCAAATCTGGTCCTCGAGAGCCACAAACAGCCCAGGTTTTCAGAATATCCACAATGAATATGCATGAGATAAATTTGGTTGCATTGTCTCCACTGTATGCAGATCTATCTCGTGCATATTCGTTGTGGATATCCTGAAAACCAGGTCTGTTTGTGGCTCTTGAGGACCAGAGTCGGCCAACCCCTGAACCTAGAATCTTAAGCACAATTGCTGCGGTGAAAGAAACAACCACCTTTGGGTGCCTGCTGTTCACCAAACGTCTTTGCTCTCGGGCAGAGGGCTTCCTCTCAGAGTATCTTAGAAAATACCTGATTTCACAAGCAAAAAAAAAAAACAGAAGGGAAAAGGAAAAAGGGCAGAGAATCTCAAACCCTGCCATGCCATAACATCCCATGCTGAGGCTACCACCAAAAACTTCCTAGGAAAAAGACATTTAAAAGAGGGATAGACAAGAAATTCAAGGAGCAAGGAGTAAGAGAAGAATAAGAGGCGGGGAGAGGGTATGGAGCAGTACCTATAAAAAAAAATAAATACATACAAATAAAGCAGATTCTTGAATGTAATTCACTTTGAAGTGCCTAAAAGGCGGAATAAAAATCTGCAGCTAGGAAACCCTGAAAACGCTGAAGTGAAGAAACATCTACAGGCACCCAACAAGAAGGGAGAGAAACGCAGTGGAGACCGGAAAGCAGCAAACACACAATACAAGACGGCACAGGAGCACCCCCACCCCCCCCCCCCCCGCATGGTACAAGGTAATATATGTACTGTACATAATGCATACTTCTACAGCACATAACACAACAAACGCAGCAAGCAACGCCCGCCTGGCGACATATCCACATAACCTTGCAGCAGTAGCATGGCAGAGTACCGAAAATGTTTCCAATAGTATTTTCTTGGCTAAAATGTAAAAAAATCATAAAGTCTGTACTCCCAAATGCTTATTGCTAGATGTGTGTAGCGCTACAAGTTATTTGTTCAGCGTTCTGGTGGATGGATTTCTTTTTTTTTTTCCGTTATATAAAATGCTTAATGAGCAGCGTCATTGAGATGTGAGAGGTACATGCTGCCTGATCCAAGCTTGGGCAGCCTGTCCGCAGAACCAGATCCTGCCAGCCTCTTCCTAGCCAGGGGCTGAGAAGGCAAGGACCTGGTTCCCACCACTCCAGTTCCTCAAAAGTGGAGGAGCAGGAAGTGACACTTGATTATCACCATCAATAACTGTATGAAAACAAGCAAACAAAAAAAAAAAAAAGAGACAGATGGGCTAGTCTGCAAAGGTAGTTTGAAAAACGCAATATTTTTTAAATACTCCTAAAATCTCTCTAATTGGAAAGGTGCTCTATTCTCAATGGTGCAAACAGGGTGATTTAGGAGGTAGGCCAGGCAGCATGCTCCTACATGCCAACCTTTCCAAGCTCCCGAGAGCCAGGGGAAGGAAATGAGATGCACTGGAATGACAATTTTGTTAGAGAGTAAAATGGCAATTGGTTTTGGATCATTAAAAAATCAAAAGTAAGGAAAACAGTCAGCAAACCTGCACTAGGAGGTGATAGAATAATGAAAATTACAGGGCATCCCCCCTCCAGCTTTGCTGATTGGTACATTCTAGTTATAGTGTTATCATACCCTGCCCTTGTTTAATAAATCCAATACACTTCCTTCAGGACCTGCAAAGGGTTCATTCATTTGTGTGTGGGGGAAGGGGTGATAATCAGTACCTTAAAACCAGGACTAGATTTAGGTATTGGCAACACAGGAATGTGCCGAAGGTGCCAAATTCTGAAGGTGCCCAGAAACTGCACCCTCAGTTCGCCCATCTCTGGGGGATCCCCCAAACTCCACTAGTCCTCTGCCTATGAGCCCAATTTTAAATCCATGCCTGACCAGTCGAAGGACCCCCCCCCCCCCCCTCCAGGACAACCTCCAGGAAGATGTATTTGCAGTCAAGTCCACTGGGTACCAATTAACACCGTCCTGCAGTAACAGCAGGATAAGCGCTCTTCCTAATCTCCCTAGTCAGAATGGTGCCAGCTCCCTACTGTCACCTTCAGAGCTTAAACTTGCAGAAGCCCCTACGCTTTGCTCACGACTCTGCCCTGCTTCCGCTTTGGCCACCCTGAGCACGCCTTGACCCGGGAGCTAGCTTCTTTTTTGGGGGGAGGGAGAAGTTGGCACGCTTCTCCCGTAGCGTTTAGCGAGACAACTTCGCATTCCCTGTGCTGCTGCTGCTGCTGCTGCCCGCCGCAGCGTTAGAGTCCCATTGCACGCCTCTCCTGCACTTCGCAATCGCTTTGCACGCCTGCAACATCAAAGGAGGGTTTTTGGTTTTGCTTTTTTTTTCGAGGTGGGGGGAGGGGAGATTGCCACCGCGCGGAGCTTTTCCAGCGCTGCTTTGCTCCAGAGTCCTGCTGTGCCCTGTACCTTTCAGGCATTTATTGCAGGGGGGAGGGGGGCGGGTGTCGTAAAAGTGCCCTGGCTTATGAGGCGATGCGTTTAGCTTAGCATGAAATCGGTGCATCTCCCCGAGGGCTGCCCCGGGGACCTGTGGCGCTTACCTTGCTGGAAAAGGGCCCGGGGAGCAGCAGTTTCAGCGCCTGCCTCTTCAGCTCCACCAGCCGGGCGTTGCAGTTCTCGCAGCAGACGCCGCGATCGGAGCCCGGGGACGAGCCGCCGCCGCTGCCCGAGCCCGGCGAGCCCGTGCCGAAGCCCGGCGAGCCTCCCAGCGAGCCCGGGGAGCTGGTGCCGATGCCCGGGGAGGCCGGCCCCGGCGACCCCGAGAAGGAACCCGGCGAGGAGGTGCCCGATCCGGGGGAAGGGGTGCCCGAGGAGCCGGGCACCGAGCCGGCTCCCTCCGGAGCAGGGCGGCTGCCAGCCCGGGACTCCTCGTAAGCTTTCCGGTACCAGCTCTCCGGGGAGAAGGGGGCGGCGGGTTTGGTGGGCGAGCACGCTTCGTTCACCTGCAATATAGAAAAAAATAAAATAAAACAAAATCAGGGATTGATGCAGGTGATCTTCCAGGGGGGGGGGGGGGGGAGGGTGAAGCTAACATGCAACCCGATCCCTGCCCTACATCCACCGCCAGCCCTTACCGCTCCCCGCTTCATTTTATTCTCTGCATAAAACTGTGCGCAAAGATGCAGCCGACCCGCGCGTCCAGCTCACGGACGCGGAGAAAGCATCGGCAGGTAATTAACAGCCAAACAAGCGAGCGGTGCTCTGCATTCGTCCCCAAATCGCTTCGTATACCGCAGCTTCTCTACATAGAGGTGAGCAGCACTCGCGTCAGAGCAGGTTCCGAGAAGCTCTCATCAATGGAAAGGTGCAACGTGAAAACAATAATAATAATGATAATAAAAGTTCAGTAGGGCCAAGGGGATTTAAGGAAGCATTTTCAATAACCGAGGGGGGGAGGGGGGGACACCCCCATCTTGTTCCGGGTAAACATGCAAATTGGAGGGGTGAGGAGAGCTGTGAATGTTTACACGCACCCTAATGAGGTTAGACATGCCTGTACCATTTGTCATCTCGGCGAGAGGGAGAAAACGAGCAAGGATGCAGGAATGTCTACGGCAGTTTCGGAACATTTATGCATTTAAAATTAACATACATCTGCCAGCAGGGTGGATGGCTGAAAGCTTACCCCAAATTTCCGGCTTCTGCTCGTGACTGCTATTCTCTCTTTACTCCCGGCCACGGAATTCATGGCGATTTTTGCAAAGAGGAATTCTTCTAAAAATGTTGCACTTTAAATCCCAGAGCAGGTTTTGTTTTTTGTAATTTTTTTTTTCCCAATCAAATTGAGGCCACCAGCTGGATAAAAACTCTTGCTCCGAATTCAGCTGATATTTCCTTTCCTCCAAAACAAAAAGAAGAAGAAATAACCCGAGCCCCTGAAGTCACACCACCAGCCAATTTTCAAAGCAGGGCTGGTTCACATCCTCCCATCTTCTTTCCTTTTCACACCTTTTCACAGTAACAGCATCATCCCGAGCAGAGGATGCATTAGATCACACGCCCCCCCCCCCCCCCTCTCAGCCAGGCATCGCATTCCTCCAGAAACTTAAAAAGCGGAGGAAAGAGCCATTCAAAATGAAAGAAAACGAGAGAGAGGAAAATGTGGCAAAAGACGGAGAGAGCTGCGCTGCTCCTAGAAGTGCAGACTTCTCCTTGCCTCTGCCAGTGGCGCTGTGCTAACTTCTTTCCTTCACCGAGGTTTGTACTAAAAAAAAAAAAAAAATCCCCCCCCCCGGAAAAATATATCAGCTTCTCTGGGAGGAGCCTGCGGGGCCTTCGGAACCAATATCCTGCGGCCAGACTGCCTTTGACAGCTCGGGAAGGGACAGGCAGGGGCTATAAAGCTCCGGGCTGCGGGCTTCCCTGGCAAAGCCTCCCCTGGAGGTGCTAGAGCCAGGAAGCGGGGTGGGTGTTATTCTCCCCCCCCCCCCCCCCCCTTCCTAATGCTAGACTTGGATCCATTTTAACCATCGGGACTTGACTATCGCTTAGGGGATTTTTATTTTATTCCTAGAAAAAAAAAATGTATGTATATATTTATTACATGTATAGACCGTTTAATTCAATCTTAAATCGTTATCTTCCAATACGCTACGTTTTATTTTTAGTTCCCAGCACGATAGCATCTTCAAAGCGCTTTCTCAGGGCAAATGTGAAAGCGAAAAGCTCTGAAGGGTTTCGGGGACGCTGGTTTAACGTTTTATTAATTACAAAATATTCTATCAGCAGGCGCTTTTTCATATATATATATAGAGAGAGAGAGAGATTTATTTATTTCCTTTTCAGTTGGGCAGATCTTTCTTTTGCATTAAATGATTCCAAATCGGCCGGGCAAATGATTGCTTTGGTAGCTCCAGAAATCCCGGGGCAAGAAATAGGTTGCAACCCCCCTCCCCCCCAAATACGGCGTGGATCTAGAGACCGATTCTTGGTGTGTCGCGCGCACACGCACGCACAGCGCTCCTCACGCGGGCTACATTCTCTCCAGAGTGGCTAAGAGGAGAGGGTGACCCGGACTGAAGGCGACCACGGGGGTGGGGCCAGAGCAGGGAGGCAAGAAAGCCCCGGTGGGGTGCAGTTTTACATACCTTTCTACTCCCTGCCTAAACCGGGCGAGGCGGAGCGCGCTCCCCTCCCCCCATGCAGCCTTGTGCGTGTGTCTCCCTGCAGACACTGCCAGCCTTACGGGGCGGGGGAAGCGCCTGGCTCTCTCCCGATTTACCCCGACTGGCACGGGATTCTTGGCGACGATGTTGCAAACCAAGTTTCTGCTGGCGCCCCGGGGAATCATTTCCACGGAAATCCTGAAAGCTGGCTCTCCCAACCCCTCCTGCCAAATCTGGCCGAAAACGCCACTGCTGGCCCGCCCGGAGACCGTACCTAATCGCTACCCCCCGGCGGTATCTAATTAGCACTTGTGCCGGAAAACGTGGCCTGCCCTGGCTGGACGCCTTGCTCATCTGGTCCTAAGCCTATAGGTAACGCAAGGGGAAAAAAACGCATAGTACATGTGGCGCTGAGTGCGCTGCATTTGTCTGCAGTAGATGAAATGGATGTGTTGTTGGGGAGGGGGGGCAAAACATAAAATAAGTCTTGCACGGCTGTCATTTAGAAATGCTGCGAACTGCATTCCTAAGCAACCTGATGCACACTTGGTTGCAACCAAATCAGCCAACGTTTGTGGTGGGCTGGCGCCCTCTGCAGATTTAGCAGTTGAAGGTTGTATAAAATGTTAACTGAATAATTTTGCAGCTTGCTGACTGACTATCGGGTTCCTTTCCGATAACTGCCAATGTATATGGCAAAAAAAAAAAAAAAAAAGACATTTAAATGTAAACTGCTTTCTGTGCATATAGTCTGCAGTTCTATTGAATGCGCGGTTCAGGTGTGGTTTGCAAGAACCTATACTTATCTAGATATTTTGAAAATTGCAATAAACTGGGCACACAAAAGGCAATATTAATATTTTGCATATAACTTTCTTAAGAAAAAAATATTAAAATGTTTTATTTTTTAAGAAACTGGTACGTCCAGTTTGCTGTAATTATCCTTGGTCAGTTTTTCTGGAGCATTGAAAACAGTATTGGGTTTTTTGGGTCCTGTACAAAGTACATAATCTCAAGGATAAACCTGATCAAATAACATAAATATGCAAAAAGGAAATCTAGTACACGTACATGTCTTTAGAAGAAAATAAATTCAGAAAAGAAAATTTGTATTATACATTTCCGTGAGGCCCACAATAAAAGGGAATCCAAGAAAAGGAAAAGTCCAGAAATGGGACCCAAACATTGGAATAAAGGGGACAAAAAGGGAATCTAGAACCAATCTGTAGCCAGATTCCCTAGTTCTTTCTTAAAGCAGGAGTCCCCAGATTTGTGACAAGAAGAGCCACAATGAGTATTTAAAACCATCAAGAGGGCAGGGAGGAGGAGATCCATCTCGGAGTTTGTTTGTAGGCCTGAGCTCTGTCACATTGCCATTACTATAAGTACTTGTCTCCTTCCTTCTACTGCAATGTCTCTGTCCTACACCTCCACTGGTACGCCAGCCCAGGAGGGGGTCCCTCTACAAGGACATGGACTGCCCTATTAATAGGAGCGACTGTGTGGGGCATACCCTTCTCTCTCAGTCTCCTATCCCACCTCCTTCCAGCCTCTTTTTCCTACCCTTCCTACTTCCAGCCTCTCTTTCTCACCCCATCTGTCCAGACTCTGCTGCCTTTCAGACTCTCTCTTCTACCTCCCATACATTCAGTCTCCCTCTTTCGCCCATCTCTTTACAGCCTCGCTTTTTGTTTCTCTCTTACCTCTTTCTCCATCCTACCCTCTCTCTCTTTCTGTCTCCTATACATTCCCTTCAGCCTCTTATCTTGCTCCTACCTCCTCCTTCCACATTCAGGGGTGGACTGACCATTCACACAATAGGGCTCACAGCACTCTCCCTTAGCCGCGGGTGGATAGTGACCAATAACCCTTATTGCCTGGGGGGAGGGCCCAGATCACTGTCAGTCAGCCCCTGCACACATTCTTCCTCACACTCCAACAATCTCACTCTCTTTCTCTTCCATCATTCTTCACCACCGTTACTTATTCTGATGCCCCTATTGCATTCCCTTAGAAAAGCAAGACTATATAAGTACCTGCATGCAGAGGAGTAAAAACAGGACTGGATCAACCTGTCCTGAAAATCTGCAGCCAGTTGGCAACCCTAATCACAATACCAATAAACAGAAGCTTCTTGGTGCAACAACAGGAATTTGTTTTCTAGTTTCATGCATGGAAAACATTAAAAAAAAAAAAAGGTAGAATCCTATTTCTATTCTGTTCAAGCACAAACTTCACCAAGAGAGTGGCTCCTTTCCCATTCTCTCTCAGAAGAGTACTTAAAAAATAGCCCTTCTTCCTGCTCATTTTTCGTGCTCTTCTTGTTGGTAGATAAGGGGAAGGATAACTTCATCTGGGATTTTGAGCATGACAGAAAACTAATTCACATGGAAAAAGATGTTCCAACCTGATCCTTAGAAAAATCTAAAAGTCTCAGATTAGGAGATCTAACAGCATTCTCCAATGCCTCTAACTTCCTATGGCCAGCTGTTTTGTCCTGTACGAGGGCAGACCGTAGAATCTTTTTTATCCAAAATAAATTTTTATTGAAAGACAGAATATGTGATTACAGGTAACATAATACATGGGTGCATGGATTACTACAAAAATACATACCCTGGATAAAAACTTATTAGCAAAGCCACCATTTATCAAAAATAATAGTACCTGGGATTGCATACACCATTGCTTTCGGAAGAGTTAACAACTAAACTCTCAGCAATCCCTATAACACACAACAAACTATTCCATACATCCACACCAACACTCAACATCATTACATACATCATCATCATCATAGTAAAAACAGTAAACCCTTTTGAACCTTTATCAAGCTCCTGTACACTCGACAGATCTCCTAGTAAGAGTAGTTCACCTCATCGAGGAATCAATACTCCAGTATATCTTTTAATCTCAGAGAGTACCACTTCCCAAAAGGGAGTAATGACAGAACATGTCAGAAAGTTATGAACCAATGGTACCATCATTTGCTCAGCAATTATTAGACAAAGATGTCTCTGCTGTCCCCATGCGATGTCTTTTACATTACCTATAAAAGCATGACGCTACAAATTGAACTTCATTTCCCTCATAGTAAAATCAATATTGATCTTATGCAGAAACTGAAAGTATTGTTTCATTTTATCAGTAGACACAGTAAAGGACAACACTTTCTCCCAAAAATTACAAAACCTCAATAGCACTGTGTTGGAGATCTTTTGTTTACCTACATGGTGCCAATTGGAAATAGAGTTTTTTTCAGATCCCTACAAGCTGCTGAAACACCTCATACCATTTTCATTCCTTAACAGGAGAGTCCTTTGACCACTGCAAAGAGAACGAGTAGTGCAGGTATGCAAAAGAATTGCGACTGAGGGCAGGAAAATTTATCTCTCAACTGGGAAAATGACAGCAGTGTCACCTCCCCTTCTCAACATCAATAATGGCTCGTGCTCCTTTAGCGCGCCAGCTATGAAAAATGCTACTTGCCATGGTTTCTAAACCATCACCAAGCTGGGATAACTGCCCATAGTAGTAAATTCTCTTCCATAGGTTTTGACAGTTGGGCATTGTTAGCATGTAAGAAGCCATACTTTTAACCAACCCCTCGACAGTACACACAGTTCCCAGTAGACCACTCCCACATAAAATGAAGCTGGCAGGCAGCATTATAAAATCTCAGATTAGGCATGTTCAACCTTCCCATTTCCTTGCCCTTCATCACTTTATCATCTCAGTCTTGGTCTCCTGCCTTTCCAAATAAAACTAAGAAAGAGCAACCTGAGGTGCGGGGATCTTTTTGAGTTAACCAGCAAGGTAACATCTGTAATTTATACAAGACGTTTGGTACGATAACCATTTTCAAAAAAGGCACAGCGTCCCATAAAGCAGTGGTTCTCAAACTTTTTTCCCATCATGACACACCTGATGGAGAATGTCCATATGTGTGACACACTGCTCATTACAATCTACGGCGGAAATTTAAAAAAAAAAAAAAGGCCCCGTATTACTTTTATTGTTGAGAATGACACAAGGGAAAAATAAGAGTAGTCCCTCTGAACATAAATTATATATTTATATATTTATTTGTTTTTATATACCGACATTCGATCTGGGATATCACATCGGTTTACATTCAGGTACTGTGGGTATTTCCCTATCCCCAGAGGGCTTACAATCTAAGTTTGTACCTGAGGCAGAGGGGGTAAAGTGACCTGCCCAAGGCCACAAGGAGCGACAGCGGGACACAAATCCTGGCCTCCTGGTTCGTATCCCACTGCTCTGTTCACTAGGCTTTTTCTCCTCCCTGAACATAATTAAGACATTGGCTTAACAGAACAGCACCAACTTCCAGCACTCAAACAGTAACCACCTTACCTAAGAAAAGGCAACACTGAAAATATTACACCAGGCCTTAAAACACCAATACTCCTCCTATTAGGAATCTGTAGCAGCCTGGTTTGTTCCGTTTTCCTACACAGAAACTACACGCCAGCAGAAAACCTCACCTCAGTCACATGTGCAGACCCTCTCCTAACAAAGAATAAAAAGAGCATAAAGCTTAACTGGAAACATGCAGACAAAAACTGAACTGGAAACCACAACAAGCCAGAGAGACTGTATGCAGAGCAACAAAGGAAAAATAAACTTCACCAGTCCTCATAAAATAAAGCAAAAAATATAGAATCAATAAGAGTAAAACCATACTAACAAAAAGAACAGACTATTTCAAAACAGCTGATGAATGGAATCGAATGAATGGAATGGAAATCGAAGGTTCAATTTCCTGGTGCCCTGAAATAGTTGTGAATTAGGAGGAGGAAGGGGGATTGCTTGCAACTTTCTCCTCTCTCTCAGTCACACTCAAGCTGTTTCTCTCACTTACATAGGCTCTCAGTCACACAAATATACACATGCTTTCTCTCTCTCTCTTATACACACAGGCTGTTAATCATACATATACATCCTCTCTCTCACTTAAACATACATATTCTCAATCACACAGACACAGATTCTCAGTCACACAAACAGGTTCTTAATCACACACATACACAATCTCAAACACATACACTCTTTCACTCACTCGCTCTCCCCACTGAACTAGCGGCAGCAACAGCCTCCTCCTCTTCTAGCCCTTGCGGTCTCCAGAAAGAAGTCCCATCGGCTGCAGGGACTGACATTGCTCCTCGTTTTGCTCTGGACCGCACTGCTGTTCTTTGGGCCGATGCTGCATGCACTGCACTTAACATGGTCTCTTACAAATGAATGTGTATGTTAGGGAGTGTGTGTGTGTGTGTGTGTGTGTATGAGAGAAGGAGAGAGACAGAGAGGATAAATTATGTATCCTCCTTCATCCCGACTAATCCAGGACAATCTCAGGGTGACTGGAAATCAAAACTTCCCATGTATGGAGATGCGGGGATATTTTTTAGCCCTATTTTAATTATTTGATTTGTGTGCTGTTTTGAAATATTTTATTGGGTTGGTAAATTTTAAAAATGTTAATATGAGTTATTAATTATTGGATGTCATTCTGCTCATCAACTGTTTTGAAATATTTATTCTTTGTATTAGCATGGTTTTATTATGATGTTTTATATTTCATGTTTTTATTGTTTTTGTGAGGAATGCTGATGTTTCTGTTTTTCAGTTCTTATTTTATTATTTATTTTTAGATTTTTATATACCGGTGTTCCTATATGAAATAAAGATCACATCGGTTTACATTGAAACAGAACATGAAAATTGCCAAAAGGCATTACATAGAACAAGGTTATGAAACTTGGAACAGTGTACATAAGTTCAAAATTTAACAATAACGTTGTAACATTGATGACCAAAAGATAAAGGAGAAAAAAAAAAAAAAAGACTTAAACAATTAAGTTGACAGGTCTTATTGAGCATAAAAATTATAACGTATAAGTGAGAAAGTCTCAAGTGTCCTGCAGCAAGAGATTAGATACCGAAGTAGGTAGTGGTATGGAAAATGGGGGTTTGTGAAGAAGATATGTTCTTGCTGGTTGGAGGGGAAAAAATGATGATCATGGTCCTGGAAAAGCTTGGCTAAAGAGCCAGGTTTTAAGTTTTTTTTTGAATGAAGAGTGGCAGAACTCAAGCCGAATGTCTGGTGGGAGCGCATTCCATTGAATGGGGCCTGCTGTAGATATGGCACGTTTATGATGCGAGGATTTTGTTGAAGGTACATAGAGTGTGCCTTTATATGCTCCTCTGATGGGTCTAGAGGAGGAGTGAGGGCGTAGTTGGTTACATAATTGAAGAGGAGAGATATTGTGAATGGATTTATGAATTACGGTGAGTACTTTATATAGGATCCTTTGCTTTATAGGCAGCCAGTGGAGGAGCTTGAGAATGGGGGTGATGTGATCTCTTTTATTCGTATTGGTAAGGATTCTGGCTGCAGAGTTCTGTAGCATTTGGAGGGGTTTGATGGATGAATATGGAAGGCCAAAGAGAAGCGAATTGCAATAGTCGACTTTTGATAGAATAATGGCTTGTAGGACCATCCGAAAATCGTTGAAATAAAGAAGAGGCTTCAATTTTTTTAAGACTTGTAACTTATAAAAACAGTCTTTGGTGGTTGTGCTTATGAATTTTTTAAAATTGAGCTGATTGTCTAGCATGATACCTAGATCTCGAACATGTGGTGAGTGATTCAATATGGGAGTGGATGAGTTGAGTAGGTCAGCTGGGTTTAGAAGTTTGATGTTGATGTCTTGATTGATGATTAGGATCTCAGTTTTGTTGTTGTTAAGAATGAGGCAAAGGCTGGAGAGAAGATGATTGATCTGTTGCAAACAATTGTTCCAGTGAGCCAAGGTTTTTTGTAAGGATTCTGAGATTGGGATGAGTATCTGGATGTCATCCGCGTAGAGATAGTGAGTTAGGTTTAGTTTAGTAAGTAGATGACATAGAGGTAAGAGGTAAATGTTGAAGAGGGTAGGGGAAAGGGAGGAACCCTGAGGGACCCCCCGGTTGGAAGGGATCGGTTGTGATTCTTTGTTGTTAATCTTTACTTTGAATTGTCTATTTGCTAGGAAGGATTTGAACCAGCTGAAGACTGTTCCTTTAATGCCTATATCTGCCAGACATTTTAATAGAGATGAATGGTTGACAGTGTCAAAGGCTGCAGAGAGATCTAGTAGTATCAAAAGATGTGGTTGTTTTTTGTCCATATTAGATAGAATAGAATCGGTAAGAGAGATAAGGAGAGATTCGGTGCTTAACGATTTCCGAAAGCCATACTGGGAAGATACAAGAATGTTGTTTTCTTCCAAATATTCAGATAGTTGTTTATTGACTATCTTTTCCATAATTTTGGCGATCAATGGCAGATTAGCTATTGGGCGGAAGTTAGCTGGATCTGTGGTTGGAAGGTTAGGTTTTTTAAGTAGAGGTTTGAGAATGGCTAATTTAAGTTGGTCAGGAACTAGACCCTGGGAGAGAGAGCAGTTAATGATGTCTGCAATTGGTTTTGATATGGAGTTTCTTATTGCGATGAGAAGGTTAGTAGGAATTGTGTCTAAGGTATGAGATGACGGTTTCATTTTTTTAAGTATGTTTTCTATCTCAAGTGCTGAAGTGGTCTCGAAAGTTTCCAGCGTTGTATTTAGTTGAGGTGAGGTAATGTGAGGGAAAGGGGGATATGAAAAAGATGATGAGAAAGAGATAGTCAGTTTGTCAATTTTATCCTTAAAGTATTCTGCTAGTTCTGATGCTTTGTTGAGTGCTTGATCATCAGGAATGGTAGGAGGTGATGGTTTAGTGAGAGCTGAAACGTAGGAGAAAAGTGCTTTTGAATCAAATATGAAATGATGTATTTTTTTTGAGAAAAAATCTCTCTTTGTTCTCAGTATGGTGATCCTATAAGCATTGAGGGAGGTTTTATAAATAGCTAATGTTGTGGGGGATGGGTTTCTCCTCCAAGTGTGTTCTTTATTTCTTAGCTCTTGTTTAAGCAGCTTCAGTTCTGGGGTGAACCAGGGTTTCCTGTTGTCTGGCGAAGGTTGTACTACTTTTGTGATGGAAGGGCAGGTAATGTCTGCGATCTTTTTGGTGATGTTGCACCATGAGGTGGTGGCTGTAGATGCGTTGGAGAGATCGAGATGTAATAATTCATTAGTGAACTGATTGATGAGAAGGTCTTTAGAACAAGGTTTCCTGAATTGAATAGTGTTTTTTGGGAACGAAAGTGGAGGATGTTGTGAAAGCTTGAAGGTCGTGTTGATGATTTGATGGTCCGACCAAGGGACAGGTGAACATGTGATTGTATTTGTGTTTGAGATGCACTGATTAATGAAAATAAGGTCTAAAGTGTGACCTGCTTTGTGGGTAGGGGCTTTTATAATTTGTGTGAAGCCCATGTAGTTGAGAGCCGAGAGTAGGGTAACACAATTTGGGGATTGTGGTGAAGCATCGACATGTAAGTTGAAATCACCCAGTAAGATGGCAGGTTTGTCTGGGTTGAAGTATTTGGCAGAGAGTTCAATGACTGGTGAAGGGTCAGAATCTAAAGATCCTGGTGGAGCGTAGATTAGGCCAATTTGTAAATGATCAGATTTAAAGAAAGAGAGCTCTAATTTTGATGTGGTATATGAATGTTGTAAAGATATTCTTAGACCTTACTTGGCTGCGAGAAGCAGACCTCCTCCCTTTCTTTTGGTTCTAGGTATGGAGAAAAAATCATAAAGCTGAGTTGGTAGTTGATTTAACAGAGCTAAATCTGAAGGTTTAAACCACGTTTCTGTGATTGCACAGATCTGGGTTTACTTCAGTAAGGTAGTCGTTTAAGATATGAGTTTTTTTTGAAAGTGATTGAGCATTGAATAGAGTAAGAGATAACAGAGAAAGGCCGAGGAATTGTGTGATTGGTGAAATCATTATTGGAATTAGCCTTTGATGACGGTTGTAGTGTTGTGGGAGAGGCTTAGTTTGATGTTTACGTTGATTCTTGATGATTGGTATGGAGTATTCGCCATGGCAAACATGGTGATGTATAGGGATAGGGAAACCAAGAAGCATGTTGATCTGTTTGTGTGGTATAGAGAGAATATTAGAGGCTTACTCGAGTGCTCCAAAGAAGATGAAGATTCAAGGGCCAGTAAACTGGCTTATTATTGACTCGAAGCTGGCTTTAGGATCAGGGAACACTATCTGTTGAGGTTCCAGGGTTTGTGGAGATTTTGGATTACAATTTCAATTTGTTTTCCTGTTGATGAATAAAGCTTGGGATCTATTCTCGTCTCCCTTACACGAATCAGCTGACTTGAATCTTGTTGCCAATGTAATTTATAGATTTAAAGATGATATGCTGAATTCTAATCAAGGTATGAAAGGAGAATTAAGCAGATAATGAAAAAGAGTATGATCTCAGGGGCTGCACGAACGGGCGCACAAAGGGGCAAGCCCCTTTGTCGCGCGCCAAAGGCGCGCGACGCCGGAGAGATGTAAAATTTAAAATCCCTCTCGTCTCCCCGATTGGATGGTAAGTCTGGAGGGAGGGACTTAGCTGTTGTGCTGTGATGCTGTCTGTGCGATCGCAGATCAGGCTCGCCGGGGGGAAGGGAACAAAAAGGCCTTACCCCGACGGGTCTGGGCGCCGATCGCGCAGGCCTTCCTCTTGCAGCGGCAGCAGAAGCGGTAGCGGTAGCGTCAGCAGCAGCGGCGGCCTCAGGTTGTTATTGTCAGCGGCGCCGGAGAGAGGTGAAATTTAAAATCCCTCTCGTCTCCCCGATTGGATGGTAAGTCTGGAGGGAGGGACTTAGCTGTTGTACTGTGATGCTGTCTGTGCGATCGCAGATCAGGCTCGCCGGGGGGAAGGGAACAAAAAGGCCTTACCCCGACGGGTCTGGGCGCCGATCGCGCAGGCCTTCCTCTTGCAGCGGCAGCAGAAGCGGTAGCGGTAGCGTCAGCAGCAGCGGCGGCCTCAGGTTGTTATTGTCAGCGGCGCCGGAGAGAGGTGAAATTTAAAATCCCTCTCGTCTCCCCGATTGGATGGTAAGTCTGGAGGGAGGGACTTAGCTGTTGTGCTGTGATGCTGTCTGTGCGATCGCAGATCAGGTTCGCCGGGGGGAAGGGAACAAAAAGGCCTTACCCCGACGGGTAAGCGGTAAGCGGTAGCGTCAGCAGCAGCGGCGGCCTCAGGTTCTTGAATGATATGCACAGTTTGGCTTGTCGAGGTTTCCAATTGCACATTTCAATTTAGACTTTATGATCACTTTTTTTCTGTATTTGGTGAGGGTCTGCCTGTGTTCTACATTTGGGTCTGAAGTGAGGAGCACTGAGAGGAGAGGATCACCTTGCTGGTGGCTGAAAGGAATCAGTAAGTCTTTGCTTGGGAAATTTTCTTTTTTAAAAGTATTGGAATGAAGTATTGGGAATATTATTTAGTGTGTTCGTGCTTTTGTGCTTTTAATAGTCAGTAAGGCAAGGAATAAAGTGAAGTTGGACTGTATTTTTAAAATAGTCAATCAGTAAGACAGCTAATACGCAGTAGTTAGTGTGTTTATTTTTTAATAGTCTGTAAGGCAGCTAATAAGCAAAAGTTACAGTGTTTATATATTAAAAAAAAAAAAGTATCCAGAATCTAGAAATAAGCTAGGAGCAGTGTATACCTAAGTAAAAAGGTTGAAAAGTTCAGCCCTCACCTTGGAAAGGTGTTAAGGTAATGTGATTTTGTTTGATTAGGTACCAACATTTGTTAATCAAGAGAGCAGTGAGTCACTCTGGCTGACTAACTGAAGGGAGCCCTCCTTTTTCCCCCACAGGGCCCCACCGTCGGGAGGCGAAGTGGAATGGAAACACAGGCAACTGGACCACAGCTGTGGCCCAGGAGAAAGGAGACATAGATGAGTTGTCTGCGTCACAGCCATGTGATCGCAGACAATACTGCAGGGTGCCCAGAAGAGCAGGGTCTGAGAGAACAGTCCAAGGTATTACAGTGCCAGGCAGGTCAGGAGATAGGATAACCAGATGAAGGATCTCCAAGGCAGACCTGAGGAATGGGAAAGCATAGAGACAGGATCTCTGGTGTAGTAACGTTGAGACTACCCTGAGGAGCGGAGAAGCATAGAGACAGTGTGTCTGGAGTATTAGCGCTAAGGCTGACCTGAGTTGCAGGGCAGCACAAGACAGAGTCCCAGAACGGGAAGAGGAGAGCAGGCCCCCAAGGAGCGGATACCCAGAGCCAGAGTCCAAGGTTGAAGAGCAGGGATCCAAGGCAGGAACTGCAGGTCCAGAGAACAGGTACAAGCACCAGAGGAGCTCAGGGAACTAGTTGCCAAGTTGGTTAGCGTAGGCCAAAGGAGGTGCTTAAATATCTCAGGCTTGTGATGTCATCAGCCGGGGACACCTCTGGAGTTCCCGCCATTCATCCAGGCGGAGGAGCCGGCTGCTTTCGTCGCCGGCTCCTCCGCCTGGATGAATGCGCGTCTGTGCGACCCGGCCTAGATTTAACACGCGACCACCCGCCCCCCGGCTCCCGCCACCGGCTGTCTGAAACTAACGCGCGTCCACCCGCCCCCGCCTGGAACAGGCGCCCACCCGCCCGCGGCCTAGATTTAACACGCGACCACCCGCCCCCCGGATCCCGCCGCCCGCCTGGACCCACGTGGCCCTCCGACAGGTATTTAAAAATTTTTATTTTTTTTTCTGACAGGTTTTATGTGTCCCACAGCATTACATTTTCTCGATCATCTCTGTATCGCTTTTTTTTTTATTGTGTTTTATTGTTTTTGAGTATCTTAAGCGGTGTCGATGGATTTGTTACTAGACTCACAGTCCTAACACCTACTAGGGGGAGGCGGTAAACTAACACGTTAAGGCCGCGGCAAAACAGCGGGTTACTAAGGAGATAATATCAGCGCCCGTTACAGTATCGGAGGGGAATAGCTAATTCCTTCATTATACAGCTAATTCGTTCATTTACACATCATATACATGCTGCGTGCGGAAAGGGTTATGTGTCTATTTTACGAAGCGCTAAGGACGCCTGAAACTGGAAATTGTATCGCTGGATCGCCTTACTCGTCTGTATTGTGCGCTCCCAGCACGTTACAGACGGGGAATCTTTAACCGCACGTTACTGTATCGACCTGTTTATTATGGTGGATTAATGCCCGACTCTGGCCGAGTTTTGCCGTTAACAAACGGCTGCCTCAGGGGCTAAGAATAGATAAAACACTAATTATTATATTTTTTTAAATGATATTCAAGAAACCTTCACCTCTCCAGTTTTAACACTACAACTCATTGTCATCATGGAAACAAGAATTCTGTTGTCTATTTAATTCTTATTTAGTAATTCAATTTTTAACTGCTGTTTAGTTATTGTACAAAAATAGTGAATTATGTTGTTATTAATGCATTTAAGAAATCTCAGCTTTTTATTATTAATATTTCTGCTCATTGTCACCATTATAACAAGATTTTTATTTTCAGCTTTATTTAGTCGGTTGGTTTTAACTTTTAATTTTTATTCATCATATTATTTAAGATTATTTATTGTCTGTCTTCGTCTATTTGTGTTGTTATGGATTTTGATCTAATTAAAGTGTTTTATCTATTCTTAGCCCCTGAGGCAGCCGTTTGTTAACGGCGAAACTCGGCCAGAGTTGGGCATTAAGAATTTATACATCTCCATCATAATAAAGTTTGGAAAAAGATTTGGGCGTCTAACTCTTCTTTTGGCCACTGTTGGAGACAGGATGCTGGGCTTGATGGACCCTTGGTCTGACCCAGTATGGCATGTTCTTATGTTAACATGTAAAAAAGAATATTCAAATTCTGGTGTCACCTCAGCAAAATAATCCCTCCGCTGCTATTTTGTGAATAATACAAACTCCTGCAAAGAGACATCTAGAACCTTGACATACCATACAGTCACAGCACTGACTCTCAGGATTCAAATAACAGCAACCTTATGAAAAAGTAGCAATGCAAATACTAAACCAGACCCTAGAACATTAATATATCACCTATCAGAGTTACAGAACAAGCTGACTACTACAGAGAAACTACACACTAGCAGAAATACTGCATTTCAGTCACACACAGGCAAAACAGAGACTAACCCTTACCTAATATAGAAATAAGAGACTACAAATTAGAAACAGAAACACGCAGACAAAACCAAAATAGAAAGCCCGAGAAACTAGACTCTGAACAGTGGAATACTGAAGAAAGAGCCAAATTAAAAAATATAAGAAATGCACATTCCCAAAGATGGCATAGTCCAATTGCTAAAATCCCCAAATAATTTTTTTTTTTACTTTTGTTGTCTGATGTTTGTACTTTTCTAATCAGTTGGTCCTGGTCTCTTTTTCCCATTTTTACCTTGTCACTCATTTCCTAATCCTTTTCAGTGTCTCTCTTCTCCTACTGTCTTCTTCCTTTCCTCCCTCAAACACACAAACATACACATACATGCTTTCTCTCACAGACTCTCTAAAACACAAGCTCTCTGCTCTCTCCCCCCCCCCCCCCCCCCCAGGCTCCCATTCTTATGCACACAGAGACGCGCACCCAGGCTCCCATTCTCACCCACACTCACACAGAGCTTTTTCATTAGACACAGCCAAAGTCCTACTTCTGCCACCATGGGGATGGAATCCTACGGCGACCTGTCTGGCCCCTTCCTGTCCACGTTGACTCTTTAATGCAGTGGTTCTCAACCTTTTTCCCCATCGTGACACACCTGACAGATCATGCTCACATGTGTGACACACTGCTCATTACAATTCACGGCGGAAATAAAAAATAAAAGTCCAGTATTATTTTTATTGTTAAGAATGACACAAGGGAAAGATACATATTCTGTCTGAACAGAAATTGCATAAATAGTAAACATCCCACACCAAAACAGCACCAATTTCCAGCACTTAAACAGTAACCACCTTACCTAAGAAAAGGCAACACTGAAAATATTACACTAGGACTTAAGACACCAGTACATCTCCTATTAGGAAAACGGACCAAGTCAGGCTGCTATAGAGTCCTACACAGAAACTACACGCAAGCAGAATACCTCACCTGAATCACATGTGCTGACCCTCACCTAACAAAGAATAAAGAGACCAAAACGCATAACTAGAAGCATGCAGACGAAACTGAATTGGAAACCGCAACAAGCCAGAGTCTCTGTATGCAGTGTAACAAAGGAAAAAAAGAAACATCACCAGTCCTTATAAAACAAATCAAGAAATATAAAATCAGTAGCAGTAAAACCATATTAACAAAAAGAACAGATTATTTCAAAACAGCTGATGAATGGAATATCCAATAATTAAAAAATCATATAAAAAATGTCTAGATACCAATAAAATATTTCAAAATAGCAGACACAAAGACCCAGTAATGAAAAATAATAAGGATACAAAAATTATTTGCTCTGTATACTTGCCTGTTTGATATCCAGGTGCCCTGAAATTGTTTTGAATTAGCAGGAGGAGGGATGGTTTGCTTGCAACTTTCTCCTTTCTCTCTCTCACACACTGGCTCTCAATCGCTCACATATATACATGCTTTTTCTCTCTCACTTATATAGGCTCTTAATTACACATTTACACACATGCTGTCTATCTTTTCACGCTTATACACACAGACTTTCAATCACACACATACATGCTGTCTTTTTCTCTCACACACAGACTCTCATTCACATGCTTACAAACATGCTCTCTCTCATTTACACACAGGCTCTCAATCACATTCTCACATGCTCCCTCATCTAAACCAGCTTTCAATCACACACAGACACACATGCTCTCCCTTTCTCTCATTTACACACAGGCTGTCAATCACATACTCCCTCACCTAAACCAGCTCTCAATCACCCACATACAAGCTCTCAATCATTCACATACATGCAATCTCACACACACACACGGGATCTCAAACACACATGCTTGCTCATTCACTCACTCCCCCCCCCCCCCCCCGAACTAGAGGCAGCAACAGCCTTCTCCATGTCCATCCCTAAAGGCAGCAGCAACCTATTCACTTTCAGCCCTCGCGGAGGAGGAGTCCCATCGGCGGCTGGGGTTGACGATCTTCTTCATTTTCCTCCGAGCCGCGCTGCACAATCTTCAGGCCACGCCTCTCTTCTGTTCTTCGGGCCGACGCTGACCACACTAGCATGGTCTCTTCTTCCCGTGCATGCAGTCGCTGCTCACCACTTCCGCTTCCGGGCCGCGGGGGGGGGTGGGAAGAAGAGACTATGCCGGTGCCGCTGACTCCAGCTGTCCTGCCGCGTTCTGCCCAGGCTGACAGAATTTTAAGCCCGGGCGGAGGAGGATCGGGGAGCAGCTAGGTCAGCGGGGACCGGATCCTACGACGGCATTGCTCCAAAAGGCCTCTTCTGGTTGGGTGGGCCTGGGGCCAAATTGGGTGGGCAACTTCCCACCCAGGCCCACCCGTAGCTACGCCACTGCTATGGAGTGAGCCCCATAGTCCCTCACTGACAGCTGGAGCAGCTATGTTGTTAAGAAACTAGACTAAGACTTCACCTGTACAACCCCTTTCCCCTTGGGTTGAGTCCTTGGGTCTTGCAGGACTTAGGCGACTGTCTCTATGGGAGAGGCATAGGCGGTGATCCAGGGCCAGGCAAGGGCCAGAGGCAGGTAGCAATTGAGCATGGTCAGTGTCCAAACAAAGGCCAAAAACAGGTGGCAAACATGAATGGTCAATGTCCAGGAAAAGGTCAGAGGCAGGCAGCAAACAAGAATGCTCAATGTCCAGGAAAAGGTAAGCTCCAACAGTCAGTCTGTAGGGGAAACAAGGAGACGAGAAAAAGGACTGACACAGTAGGATGGGTAGAAAGGCAAGGAGAGTTTGACAGGATGAGGCTAGGCTGAGCTAGACAAGGCAAAGCAAGCTGAAGAGGAGATGCAAGGCTGGGCTGAAGAGACGAGGCAAGGCAGAAGCGGGACACAGGAACCAGGAATGCAGGAGAAGCAACATGCACAGCACCAGGAATGCAGGAGCCCCATTGCTGAGGTGAAGTCAGGATGTCTGGAGAGCACTTATATGGGGCTAATGTTCATGATGTCATCAATGGGTGCTGCAACTTTTTCCCGCTACGGGCCCTTTAAATATCATGAAGATGGGTGTGCACGCGCCTAAGGAGAGGAGCTAGAAGCAGCAGTCCTGGCGGTGTCCTGCCGCATGCAAGTGTTCTGGTGGCTTCCTGCCACAGAGGGAAGGCCTGGCAGCTGGTGGCATCGGGGGTGGGTGCGGCATTTGCAGAGTCGCCCCACAAGCCACTAAATGTAACATTTTGTAATTTAATATTTATTAAATTTCCATAATTCAAAAACAAAATTCAAGGAAAAATATAAGAATGTACAAACAGCACTCAAGGAATCACATTTCTTCCAAAATATCTCCAATCAAATAGCAAGTCCACATTTTCAAGGGTGGATTAATGTTGCGCTCGGGGGTGGACCCTTGTCCTGGAGCAGAGGAGAACGGCTCCCTAGTAGGGACCAGGAAGCACCTGTCCCCAGGGGGAGGAGCACAGGAGGAGACAGAGGCTAGGATGAGCTTCACCATTGGAAGCCCGAGGTCTCCCCGGGAGGAGCCCGTAGGGACCCGGGCTGCTTGGACTTAGGTGGGCCTCGCAGGGTCTCCTGGAGAGGTAGTAGACGGGCGTGCCCACAGACAGCAGGGGAGCATGGTCGGACTTGAGGTTGTAGGTCTGATGGTGCAAGGAAGACTAGAACAGCGTAGGCGATGACAAGGCAAGGGACAGAGCCAGAATCAGGAGGCATGGTCAATCAGGCAGAGGTCAGGTTCCGGAGGTCAGACGAGGTCACAAGGCAGGCAGCAGGCAGAGAGGTCAAGGAACAGGCTGTTACGGTTATGAGGTGTTGGAGTGGATTCTTGGGTACTGCGGTGATGGCCACTCCCACCGGGAGGAGCCTCGTGAGGAACCGCAGTACTATGCTAGACTCTATACATGCAAACACAGAGAAGTTGTATTTATTGTACAGCTCGATGGTACTGCCCGGGGAGTGGGCAGCAGTGAAGGTAACCCAGCAGAAGTAATCCAGGGGTCCTCAGCAGAGGAGACCAGTGTCACACTCGAGTAGGTGATAGGCAGCGCAGCGTAGCAGGGACAGGTCCCGGATGTAGACACAGAGCGCTGAAGCTGAAGGTGAGGCAGACTGAAAGGGTTAGTACTCACTGAAGCAGAAGCTGTATTGTTGAAGGTCCTGGCAGGCAGAAGTTGTTCAGTGGCAGGCACTAGATTAGGGAGACCAGGCCCTCGAGGAGCGAGTACCCGGTATCCCAAGATAGGTACCTGAAATAGAGCAGAAGGGCCCCCGAGGAGCGGGTACCCAGGTTAGTGAAGAATTACCCCAAATGGCAGAGAGAGCTTCCTGCGGCAGCTGGGAAGCGGCAGAGCAGCTTAGACCAGAGGCAATCCAATCCTTGCTAACTCTGTTAGCAAACGAAGGGCGCTCTAAGTACCAGGATGTGATGACATCACTTTGAGGGGACGCCCCCGAGGTTCTCGCCATGACGTGGATAAAGACGTGGGTGGCGTGCGCAGCCTAGGAGGCCCTCAGGAAAATCATGGTAAACACCGTCGCCGTTGCCAATCCGGGGACACCGGAGAGAGCGGCATGAAGATGCGGCAGCAGCCATCTTCCCAAGGCTTGAGAGAGAAGGAAGAAAGGTGAAGCAGAGGACGAAGCCGTCTGAGACCAATAGATGCAACACAGGCCGAGGTCAGTACCAGAGAGACAGTCCAAGGGTACTACCTGGGGGATGGACGGACAGACGCAGGAACAGAGGGACGCTGGAACAGTAGGATCCTGGAACAAGACATAGAACGCAGAGACAATCTAACATACAAATCAATGCCGACCTGATTGCCAAGGCAAGGAAGTTCAGGCAGTGACTTCCTTAAGTAGTTCCTTCAATCAGGGCGCTCCGCGGAGCTAGGACCCGCCCCTGGCCCTACAAGAGACCAGGCGGTCCACGCGCATATAGGGGCGTGGCCAACGCCATGGAAGACGCCAAACTCCGGCGTGAGGCCTGGTGCGCATTGGAAGGCCCGGCGACCACCGCCGCAGGACGCCGAGGCCTGGAAGAGCTCGCGGCTGCCACTGGGGAGGCCGACCCGGGACCTGCAGGGGAGCCAGAGAGGTGAGCAGGCCCATGCGCGGGCCGGACGCAGACGGGGCGCGTAACAATTAATACATGGGAAATAAACATCCATCATGAAACAGAGAGAGATGGAGAGAAAAATGGGTACACAATTCATGTGGCAATTCCCATAACACTAGATCTCTTCTCCAGACCATTACTAATGCTTTTCAGGGATAAATGAAGTGGATCACAAAATACAAACATATTATTCTGAAAGGAAACTAAATATTTACATGGGAATCTGAGGAAGAAGGTGGCTCCAATATTGACCACCCTCTGTTTTGAAGAAAAAAATTGCTTCTCTCTCATTTGTGTCTCACAAGAGACATCAGCAAAAATGTGTATTTTATTTCCACAAAAAGAAAAACCTTTATAGTGGCAATACTTATGGAAAACAGCATTCTTGTCTTTTCCTAAAGGATACAATTAAGCTAGCCCTGGTAGGTATTATATTAATTGAAGCTTCTAAGAAATTTGTTATATTAGGGCTCCCTTGCCTAGATAATGACAATGCCTCATCTTTCCCATTTAACCTTCTTTACCTAGGCAAATAGTGTATTTTCAAAGCAATAGGTATTTTATCTTCTGAATAACCTAAAATATCTATAAGATATTTTTAAAACTTTTCCATAGGTAATAATAATCTTGTAATTAGAAAGGTTTAAGAACCAAGGTTCTGTGCACACATACAGGCCGATGCAATACCGTGCGTTTGAGCTAGTGCACTGCTTAACACACAGCTGGACATGCTAAAATAACTCCTGATGCAATATGAGGATTAGCAGGTCCAAAACATGTGTCCAAACAGACACAAAGCTAATAGTACTTATTACACATAAATTGTATGTAGATGAGGCTATTAGCTATTACCCTGCGATTCAAAAAAATTCCCGCACGGCCAACGCACCCATTGTAATGCGGGAGCTGCATTAAGGCATGCCATGCTCAAGGGCATAACCACTAAAATAAAAATCTTTCTTTCGTGGTTCCTCCTATAGTGTCGTTGCAATACTAAGTAGGAGGAACCACAGAAAGCATTATCATGCAAAAATAAAAAAATTCTTGAAAAAAAAATTTCTGGGCATGGTGTCTGGCAGGATGGACAGCTTGGTGGCCGCCCTGGTGCTCAAAACGGAGAGGTGAGCGCTACCCTCCAGCCGGCCTGGGATAGCAGGCTTGGGCGGCGCTCGCAGAAGGAAGGTGCCGACACTTAAAAATTAATTTATTCTCTCCATCACAGTGCCGATTGGTCCATTCACTGTCACATGTCAGAAAAAGGACCAATCCCCTTTCAGAATGCTTTCACTGATAAGTATCAATGAACAGGACCAATCGGGAACAGCTCTGCCAGGGATGAGGAGACAGCTCTGGCCAGCTCAGCTGCTAAATGCCTGATACTGTTGTAGGTGCACAAGTTTTACCGAGTGTGTCCCTTTTAGCGTGACAACTCATTAACATATTGTATTTCGCGCCCAGGAGAAGTGGATGTGCACGTGTTGAAAAAACGTGCACTCAGTTTCGATGCACGTTTTTACGTGTGTCATATTGCATTGGCCTGATTGAGTTTTCTAAGGCTTCCAAATGACTATAAATAAACTATCTATCATAGAATAAACCCAAGTATTTTGCACAGAAATGATTGTAAGACTAAGATTCAAAATGGTATTATGCAGGGAATGTAAGTGATTGTCCTGTTCCTCAAATGTTGCTATCGTTTCCTTGGAGAAATTTGAAAGTTGGGAAGCAATGTGGGATAACGTTTGATCCAGCTTGGCTACAATTTTCCAAACATCCTTCAATGTAACAATACTAGGTTCCTCCGCTTCTGTGGAATTCACCCCAGTTTGGGGGATATTATAGCTGGTAAAGGAAGTCTAGTAGGTGTAAAGGGAGAGGAAATAACCTAACATTCAGCTGAGTCCAATGATAGTGGAACCAGATTAGCAGAAACATCTTGCAGTAACTTGGTAGCTGAATGCTCTGATTCTTACAGAGTAATATCTGTTTGTGCCAAGTCAGTAGCCACAGTTCCTATCAGCTGGGATGGGGGCTGAACTATACCTAGACTTAGAGAAACTTCTATGAAAGAGGCTTCAGAATTACAGTCCCATTGTAGCAATTCACCCAAGCACTGATATGGGCATCCATCAATCCTCAGATGGTGACAGGAGTGGGAGAAGACACCGAGATTTTGCTTTTCCTCTTTTTCACCATCTTGGAGTTGTTCTTCATTTGTAGCTGTTTCTGTGGCATTCTTTTGGAGTGTTTTGCTTGCTAGCAATGATTAGAGTGTATGACTGCCAGTGCAGTTTGAACACATTTGTGGAATGAGCTAGCTTCTTCTCTCCTTCATGAGTATGATATTAGGAGTGGGGGACTTTTTCCTGCATCACATATAGGTGTTCCAGATAATAATATTTTATGTTTTTTGAATTGTGATTTAGTTTATAGAATGATGTGCAATTTGACGCCTGCCTGCATATGTAGTGAACACCTCCGACTTCAGCTTTTTCATTTTTTTTGCCTATATTATTTTCACCCTTTTGGTTTTCTTTTTTAAATCACTAAACACTGCCATTTTCTTCTCTTTCAGGTTGGAAAGTATCGCGACTCTAACTTACCTAGATTATAGTGTAATGCAAATATTCTTTCATCTGCTGTCAGAAATACATCTTTTGAAAGAAGACCTCCTGGGAAAGAGGAGGAGGTGTGTTTCATGAAGTCCAGGTGCCAGGAACATGGCCATTTGCCATAGAGGTGGCTTTGTACACATTTCTAAAGCACTAAATTACAAGGAGGCTGGAATTCTGTCTGTATGAAAGGAGCCATATAAATCCGGATTCCAGTTATTTACTGGACATCAATCTATATGTCAAAACCGAACATATTGTAAAAATCCAGACTGAAAACAGGAGGCCTCTCAAATCACAAAATATAATTTTTTCTCTGAATAACCCCCCCACACACACACACACACACACACTTCATAGAAAAAGCAGTTGTTGGAGGCCAGTAATTATTGCACACGTCTATAAATCTGCAGTGCTTTAGTTTTAATTGGTGCTGACTGCTTGCCTGGTAATGCCTTTATTGTGCACCAAGCCATATAAGAAAGTCTGGAAAGTTTAATGCAAAGTCTACTTTCTTGTATTTGAAAGTCAGGAAAAGTGCTAATTGGCTTTTTTTTCTTTTCTTTTTTTTCAGAGGAGGTGCTTGTATGACCACTCTGTGATCTGAAAAGCCTTCTGTTCTTTTATAAATTGTGAAGGCATCAAGTCATTTTTCAATAGTCATGGATGCATGATCAATAGATACCTTTTGTCACTCCGCTCTGTATATTGGCCCTAAGTGAACAGGTTACTGGAAATGTCAGTGCCATATTACTTTCTCTACTCTAACTGCTTTTTCATATGCAGTGTTGACAGACCTATCGATCTCACACATTTTCTGCTTTTTAAATTTTATCACTCGTCCTGTATATCAGTTTCCTACTGCTCTGTGCATTGCCATCATTTTTTCTAAAGGGTTTTTTTTTTCCCTACTTTAAATAATGTGCTTATTTTTCCATTTGGATATGTCTCCCAGGGATCAGAAAATAAACCCATACATTTCAGATTCATCTCCCCCCTTCCTCCTCAGTTTTCTTAAAGTTGAATTATCATCATTAATAGTGGAATGAACTCCAGAGGTCATTCTTTTCTGCATAAAAATCTCCTATAATCAAACAAGAGATGATGCCATTGGCTGCATGCGAACACTAATCCCTTTCAAGGGCAATGGAGTTTAGAAGAGACAAAAGTGTGAGTTCTTCTTTTCACATTAACTATCAGTTACTTTCCTAATTGGATAAAGGCCTGATTTTCAGAAGCATTTATACACTCAAAACAGAGTTTTTCCATGTAGAAATACACTTGACTCGTGTAAGTGGGCTTTTGGAAAATGCTATAATATATGCCATTGAATTGTCAATAGGTTGTATCTGTGTTAAGTGCACATAACGTGGTCAAATGAGTTTTGAAAATTGCTACGATAGTATGTTGCATTTAATGCATAACTTCTTTGAAAATTCATCTGCAAGACTGTCAATAAATGTGCATAACTCTATCAAAAAGTACTAGGCACTAGATTGTGCATCAAACCCGTATTGGTATTGGAATAATAGAAAACACACAATCTAAATTCTGTTCCCTGTTTTTCTGTGAATGATCATGGAAATCTTAGCAGCAATCTCATTGACCAGCTGCAAGTTGCCACTACAGTTGCTTTCTGATTGGTTGATTTGTACTTCTGCATGGACTTAGTAGTAAGGGATACTGGACGTTTTTTATGTATTCAGGCTGGTATATAACTATTAGCTGTAGTCACTGTGAGGTCCATATTCAGAAGCATTTAGCTGGATACCTGAGTAGTCATGGCTGAGTGGTTAAGGCAATAAACTAGAAATCCATTGGGTGTATACCTGTGCAGGTTTAAATCCTGATGACTATGGCAGTGAATGCTTGCTTCACAATGTCATCTTTCTCCTCACTCAGGTACTTTGGGGCTGAATTTTCACTTGGTAACTTGCCTGCCTGGTGTAAAGATGTCGGACCTCCGGCGTCCCATAGATAGGATTTTAAATAGTGCTGGGGAGGAACCAGCTGTCTTGGTATATGTGGGCACTGATGACATAGGAAAATTAGGAGGGATGTTCCGGAAGCCGAATTTAGGATAATGTTCTCAGAAATGCTCCCCATTCCACATGCAGGACCCTAGAGGCAGGCAGAGCTCAAAAGTCTCAATGTGTGGATGATACAATGGTACAGAGAAAAGGGCTTTAGGTTTGTTAGGAAATGGGCATCATTTTGGCGAAGAGGGAACCTTTTCCAAAAGGATGGAGCCACCTTAACCAGAGTGGAGCCAGGCTGCTGGTACTAATTCTTTAAAAAGGAAATAGTGCAGCTTTTAAACTAGATGAAGTGGGAAAGCTGTTAGTCACTCAGAAGTGCATGGTTCAGAATGATGTATCTTTAAAGGATATTAACAAAATAGGGAAGTTAGGACATCCCAGAAATAAATGCTAAAGTGGCCCAGGTGCCTTGAAGTAAAGCGCAGAAAGATTGCACATTACCCCATTTACTAATAAGCAGGCTGTTAATACAAATAAAACACATACTTTTAAATGTCTGTTTACAAACGCTAGAAGTCTAAAAAATAATTTGGGAGAATTAGAGTATATAGCACTGAATGAAGCAGAACCCGAGCACTTTTTCAGGTTCCCAATAAGCCCTGGGACATGACATGGGAGTGCAGTTAATGAGAGACATAATTAGGGAAGGATCCATTTGTATGCAGCCATGTTGAGGGTACTGTAATGGATATCCCACTTGGAGGTTTTATAGCAGAGCTCTGCTAAGGGCTCTGGGGGCATTATAAGTTGCAGTTTGGGAGGAAGGTTGGAGATTTTTCCTTAGTGTAATAGCCTCAGGCCGCTGTCCCGCCTCACTGGTCTTCGGAGTTGGAGCGATGTTCCCCTGGATGGCTTGGGTTGAGTGCCTGCAGTGATTACTCTTAAGAAACAGCCTTTAGTCTCTTGTCCTCCTGCCTTCAAGCAGTGCTAGCCTTTCAGGTCAATCCATATCAGTCCAGACTTCTCAGGAACAATGCTTGCCGTTTGCAGTATACTGTCCCAGGGCAGCTGCCTGACCCCAGGCCCCCATTTTAGCAGCTTCATCTGAGTCCTTCCCTCCCCTCCTTACCTGGCAGAGAAACTGAGGGAGCATTGCCGCTCCAACTAGCAACGGCCTACTGCTTGTTTCAGCTTTTAGTCCTAAAGGTAAACAGAAAAATACAACAAAACACAATCCTGCCAGTAATCAGTTCACTGCACCAGCAACTCTCCAAGTAATTATTGGCCCTCTCAGTCTTTGGGGTAAAACAACAGAGTCCAAATCAAACACCCCAAAATAAGCTCCCTGTTAAGGCCCTCCTGACATGCTGGGAGAATACCAGCAGTTTTTCTTCTCTTCTCTTTTTTTTTTTTTAAGTTTCCTCCCCCTTAGTAATTCCAACACCTTCTCTCCAGTAGGCGAGTTTATTCGTCAGACTCTTTAACACACCTACACTCTCTGTCAGCAGTACACTGCTGACAGAGAGTGTGGGGATTTCAATCTCCCTCTCCTCCCACTGAAAGCCACTAGGCAGGCAGCCCTCAGTAACTCCCTTTGCATTCTCTGCACCTCCAAAAAGGAAATCTTTATCCCGACTCACCTCTTCTGGGCTATTCCAATGTATCCATGAGCTCCATGTTGTCCTGGAACTCCTCTGCTTCTTGGCACTCCATGGGATCTGAGGCCAGGTCAGCTGCTTCCCCTCCCCCAGTGGATTCTCCTTCTGGTATTTCAGAGCAAGCCCCACCCTTCTCCTGCCATACATAATTCCAATCAAACTCGGCTTCACCCCTCCTACCTGGTTCTCCTACAACCCAGGGCCTTTGGGCTTGGTCCCTTCCCACTAAGGAGCCTGGGACTTGTAGTACTGGAGGACTTTTCCGGGTTCCTAAGCTTCCGCTGTCTCTGCCTAGCTCTTTGCCTTTGCGGCCGTGGGGGAGTAGGGGGCAGCCAGACTTCCACCACTCTTGGTTATATTTTTGGACTGCCTGGGGGCTTGGACTCCCATCCTGCCTGGGATCCTTTGGGACTGGTCGAGAGCTCCACTGCTGTGCTCTTCTACCGAGGATGAGAGTGGTTTTCCTTGCAATATTTTGGCTTTTAGGCTTTTATGTGGTAGAAGCCTTGCTGGACACCAGGGCCATTCAGGGAACAGGGAACCCTGGTGTTCGGGATGCCCAGGGATAGGGAAGACCTGTTCCAGAAATGGTGGTGACTAGTCACAAGGGGCAACTCCAGCATTATTTCTTTTTGGGAATCAGAAGAAGTTATTTTTGAACATCTGGGAGGAAGTGTTTTCTGCTCCCTTCCTACCCATCCACGGACCTGAGAAGCAGCAGTTACAGCCTGGATTCCTCCCAAACGTGATTCCTGTTGAAATAACAGAAGGAAAAGAACTACTAACTGTGAGTAAGAACCTATTTACAGTTTGGAGGACAGCGATCCAGAGTCTTCAAGCCCTGGGGGGGGGGGGGGGGGGAAGAGGATTTATTCTCTGTGTAGAGGCAGGATTTTAGGCCATCTTGGAAGAGGGTTCCCATTCATTTAAGAATTACTCTGCCCACTGGGACGACCATCTCACCTAATCCAGGAGGGTAGAAAGTTCCCTTGCCTACTTAAAAGACTCCCTCACAGATAGAGGACAAAGAATTTGTAAAAAGAGCCAGGAAGGCTGTGGTGCTGGAAACATATTTATTGTGCCATTAACTAATCAATGTTTGCAGTAAATACTTTATTTTTTTAACATTAACCCAGCAGTTCCAGCATGCTTATTTGGGCACACAGCATACTGTGAATAGAAAGAACCCTCTCCAGGGAGTGCAACTGGAGGGATTTCCTCCTGCTGGAGAAGATTATAGCCAGAGGAACTGCTCAGAGCCTGTTTTAAAAACACCTGAACTTTTCTCCGCGGAGCTGAGTTGAGCCACGCCCCCTGTGAGGTCATCGGACCGGGTCTGGAACTGGTTAAAGCCAGGGGAGCGTGAGAGGTCTCTTGGGAGTGCAACTGGAGGGATTTCCTCCTGCTGGAGGAGATTATAGCCAGAGGAACTGCTCAGAGCCTGTCTTAAAAACACCTGAACTTTTCTCCGCGGAGCTGAGTTGAGCCACGCCCCCTGTGAGGTCATCGGACCGGGTCTGGAACTGGTTAAAGCCAGGGGGCTGTGGCGCCCAGCCGCCGGTGCCCTGCCAAAGGAGCGCGTCTAAGGGGCGCGCTCCTTCCTGTCTCCAGCCAACATTGGAGATAATTTCCTGAAGGTACATGGGCAGGAAAAGGAAAATTAAGGCATTTCCTTCTGTTCCAACTTCTGGGGTGGTTAGGGGGCCCATGGATAGTCATATAATACGTAGAGTGAATGATGTTTCCCTAAATCCTAACCCAGATGTATCTTTTTCCTCGGGCTCAATAAAGAGTCCCGGCTATCATTCATCACCTCGGAGCCAAGACTCTAGATCTGGTAATGTTTTAAGTGTTTCCTTAACTGATTCAATTCCTCAAAATAAGGAAATGGTTGCTGTAGTGGGAGGCTTGGATACGTCTCCACCTGCAGCCATATCCGATGGAATAATAGAAGCTTCTAATTTAGAAATACCTGATTTAAATAATGTGACCCTGCTTGATGTCTGGAAAGCAAAAAGTCTGGCGGAAGAAAGGATTACCAAAGAGGTAAAGAGAGGTGACAAAACTTTTTTCAGATACATCAGAGAAAGGTCCGAAGTGGTATAGTGAAACTAAAAGATGAAAAGGATCAATTTGTGGACGGAGACGAAGAAAAGATGGAAATATTAAACAAATACTTCAGTTCGGAGTTCACTAAGAAAGACCCTGGAGAAGAAGTACTGGCTCAGCACGGCCCCCACAGCCACATTGGAGGCATCAACTTCCACCACAATGGGCCGGCTGGGATCCGGATGACGAAGGCAGGTGTCTAACAAGAAGGCTTCCTTAAGGGCCTCAAAGGCTTGGCAGGCGGGAACAGGCCAATCCACCGCGTTGGCCCCCTTTCGGGTGAGGGCAGTCAACGGGGCCACAATACGGGAGTAGTTAGGAATAAAGTGACGGTAGAAATTGGAAAAACCGAGGAAGCATTGCAATGCTTTAAGGCCCTTAGGCCAGGGCCAGTTCTCGAAGAGTTATGGTATATAACTTAATGACGGTATAGAATAGATTTTAAATAAATACATAGATTTGCTATTTTAAAGAGGAAACAAAGAAATAAATAGATCCTGGATTTTGGTAGGAGGCTGACTTGTTATAAAAATCAATGGAATAGAAGTAATTCTGAGGAATGAAAGATCAGGTTTCGAAAAGCTCAGGCAGTCCTTAATGATCTTCTTCATCAGAAGGCATTAGGTGCCCTTTTTATTTAAAAGCATAAATTGTTCCAATATGGCACTGAGCTGGGATGGCTAATAGCCAACTTTTCAAAGTCCCATTCCCAATCCAAATTTATTAGTAATATCAAAAAACCAAATGGTTCCTTTGCCACCTCCACCTCTGACACAGGGGACGTGTTTAGGTTTTTTACCAAACGTACCAAATTTAGATTGCCAAAATGAATTTTTTGCACAGTTAAAAACTCCCTCATCTATTGCCTGAATAGGTAGCTAACCTGAATAAACCGATCTCTATGCAGGAAGTTCCATTGTTATAAAAGAGCTGAAATTGTATAAATTGCAGGGGCCAGATGGCTTATATTCTTTGTTTTACAAATTGCTCCAAAATTCTGTAGACCCTGATCTCTGTGCTCTATTTAACTATATGATACAACATTGTGACATACCAGATTCCATATCAGTAGCAGCTATCACAATCCTGGGAGGGATTTAACTGACCTTGGTTCGTACAGACCTATTTCATTACTGCCTCAAGATGTTAAAATTTATGCTAAAATATTAGCTAACTGACTAAAGTATATTTTACCCAATTTGATCTCTCCAGAACAGACTGGATTTGTTTAGGCAGGAAGCCTATTACTAATATAAGGCAGTTATTAGTGACATTGGAAAACCTATCACTCACAGAAAGTAGCAGACCCTCTACTGATCTGTTTGAATGCGTAAAAAGCCTTTGATAGGGTGGCCTGGGATTTTCTTTTTACCTCTTTAAAGGCTTTTGGTTTTGAGGGTTCATTCTTATCTGCTATCCAACTTCTTTATAAACACCCTAAAGCGCTTATTTGACTCAATGGTACTATGTCTTCCTTATTCAGTTTAAGGAGGGGAACTTGACAGGGATTCCCGTTATCGCCTCTCTTATTTGTTTTATCATTGGAGCTGTTAGTGTGCAAAATTAAACAGGATTTAGCCATCACTGTATTTTCTATAGGGTCCCATGAGTTGAAAATCCTGCGTTTTGCAGATGACTTGTTGATGGTACTGACTAATGCCCGGGTTACTTTTGAAGCATATTCATAACTTTGGTTCCTTTTCTGGTTTAAAATTCAACTTATCCTAGTCAGAGTGAGCGATCCAGGCTTTGAACTCCACAGCCCCAGCTTTCAGAGGCCCTGCACCCTTGTAGCAGAAGATGACCGGAAGCGCACAACCACCTTAAACCTCTTTACTATACTCTATTCATTTACCTTATCTGTTTACTAGGCAGGGGTGTGGTACTTTATGTCCGGGAGGTTATAGAGTCCAACAGGTTAAAGATCATACAAGAGACTAAATGCTCAGTAGAATCTATATGGGTAGAAATCCCATGCATGTTGGGTAAGAGTATAGTGATAGGAGTATACTACCGTCCACCTGGACAAAATGGTCAGACAGATGATGAAATGCTAAGAGAAATCAGGGAAGCAAACCAATTTGGCAGTGCAATAACAATGGGAGAATTCAATTGCCCCAATATTGACTGGGTAAATGTAACATCAGGATTTGCTAGAGACATAAAGTTCCTGGATGAAATAAATGATTGCTTCATGGAGCAATTGGTTCAGGAACCAACAAGAGAGGGAGCTATTTTAGATTTAATTCTTAGTGGAACGCAGGATTTGGTGAGAGAGGTAATGGTGGTGGGGCCACTTGGCAACAGTGGTCATAACATGATCAAATTTAAACTAATAACTAGAAGTGGGACAATAAGTAAATCTGCAGCTCTAACACTAAACATTCAAAAGGGAAACTGATAAAATGAGGAAAATAGAAAAAAACTGAAAGGTGCAGCTGCAAAGGTTAAAAGTGTTCAACAGGCTTGGACATTGTTTAACCTAGAGGCACAGTCCATATGTATTCCACACATTAAGAAAGGTGGAAGGAAGGCAAAACGATTACCGTCATGGTTAAAAGGTGAGGTGAAAGAGGCTATTTTAGCCAAAAAAAATCCTTCAAAAATTGGAAGAAGGATCCATCTGAAGAAAATAGGATAAAACATAAGCATTGTCAAGTTAAGTGTAAAACATTGATAAGACAAGCGAAGAGAGAATTTGAAATGAAGTTGGCCATAGAGGCAAAAACTCATAACAAAAACTTTTTAAAATATATCCAAACCAAGAAACCTGTGAGGGAGTCGGTTGGACCATTAGATGACAGAGGGGTTAAAGGGGCTCTTAGGGAAGATAAGGCCATTGCAGAAAGATTAAATAAATTCTTTGCTTCCGTGTTTGCTAATGAGGATGTTGGGGAGAGACCAGTTCCGGAGATGGTTTTCAGGGGTGATGAGTCAGACGAACTGAACGAAATCACTGTGAACCTGGAAGATGTAGTAGGCCAGATTGACAAACTAAAGAGTAGCAAATCACCTGGACCGGATGATATGCATCCTAGGGTACTGAAGGAACTAAAAAATGAAATTTCTGATCTATTAGTTAAAATTTGTAACCTATCATTAAAATCATCCATTGTACCTGAAGACTGGAGGGTGGCCAATGTAACCTCAATATTTAAAAAAGGCTCCAGAGGCGATCCGGGTAACTATAGACCAGTAAGCCTAACTTCAGTGCCGGGAAAAATAGTGGAAACTATTCTCAAGATCAAAATCGTAGAGCATATAGAAAGACATGATTTAATGGAACACAGTCAACACGGATTTACCCAAGGGAAGTCTTGCCTAACAAATCTGCTTCATTTTTTTTTGAAGGGGTTAATAAACATGTGGATAAAGGTGAACCGGAAGATGTAATGTATTTGGATTTTCAGAATGTGTTTGACAAAGTCCCTCATGAGAGGCTTCTACGAAAACTAAAAAGTCATGGGATAGGAGGCAATGTCCTTTCGTGGATTACAAACTGGTTAAAAGACAGGAAACAGAGAGTAGGATTAAATGGTCAATTTTCTCAGTGGAAAAGGGTAAACAGTGGAGTGCCTCAAGGATCTGTACTTGGACTGGTGCTTTTCAATAAATATATGTTCAATGCTACTCCCCCCAAGGGGAGGAGCAGCACTTTGTAATACTCCGAAGCGGAGTTATCAATCTATAGTGGGTAGGTTCTCCATAGAGTGACAGTCTGTATGGTATAGCTCTAGTAGTGTGGGGAAGAACACTTGAGGTAAATGGTGAATCCCTGGGCCGATGGCAGATGACAGTGCCCCCAGGAGGATAACCTGAGAGGGACCACCGGCTAGGCTGGAGTATGGAGACAAACACAGGTAGTTCTTTATTTAGACAGGAAGTAGAACCACCAAAGGTGGCAGTAGTGAGCTGATGTGCCCGGCAGGGCTGAAGTCCCTCAGATACTGGAATTGCTGTCTCTGGGTTGTTGAGAATTGTAGAGATCTGTAATGGCTTCTCTGCAACAGAGTCTTCAGTATATTCAGGAACAGGAGCCGTAGGCGAGTGCTGGTTCCTATAAGCAGTCTGAAATGAGAACTCACAATATCTGCGTATGAGATGGCTTCTGGAATAGAAGAGAGTCTTTGGAGGGTTTTAGGAACATAGGCCCTCGTGGAGCACGTACCGGTTCCTATCTGCAATCTATAATAGTAACTCAAAATCTCCGTACCTGCGATAACGTCTTAGACAGAAGGGAGTCTTGGAGATTAGGAACATAGGCCCTCATGGAGCGAGTACCGTTTCCTATTTGTAATAGAACTCACTGTGTTCACGTCTGTGATCGCTTCCAGGTACTCAGGAGTCTTCTGAGCATTCAGGGATGTAGGCCCTCGAGGAGCAAGTACCAGATCCCGTCTTAGCAATCTGAAATCAAGAAGAGAGAGTGGGGCCCCCGGGAAGCAGGTACCCCTAGGTATATTCAAGGAGGCAGAGTAGCTTGGGCGAATCGTATCCAAGGGAGAGAGATTCGAGACCTTGCTAACTCGATTCGAAGTTGCAAGCAAAAGTCCTTTTAAAGTGGAAGCGGATGACGTCATTACGGGGGAATGACCCCGAGGTACGCGCCTTTGCCGGTACAAACTCTGGAGCGCGCGCACGCGTGCCTTTACATCATCAGGAACATGGCGGATCCGCAGAGTCAGGCCAGCCTGGGGAATCCGGGGAAAAGTGGCAAGGAGACGCCGCAGCAGCAAGCCATCCATCAGGCCTGGAGGGAGTCACCACAGAGGTAAAGAGGGTGGAGCGAGGGTAATAAACAGGCCCGTATGCAACAATATATAAATGATCTGGAAAGGAATACAACGAGTGAGGTTATCAAATTTGCGGATGATACAAAATTATTCAGAGTAGTTAAATCACAAGCGGACCGTGATACATTACAGGAGGACCTTGCAAGACTGGAAGATTGGGCATCCAAATGGCAGATGAAATTTAATGTGGACAAGTGCAAGGTGTTGCATATAGGGAAAAATAACCCTTGCTGTAGTTACACGATGTTAGGTTCCATATTAGGAGCTACCACCCAGGAAAAAGATCTAGGCATCATAGTGGATAATACTTTAAAATCGTCGGCTCAGTGTGCTGCAGCAGTTAAAAAAGCAAACAGAATGTTAGGAATTATTAGAAAGGGAATGGTGAATAAAACGGAAAATGTCATAATGCCTCTGTATCGCTCCATGGTGAGACCGCACCTTGAATACTGTGTACAATTCTGGTCGCCGCATCTCAAAAAAGATATAATTGCGATGGAGAAGGTACAGAGAAGGGCGACCAAAATGATAAGGGGAATGGAACAGCTCCCCTTGCGCGCGCTGTCCCCTGATTTTATAACATGCGCGTGGCTGCACGCATACATTTGTGCATGCCAGGTTGCGCGCACAAATGTACGCCCGTGCGTATGTTTTAAAATCTGCCCCTACGTGTACCAACCTTATTTAAATATTCCTGAGCAAACATGCAAATGACAGTTTGAGTTGTTTCCTTAATATTACATGAGTGTTAGAAAGCAAAAAAGGCTTGGGGGACTGAGGTAGGGTGAAGTGCATTTATGGGATGTCATGATGTACAGAGATGGGGTGACCAGCCTGAGTTGGGACTTTTGCCACTGGCTCGTACTTAGCTCCTGTTTCCCTCCCTTTCTTCCCCCCCCCCCCTGCAAAATACACTTGGAGGTCTTGGCCGAATGCACATGTCTATATGATAAATGCCAAATAATTTACTAAAAGAAAGGCCCAGGAAAGTGCCCCTGCAGTGGCCTTTTTATTGCCTTTGAAACCATTTTTCATATTCCTTCTACTGCCAGAAAGTAAATTACAAAGGTAATTTTTTTTTTTTTAGTAGGAAAGAGTGCATGTATTTGTCTGCCATTTTTTTTTTTATAATACATTCATTACCAGATTCATGACTCTGATTAAAGCTGTCACCTGTTATAAACTAAAAATAGATTTTCATTTTACTGTTTCCCCCACATCCAATTCTATGGCTTCTGGCTCTCAGTGCTTGTTACTCATCCACTTTTACAAGAAAAACTGGGATGAGTTTAGGAAAATAAATGTAACAAGCATGCAGACACAGGGCTGTTGCAATCAGGGTTACAATCTGTGTAGATGCACATGGCGGCATCTTCGGGGGGGGGGGGGGGGGAGGATAGCAACTGGAACCATAGAGCATGGCAGGAGTATGAGAGTAGGACTACCTTTAGTACCAATAGTGCCCTGTGCAAGCAAAGGGAATAACATCTTTCATGGTTGAAGGAGGGGTTCCCCTAGAGTGCTGCAGGGGGTAGTACCCCTTCCAAACAGCCTCAGTGTTCCAGAGCCAACAGCATCCTGTGCAAGTATACAGATCACACAGTCCTAAAGCAACAAGACAGCTAGTGGGGATGGGGTTTGGAGGGAGTGCAAGAGAGTTTGGAGAGTAAAGAGCGTGAAAGGGCTGTGGGTGGGAGGTAGAAGAAATCCAAGAGAACCAACAGGAAGGGGTGAATAGGGGTGGGGGATGAAAAAGTCAGAAGTGGCAATGGGAGGACTAATAGAGAGCCAGAGATGGTATCAGGATGGGAATGGAACACATGTGATAAAGGAGGGTGACTTTTGTGAAAGAGTGCCAGGGTTGGTGATGGGGAAACAGGATTTGAGAGAGAGACTGCATAATCATATGGGTTATCTGGACAATTTTCATATCTAAATATAGTCCTGGATGACCTCCACAGAGTTAGACAAGGCTGATGATTCCCTACTAATTTTTTTCAATCTGACAGCGACATTTGATACGGTGGACAATATTATTGTCCTGAACCACTTATCTGAGATGGAGGTTGGAGGAACTGCATTAATCTCAAGAGAGGAGATTACAGGAAGTTGCATTAAGAGATTGCTTATAATCGGGCGGATTTTAAAAGCCTAGCTCGCGTAAATCCGCCCGGATTTATGCGAGCAGGGCCTTGCGCGCCGGCGCGCCTATTTTCCATAGGCCGCTGGCGTGCGCAGAGCCCCGGGACGCACGTAGGTCCCTGGGTTTTGGAAGGGGGCGTGTCGGGGGGCGGGACTCGATGACGCGGCATTTTGAGGGCGGGGCGTGGCATTTTGGGGGCGGGACCGGGGGCGTGGCGCCGGCCCGGGGGCGTGGTCCAGGCCTCCGGACCACGCCCCCGGGCAAAGGTAAGGGGGAGGTTAGATAGGGCCGGGGGGGGTGGGCCTCGAAGCAGCCTCGGAGGGAATGGAGGCAGGCTGCGCGGCTCAGCACGCGCCAGCTGCCCAAAATCAGCAGCCTTGCGCGCGCCGATCCAGGATTTTAGAGGATATGCGCGGCTATGCGCGTATCTTATAAAATCCAGCGTACTTTTGTTTGCGCCTGCTGCGCAAACAAAAGTACGCGATCGCGCTGTTTTTAAAAATCTACCCCAATATCTCTGGCCTCCCTCCTTCAGAGTCCTACAAGACTCCATGCTATTTAATATTCACTTTCAGCCTTTAAAGAAATTAATCCAGTAGTATGGAATGAAATATTAAATTTTCACAGATGATGTCCAGCTGTATGCAGCATTAACCCTTTATCAAGATGAGTCTCTGCTGCTGTCTGCAGCTTCTGTGGGGTGTGGTCTTGCTCCTATTTGACGTTAATATCAGGGCAGCTAAAGGGGCAGAGTGGAATTGCCCTGCTTACCTCTGCAGTGTACTTTATCTCCATTTAGCTAGACTGCTGCTTATTGCACTTTTTGCTGCTAGTGATGCTTCTCTGCCTACCTTTGAGCCTCTGCCGCTGTCTACAGCTTCTATGAGGTATGGCCTCACCTTTTTGTGACATCATTATCAGGACAGCTAAAGGGGTTTGGCCCTTAGGCAGACCCACACCAAAGGGCCAAGTCTTTTAGTGAATCACTTTATGCGCCCTTTGTGGCTTGGTTGAGTGCATTATCTTGTTACACCTGTTAAACTGTTCTTTATCCTTCTTTTTTAGATAATTCGACTGCTGCTTTGATATTTGAGGATGAAGTTAGCAGACATGGTTATGTTTAATAATAATCACCACTATTATAGGTAGGAGCTATCATGGGGAAGACTGGATCGTGGTGGACATAACAGTTTAAAACAGCATTGTCTTGTTAATACCCAATTAAATGCTGCAAATCTTGGGAAATTACAATAGGCCTTCATTTGTTTGTTTATTCTTTTTAAAATATGGTCTTATTAATACCCGTGCATTACAAAAACATGGTTTTGGGATGGGAATTCCCTTTGCCTGGCACTCTATGTACTTTTTGTAACAAATGTTGGCAAGAAAAGGGTTGCTATTTTCTTAAAAAATCTTAAAGAACTAGATTTGCAACCTAATAATAAATTGATGCTTTGCTAATTTAAACTCTTGTGGGTTGGCTTTTTAATATTTTGATTTACAACCCCCCCCCCCCCCCCCCCCCCCCATATGCCTCTAATCTCCCAATGCATGAAATCTTAGATCTTGTCAGCAACTGCGTGGCAAGATATCAGCATATACTGCTTTTAAGGAATTTTACTGTTCATTTTGACAATGCTACCAGAGCCACTGATTCATTCTTTATCTCTAACCTAGATGCCATGGGCTTTTATCAATGGATTTCAGAACCCACGCATAAAGCAGGCCATACTGCTTCTGGATCAAGTTCTAATTTTAGGGTGGACTGAGATTAATACTGATTCAATATTCATTCTGTCCTTTTCCTGGTCTGATCATTGTTTCATAATGTTTAAAAATTAAATGGGTGTTAGAAAAATGGTGCTTCACAGCAAGGAGGCTAACACCTATACTGTATAGTATGTATATGGAAGAGTGAAAATCTACTCCTTTATTTTATAACCTACGCCCATATGTTATATGCAGTTTATATTATATATGTAAATGTATCTTTGTGTGACATATAAAAAAAAAAGCACGAATAAACGCACTTCTCCAGATAAGTTTTGATTTATCCGGTTATGTAGCGGCACTTACCTAGACACTCTCCGATTTATCCATCTAGCTGGATAAAGCTTAAAAACGTTACTTATCCAGCTAAGACAGATAGCCAGCTTAATCTGAAAAGATCTACTTCTCTGGATGTGTAAGATAGACAGCTAAATCTGCAATTTATCCGGATAAGTATTTGAAATGTATCTGTCTAACTTACTTATCCAGATAAGTAACTGTATTGGAAAGTTATCTGTTTATCTTACTTAACTGGATAAGTAGCACTTTTCAGAGATATCCAGCTATGTGACTTAGCCAGAGAAGTAGCATTTTTAAGACTTATCCTGCTAAGTAGCAGCTCATCTGGATAAATGCTGCTGCTTAGCTGAATAAACCGAAATTTATCCAGATAAATGCCATTTTCAAGATTTATCTGGCTGAGTAGCGGCAAAGCCTCTATTTATTTATTTATTTATTTATTTATTTATTTATTTAATTCTTTTATATACCGACCTTCATGATGGGTGTCATATCAAATCGGTTTACATGGAACAAGGGGTAAACATTCTATCAACCATTTAACAGTAAATGGGAATTTATCCAGATAAGTAGCGCACTACTGCTATTCTTGCATATTTTTACATTTAACTTTAAAAATGTACACTTGGAGATTTTACCTGTGTAATGTACCCCTATTTAATCCAGTAAGTCAGGTTTTACGCGTGTAAGTCGGGAGATTTTCTAACATGCCAGTGGCAATGAAATTACCAGTATTACCAATTAGTCTACCAGTTCACCCAATGCATCTGCAGGTCATCAAGACCCTCCTGGCTTTTCAGCCTCAACTCTTCCAGTTTCACCCAGACTCCCCACCCAGTCAGTAGTTCACTTTTAGGATGTTTCCGATCACTTAGTCCAGAAATAGAGCAGATATAAATATACGCAAGTAAGCTGCCAAATGTACATGCGTAAATTGTTTATAAAATAGCAACATGCATGCATATATGTTGGCCCTGCCCTATCCCTGGCATGCCCCTTTTTTTACACCTTCAAATTTACTCACAGACTCTTACTTACATGTGTATTTTAAGGTTTATAAAATAGCATATATGTGAGTATATGCTATTTACACACATATATGCTGATTTTACATGCGCACATTTTAAAAATTCACCTGTTGTCTGCAGTTCCACCCTGCGGACCACTGCTATTACCTCCAGCCCTGAAGCCGATGCGACAAGCCACCAGGCTCAAGCAAGGCCGACGCCACTTGCAGCAGAACGCAGTAATTTATAAATCATCTGCATGGAATGAAGGACGGAACCCCAAACCCTGGATTAACATCGCCAATGGAGGAACAAAAATGTTAAACAGCAAAGGTGATAAAATGGATACGTGTGGGACTCCAAATAGAAGATGCACAACATTAGAGATTTCATCCTTCCAATCTACTTGAAAAGAACAGTCAGCAAGAAATAATGAAAATCAATCCAGGGCCCTGTCTGCAAGACCAATCTCGCCCAACCTGCTAATAAGCAACTGGTGATTTACAATATCTAATGTTGCATTTATGTCCTGAAATACTTCAACGTAATCATTGAAGTATCTGAATTGACTTTGATGTCATTAATTAAAGAAGGAAGAGCTGTTTCTGTGCTGTGGGCTTTACAAATTCCTGACTGACATGGATGAAGTACATTGGTCTTGCAAACAGTCACTCAGTTGGTTGAACACCACCCTATCAATTATTTTTTACAGAACAGACAGGTTGGATACTGGTTTATAATTAGAGACCTCCACAGGGTCCAGTGATTCTTTTTGTATTAATGGTCAGGCGACAGATTTTTTTTTAACTGTTTGGGAAAGCTCCCTGAGGTTATAGAATTATTAATCATGAGTGTGATTGAGGGAGCCAGGTCTAAAACAGGATCCAATAATAATCTCGAAGGCATGGGATCTAACTTGGAAGTAGTCAAGTGAATAGATTTTAACAAAAAGCTCACACCTATAACAGAAATTGGATTAAATGCTACTAGTTGAGAAACAGGACTACATGAATGTGTTGGAACAGACACCATCTCTGTCTGTGTAGCTATGGGAAAATTATTATAAATCAAATTAACTTTATCAAAAAAGAATGAAGCAAACTTATCTGTTGGACAAGAGGAGAAGCCCTTCAGAAAAGGAGAAGGCTGATTGGATATCAAGGTGACAAGCCAAAATAACTGTTTTTGTCGATGATCAGCAGAGGCAAGCTTGTTAGAAACAGGAGAGGATTGGCCTATCGGTGCTTCGGGCATGCCCTGGTGGGACGATCCGGCCAATCACGTGGGTTACTGTTGGTCGCGGCAGCCCCATGCCTGTGGAGCCACTACAACCAACTCCAGCCTGCAGTAGGTCTTGTTAGGGCGTGGAAAATTAAAATTGTTATTACAAGAATGGCCGCAGCAGTTGAGGCCTGCTCTCTCTCTCCTCAACTAGCATTGTGGCAGTGTGACCCTGCAACACGCTCCTTGCTCTCTCCGGGTGTCCTTGCTCCTTCTAATACCGCAGCAGTGGTGGTGGCAACCATCAAATGCTTCTCCAGCTGAAGGCCACCGCTGGAGCCCAAGGAAAGAAGACAGGGCTAAGGAAAGCTGCAGATCATCAGCGAAGCCCAGGCCAATGAGGCAAAAAAAAAGAAGAGGGAGGCTGCTGGCTGAAGCCGTGGGCCACCGTCAGAACTCAGGCCGACAGGGCTGAAGTAAAGAAGAGGAAGGCTGCAGACTGCTTCTGGAGCCCAGGCTGGTGTGGCCAAAAAAAGACGGAAGGTGAGTGTTGTCAACTGAGCTCAAGCCAGCAGGGCCAAAGAAAGAGAAGGGAGGCTGCGGGCCGCAGGTGGGGCTGAAGAAAGAAGAGGAAAGTTGTGGGCTGTCACCAGGGCCCAGGCCTAAGAAAGAGGAATGAGGCTGTGGCTACCTACAGGGGAAAGAAAAAGCAGAGGCACAATCGTGAGAGAGGGAGCATGGTTCTCTGTGAGTGTATGAAAGAAGGAGGGCAGCATGGTTTTGTCTGCATGTGAGTGGGAGGGAGCATTGTTCTGTGTGTCTGCCTGCCCTTGTAAGAGAGGGAGCGTGGTTCTGTCTGTCTGCCTGCCTGAGAGAGAGAGAGAGCGCTTGGTTGTGCCTGTCTGCCTGTGTATATAATAGAGAGGGAGCATGGTTCTGTGTGTGTGAGAGGAGGGAGCATGGATCTGTCTGAATGTGTGAGAGGGAGCATGGTTCTGTCAGCGCTATTAGGTGCCGCGGGTGGGCCGCGTGTTTTCCTCCCCTTACTGAATAAGGGGTAAGGGAAAACACGCGTCCAGAGCAGGCTGACAGTGCGCTCCGACGGAGCACACTTTACTGTATCGACCTGTTAATTTGTGATCGAAACTGGCCATTCTTAAATATCTTTCTCCCCAGTAATTAAGACAACACTCCTTTGAATTAGAGTCACGTGATTACAGGAAAACGTTTGTTTAGACATTTGCTACTTCTAACATTTCACAGAGCCCTGGGAAGCTGAACTAACCTTGATTTTATAACTCTTCATTGTTTTCCCTAAGACTACAAAGCGACATGTGTCTTTCTTTTATCTAAGAGTGAGACAACTTCAGAGACAGTTTATAGAACAGCTGTGTGAGAGAGAAAGGGAGGATGGTTCTGTCTCCCTCTGTGTGAGAGAGAGAAGAGAAAGTTTGTACACCTCCCTCTCCTGCAAATCCACAACAGTCTTAGGATAACTGGAAATCAAAGGTATGGAGAGTATGGTATTTTAGAATTCTTATTATTTTAAATTGTTGGGTATTTTTTGATGTGTCTCCCAAACACCAAAAACATATTTCAAAATAGTAAAATGTTTTTAAACATTTGTATTTTTAATTAATAGATATTCTATTCATTAGCTATTTTGAAATACTTGTTCATTTTTTTAGTATAATTTTACTATTTTATTTCTTGGTTTTATTGTTTGATGTTCTATGATGAATGGTAATGTTTCTGTTTTTCATAAACAGTGTCTGACTTGTTGTGGTTTCCAGTTCAGTTTTGTTTATTTATACTTTATGGTGACTGGAATCAAAAGATCCTAGGTATGGAGAGTAGTGGGGGGTTTTTTTTTATCCTTATTAGTTGTTTGATGTGCTTGCTGTTTTGAAATATTTTATGGTGTTTGGGAAATATTTTAAAAATTTCCCAATTATTTTTTAATTATTGAATGTTCTATTCATCAGCATTTTTGAAATATTTGTTCTTTTTATGAGGGATGGGATGTTTGTTTATCCATTGTTGCTTTGCATACAAAGTTGGCTTTTTGTGGTTTCTACTTCAGTTTGTATCTGCATGTTTCTATTTATACTTAATGGTCTCTTTTTCTGTACTTGGTGAGGGTCTGCCTGTGCTCTGGCTGTGCCAGACTGAGGTGAGGTATTCTTTTAGGGTGCAGCTTCTGTAGGAGCTTGGCTTGTTCAGTTTTTGTAATAAAATGTGTATTGATGTTTTATAGACTGGTGTAATATTTGCAGTGTTGGCAGTTAGTACTTTTTTGGCATGGGAGGTTTACTATATTGAAATCTAGTTTACTTTTGGCTTTCTGAGGACCAAGCCCATACCCAATGCATGTTACAATAGGCCAAATACCATATGAGTTCCAAGTGTTGTCTTTTTTTGCAGGGTTTTCTGGTTGGCACCACAGCAGTGAATGTAAAAATAGTAAACATATTGAAATACTTTTTTTCTTGATATACATTTTTATTAAGAAGTTTCACATATAACAGCAGTGAACCCAAACAACAATGTACATTCAAGAGTCTCCAAGAATAGACATGTGCACTACTACCCATACGCATATTCATGTCCTCCCTCCCCTCCCCCTCCCTTCACCCATTAGCCCTTAAGTGGGAAACACCATTAATCTAATACAGGGGCTAGCCACATTAAATTAGAATAGAATAGCAATAATAATAAGAATATAAATACTAATACTACTGTAGAAATTGAAATAAAATTGGCATTGACAACCTCACAAGGAAAACAGAGAGAATTAAGTCCCTGAAACAGGTGGGAGAGGCGCAGCAAGTAATTTTGAGTCCAAATGAAATTGGGTCTTCAGTTCCTTCGGTACTGAAGGTGCAAAAGGTGTCCAGATGCTATGGCTTGCCATCTGTTTCTTCTTAGAAGACTGCAACAGTGATCGTTGCTCCAACATATATATGTCCAGCTTAGAAATAGACCACGTATCAATAGTAGGCCCCCAAAGCAGTTATCCAATTTATTCAGAGTAATCGCAGAGCCAACAAACATCCTTTGGTAGAAAGACCCGTGGTCAATGAACTAACATGTAACATCGGGTCTTTATGACCAAGTAGACAAAAGGCTGAGGACCATATGGAGACAGGAATATTAACAGATACAAAAAATTGATTTACAGTCATCCAGAACCTTTGTACTACAACACAATCCCATAAGCAGTACATTAAGGTAGCCTGGGGTTGAAGGCATTTAATACAATGATTTGATGTAGCTATACCCACAAGATAATCTTTGTGCAGCTAGAATATAATTCTATGCAGAATCTTAACATGTAATTCCCAGTACACTGCATTCAACACAGCTTTCCCCACCAACTGATCAGAATCATATAAATCGTCCTCAGATAACATGCATTTTAGGTCTTTTGTCCATGTACTCGCTAAAGCTGAATAAATGGTAGACTTAGAAGACAAATGTAATATTTTATAATACAGTGAAATGGAAACTCGGGTCTTTGCATTTAAATGTACAAATCTTTAAAATAGACCATTGGTTAAAGATCTTATGTCATCTAAAGACATGGCCTGTAGATAACTGATGATTTGAATATACATAAGATAGTTGGAATTGGTAAAAGAGAGAGACTGACAACAATAAGAAAAGGATCTCGCCTTTCCATGTTGTAGATTAATAAAGGGAGCTAAACTAGCAATTCCCTGTTGTTAGAATCGTGAAAAGTCTCATTACCCCACCCAGGCAAAAACTGTGGATTTCCCCACAAAGGCAGTAAAAGAGATAATTTCCATGATAATCCCAAGTGCTGCCTAAGGGAACACCAACATTTCCACATAGAACTTATTAAAAGAGAATTGGAAAGTCAGGAAGGTAAGGCCCCATTTTTAGAATGAAGCAAGTAAATAAAACTATAAGGCTTGATGAAATCCTGCTCCAGTAACACCATCAGATTATCTAGGATGGACTGATGTCACAACCATTCCCTGAAGATCTGCAAGAGACATACCTAATTATAACATCTAAGGGGCGCAAAACCCAAACCTCCTTCTGCTTTTGGAGCTGATAAAACAGGAAATCGAAGCCTTGCCTGCCTGAAACCCCAAAAGAATTGGGAACATACTTTTTGAAGAAAGTTGATTTCCTTTTTCTTCAAGACGAGTGCTATTATCTGAAGTAAATATAATAATTTGGGTATCAAAATCATTTGACCTTGTAGAGATAATGGAAAATGCTTCCAACTATGCAACATTTTTTGAAATTTTTGAAGCAGTGCGCTGATATTACATTTGTACCAAATAGCCGGGTTCTTATGTATTTTAACCCCTAAATACTTAATAGTGTCTTTTGCCCATACAAGCAGGAAATTAGGTCAGGCATCGCAGAGGTGACCACCAATATATCCATATATCCGGCCCTTTAAATAGATCAGAGAGGCGAGCGCGTGCACACGTCTGGGGGAGCCAAGAGAGAGGAGCAGATGGCGGTGGCGTATAGCCGAGTCTCGGGCCTGTCAGCGGCAAGCAGGGCCGGAAGAGGAGGGCAGCGTTGAAAGCGCTCCCTCTATGTGGCGAGGAAGCCGGAACCCGCCCCCGGCAGGGTGGCAGGCCGGGTAAGGAAGGCCGGTCGCGAGCTCCGCAGCTGGTTGACGCAACAATAAGTATGTATGGAGACTAACTGTTGTGCATTCCATTAATAGCATGATTATACATTTGTTGCCAATGTCATACTATGTCACAGAAATAATAGGCAAGATTTACAAGGAATGATTGAATCCTACAGTAATATGTATAATAATGTTGTATGGAAGAGATGTTACTTTATCTAGGACATCAAAACCATTTCATAGTGATACCTATAGGGCTGCAAACTTATATCATAGATTAGGGTCTGTCGCCTGGTTCTTGGTACTCCACAGACTTCAAACTCCACAGTCCCAGCTTCCAGATGTCCCGCGTCTCTTGCAGCAGAAGAAGACCAGGAGGATCATCTGCATATCCTACCCAGCAGCCCCTGGGAGAGAACTGCAGAGGGCAGAGCATGCAATCCAGGCTTTGAACTCCACAGCCCCAGCTTTCAGAGGCCCTGCACCCTTGTAGCAGAAGACGACCGGAGGCGCACAACCACCTCAAACTTCCTTACTATACTCTATTCATTTACCTTGCTAAACCTTATCTGTTTACTAGATCTTATCTGTTCTTATTAGATTTTATATGTTTTGATTTTATATGGTTATTGTGTTTGATAGGAGTAATTTGCAACCGATTTTATACAGAAGAAATTTAATTCAAAACAAGAGTCAATAAGGTGGGTAACTAGGAAGATATAGCTATACGGGCAGAGATGATGCTCAGATCAGCCACACTCAGGCTGTGCCGGTGCAAACACGTGGACTAACTACCATCTTCACCTCCATCAACAATTTGACATCAGCAGTAACCCAAATAATTCAAAGATTGCCAGAGCCTGCACTCATGCCATCCCCATCCTTTCAGAAGTCCACGCTGTGCAGCAGCCCCCAGCTCTCAGGATGTAGGCCCCCAAAGATATGCCATCCCCAACCAGTCAAATGCCCAGACAAGGAAAAAGCCCATGAAGCACCAAGTTGTAAAAGCTCATATATTTCACTCAGAGATGACTTGTGCAAACTAGCCAGACCAGTCCTCTGTACAGAGTTCCTGTGCCGGCTAGATGGAAGAAGACTGCTGGGCCTGTCCTGACTATAGACTATCTACGTCAGCAAGCCAGCACAGAAACTCTGTAGTGCCGGCTTGCTGATGTGGATAGTCTTCTGTCTGCTTGTGTTGCCCTGCTGCTTTCTTGATATGTCCTCCTCTATGCGCCTGAGAGATGCAGGCCTAGCCACCCAGCGCCCAAGAGACACCGATCCACCAGTCCAGGCTCAGAGAAATTCTGGCCCAGTACCTCAGCACCCAAGGGACATTAATATAGTACATGTCAATGCCAGAGAGACTCTGGTCTCATAGTACAGCACCAGAGAGAACCAGATCCAGCACTCCAGCACCAACCTATCTCTGGTGCAGGACCCAACCCCAGAGAGACTCTGGTTCGAGACCACAGACTCAGAAGGACTCTGGTCTAGCAGCCCTTTATCAAAGAGATTCTGCCACAGTACCTCAGCTTTGGGAAGACTCTGATCCAGTACCTGCTGATGATACATCTAAAGGGGCGGATTTTCAGACTCCGCGAATAGGCCTACTTTTGTTTGCGCTCCAGGCGCAAACAAAAGTACGCTGGATTTTAGTAGATACGCGCGGAGCCGCGCGTATCTGCTAAAAACCTGGATCGGCGCGCGCAAGGCTATGGATTTTGTATAGCCGGCGCTCGCCAAGCCACGCAGCCTACCCCCATTCCCTCCGAGGCCGCTCTGAAATCGGAGCGGCCTCGGAGGGAACTTCCTTTTGCCCTCCCCTCACCTTCCCCTCCCTTCCCCTACCTAACCCACCCACCCGGCCCTGTCTAAGCCCCCACCTTACCTTTGTCGGGGGATTTACGCCTCCCAGAGGGAGGCGTAAATTCCCGCGCGCCAGCGGGCCTCTTGCGCGCCGGGCCGCGACCTGGGGGCGGGTATGGAGGGCGCGGCCACGCCCCCGGACCGCCCCGGGCCGTAGCCACGCCCCCGTACCCACCCCCAAAACGCTGCTGACACGCCCCCGAAACGCCGCGACGACCGGGCCCGCCCCCGACACGCCCCCCTCGAGAACTCCGGGACTTACGCGAGTCCCGGGGCTCTACGCGCGCCGGTAGGCCTATGTAAAATAGGCTCACCAGCGCGCAGGGCCCTGCTCGCCTAAATCCGCCCGGTTTTGGGCGGATTTAGGCGAGCAGGGCTCTGAAAATCCGCCCCAAAATGCCTACCTCCACCTTGAATAACCAACCTATTGGCCATAGCCCCCATGGCAAATGGGACCCAGGAGGAGGAGTCTTAAAGGGAGGGTATTGTCACAGTTTTACCTGCTATGCAGCCTCTCCATACCATGGTGCCGCCTGCTATGCAGCCTCCCCACCAGCAGAGATCTTCAGTGAGCCCTGCTCCCAGCAACGCAAGTTTCCTCCTTGCTGATCACCTGATGCTTCAGCCCCAGGCCTACTTAACTAGCTTGTCCAGTCCCTAGGTGACTCTTCATTGAGCCACCTCGGCTCTTTGACCTGACCACCTCATTCTCGCTATTCTACCTTGCCTTGCGGCCTACTCGGGCCTCCTGCCTTGCGGCTTACTCAGGCCTCCTGCCTTGCCTTGCGGCCTACTCAGGCTTCCTTCCTTGCCTTGTGGCTCCTCTTCACCTCTTACTTTGCCTTGTGGCCTCTCTTGGGCTCTTACCTTGCTCTGCGGCCTCTCAGGCCTCCCTGCCATGCTCTGTGCCTTCCTGTGCTTTTTTCTCTTACCTTGCGGCCTCCAGACCTACTAGGATTACTTTTCCCAGTCGCATGCCCTGATGGGTTTTGTTTCCTGTCTAGTCCACTCCTGCCCTTATTTAGTCTGGTCCTTGCCCTGCCTAGTCCAGTTCAGTCTCTTGTCTATTTCCCAGGCTTTGCCTTTGTCCTTAGTTCGAGCTCCCAGCCAGTACCTGTACCTAGCTCCTAGCCAGTACCTATTAGAGATGTGCCTTCGTTTTTCACGATTTAGCCAATGCCAACGACATTGTCTAATTCGTCATTGTTGGGGAAGTTGGGAAAAAGAATCAAAATTCCACGAATTTTCGGGTTAAAGTCGGTTTTTTATTACTGCGCACTAACGGATGTTAGTGCGCATGGACTATCCGTTAGCGCGCAGTCGCTGGACGTAGTGCGCAGTACATGGCGCCTCACCGTACTGCGCACTAACGGATTATTAGTGCGCACTAGGTACATGGCAGTGCGCAGTGATATATGTTAGTGCGCACTAACGTAAATTGATACTAAATTGACACTTTTTTTAAAATTGAAGGTTGAATATGTATTCCTATTGGGTGTCTTCTTGTTTTTTTATTCATTACCAAGGTTACCAACAGCCAAGGTGCTGTTTTTTACAGATTGTTTTATATGGGGGATGGGGAATGGGAATGGGGGATAGAGCTATTAGCTTGAAGTTCTAATCCTACTGTAGTAGTGTGTCTGTGGATATTGTGATTATGTCATCAATCATGTGACTAGAATTTGTTTGATATATTATGCATAATATTCATTTGCATCATTTTTGAATTGGCCACTTAAATTAATAGGTTTATTTTCCCTCCTACTTTTAGTCAATAGGTAGCAATAATAGCTATATAATAAGGGGTGCTCTGCTTATGTGTTGCTTTTGTTTTGTGGGTTTGAGGAGAAAACATCAGTCAATCAGTTTATAGCTAGCTGCAGCTGTTGATTTGATAGTTAGTTAATATTATACAGCCTTTATTGTTATTAAGGGGTACTAGCTGCTAGCTGGCTTAGCTAGCTGATACTAGTATCAGCCTATGATACTAGCAGCCAGCCAGTAGCCAGCCATTGCCACTAGCCACAGTAGCATATAGCTAGCTACTGGTAGCAGCCAAGCCACTAGCCAAAATAGCCAATAGCCACAACCAGTGAGCTGAGCTGAGCTCTACTCTTTTTTTCTGTTTCTTGAGTGAGCTCTTCGTTCGCAGCATTCCTAGCCTAGGCATAGGCAGGCACCAGCACTCCAGTCCAGCAGCAGGGCTTGCTTATAAAGGACAAGGTGAAGGTACTAAGGTAGGTGCGTTGATTGCTTTCTGAACATTGCAGCAGTAGAGTTTTAATAGATTTATAAAGATATAAAATTATATAATATTATATTTATCAATATTATATAGATGTATGTGTAATCTACCAGATTTATCACTAATAGTGTTTATAGCTAGCTAGCCCTAGCCAGTGACACTAGGCTAATAGCTAGCTTGGCTATTAGCCTAGTGTCACTGGCTATATTGGCTAGCTATTAAAGCCAGTGAGTCACTACTATCAAATCAATTCTACTACTAAACCTATAATTGGCCAATAGTCTGTCCAATATCCTATATTATGTATCTTGTGCTTGGCTTGAGGCTTCTGCTCCTGTGTGTGAGATCTGTGGGTAAGACTTGAAGTGGGAGGGAGAAGTTATTTTAGTTCAAAGAACAGAATAGGCCTGAAAAGGATATGAAAAAATAGGAATAGGACTTCTCTAACCTCAATGCAGAAAAGCCTAGCCACTAGCCAGTCCTGCCAGGAGGCTAGTGTAATGAGTGAACTGAAGTATTGCAGCCTAGTTTCAGTCTCAGTCTGCTGCAGTTTGATGCTCTGGCCAATGCATGGTATAAATTGCAATATAATATATTAGTAAGTATACTATATCAAATTATCAATTGTCAGTGTCACTCACTGACTAATAAATAATCACTATATCCTTCTTTGTCCTGTGGTCTGGGGGTAGCCTTAGCAATAGCTAGCTAGCTAATGCTATTAGCTCAATAAAGTTTTAAAAATGAATACCAAACTAATTTATTAACTTGTTTAATGTACTATATTTATTATATATTTCTTTGACCACAGAATCATAATGCCCCTACCAGTACCCTCTGGAAAAAAACGTGTTGCTAGTGATAGTGCTACTGGAAAGAGCTGTCTGCCAGTCCCTAGGAAAAAACTGCGATTTTTTGAGAAGAAAGAGGATGTAGAAGTGCAAGGAAACTTGTTGCAAGGGAAGGAACGAGCAAAATTTGAGGGAAAGGTGAAAAGATTAGATGAAAGAATGGTGCTACAGAAAGTATTGGATGATGATGATGAATCAGATATTGAGGAGGAGGAGGAGGAGGAGGAGGATGATGATCAGGAGTTTTTGGCTAGTAAACATTCTGAGGAGAAGGAGGAGGAGGAGAACAGAAGCAATGACAATGTTAGTCAGATTGCAAAACAAACAACTACTGCCAGTGCCAGCAGTATTGCTGGTACCCTGTCCCCTACACCATTTGAACATCCACGTGTGACTACTACTACTACTACTATTTCTACTACTAGTATGAAAATGACAAGTATCCAGCCTAGAGTAAGGAACAGTACAAGGACATCAAAGATTTGGAATCATTATCATGTTGTGGCTGACCAGAGATTTGGACAATGTATCCATTGTAAAAAGATGGTGAGCCGTGGAAGAATTATTGGACATCTTACTAACAGCAACATGAAATATCACCTTGAAAGAGAACATAGAGCACTGTTGCTTGCAGAAGAAGCTGGTCCCACTGTGCTTGCCCAGGCTTCAAGTAAAGCAACAGGGAATCAGCCACAGAAGGAAAGTAGTAGTAGTACTAAAGATAAAGAAGATACAGATTGTGTGCATCTGCAGAAGCAGCAGTCTCCTCTTCCTCATCCCCAGCAGCAGCGGCAAGCTACCATGGAGCAGATGGGGTGGTGTTCTTCTGCAATGTCACAGAGCAGGAAGCAGGCAATGTCTAAAGTGGGTACACGACATATTGCTCTAATGATTGCTTTGGATGATCAGCCGCTGCAGATTGTAGAAAATGAGGGATTTAAGCGGATGCTCCATTATTTCGCCCCTTACTACAAACTTCCTTCAAGAAGTACATTTAGCCGTCAGGTGCTTCCTTCCCTATACAGAAAATGTCGTGCTGAAATGCAGATTATGATGGCAAGGGCAAAGGGGAGGAGCATCCATCTCACCACTGATGTTTGGACTAGTATGAATGCAATGCATGCATATTTATCTCTAACAGCACATTGGTGGCAGCTGGATGAGGCATTAATACCTGTAAGCACTAGCAGCATTGGCAGTGGCAGTGGCAGCAGCTCCAAAAAGGTTTCGCCAGGATACCATTGGGCTTTACTGCATGCTCAAGTGCTAGACAAGAGACATACTTCCGAAAATATCTTACACGCAATTCAGGGGATGATGGAAAAATGGAATGGGCTCCTTAGAAGCAGTGATATGGAATGCTTAAATGGATTTTTCATTACTGACAATGGTTCCAATATTATTAAGGCTCTGGCTGATGGTAGATTCAACGGCATCCGATGCTTTGCACATACCCTGCATCTGATAGTGAGGGATGCTTTGGGGCTTAGTGGCAAGGAAGGTGGTACTACTAGTTGTAGTAGTCAACTCCTGAAGCGGTTGATTGAAAAGTGTCGCAAAATAGCTGGGCATTTCAATCGTAGTGTAAAAAGTGGGAAGCAACTCAGAAAGAGGCAAATAGCAGTTGGCGCACCTTTGCACAACCTTCTTCAGGATGTGCCTACCAGATGGAATTCCACCTATCTTATGTTGGAGAGGTTGTCTGAACAGCAGACACCTCTTCATGATTTGGCAATGGCAACTGAAATTGGATTGGAAAATCCTCTTGGATGTCAGGACTGGACAAACATTGCACACATGGTGCATGTCCTCAAGCCTTTCAAAGTATATACTGATGCATTGAGTTCAGCTAATGCCACTTTGGGTGGTGTCATCCCTGTAATAAACTATCTGGAGGAGGTATTAGAGGAATTTCTGCATCATCCAGATTTCTCTAAGGAAGTGTTAATGCTTGTTAAATGCTTAAAAGAGCAAGTTGAAAAAAGATTGAAACCTCTCATGCAAAGGGATTGCTATATGTTAGCCACGATGTGTGACCCACGTGTGAAAGGCAGTATTGCTCTCAAGAACAATGCTCTTACACATTGGAAAAAAAAGTTGATTACAATGGTTGAAAACATAATGTCTAACAGGGTCTGTTCCACTGGTAACGATGAAAAAGATTTAGTATCATCCTCTCAGTCTCCAACTCCATCCTGCTCAAGTACTAGTATGATCAGCTGCTCCCCTACCCCTTCCATAACACATCAAAATATGAGTCATTCCACATTTAATGAACTGCCTGCCATGTCACAAGCAATCGCATCAGCTGTTGGCAGAAGAGTTACTACTGAGTCCTACCTGCAGGAGAATGTTTCAGAACTGCATGTTAAGAGTTTTCTGTCTGAGCCAATTCAGAGCATGGACTCAGATCCCTTGAGATATTGGGCACAGAAAGCTTCAATGTGGCCTGATCTTGCAATACTAGCACAGCACTTTCTTTCCTGCCCGCCAACAAGTGTGCAAAGTGAAAGAGTATTTTCAATGACAGGGAACATAGTGAGTCCACACCGTGCACGTTTGTCTCCAGACTTAGTCGAGCAATTGGTTTTTATCAAAACGAACTTTCCACAGCTTGGGTATCCGAACTTTCCCTGTGACTGGGAGGAGTGAGTCTCTTGTCGAGGGCCGAGATCCAAGGTCAAGGGGTGGAAGAGAGGCTTGGCTCTATGCAGCTGTGCTCCCCGCATCGCTTGCTGGGGCGCCCGGCCACAAGAGGCAGCAGCGGCCACAACATTGCCGCTGCTGCCTCTTGTGGCCCACAGGAGAAGCCAGTCTGGGAGTCACAAGACATGAACACTCTGTCCTGCTGCGTCTCCAACACAGGCTTCTCACTCCCAGGCTCCTTTCCCCCAATGTCCACCTCTGAGGCAGGCAAGTCCTCGCTGGGTTCTTCTGCCTCAGCGTCCATCTCCGACAGCATGATTGTGTGAATGAAGTATGAAAGAATTTCAGGCCAATACAATATTAAATTGCACTTACAGTGCACAGAGAGGTTGATACTCTAACTAAGTAGCTAGTGGCTGTACTAGTAGTAGCTAGCTACTAGCTACTGGATATCCAAGTACTAGCTACTACTTGGATATCCAGTTTATATCCAACTAGTAGCTGCTACTACTACTAGCTACTAGTTGGATATAAACTGTTACTGTCTGTTATATCCACTACTGTAACAATATATTGATTAACCAAATATATACAGACACCCTTGAGTGTAATAAAAAGAGAAAACTGAGCACCCAGAAGTTGTACATTTCTGAAGGATTTTTTGTTCATGAGTCTGCTTTCTCCTAGTCCTTACTCCTACTTTAGTATCACAAGCATTACATTTTTTGCTTCAAATGGCTGTCTTGGTCATGGAGCAATTTTTGGCATTGACGTGTGAGTCATTGCAGTAGCTTGAGTGCTGCACACACTGCACACAGTGCACAATATTGTATTGGCCAGGTTGAAAGATGTGTGAATGGTCAGTAGCCACGGTTGAAGCCTTGACGTTGGCGCTACTGCTCACAAGTATACAACTTGTGCTAATTCAGCCAGACTGAATGTTGTATGGAAGTGTATGACTAACTTAGTTACTACTACTAAAACAATGAAATGTGTTGGATTATAATAGACATACATCCGTACATGTCTGCTCTTTGTAATTTAGTAGTACCATACTATATTATTTTGGAATAATAATTATTAGTTAAATGACTAATAAAATAATATATAAAAAAGAACAAGCAAACATTTCCAATATAAACAAATTTATTTTAACATTTATATTTCACACCACCACCACAGTACATGCACACATTTAAAAAAAAAAACAAAACAAAAAAAAAAACCCAGGCCAGCAGCCCAGGTCAAGGCGAAATATGATGCCTTGACTTCATGATGTTGCAGCAGGGTCAGGCTCATGTGGAGAGGAGGGTGTCGCCACTGGAGAAACCTCCTCTGAAGCAGAGGGAACTGGCACCTCCTCCTCATGAGGCATCTCATGAGGAGGAGAAGCCATTTCCCTCTGCTCCTGAGGGGCCTCCTCCAGGGCTAACAACCTCCTCTCCACATTGCTCACACTGGCCTGCACCTCTCCGACCCTCTGCTGCAACATCATGAAGTCGGCATCATATTTCGCCTTGAACTGCCGTACTTCCTGCAGGATCTCCTCCAACTTTGAATATTGTGCACAGCAGCACTTACATGTTGGAGGAGATCCTGGAGGAAGTACGGCAGTGCTGGTGCTGGCACTGGCGCTGGCGCTGGTGGTGGTGCTGGTGGTGGTGCTGGTGGTGGTGCTGGTGGCAGTGGTGGGCCGCTGGCTCCTGGCAGCTTTTTCTGGTGGTCCTATAAAGAAATTAAAATAAATAATAATTCAACATGAGACACAGAACTATACATTATACATACATTACATAGTCAGATATGACAAATAAAAAAGCAAATACTACTGGATGCGTGTGAGCAAGTTTATAAAATAATCTACCCCTTATTTAGTTTATTGACCTTGAGGATTATAGAAAAATGAGGAGTCCATTGCAGGGGAGAAGGAGTGAGGGGGAGAGTGGAGGGATATCAAATCTATCAACATAGATTAGAGAGAATACATAATTTGAAGGATTGGAAGGAGAAATAATAGTCAATCTCAGGTTACACAGAATATGATGGTAGGAGATACACTACAAACCTCTTCTTTTTTTTCACCTTCAATTCTTTAGTTTACTATCATAGCCACTCAGTGTCATTTAATATATACAAATAAATAAATACACACATCCCCCCATTCCCAATCCCCAGCCACTATAACTGACTGATATAAAAAAAAAAAGATTTTGTTTTTCAGCCTCAGATAATATATACTACTGTACTGGCTGTGCCAAGATATATTATTTCCTACCTAGACCACTTGTTGTTGCTGCCTCCGTCCTCCTCTGGTGACAGCTCTGCCTCCCACTAGGCCCAGGAAGCCCCGCCTCGTCCCTACCTGGGTGTTGTTCTGTACAAGACAAATCAAAATTCAGAGAACAACAGTTAGAATTTTAAAAACAAGAATGAGATCAGACACAATGATTCATTCACTGTTATAGTAAAGAAACATTTTTAACACAAATTCCATTACAATTAATTGAATAGTTGTGTAATGTGTGTTGTTCTTGTGTAGTATTCTGAAAACAACTTACCAGGCACGGAACGGGGCAAGGTTCGGCGAACCTCCTCGAGCCACCTACCCTCGTGCAATCGCAGATGGCGACCTGAAAATTAGAGGAATATACAGGAAAAAGAATAACATTGATTAATTTTTACAACATGCCCATGTTTTGCCTTGACCTACTAGATTATTTTTTATGCAACATACAAAAGTTAGTTATACATAAATACTATTTTATTTATATTTCAATGTGGCTTTCAAAAAAATCCCAAATACCACCATTTCAAAAAGATAAATATAAATATCAATAATATACCACAGATAATTTTATTTCCTTTGTAGTCTAGTTATTAAGTATTAATACTAGTATAGTATAGGGTAAGGGTGGTACACTAGTAGCTAGCTAGCTAGTAGCTAGCTACTAGTATTTCTGTTTTTTTAAAATATATTTACTTAACATTATAACTTTTATTACTTATAGTAGTTAATTATTACATTATAATTATATAACTCACTGTATGCTACTAGTAGCTGCTACTGTAGCTAGTATTACTATCATACTCTATTTAATTTTCAATGACAAAATAATATACATAATTTATAATTGAATAATATGATCAACATTATTATTTCTCACCTTTCTTTTTGAGGTCTTCCACCTCACGAGGGTAGGAGGCCCGCCGGCAAAACTCCTCCTGGAGAGAGGCCCAGGCAGCAGTCTCCCTTTGCAGGTTAGGCCTGCTGCCTGAGGGGGTGTACAGGTTCCTCTCATCCAGGAGCATGAGCCGGGCCAGGAGGTCCACGTCGCCCTGGGTAAAGCGGGGCTTCCTGGACCTTGCTGCCACCTTGGAGGAGGACGGTGGGGAGGAGTCAGACTCCCTCCCCCTGTCCTCACCGGACTCCCTTTCACGTTCCATCCTACCATGAGAAAATAAAAAAGAAGATGAAAAAAAGTATGTGCTATAGGACAGCTGTTTGTTCAGAAGCTCACACACTAATGCAGGGAGGGGCTAGGCAGCTCCCCCCTGTCTGTGAAGCCAGCCCTCAGCCCTCACCCTCACAGTGACAGTACACTATTCAGTTCAGTGGCAGGGACATGGGGGGAGGGGAGGAGTGAGGGTCAGGCAGCTGAGCTCCCCCCCCCCCCCCCTGTCTGTGAAGCCAGCCAGCCTCTCACTACGTAATGCAGGCAGGGAGGGAGCTGTCTCGGCCCTCACCCTCACAGTGACAGACAGTACGCTATTCAGTTCAGTGGCAGGGACATGGGGGGAGGGGAGGAGTGAGGGTCAGGCAGCTGAGCTCCCCCCCCCTGTCTGTGAAGCCAGCCAGCCTCTCACTACGTAATGCAGGCAGGGAGGGAGCTGTCTCAGCCCTCACCCTCACAGTGACAGTACGCTATTCAGTTCAGTGGCAGGGACATGGGGGGAGGGGAGGAGTGAGGGTCAGGCAGCTGAGCTCCCCCCCCCCTGTCTGTGAAGCCAGCCAGCCTCTCACTACGTAATGCAGGCAGGGAGGGAGCTGTCTCGGCCCTCACCCTCACAGTGACAGACAGTACGCTATTCAGTTCAGTGGCAGGGACATGGGGGGAGGGGAGGAGTGAGGGTCAGGCAGCTGAGCTCCCCCCCCCCTGTCTGTGAAGCCAGCCAGCCTCTCACTACGTAATGCAGGCAGGGAGGGAGCTGTCTCAGCCCTCACCCTCACAGTGACAGTACGCTATTCAGTTCAGTGGCAGGGACATGGGGGGAGGGGAGGAGTGAGGGTCAGGCAGCTGAGCTCCCCCCCCCCCCTGTCTGTGAAGCCAGCCAGCCTCTCACTACGTAATGCAGGCAGGGAGGGAGCTGTCTCGGCCCTCACCCTCACAGTGACAGACAGTACGCTATTCAGTTCAGTGGCAGGGACATGGGGGGAGGGGAGGAGTGAGGGTCAGGCAGCTGAGCTCCCCCCCCCCCTGTCTGTGAAGCCAGCCAGCCTCTCACTACGTAATGCAGGCAGGGAGGGAGCTGTCTCGGCCCTCACCCTCACAGTGACAGACAGTACGCTATTCAGTTCAGTGGCAGGGACATGGGGGGAGGGGAGGAGTGAGGGTCAGGCAGCTGAGCTCCCCCCCCCCCCCTGTCTGTGAAGCCAGCCAGCCTCTCACTACGTAATGCAGGCAGGGAGGGAGCTGTCTCGGCCCTCACCCTCACAGTGACAGACAGTACGCTATTCAGTTCAGTGGCAGGGACATGGGGGGAGGGGAGGAGTGAGGGTCAGGCAGCTGAGCTCCCCCCCCCTGTCTGTGAAGCGAGCTAGCCTCTCACTACGTAATGCAGGCAGGGAGGGAGCTGTCTCAGCCCTCACCCTCACAGTGACAGTACGCTATTCAGTTCAGTGGCAGGGACATGGGGGGAGGGGAGGAGTGAGGGTCAGGCAGCTGAGCTCCCCCCCCCCTGTCTGTGAAGCCAGCCAGCCTCTCACTACGTAATGCAGGCAGGGAGGGAGCTGTCTCGGCCCTCACCCTCACAGTGACAGACAGTACGCTATTCAGTTCAGTGGCAGGGACATGGGGGGAGGGGAGGAGTGAGGGTCAGGCAGCTGAGCTCCCCCCCCCTGTCTGTGAAGCCAGCCAGCCTCTCACTACGTAATGCAGGCAGGGAGGGAGCTGTCTGTGTGACACTGACAATCTCTGTTAAACTTTTTTTTCACTAAATTAGCATAAAATTAAATGAAGTACTTTTGTGTGTTAAACTTTTAATTTCCCCTAATGTAAGTAACTTCATTTAATATTATTTTTATATTATTTTATGCTATTTCACCGAAAAAAAAGTGCATTAACTATTTAACTTAACCAACTAACTAATAGTAAAGTAATACTGTATAAAAACTAAAACAGAATCTTATATATTTATTATATTATACACTTACAGTGGTAAAGTTGAAGTTGATGATATTGTAACTCTGTGACGTGTGTGCACAGCTCAAACACTGTGCTCATCAGCTTCAGCTCACTGGCACTGCTGCTCTCCTCTGTCAGCACGTAGTAAGAAAATAATTATTAGTGCGTGCAGCAAAATGGCCTCTGGGGACCTCACAGAGCATGCTCAAGAGAGCGCGCACTAATCCGCGTTTGTGCGCACTAACCAGCGGTAGTGCGCACTATCCAGCGGTAGTGCGCACTAACTACGGATGAGTTAAAATACTGATTCTACATTCCCATTGGCTGTTTTCCAGGTGGTGCGAACCAGTGGGAGCCCAGAACCGTACATTTAGCTAACGAACTCCTTAAAAATTGATACGTTTTACTTAAAAGTTGCAATTTTTGGTAGTGCGCACTAGCATTAGTTAGTGCGCACTAACGGGAACTTTGGGCGCACTAACCCCGTTAGTGCGCACTAACTCTGTTCGTAAAAAAAACCAAATCACACGCGAAAAACTAAACTTTTAAACGAATCGGTCGACCGAAGCCCGATCCGATTCCTAAAAACGAAGCACATCTCTAGTACCTATAACCAGCTCCCAGCCAGTACCTGTCTCCAGCTTCCAGCTAGTATCAGAAGCACCATTTTTGCCAGGAGGAAAGTCCTACTGGCTCCCAGAACCCAAGGGCTCAACCTGCGGGAAAGGGGGATGATTAGACAGAAGACTAGTGCTAGTCCTTAAGTTCTGTTTTGCTTCTGTGGGGTGTTTCCTGACTCCAGCCTGCTGTTCCATGACAGTAGATAGCTGCATGTTGGACTACTTGCAAATGTCCTAGAGTTTTGTAAGGTAACCCCACATAAACCCCACAGGTCCGCTCCATTGGAATTTGCTTCCCTCAGATATACGCCAAGAACAATGCCATCTCTCCTTCAGAAAGAAACTGAAAATCTGGTTGTTCACACAAGCTTACCGTTGAAGGAACCTCGATCAACCAACATTGACTCTCACCCTTCGATTTCTTCCCTAATCACGCCCCCCCCCCCCCCCTCCCCTTTCCAGTCCCTGCCCTGACACCACACCCCCCCCTGCTCACCTCTCCTTGTCTCCTCCTCCCACAGGATATATTATGTTAATAATCGCCTAGGATAAATCTCTATTTAAGTCTCGCTACTCTATGGGTTTTAGTTGATTATTTTATCACTCTGCAGTTGTTATCGTTTTAAATCTTTCCTGTCTTCCATCTCCCATGTTTTTCGCTCCCTGTTTTTGTAACTTTACCTTCTACTTAGCTGTTAATTGGTTTCTCCTGTTATATTGTAAACCGGTACGATAAGACCTCGTCTTGAGTATTGGTATAATAAAAGAATTTAAATAAATAAAATAAATAAATAAAGGATCCCAATGCCTGAACTAAGGAAACCAAGTCACATTTATTAAACCATGATTTCAATTGCTTGATGTTACAAGTTGATTAAAGGCACTCCTCATGACTTTAGGAATTTGCAACTCCAAAGTTAGTTTTGCATCCAGAATAACTTCAACGTTTTGTACCTCAGATGGAACTGGGAGTATGGAGTCATTCAAGGTCAATGTAACCTCTGTAAGCACAGATCTGAAAGAGCAGAGCTTACAATAGTAACCTCACACTTTCCTGGATTTAGTTGCAATTTATTTTCTATAGGCAATTCCAGACCACTGCTAGACAAGAGTCAATATTAACAATGGTAATAAGCCTGAGCTTGGGAAGCATGCCGACTCATATTTAGATACCCTTGAAAAAGCCAGCAAAACACGGCCTGTGTCAGGTCTTTTTGAAGTTGGTGGCAGATGAACACAAGTTGAATGCATATGATGAGTGCTATTTTTGGATTTAATTATTTTATGTGCGAAAAGAAATTTAAAAAAAATGCAATGATTGGACATTAATTGAATGAGACCAATGATTAGACAATTGAGCTATTTCACAACATTTGATGTGACACGAAAGCTGTAATGTATGATGGTCTTTTTGACAGAGTGTGACTCCATATTGTTGGTTTTTATTTGTTATAATTATATTTACCACTAATACTAGGTTATTTTTTTTAATTGACATTCCTCAGCTCTGCCTTCCCTCTTCTTCTCCCTCATGCCACTTCCATCCTTCTTCTTTCACCTATGCCCCCTTCCCCCATGCCTTTTTCTTTCCTTTCTTTCTAGACTGTTTCTTTCTCTCCTTGTTGGGATCAACTGTTAGCAGGGCTTAAACCAGTGGCGTAGCCAGAATTGATTTTTTGGGTGGGCACAAGGTTAACATGGGTGGGCTGTAGGCATGCAGGTCTACTAGTTGTTTTTTTTACTGATAAATAATGCCATATATTGCACCCTTGAATGGCTTTCTAAGTAATTTGCAACAGCCATTATGCATCATGTATGAAACTTTAAAATAATTTACTTCAATTATTTCTAGCATTTACCAGTATTAAAAATTCCTTATTAATCAGAATTTATTTTATATTTATTGCAGTTTATAAATGCACAAGCATAGAAAACAATCAGATCCATTCATGTAATAAAACAAAAATGAATGTATTCTTTCATGAACCATCTTTGCAGAAAACCAGAAATCTTCATAAATACAATAAAATATAATTAATCATCAGAACAGGTGCAGCACAGAGCTAGGGCAATTCACATTACAACGAACATGAAAAGAAAATTCAAATTCTGGTGTCACCTCAGCAAAAAATAACCCTCCACTGCTATTTTGTGAAGTAACACAAACTCTTTCAAAGAAAGAGGCATCTAGAACTTTGCCATACAGTCACAGCACTGGCTCTCAGGATTCAAATAACAGCAACCTTATGAAAAAGCAGCAATGCAAATACTACACAGGCCCTAGAACATTAATACATCACCTACAGGAATAACAGAACAAGCTGGACTACTACTACAGAGAAACTACACACTAGCAGAAATACTGCTTTTCTGTCACACACAGGCAAAACTGAGACCGACCCTTACCTAATATAGAAATAAGAGACTATAAATTAGAAACAGAATTTATGCAGATAAAACCAAAATAGAAAGCCTGAGAAACTAAAATTTCTGAACAGTGGAATACTTAAGAAAAAGCACTTAAGAAAAATTTCTGAACAGTGGAATACTTAAGAAAAAGCAAAATACATCAATATAAGAAATACACATTCCCAAAGATGACATATTTAAATTGCTCATAATAATAAGGCTAAAGTACAACAGATTATCAACAAAATAAATCACAGTAAATTATGGTTTTTTGTATCATTAAGTAGACATCATACATAGGTGTAGATGTGAATGCTATTCAGCATAATGTTTTACACCAGTAGTATAATCATGGGTCAGAAATGAATTTTATATGCTTAATGAGTCCAAAGTGAAAAGAATTCAAAGTTGATGTAGCATGACATTTCCCATTGTATTCATTGTTGCAGAATTTCTTAACGCATCATAGTAAAGACAACATTCAATTTCTTAAGATAATGTAGGAATGTGAGGAAACGCATTACTTCCATGTGCGTGAAAATGCCACGAAAATCATCTCACATACATTCTGCTCCTTGATGGAGGCAGATACCGAAACACGGTCCATGTCGGGCTAGTACACCTCGAGCCATGTAACATCTTTAACACTCAGGCATTTCTTCACATGCAAAAAAAGCTAAGTAACTACATTATCTTAAGAAATTGAATGTTGTCAATACTTTGATGAGTTAAGAAATTCTGCAACAATGAATACAATGGGAAATGTCATGCTACATCAACTTTGAACTCTTTTCACTTTGGACTCACTAAGCATCTAAAATTATTTTCTGACCCATGATTATACTACTGGTGTAAAACGTTATGCAGAATAGCATTCACATCTACTCCTAAGTATGAGGTCTACTTAATAAGAACATAAGAAAATGCCATACTGGGTCAGACCAAGGGTCCATCAAGCCCAGCATCCTGTTTCCAACAGTGGCCAATCCAGGCCATAAGAACCTGGCAAGTACCCAAAAACTAAGTCTATTCCATGTAACCATTACTAATGGCAGTGGCTATTCTCTAAGGGGCGGATTTTAAGAGCCCTGCTCGCCTAAATCCGCCCAAAACCGGGCGGATTAAGGCGAGCAGGGCCCTGCGCGCCGGGAAGCCTATTTTACATAGGCCTACCGGCGCGCGCAGAGCCCCGGAACTCGCGTAAGTCCTGGGGTTCTCAGAGGGGGGCGTGTCGGGGGCGGTCCCGGTCGTCACGGCGTTTTCGGGGCGTGTCGGCAGCGTTTTGGGGGCGGGTACGGGGGCGTGGCTAAGGCCCGGGGCGGTCCGGGGGCGTGGCCGCACCCTCCGTACCCGCCCCCAGGTCGCGGCCCGGCGCGCAGGAGGCCCGCTGGCGCGCGGGGATTTACGCCTCCCTCCGGGAGGCGTAAATCCCCCAACAAAGGTAAGGGGGGGGTATAGACCGGGCCGGGCGGGTGGGTTAGGTAGAGGAAGGGAGGGGAAGGTGAGGGGAGGGTGTTAGAGGATTCCCTCCGAGGCTGCTCCGATTTCGGAGCGGCCTCGGAGGGAATGGGGGTAGGCTGCGCGGCTCGGCGCGCGCCGGCTATACAAAATCCATAGCCTTGCGCGCGCCGATCCAGGTTTTTTAGTAGATACGCGCGGCTCCGCGTCCATTTCCTTCCCACTCCCTCCTCCTCATTCTCCCTCCTCCCTCTAGTCTCCCTCCCTCTCCCCTTCCCACCTCCCCCACTAGTCTCCCTCCCTCTCCCCTTCCCCCCTCCCCCTCTATTCTCCCTCCCCTCTTCCTCCCTCTCCCCCTCCCCTTCCTCCCTCCCCTTCCTACCCCCCCACTCTCCCCTTCCTACCCCCCACTCTCCCCTTCCTACCCCCCCCACTCTCTCCTCACTCTCTCCTCCCCTCACTCTCTCCTCAGTCACTCCCCCTCTCTCAATCCCCTCCCCTTTCAGATCATCCACAACCGGCAGACGGAAGATCTCTGGGGGGGGGGTTCCTCCCGCGCGCGCGTGCGGCGCTGCTACTGCTCCTCCCACTCCTGCTTCTCGCCGCCGCCGCTCCTGTGGCCCCAGCGCCATTTTTTTTTTCGGGCACGCTCGACTCTGACCGCCGTGCTCGCCCGTGCATGCGCGGTAGAGCTGCTCTCTAATGCGCATTTGCGGGCCGTCGGTCAGAGCCCATTTATAAGGTAGAAAGCTAACATCTCAAAATAATTTTTTTTTTTACCTTTGTTGTCTGATCTTTGTATTTTTCTAATCAGTTGGTCCTGGTCTCTTTTTCCCATTTTTTCCCTTATAGCTCATTTCCTAATTCCTTTTCAGTGTCTTTCTTCTATTACTGTCTTCTTCCCTTCCACACACACACATACACGCTTTCTCTCACAGACTCCCCTTCACACACACTCACGCTCACATTCTCTGCAGACACACATACAAGCTCTCACTTTCTCACCCTTCCCCAGGCTTATATTCTTATGCACACACAGACGCACATCCAGGCACCCATTCTCACCCACACATATAAACCCAGACTCCCATTCTCACCTACACATACACATATTCAAGCTTCCATTCTCACCCATACATACACACATTCAAGCACCCATTCTTTCCCACATATTCAAGCTTCCATTCTCACCCACTCACACAAACCCAGACTCCCATTCTCACCCACACACAAACCCAGGCTCCCATTCTCACCCATATATACACACATTCAAGCTCCCATTCTCACCCACACATTACACATATTCAAGCTCCCATTCTCACCCACACACAAACCCAGGCTCCCATTCTCACTCACACATACACACATTCAAGCTCCCATTCACCCACATATTCAAGCTTCCATTCTCACCCACACACACACCCAAGCTCCAATTTTCACCCACACACCCAGGCTCCAATTTTCACCCACACACACTCAGGCTCCCATTCTTATCCACACATACACATTCAGGCATGTGCACAGCTTCCGCTTCCTCCCCCCCAAAGCAGGAAGATCAGCTGACCTCTCCTGCTGCCACCGGCCTCCTGCTATCTTCGGGTGTCGGGCCGTACGGCCCACCAATCTTCCTGCCTGGGGGAGGGAGGAAGCGGAAGTTGTGCGCTGCGCTTCCGCCCCCCCCCCCCCCCAAAAAAAAAACAGGAAGTTCGGCGGGCCGTATGACCCGAAGATAGCAGGAGGCCGGTGGCAACAGGAGAGGCCAGCTGATCTTCCTGCTTTGGGGGGAGGAAGCGGAAACTGTGCGCGGCGCTTCCGCCCCCCCCCCCCCCCCAAACAGGAAGATCGGTTGGCCATTCTGCCGCAGCAGCGCTTCCAATGTGTTCAGTGATGCGCGCGAGGCGTGGGTTCTCTTGTTCGCAGTCGCGGGGATGGGATCCCGCGACAGCCTTGCAGTTCCGGTGCCAGTTGGGTGGGCAACTGCCCACCCATGGCTACGCCACTGGCTTAAACTGTGGGCGTCTGTCTCAGACGCATAAATTATTGCTCTATCCACTAGGCCAAATCCATATCCCAAGGATGGCTCCGAATCTGGGTCAGAGACAGGTAAACTATGGCCCATAGGCCAGAAAAAGCCCAAAGGGCCCTTTCGTCTGACCTGTTCAGCATTGCTAAAGTTTCACACTAACCAGCCTGCTGATGAAATATCTCAGAGGCTCTCAGCAAAGGCTCAATGTCACGCAGGTCTTTGCTGTAGATATTGGCAAGGGATAGGCATGGCCTGGGAGTTACAGCATCATCTACCAGTTGCTGCTTTTGCCACATAGGCTATGTGTGTGTATGTATGTGTGGGGAGGGGGTGTCGCTTTTAGTATTATCCCCATTGATGTATGCATCAGGTGTCCCTGTGGCCAGGAGCAGAGCAGGGGCTGGGATGAGGATCTAGGCTCTGCATCCTCTCTGGCTACACACACACCTACAAAAACTTGCTGTGGCCAGTAGCAGTGCTACCCTCCATTTCTGCTTGTAACCTTATTGCAATTCTTGGCATGGGACCTGCAGAAGAAGTGAGGCTTGAACCTGCACAAAGAATTTCTCCCAAAGTTAAGTATCATGAAAACAACGCCTCAAAAATCTTGAAGTGGCCACCTTCTTTTGCTTCTGGCTTGATTGTGACAGGGCCACTGTGGAGGGTAACTGGACATAAGGTTTCCAGGTATGGAGAAGGAGGTAATTTTTTTATATCCTTATTTTAATTATTGGGTGTTTGATATGTCTGCTGTTTTGAAATATTTGATTAATTTTGGGGAAATGTTTAAGGTTTAAAGGTTTTTTAAAAATCTTTATTCATCTTAATTATTAGGTGTTCTATTTGTCATCTGTTTTGCAATATGCGTTTTCTTAGTATGGTTTCCTCACTGTTATGATTAATTTTTGCATTATTGCACTGCATATGATTCTGGCTTTTAGGGTTTACAGTCCATTTTTTTATTTTATTTTTATTTATTTTATTTAAAGTTTTTTATATACCGACAATCGTTAAGAAAACATCACATCGGTTTCCATAGAACAACAAACTGGCCAACAGGGCTTCACAGTGTAACTGATAAAAGAACTAGAACTAGGGGGGAGGGGGGCAAACAAGGGGGGGACGGGGTGGAGGGAGGAGGTTTTACATAGAAACCAGGGAGATATTAAGGGAGGGGAAGTGGAGGGGGGTGGAGGGGTAAGGGAAACTAATTTTAAACTGTACAAATATTTACATACAAAATATGCTTAAATACAAGAAAAGTATTTGTCTTAAATATGCTTAAATACAAGAAAATATGCTTAAATACAAGAAATAATAAATATAATAATAATAAATATAATATATATAATAAATATATAATAAATATATATAATATATATAATAAATATATAATATATATAATAAATATAATAATAAATAATAAATATGCTTAAATACAAGAAAATATGCTTAAATACAAGAAAAGTATTTGTCTGCACCTTACTATTTATACATTATAGCCTGCATATGCAACTGTGATGAGGTAGTCTGCTAGCTGGGAAAACACCTTGTTCCTGTTGGGTTGATGTTTTTTCTGAGTTTGGTAGAGGCTGGGTTACATGATTGAAGGGGCTCCTTTGGTGCTATAAATGATGGTACGTAAGCCTGCTGGATACTGAAATGCCTGCAGAAAGTGGTAGAGATTTGATTGCTGTGTTGAAGACCTCCATGCCTCGCCCTACCCTGCCCTCCGTGCGCTCGATAACTTGTAATGTGGCACCTGCACAAAACGTTTGCCCACCACTGGCATAGACTATTGTAACTCCCTTTCCCAAGGCATTTCACAATATAATATCAAATGTCTCCAACTCTTCAGCTGCAAGAATTCTGGTAGGGGTCATAGCAACAGATCATATAACATCAGTCTTGAAACAATTGCACTGACTCCCTCTTGAATACTGAAAACAATTCAAAACTAATTGCTTTGTCTACAAATGAGTAAACAACTTGGCCCCATCCTATCTCATCCAACTTCTGTTATCCTAAACCCCCATTAAGCAAACTTTGCTTCTCCCAATTGGTCCTCCTTTCTTCTCCCACCCTGGTTTCTACAAGATTAATTTGCACTAGACGCCACATATTATGCCACTTTGCCTCAAAACTTTGGAATAAGATGCCAGTATCCCTCCATCTTAAGACTTCTTACTTTACCTTCAGAAAAAAATGCTAAGAATTGGCTATACAACCAAGTGTTTCTTTAACCTTCCAAAAATCACCTCAAAGACTGAGACAACAGCATCCAGACAATAGCAGAGAATCTCTATCATCAATTGACTACTGAACCTTGTTCACTTAATTGCATTTTCTACCCCCTAGATGTCCCATCTCTAACCCTACTTCTCCTGCACCAAGGGAGTGCCTTTACCTTTGAACCCATCTTAAGGCATCCTCTATCCCCTTACTCCCCAAGGAATCTAGTAGTCCTTTCTACTAAGACACTTTATTACTCTTTTATTTTAATCATTTCAACTCCCTTTCCATCTCCCTCCTCCCACTATACTCTTCTTGAAATTTCCTTTTATCTATATTTATTTATATTTATTTATATTTATTTCCTTTTATCCGATGGAGCACACTGTTAACCCGCCATTGGACGCGTGTTTTCGATGTGCTAGCATTACCCCTTATTCAGTAAGGGGCCGAAAACGCGCGTCCAATCCCCCGAACCTAATAGCGCCCGCAACATGCAAATGCATGTTGATGGCCCTATTAGGTATTCCCGCGCGATTCAGAAAACAAAATGTGCAGCCAAGCCGCACATTTTGCTTTCAGAAATTATCGCCTACCCAAAGGTAGGCGCTAATTTCTTCGGGCACCGGGAAAGTGCACAGAAAAGCAGTAAAAACTTCTTTTCTGTGCACCCTCCGACTTAATATCATGGCGATATTAAGTCGGAGGTCCTGAAAGGTAAAAAAAGTAAAAAAAAAAAAATTTGAAGTCGGTCTGCGGCTGTTGGGTCGAAAACCGGATGCTCAATTTTGCCGGCGTCTGGTTTCCGAGCCCGTGGCTGTCAGCGGGCTCGAGAACCGACGACGGCAAAATTGAGCGTCGGCTGTCAAACCCGCTGACAGCCGCCGCTCCTGTCCAAAAGGAGGCACTAGGGATGTGGTAGTGTCCCTAGCACCTCCTTTTGCCTGTTTTTATCGCCGGGCCTCATTTAAATACAGAATCGCGCGCACAGGAGAGTGGCCTGTGCGCCCGCCGGGAGAGCGGGTGTTCGCCTGCTCTCCCACGGACTTTACTGTATCGGCCCGTATATAATAAAATCTCCTTCTTTAGCTGTTTGCCATCCACTGAGGCCACGCCTGCTGACGGTGAGGCTCACAGGGCTCTTCCCTGTGGGCGGAGTCATCGCTCATCTCAGCCCAAGGGTTCACATTCTCCCTTAAACATAACAGATTGCTAACTCCATGGACCAGGCTTAGCTCGCAGCCTTCCAAGCCAACCCTGGCCTGGTCCAGCGACTGGCTGAACAGCAAAGGACTTTGGAGACTAACGCCTTCAACCAGCTCAGTTCCTGACTGACGCTACATCTTCACCTGACAAGGCTATCGCTTCTCCACCTACTGGATCCGTAAGACTGTTTGTGCCTTTGCCTGCACCCACTCGTTTTACAGGGGATCCCTTACAATGCAAAGGCTTCCTGGACCAGTGCTGTATGCATTTCTCCTTGCAGCCTACCTATGTCCCAGACATAGTGTCCAAAACTACGTAAATCCTGTCTCTTTTATAAGGGAAAGCCCTGGCCTGGCTTCATCTCTCTGGGACAGGTGGGACTGAACCTGGGTGTTCCCAGTTTCTCTTGAGGAGGTCAATCAGGATTTCATGAATAGGTATAGACATTATCTCCTTAGGAGCATCAGGAAACTGGAGTACTTCCAGCATCTTGTGCCTAGAGTCCTCTTCTGTCTGAAGTTGAAATGGAATGGTTTCAGACATTTCCTTGATGAAATTAATGAAAGAGAGATCTTCTGGTGGAGAACATCGTCTTTCATCTAGAAGAGAGGACTCTGAAGGCAGATCATTGGTATCCTGCGAAGTATCATCAGTCCAAGGATCATAAGGCTGATCACCAGCTCCCATAGGATCTCCAGAAGGGAGGAATGGTGTTAATCCTGAAGGACCAGGTCTAGGCATCGATGGCATCGATGGAGACACCGGCATTGATGGAAGAATCGATGGCATCGATGAAGGCACTGAAGGAACTGGTGACATAGTTGGACGAGTTGGTGGTAAGATCCCAGACAGTGCAATAAGTATCGGTGTTTCCTCTTCATCTGATGATAATGGAATTGGAGTAGAAGGTACTGGATCTACGGATGCTCTCTGTTCCAGTGGTGGAAGGGATCCGATCAACGCATCCAGTCTATCCAGTAGCGGTGCAAGCACTACGGGAATTGGATCGGTGACCGGCTCGGGTACCTGCGTCGATGGAGGTTGGAAGCCCTGAAGTGCTTTTCCAATGGCCTGTTCGATCATCCGATCCAATTCTTCTCAGAGGCCTGGGGCGAGTAACCCCGGCTTCGGAGTAGGAGGCAGCACTGGTGTAGCCGGAGGGTCCACCGGTGAAGGTGGAATCGCGGATCCCTCAACCACTGAAGGTGGGGAACACCTCGGTGACCCAGTCACAGAAGAGGATGGGGCCTTTTCTGGATGGGGCTTCTTTGTTGGTGGCTCTGTTGACGTCGATGCCGAGGATTGATGGACTGAGCCTGGATTGATGGACTGAGCCTTCCAATGCCGGTGTCGACGCTTTTCATGAAGATCTCCTCGGTCCTTTTCTTGAGGAGGCAAGGAGGCGATCGACACCCTTGGAATCGTCGACACTGGTCGGGCAGCAGCGGTGTCCCGGTGCTGACAAGAGGTCGATGGAACCAGCTCAGACGAGGTCGAAGCTATCGATGGAGCCAGGTTTTTTGACTGAAAGAGAAAGTCCATTTTCCCTTCGGTGTCATTTGGGGACATTTGGCGCAAGTTTGGATATCATGGTCGGACCCCAAACATAAAACACAGACCCTATGTGGGTCAGTCAAGGACATTGTCCGAGAACAGTCGGGGCACTGACGAAAACCCGATGCCATGGCTTCAACAAAAATGTATCCATGGTGCGGTCGATGGCCAGTAGGCCCCGAAGGAATAACTCGACGGGAATCGACCACAACTAGGGTAAAGCCTTATCTTTCGACCGCGGAGTATAGATATCGATAGGGGGACCCCTATGGGGTAAATGTTTTTGAAAATTTTGAGAGAAGTTCCATGAGGAAAATTCCTGTCAGGAATCTGAAGAGAGCTCCTTAAGCCGCGTGGCTACTGCTGCATGGAAAAAAAAAGACTGAAGGGGGACCCCTGCTGGATGCAGGGTTGGTGCTATGCTGGGCATGCCCAGCAGGTGCCAGTCAAAGTTCTAGAAACTTTGACAAAAGTGTTCCGTGATTGGGCTCCATCCTGATGATGTCACCCATATGTGAGGACTACCATCCTGCTTGTCCTGTGAGAATATCTTATTTCTTGGGAAGGTTTCGGTCCAGAGGAAAATAGTTGGGAGCCTGCATGTAACATCCTGGACATCCTGGGGAGGGGCCCTAAGAAGGAGGGTACTGTTAAGTCTGTCGGTCGCAGATGGCTGCGACCTCTCATGCTCACCTCTTTTTTCCCTGCTCCATCTAGTCTGGGAAGAATGGAGGTGTCTGCCAGTTCACGATGACCACTCTGGCGTCCCCAGGACAGCGTGGGTGCTGCCGGCCACCATCTTGGACCTGGAGTTACCTAGGCGCGCGCAAGGGCCTTATTTGAATACATCATGGCGGGAACCTTGGGGGCGTCCCCACCTGATGACGTCAACCCACTAGCGTATTCAATCGAACCAGCCCTTGCCTTCATCGAGTTAGCAAGGAGTTCCGTCTTGATGTGCTCTGCTCATTCAAGGACTTCCTGTTCCTGATTCAGCTTTGGCATTTGGACGCTCGGAGTACCCGCTTCTCGGAGGCTCCCCGGCGTTCCGGCTATCCGCTCCTCGGAGGGCCTTCCTGCCTGTCTGCTGCTGGATCTGCTTCTCAGATCTACCCTGCTCCAGGAACCACCAGTTGTGAGTACTTCTACAGACATCTTCATTTCTGCACTGCACTGAGGAGCCTATGCGGCGTACCCCGATTCTCGGGCCACTACCACCTATCTTCAGTGAGAGCCTTTCATCCTTCCTGCTCTACATTATTCCTGCTCACCATCTTCACAGAACCACTTCCGGGTTTGGCATTGCTCCGTATAACAACTGTACAGAATTCCTTTGCGTACCCTGCTCCGAGGGGCCACTACCAGCTCTGTATCCTGAGGTGCCTACTCTCACCAGAGGGGATCCACGGCGTACTCCGTCCCACGGGCCACTACCGGATCTTCTCCATTGTGTCTCATTCTGGGTAATACCCATTGCCCAGGACTGTACTTCCATATTGCTAATACTGTGGACTTTGCTTTCCTTCCTATATAATAAAGTCTCCTTCTTTAGCTGTGTACCACGCCACTGAGACCATGCCTATTGACGGTGAGACTCACAGGGCTCCTCCCTGTGGGCGGAGTCATCGCTTATCTCAGCCCAGGAGTTCACATTCTCCCTTAAACATAACACACAAACAACATACAAAACATTCAGTTACAATAAATCAGGATAAAATAAATAAAATAACAATAAGGTGTTCTTTAAGCATTGTAATGGTAAAGAAATAAGTTTTTATAAGCTTCTTAAAAGTCTTGTAATCATCCACCTTATGGATGCACAAAGGAAGACTATTCCAAAGGCTGGGAGCAGTAACCGTTAACAGCAACTCCTCTGACCCCCTCCCCCTCGAAACTGGGGTTCCGCAAGGTTCCGCCCTCTCGGCCACCCTCTTTAATATCTATCTACTACCGCTCTGCCAACTTATCTCAAGTCTAGGCGTTACATACTACATGTACGCCGACGACATTCAACTCCTCATTACAATAACCTCAACAATCGACGCCCTGAGTCGTACAGCTAACTACCTCACCACTATCAGAAACATGCTGAACCAACTAAAACTATGCCTCAACATGACTAAAACTGAGTGCATCCTCATCGAAAGAAACAACACTGGCCAAATTACCCCACTGCCGCCCTTACAAATCGACAACACTAACATCCAACTGAAGAACAATACTAAAGACCTCGGTATCTGGATCGACAACGAACTAAACTACAAAATGAACATCGCAACAAAAACTAAAGACAGATTTTACAAATTACACATACTGAAACACCTAAAACCGCTCCTACACCAACAAGAATTCAGAACAGTCCTACAATCTCTTATTTTCAACAGTATCAATTACTGTAACTCGCTCCTGATTGGTCTTCCCAAATCGGCCTTAAAACCTCTTCAACTCTTGCAGAATGCTGCAGCCAGGGTCCTAACCGGCAAGAAAAAAAGGACCACATCTCCCTGGTTCTGAGAAGTCTCCACTTGCTTCCAGTCGAACAAAGAATCAAGTTCAAGACTTTAACTATCCTACACCATGCCATCTACAGAACAGAGAACAATGCCCTTGATAACATGATCCAGCTACACAATCCACAACGAACAACAAGAACAACCAGTAAACTACACCTAGCAATACCCCCTCTCCCTTCAGCTAAGCTCTCCAACACGAGGAACAGAGCCTTCTCCATTGCGGGACTGACAGCATGGAATTCCCTACCAGACTACCTAATCACTATCAAGGACTCCAAATCATTCAAAAAGGAGCTCAAGACCTGGCTTTTCAGGCAATCTTTCACAGCTGGTGTTGGCTAATCTGTCCGCCCACACTCCGAGACCTGAAGTCGCATGCAAGCTTATATGCAACTCGCGCTCCCGTACTCGCTGATTCCATGTCTGTATACCGTATCACCCAATTAGTCCCTGTTTTGTATAATGCCCGTTATCAGTTGATGTTGTGTTATATAATATATTCCCTTTTCACTTTGACTGTACATAGAAGAATGTTGTGCGTCAGTGTTCTCAATTATATTTTTATCCTGTAATAAGTTGTTTAAAATGTAAACCGGAGTGAAGGCAGCTTGCTATAGTATAGTATATACTATAGTATATATATATATATATATATATATATATAAGAAATAAAAAAATAAGGCAACGTATTGTGTATTATATGTGCTTACCATATGGTATACACAAAAAAGCCCCCCAAAACCAAAATCTTTGGGGAGAAAAGGAAAGCACTATTATTTCTTATTTACTTCAACCAAACAACTACATCATTCAGTTAAAAATTATTATGCTTTATTGAAAGTATAACGTAATATCAATTTTACTGTCTTTTGTAAAACATATCATTATCTAGTGAAAGAATTTTTTACCACTTAGGTTGAACCTCTAAATCAGTATGCCCAAACATACAGTTTTACATCCAACTGAGATTTTCCTCAACTCTATACTACCTCTAATCTGAATCTAACCCTCAATTACTCAAATAACACCAAAAAATGAAGAAAACAGTCTATAAATGGGATACACCGCTAAGAAGATTTGAGTATCATGTATATCAGTACTCAAAAGAATTAATTGAGACTAAGTCTTATGACTTGGTCTCGACTGTATTATAACATCTTGAGGTATTAATAATGATACCCAGTATAAAGGTTTAAAAACATAGAGGTGTTTCCCACCCAAGAAAACCAACAGTTACATTGGTACAAAGATTCATTTTTTGGTGTTATTTGAGTAATTGAGGGTTAGATTCAGATTAGAGGTAGTATAGAGTTGAGGAAAATCTGCTTCAACGGCAGGGGAGAAAGTCTGATTCTTAACGCATATCCAGCATAACTCTCTGCTTCAACGGCAGGGGGAATGAAGAAAAGGGGATCTATATACAGACAACCAACAAGGACTGAATTACATAGTCTGGGTAAACAAATAAGCATGGGTGTAGCTTGCTTATTGCGGCGGTTACTACCCCTAACTAATTAAGCTAGATATTTCACTTAGATGCAGCTCCAACACTGCTCTCTACATTAATGGTGGGGGTGGAAGGGAAACACTTTCAAATGAGAGGTGTACTGTATCGGCCTGAAAGTGTTTCCCCTGTACAGGCTAACAGTGCGCTCCGACGGAGCGCACTGTTAGCCTGCTCTTGGATGCGCGTTTTCCCTTACCCCTTATTCAGTAAGGGGAGGAAAACGTGCGCCCAACCCGCGGCACCTAATAGCACCCTCATCATGCAAATGCATGTTGATGGCCCTATTAGGTATGCGCGCGGGATACAGAAAGTAAAATGTGCAGCCAAGCCGCACATTTTACTTTCAAAAATTAGCGCCGACCCAAAGGTAGGCGCTAATTTCTTCCGGCACCGGGAAAGTGCACAGAAAAGCAGTAAAAACTGCTTTTCTGTGCACCCTCCGACTTAATATCATGGCGATATTAAGTCGGAGGTCCCGAAGAGTAAAAAAAAAAAAGTTAAAAAAAAAATAAAAAAATTTGAATTCGGCCCGCGGCTGTCGGGCCGAAAACCGGACGCTCAGTTTTGCCAGCGTCCAGTTTCCGAGCCCGTGGCTGTCAGCAGGCTCGAGAACCGACGCCAGCAAAATTGAGCATCGGCTGTCAAACCCGCTGACAGCCGCTGCTCCGGGCTAAAAGGAGGCGCTATGGATGCACTAGTGTCCCTAGCGCCTCCTTTTGCCCGATTCTACCGCACCACCTCATTTGCATACTGTATTGCGCGCACCGGCGAGCGGGCATTCGTCGGCTCTCCCGCGTTTTTACTGAATCGGCCTGTTTGTTTTCATAAAATAATTGAACAAGTGTCTCCCAGAAGCACCATCCAGAACATCATTGTCAACAGATTACGTGCAGTGTTTTCTATGATTGCAATAATTAATCCTACCTATCTAGCCTGCCTGTTGCATTATTTGACTGTGTTAAATTAACAATCTGTAATGGGTTTAAAATCTCTCTAGCAAACCCATCCATTCACCACTATGTGGCGCCAAAACATTAAAAATGTTGCTCCAAAAAAAAAAAAAAAAGTATTACATTGCATACAACTAGCAATAAATACCACACACAAGGCCTAAGAGATGGTATCCTGTGGCCACATAAATATTATTGGTTTCCAGTGCACATACTTTGGTTATCCAGTATAACTGGAGAATTTGCTGTTGAATTTCTAATGTGTTTTCAGTCACCACATGTGGTATCCTCTGTAGTTTTTAAATTCATGTTATACTACGTAACATGGGGTGCTTCAATTTAAGGAGAGAGGATTAAGTAAAGAAGTGAGATGGATGAATGGATATATGGAAAAAAATAGATAGGTACACGAATGGATGTATGGATTGATAGATGAGTAGAACGGATGGAGGCATGCATGAAAGGATGGATTTTGTCATCTACTATTACAGGAATGAAGAGGTATAAATCACAGGTAACCAAGTTCTTTGAATTGCTCTCTGCTCAAGTCCCACTTTGGATCAGAGATTACCTGTAAAGCAGAGGAAGAACAGCTGGCAGCATCGTTATGGAAGTGGACCCTTGAGTCGAGATGGAGTTGGCGCAACCCACGGGGAGGAGCTCTTTAGGTCCCCATCATCGGCAGGCAGAGCTGGCTGGAGCAGAGGCCAACAGGAGCTTCACCAATACCAGCCCTTGTTCCCCTTAGGTTGAGAACTTGAGTGCCAGGACCAGCTGGACTTAGGTGCAGGCCTCTGTGGAGATGTAGATCCATCGTGTAGTCTGTTTCAGGCCAGCTCGGAGAGCAGCGGAGTCAGTTTGAATAGTGGTCGGGGCAGGCGGCAGGCAGCAGAGATTGGTGCAGGCTGTGGTCAGAGGCAGGTGGAGTACATTCAGTGTTGTGTTTCGGACAGAGGTCTGGGTAGGCAGAGTTCAAGCAAATCGATGAGCAAGCAGTGGTCAAAGGCAGGCAGAGGTCAAGCAGCGTCAAGGTACAATCCGAAGTCAAAGCCTGGAGTTCAATCCAAAGGGGCGAGGGGAGGAGGAACAGCAGAGCAGATGAGACGTGGAAGACAGATGAGGGGAGGCAGGCCATGAACACAAAAACTCAAAAGAAGACCAGACTTGTGAGGGAACCAGGAACAGAACACAGGAACTCAAGATGACACACAGTGGAAATAGAAACCAGGAAGCAAGGATCAGGAACCAGGAATGCAGAGGCAAACCGCTATTCCAATGGAGTTGACCTATTGCCAAGGCGGGAAGCAACTGCAGGAGAGCCCTTATATATCCTTGAGGCAGTGATGTCATCAGGCAGCGCTGGCCCCAGTTTCTCGCCACTGGTCCTAAGTGGGAAGAGTGCTTTCAGATGCTGAGCTGCTTTTCAATGTCTGCATCTATGATGGAAAATCGCTATAAACTTATGTACAGATGGCATTATTCGCCTGCACAAGGGGCGCACTGGCTCCCAAGCCGGTCCCCCCTGTGTTGATGAAAATGCTCTCAGATAGGTTCTTTCTGGCACATGTGGTGGCAATGCACCAGAATACAATCCTTTTGGAATATCTGTCAAACCCTGGTAGAAGGAGTATGGGGAGTGCGCATTTCTTTGCAGGCAGAATTTTGGCTATTAGGGGTCCCCCACTCAGCATTAGACGATGAAATCAAAAAATGTTTCTATTTATCACAACAGCGGCTAGATTATTGATTGCAGCAAGATGGAAACTTCAGCTTCCACCGACTTTATCCTGTCCGGGGGGGGGGGGGGGGAGCGGAAGCGCAGCGCACAACGTCCGCTTCCTCCCTCCCCCCCCCCAAGAAGGAAGATCGGCGGGCCATACCGCCCGACGCCCGAAGATAGCAGGAGGCCGGTGGCAGCAGGAGAGGCAGCTGATCTTCCTGCTTTGGGGGAGAAAGCGGAAGCTGCGCGCGGCGCTTCCGCTCCCCCCCCCCGAACAGGAAGACCGGTTGGCCATACGGCCGCAGCAGCGCTTCCCCATGTGTGCCGTGATGGCGCGCGAGGCGTGGGTTCTCTTGTTCGCTGTCGCGGGGATGGGAACCCGCGACAGCCTTGCAGTTCCGGTGCCAGTTGGGTGGGCCTGGGTCTAAGTTGGGTGGGCATCTGCCCACCCAGGCCCACCCGTGGCTACGCCACTGTGTGCACGTGTGCGCGCTCCTATGTGACTCCAGAAGCAAGATGGCGGTCGGCAGCGCCCACACCATCCCGGGAACGCCAGGCAGTCGGTAGTGACTGGTGGAAGCCGCCACTCGTCCCAGATTACATGGTGCAGTGAAAAAAGAGGTAAGCATGAGAGGTCGCAACTGTTGTTCACCTCATTTATCATGTTTTTTGAGAAAAGATTATAAAATAGAATAATTGCACAAGTGAACATGCAGGTGTTTTTTGCATTTCAAGCTCTATTTTTTAAAGTATGCACATGTCAGAGTACGTTCTTCTGCATATAAAAGAACCTAAAGAGACATTGAATAAGTGAGACAGGAAGCAATCCTGTCGCTAGGAGCTGCCCTCACAGTGATGAGGTTTCTTCTTGCACCAAAGATATGTCTCCAGGGGTACGTGCTGAGGAGGGAAGTGTTAGGATGGCCATTGTAAGAAAAGGATCTAGGTGTCATATATTGAAATCTTCTGCTCAGTGCAGAGCAGCAGCCAAGAAAGCAAATAGAATCCTAGGAATTATTAGCAGAGGAATGGAGAATAAAGCAGAATATCATAATGCCTCTGTATTGCTCTGTGGTGAGACCGCACCTTAATGCCTCTGTTTCTAGTCATGACATCGTTGAAAGATATAGCACAATTAGAAAAGTATAGAGAAGAGCACCAAAATGATAAAGGGGGTGAAACAATTTATCTATGAAGAAAGGCTAAAGAAGCTAGGAATCTTCAGCCTGATGAAAAGATGTCTGAGAGGGGATATGATAGAGGTTTATAAAATAATGTGGGGATTAGAAGGAGTAAACATGAATCAATTGTTTACTGTTTCAAAAAGTACTGACTAGAAGACAAATAATGAAGCTACTGGGTATTATTTTTAAAACTGAGAGAATCCATAATTTTTACTAAATGCATAATTAAGCTCTGGAATTAATTGCCAGAGGATGTGGTGAAATCTCTAAGGGCCGGATTTTAATTCACCAATTTTCAAAGGCCCAGCCACACACGTAAACCCCTGGGACACATTTAAGTTCAGGGGTTAGTAAAAGAGGCGGTCCGGGGGCGGGGCAGTGCTAGAGGCGCCCAGCACAGTGGTGCTGGAGCGTGCAACTTGCTCCTGTTCAGAAGCAGACGCAAAAGTGACTTAATGATTTTGGGTAGGTTTAGGATAGGGATAGGGGAAGGGCAGGATAGGGGAAGGAAGGTCAGGAAGTTCCCTCCCAGTCCGCTCCTTAATTGGAGTGGACTGGGAGGGAACTGGGGAAGGCCCTGATGCGTCGCTGCGCGTAAGTGCAAAAATCTTCTCCCACTTGCTTGCGCTGACTTGGCCTTTTATAAAATCGCGCGTCTATATGTGCACGCCAGGTAGCGCTCGCACATGGACGCACGCATGTAATGTTTTAAAATCTACCCCTTAGTGGAGCTATGTTTAATAAAGGTTTAGACAAGATCCTGGAGGAAAAGTCCATAAAGCATTATTAAGGTAGAAATCTGTCTATCTCTTGGTATCCTGCCAGGTACTTGTGACCTGGATTGCCCACTGTTGGAAACAAGATACTGGCATCATGTACTTTTTTGACTGACCCAGTATGGCAAATCTTATGTTCTTAAGTACATCTGAAAAAAAATTGTAATAGATAATTAAACTTAAAACTTCACTTTAAACACATGAAAAACACACAAATTTTTTAATTTTTTAATTTTTTTTCTTGTTTTATTCATTTTTTTCAAATTGTTTTTATTGTTTTATAAAGCTTTAAAAACATAACATTAGTAAAAGTTACAAATACACTGATCATATTTCACAAAACGCTCTATCCCGTCCTCTGATCCCGCACCCTCATCCCCTTCAATCCTCTAGAATAATATAAAGCCCATATGTGTAAAGCCCACGTATGTAGGTCTAATAATAGTGATCTACATAAGAACATGAGTGTTGAACATAACAGAAAAGACATACATCTTATGATCAAAAACTGCACTTTTGGAGAGATATAATCCAAAAAGGCAGAACAGGGATTGTACATAGTTAGGATCTATGTTTGGGAGAGCCACACTTCGCTAAGTGGTACTCATGTTAATATCCAGTGATCATCTTCTTGAACCTGTGTTCCATATCCAGCCCTTTTGACTCCATCAACCCCACTATTACTTTTTTCCCCACCAGTGCTGCCCTCATGAGAAATGCCAGGGTTCCAGGATCTAACACCACATTCGGGGGAGGAACTCCGTATAGCCAAGTGATAGTTTCATTCGGTAAGTTTACCCTTAGGATGAGTGTATACTGACTATGAAGTTTCTTCCAAAAGGCCAAAATTAATGGGCAGTCCCCTTGGCACTTTAAACAGGCCGGGATTGCACTTAGTTTAAGCTGAAAAGCTCTCACAGGGTAATATATGTTTGCCACAAATACATATGCTGAGTCTCATGCAATAGAATATTTTCGGTTAGATCCCTTATGTAAAGAAAGCCATCCTTAAACTCTGCAAAGGAAAGTCAGAAGGGATCCCATGCTTTCCATTTCACATATAAACTACGTAACGAATCTGTGCCTGTAATAGATCCCAGCCCTTTAAAGAACTTGGCTATTGAGGTGCCTTTTTTGTCCCATAAAGTTAATAAATCCCGCAGCCCATTAGTAGGGATGTGAATCGGGTGCCCTATCGTTCCTGCTTTTGGGTTCGTCTGGCCGTTGGAAAATCTCATTTTCCTGTGGATCCCCCTTTTTTTTTTTAGTGAAAAACAATTTTTATGAAAATTCGGGGGGAAAAGGGATCGTTTCTTTTTTTACCCGATATATTAATGAATTTAGAAATATCGTACGATATTTCAATTCGTTAGAAAAACGATTCACATCCCTACCCATTAGTTGCATATATGTTGCATATGATGTCTTCCTTTCCTTGCCATTCTCCTGATAAAACTACATAACTCCCCTCTGGATCTGAAATGAGATTAAAAATCCTAAATTCCGCTGACTTGTTAATCAAAATAGCGACACTTACTTTTTTCCCTTTCGCTGCTGAATAAACACAAGCCCCCATCCAATCACATTTTAGTTTCCCATTTTCTATCTCCAATAGATGGGTCTCTTGTAAGCAAGCTATTTCCACATGAATCCTTTTCAGGTTCTGTAGCACCTTTTTTCTTTTTATAGGGGAACCCAAGTCATTAACATTCCAGGAGATTACCTTGCTCATGTTACCCCTCTCTTAAGAGTTAACACCTGTTTTTTTGTTTTTATTTTTAAACATTGTTTATTAGGAATACTGCAACATGACCTTGAGCAAACAATAAACAATTGTACAAACAACGTGGCAGCACTCCTATATATTTTGTTTATTATATTCCCCCAATCCCTCCATCCCCCTCCCTCCCGAGAGCTGGAGCAAAGAATATGAATGTGTTACAACCAAAGAAAGAGAGTAGACAGGAGCAAGAGGAGTCCTAACAGTTCAATTTACCAAATTCAAACTGAGGTATCCAGGGGGAAGAGTGTCTGGTCAGAAGTTGACAATCACCAGTAGAAAGGTCCCCAAATGTCCTTGAAAAACATTTTCTTCCAATGAGAGAAATGAAACAATTGCGAGCCATATTCCAGTTGAAACAGATTTCTCATTATTGATCTCCAGGTGACCCTCTCGAATCATGATATCATCCAACTCTCCTGTATAATCGGGTTGCCACTTCTCAAGGAGAGTAGAAAATATAATATGGGGTTGGGATCCTTGATAAAAAGTATATAGATTTGAAAGTGAACCATCTTTAGATGCAAACAGCCTTAGTAAGAAGTTGTAGGCTGGATTCGCCATTAGTCCCATATTCTTTTTCATGTGGTGTTGAAAAAAGGTTCTCAATTGGTTATATAGTAGAAATTGTGTAGGTATGAAACCTAATGGCCCGTATTTTAAAAGGGTTACGTGCAGAAGGTACGTGCGTAACCCTTTTAAACCCCCCCTGCGCGCGCCAAGCCTATTTTGCATAGGCTCGGCGGCGCGCGCAAGCCCCGGGACACGCGTAAGTCTCGGGGCTTGCAAAAAGGGGCGGGCGGGGCATATCCAGGGGGCATGGTTTCAGATCAGAGCGTGTTTGGGGGTGTGTGGGCCGTCCGGGGGCGTGGCCAAGTGCCCCGACACAGTGGCCTGTGTCGGGGCCTGCCGCACCGGCGCGCATAAGTTACTACTGCCCGGAGGCAGTAGTAACTTTTCAGATAAAGGTAGGGGGGTCTAGATAGGGCCGGGGGGGGGGGGGGGGGGAAGGGAGGGGAAGGTGCGGGGGGGGTGGTGGAAGGAAAGTTTCGGAGCGGCCTTGGAGGGAACGAGCAGCGTGCACAGGGCTCGCCGCGCACAAGTTGCACAAATGTACACCCCCTTGTGCGCGCCGACCCCGGATTTTATTAGATATGTGCGTATCTTATAAAATCCGGCGTACTTTTGTTCCCGCCTGGTGCACGAACAAAAGTTCGCGCTCACGTAGAATTATAAAATCTGCCCCAGCATCTCTTGACATTGTGCAAAACATTAGAACTAACCTGAACTGGGGTCTATTAATTCCCTAAAAAGCCAGTCAGAAGAGATGTGCTTACTGTGTTGTCTGAGCAAATTAAGCAGTAGGATGCGCTGATTCCCATTAACGGGGAGTTCTGGAGAGATGTGTGGGGACAGTTTCAATATTTTTTTTTTCAGTTTTATTAAGCGTTTTATTGTTTAATTACAACCAAATATATTTAATACATAAGCATTCGAATAATAATATTAATAGCATGGCAAACACACACAGATAGTAATGCAAACCGATGGTCCCCCAGTCGAGCTGTTCTCTTTCTGAGACTATCATATCACATTTCTGTTCAGTTGACGTTGATATGTCTGCGTGGGTGCAAACCTGCAAATGCTAAATACCGTAACTGACCAACATCAAAACAAGGTGCTTAAGAATATCAATGCTTAACGTAACATAACCTTCAATCTTCCCACCCCCTCCCTTCCCACCCTCTATCCCTCCTATCTTAGTTTGATCGTCTTATGTTGCTCTATGTATAGTTCTCTGGTGATATGCATGTCAAGAACCGAATTTCATTAGCTTCAGTAATGTGTTTCAGTAATATGGGTAACATGTTTCAGTAACATGAGTAACGTGTTTTAGTAACGTGTTTTGCCTCTCTGGTCTTTCTGTTTTCTTTCTGTTTTCCCCCAGCCTCCGTTTGGCTCCTTGTGTCATAGGTCCAAATAGTTGGATTAGTACTAAGCAGTAATTAATATATATATATATTTTTTATCGATAATTATAAATAAATAAATAAATATTGGTATGTGACTCAGATGTGCTCTCTGTAATGCTTTTGTGTTGTCAACCCTTCTGAAGTATTGTGTGCCATTTTGGCGCCCGAAGTCTACTAGGGTAGTAACCATGGTTTGGGAGTAGAGGTCCCATGAAGGGATGTCATTGGACTTAGATCTATGCCCAACCCTGGTTAATATGACATGCAAAAGACGTGTATAGAGTACTCCTAAGTACTTTTTCTTTTCTTTTTCAACTGAGGTGATCTTGTCTGCTAGTTACCTCCACATTTCTAGAGTTGGAGGAGGGTCTTTTTGGCCTCCGGTGATAAGGAGTTTGTAAAAGGGTGCCAAATCTTCTTTATATTTGGCGGATAACAAAAATGCCAACATTGATTCCATACTGCACAATTTTATCATTTTATGCTCCCATATATTGTAGGATGGAGGTTTGGGGCCTATCCAACACGCTAGGATAGCTTGTTTAGCTGTAAGTCTCACCCTATCTATTAGGGATTCCATGTCTTACTGTTAAGTTCCTTTAGCCTTTCCTCCACCCAGTTTTAGCATCCTGTTTTATTGTAACTTCAGACTTTTTCATTTCACTTGTTACAGTTCTGTTCCGTTATTTATTTTAATTTATACCCCGTTTAATGTAGACCAGCATGATGTGATTCTAATCATGAATGCCAGAATAGAAAAATGCTAAACAAATAAAATAAAATAAATGTCTTTAGCCCAATTGCATAATGTTGGCTGTGTGATTCCAAATAACCAAAAAGGCGGATTTAAAGGGAGAGTAATCTGCGTTATTTGGGAGGCCTTCTGACAAATGGTGTCTCAAAATACTTGAACACATGGGCATTCCCAAAAACTATGCAAGCAATAATTTATAGATAAGTTGCATTTGTCACAAATCGGGGATTAGCAAGCTTTACATTTGTATGCTATTGCTTGAGGAGTATGAAGTTGCCAATGAATTTGTACTGCAGTTCTCTGAGTATCATATTTTCTGATATCTTTGGAATATGTCAAAGGTACTGTTGGATAACTGGTGGAGAAAGATGGATTTTTGACCACCTTGATCATCTGGAGAGAATGAACTCTATATTTGAAGGTGCAATGAGTTCTAGAAGACATTTAGCAAAGGAAACACAAGAGGGTTTTTGGGATTTTGTGATGTGAAAAAGAGACCAGTGTATTCGTGTTACCTAGGTTTGGATTCTCCCCTAACAGCATATTAATGTAATGGCAAACTTCTAGGTATGCATAAAAATCATTGCGTGGGATTTGAAACATGTTTTGCAGCTCTGTAAAACTAGCCACCGTGTTGGAATCTGGCTGAAACATAAAAATATTAATCCCTTTCCCTGCCATTTTGAGAAGACCACTTGGGAGACACCTGGAGAGAAGTCTGGATTGGCATGAATGTCTGTATATGCTGTCTGCTGGGATGTGAGACCCAGTTTCTTGGAGAGTGCCCAACAAGCTTTAAGACAAGATGACAAGAGGAAAAAGGTTGAGGATAGAGTTCGAATGGATTTGTCAGGACATTGGAGTAATGTCGAGAGAGAATATCCCCCAAGCCATACTTTAGTTAGCGCATAAGATGAGAATAGGGAAGATTTATGTATCCAGTCTGAAATGATGTGAAGCATACATGCTAAATTATAATGACTGAGATCTGGGCAATTTAAACCCCCTTTGCTCAAAGGCGCTTGTATTCTTTGGAGAGGAATTCTAGCCTTTTCCCCTTTCCATAAGAACCGAGAGAATTCTCTGTCAATTACTCTTAAATCTTTTTTTAGAAGCCAGATAGGAGCCATCTGCAATAAATAAAGCCATCTGGGGAGCTCTATCATTTTGAGAAGGTGAATCCTACCGATTAAGGAGATTGGGAGTTGAAGTCATTTTCGGACATTTGTGCGTAAAGCCATAGGGGCAGATTTTAAAAGTCCTGCGTGCGTAAATGCAGCCGGATTTACACGCGCAGGGGACTTGTGCGCCGGCGTGTCTATGTTGCATAGGCCGATGGTGTGCGCAAAGCCCCGGGACGCACGTAAGTCCCGGGCTTTGCTTGGGGGCGTGTCAGGGCATGTCGGGGGTATGTCGGGGGCATGTTTGGGGTGGCGCGGCAATCGGGGCATTCCGGGGGCGGTGCCATGGGCATGGTACCGGCCCGGGGGCATGGCCGAGGCCTCCGAAGCAGCCCCCTGGCCTCCGAATGGCACCGGAAGCCGGCCGGCGTGCGCAAGTTATGCCTGCCTCAGGCAAGCGTAACTTTCTGAAGAAAGGTGGGAGGGGGATTTATTTAGGGCTGGGGAGTGGTTTAGGTAGGAGAAGAGAGGGGAAGGTGGGGGGGAGGCAGGAAAAAAGTTCCCTCTGATGCCGCTCCGATTTTGGAGTGGCCTCGGAGGGAACGGAGGCAGGCTGCTCGGCTCGGCCCATGCAGGTTGCACAATTGTGCACCCCTGCGTGCATGTTATAAAATCGGGCATAGATTTGTTCGCGTCGGGTTGCATGAACAAATCTACGCCCGCCCTTAGCTTTAAAAATCTACCCCATAATGAGTGGTTGGATATTTACTTTATAAAATTGTGATAGCTGGGTAGGAATGTATATGCCCAGATACTTCATCTTTGATGTGACCCATTTTAGAGGAAATGACCCTGTCTAGGATGAATGTAATTGGTCCGTCACTTTCAGTGCCTCAGATTTTTCTTGGTTTATTTTTAGGCCAGAAAATGTTCCAAAATGGTTTGGAGTGACAGGTCTTTCTGTAAAGAATGGACTGGGGTCGTTAGAAATATAAGCACATGAAGGGGTGGATTTTAATAAAGCACGCCTGCGCGTACTTTTGCTCGCACACCAGGTGCGAACAAGAGTACACCGGATTTTAATAGATACTCACATAGCCATGAGTATCCTTTAAAATCCGGGTTTGTCGCGCGCAAGGCTATGCAAAATCAGCAGCCTGCGTGTGCCAAGCCGCGCAGCCTGCCTCCGTTCCTTCCACCCCCCGCACCTTCCCTTCCTTTCCCTTCCCATACCTAACCCACCCCTGAGCCCTATCTATCCCCCCACCTTTGTTTGAATAGTTACACCTGCCCGAGGCAGGCATAACTCGTGCGCGCCGGCAGCGCGATTCCCCGGCCCGGGAGCAGTTTCGGAGGTCTTGACCATGCCCCTGAAACACCCCCGGGCCAGAACCACGCCCACAGCCCCTGCCCCGGATGACATGCCGCCGTGACATGCCCCCCGACACACGCCGACACACCCCCTATCAAAGCCCCGGGACTTACGCGCATCCCGGGGCTTGTGAGCTCCGCCAAGCCTATTCAACATAGGCTCGGCGTGCACAGGGGGAGGTTGGAGCAGGTTTTCTTACGCTTATACCCCTTTGAAAATCTGCCCCTTAGTGTCCTCTATATCTAGTCCCCGAATAGATGCATCCTCCACAATTCTCCTGAGTAAAGGATCTATGGAGAGAAGACACAGAAGGGGCGATTAGAGGCAACCTTGGCATACCCCCTGGCCTAACGGAAAAGGGTCTGACCTATCCCCATTGGCTAAAATAAAGGATTGTGGGTTAGTGTATAGTAAGATAACATTGTGGACAAAAGCCCTCGAGTTTCCAAATCTGTCCAGAACTGAGAAAAAAATAGGCCAGGAGACCCTGTTGAAAGCTTTTACTGAGTCGAAACTTATTGCAAGTGATGGTATACGCTGACGTACTGCGTATTGCATGGCGGAGATGAGTTTGATGATGTGAGAACCAGCTGTCCTCTCTTTAAGGAAACCAGCTTAATGCGGTGAGATTATTGATGGTAGTGTGAGACTAAGTCTATTGGCTAAGATTTTGGCGAATAGCTTGAGCTCGCAATTAAGCAAATAGATTGATCTGTATGACGCCGGTAGGTGGGATCTTTCCCTGGTTTAGGAAGCACTGTGATTATGCGCGTGTCTGAACCCTTTAGGGAAGCTTCCAGTGGCCAAAGGTTCGTGAAACAGCCTGCAGAGGAACCGTTACTTGGTCTTTTAGTAATTTATAATAATCAAAGGAAAAACATTCAGGACCTGGTGCTTTGCTGGACGTACAAATTGAAATTGCTTTGAGAATCTCGTGCGTTTGAATGGGGCTAGTCAGATAGTTGGATTGTGCCTGCAATATACGTGGTATAGATATCGTACTAAAAAAACCTCATCTCTGGCATCTCCCCATCTATCTTCCTTACTCAGTGTAAAAATCCTTGAGGGCATTGCATATGTCTGCTGATTTGGTGGCCCAGTGACCCTGTCTTGTCTGCATTTTCTCTATATATGACTTTCTTTTAGCAATTCTAATGGCATCAGGTAGGAGCTTGCCAGCCTTGTTTCCGAATCGGAAAAATCTATGTTCATAATTCCATAATGTAAGTTGAGTTGAGTGACCTTTTATGGTGTATTTATTTGGCGTGACGCCGGCAGCGATTGCACCGCGGTGGTCCGATCATAGCCGGCTAGCGCAGGACCGCCCCCCCTTTTTCACACCTCCCTCCTCCGCCCCCTGTGACCACCGAATTTTCTAAGTTCTGCGAACTTAGAAAATCCAGCTCTTAGATTCTGGCGTCAATGTTTGTACCATTTTGGCTTTGGCCAATTTCAGCTGGCCTTCCAGGTCTAGGATGGTTTTATTTTATTTTTTAATTAATTATTTATTCATTATTCAATTATACATCAAGGGGCGGATTTTAAAAGGGTTACGCGCGTAAGTTACACACGTAACCCTTTAAAAAAAAAAACCCTGCGCGTGCCAAGCCTATTTTGCATAGGCTCGGCGGCATGCGCAGGCCCTGGGACGTGCGTAAGACTCGGGGCTTTGTAAAAGAGATGGAAAGGGGCATGTCCGGGGCATGTCGGCAGTCCGGGGGTATGTCTGGGGGTATGTCTGGGGTAAGGGGGTGGTCCAGGGGCGTGGTGATGGTCTGGGGGTGGGCCGGGGGGGGCGGCCCACCTCGGGCAGGCGTAACTTGTACAACAAAGGTAGGGGGGGATTTAGGTAGGGCTGGGGGTGGGTTAGATAGGGGAACGGAGGATGGCTGTGCGGCTCGGTGCGTGCAGGCTTCTGATTTTGCGCAGTTTTGAGTGCGCCGACCCTGTATTTTATAACATGCGCGTGGCAGGGGGTGGAAGGGGCAGCTTTTCGGAGGTTACGCGCGTATCCTACGCGTGTAACCCGTTGAAAATCTGCTCCTTAATTAATTAGAAAACGGCAGGGGAATTTTAACAAAAATAATGCTCCTAATTGTAAGGACAATGGTCTGAGAAGAAGAAATTGCCTTCATTTCTTTTGTGTTGCCTTGGCAACATCTGGGAAATCCTTATCTGCATATTCAGAAACCTCTGTGTTCTACATTTAAAATATAGCTTAAGCACCCAGTAGCTGTCAGGTTCTAGTGCAAACATCACAATCATAGTGGCTGGCTTGGCCTGAATAGTATCTGAAGTTTCTAATAATGCAGATATATCAAGCTCAGATTCCATTTTCCCATTTTCCCATTTTCCCCCTCTTCCCTTATCTTACCCTCCTTAGGGCTACTACTTTTCAACTCATCTTTCTGTTTAAATGGTATATAGAACACCCTGGTAACTGGAGGAATATTTTCCTCTGAAATTTTCAAGATTTCTTTAAGATAGCGTTTATACATATCTTTAGGGGGATACAAAGGGTAATTGGGGAAAATTGACAAATCTCAAGTTTTTTTCCTTTTAATATATTTTCTAAATTTTTCACCTTCATATTCAGCAGCATATTATCTTTAACAATAGCTTCTTGCAAGTTTTTATTTGATTCCAGGATATTCTTATTTTACACAAACTGAATAGATAAACATTGAACAGAATTTTCAAACACTTGAACACGATTTTCTTGTTGTTGGGATTTCATAGCATATTGGTTAATTTGTCCGGAAAGAAAATTCCCCAGCCCCTCTATAGCTTCCCACAGGGAGTTCATTGTTATTTGAGCAGGTTTAGAGATCTGGAAAATAGGTAAAGTCTTTCTCAAAGAAGGACTTTCTTGTCCAGCCATCTCTAGTTCTCCTCGAGCTGTGTTGTCGGCGTCCTCACTGCCTGTTCTCTTGGCAGTTGTGTTGCATGTTTCTTCTGAACACAGGTTCCCTGGAAGGCCAGTCTTTCTACTTGCTTCTCTGGCAAATCTGATGAGCTCCTCTGCATCTGGGTCCCTATGTGACGCTGGGTTCACTTGTGGTTCCCTTGCAATCGGTGACAATGAGATGTCCGAGCCCGGGGAGAAACTCAGCTCCTTCAGCAGAGTTCCTCCCCCCAGCGGCTCCTCTGCCGATCTCAGCCCTCCTTGGTCGACATGTGAGCCCATCGGACCGATCTGGATGGGGTCCGGAGTAGCTCCAAGGTCTGCTCTCTCTTTTGCCCATCTTTTTCTTGCGGTATGTGGCATATCCAGTCATCAAGGTAAAAGGTTTTCAGGAAAATCAGGACCCACCGTCTCTAGAGTTTGCCCTATGCGGCCATCTTGGATCCCACTAGGATGGTTTTATTTATTCTATTATTTCTAGCTTTGATATATGCAATGATGTCTCCCCTAAGGACCACCTTACTGGTTTCCCAAAATAGGAAGGGATTGGATGTGTGCTCTTTATTGTGTTGTACATATGAGTTCCATTTGTCAATTAAAAATTGTTTGAGAGCTTTGTCATTGTATAATGAGGCTGGGAACCTCCATTGTCTGAAAGTTTTAGCCGAGTCAAAAATAGCAAGGTCTATCCAAATGAGAATGATCAGAGATTGCCATGGGACCAATTTCAGCTCTGATATGTGAAAAGAAATGCCTAGATCCCAATATGTAATCAATTCGTGACGTTCATTGGTGAGCTCTGGATATGTGCGTGAAATCTTTGGAGGTAGGGTGTAAACTCCTCCAATAATCTAAAACTTGTAACTGATCACACAAAAACTGGACCCCTCTAGGGTGTTTCCTGAGTGCTGCGGCGACTGTGGAGGGAGTCGGTCCAGTTGCTGGTCTGCTACACAATTAAAATCACCCATAAGAAATAACCATCCCTGCTGAGTAGTAAGGAGAGTTTGTACCAACTTATTAAAAACTTCGTGATGATAAGTGTTAGGGCCATACAAATTACATAATATTAAGAGGCATCCATTAATGGAGCCTACCAGTATTATAAAGCGCCCCAACGGGTCTTTGATCTCCTGAATCAGATTAAACGTTAATGATTTGTGGATGAGAATGGCTACTCCCACTTTTCTCCCTTGGGCATTGGAAAAATAGCAGGTCCCTACCCAATCTCTTTTTCATTTTTTGTGCTCTACTTCCGAGAGATGTGTTTCTTGAAGGCATGCTATGTGGGTTTTCTGTCTTTTCAGGAACTGTAAACGTTTTGCCCTTTTAGAGCCTCATTTACCAATTTCGCATGGGTAACGCATGGGTACCGCCTGCGATAATAAAAGGGGCGTTCCCATTCAAATGAGGCACTTTCCACGCCGCAGGGAATTTTCGCGTCCCGCGACGTTTTCGCGGTTCGCGCTGAAATCAATGGCAAATCAGCGTGCTGCACGATCATTTCACGGTGTGCAGACAAAAGTGAAACCAAGTACCGCGTCCCGCGATAATGTGACATGTATAAAAGGTCACTTCCTGCCCCTCCTCCTTTGAGGGGTTGGAAGGAGATTTGGAGAGGAGGTAGGTTTTGGAGTTTTGGAGGAGCTAGGATTTTGATTACTGAGTGCGCTGTCTTGTTAAATTCACTGTTGTCATCTGTTTCCCTTTACCTGTGTCTTGTGTAATCTGTGTTGGAGTGAAAGATTGTCAGTTACCTGTTTGTCCCTATCTGTGTGTAGGAGGAGGAGAAGGAGGAGGAGTGCGGTGGTGGTGGTGATGCTGGTGAGGAGGAGAAGGAGTGCGGTGGTGAGGAGTGTGGTGGTGGTGGTGCTGGTGAGGAGGAGGAGTGCGGTGGTGGTGGTGGTGCTGCTGCTGCTGGAGAGGAGTGTGGTGGTGGTGGCGGCGAGAAGGAGTGTGGTGGAGGATGGAGCATGACAGGAGTGGGAGGAGAGGACAGAAGAGGGGAGTTGAGAGTAGGGGGGAGAAGGAGGGAGGAAGAGGGACCTAGTGGTAGGGGTATGAGGAGTTGGAGCAGGGACCGGGTTAGTAGGAGAGATAGGCAGGAGGGAAGTGATAGGAGGGTGGGGGAGGGGGAAAGGGTGAGGCAGGAGAGAATGGTGGAAAGAGGTAGGGCTAGACAGCCAGGGCAGAGGGGAAGGGAGCTGGAAGTGCAGGGTCAGCTGGGGGGGGGGGGGGGGGGGGGGAGGAAGGGAGTGGGGAATCTGGTGGGTCGGAGAGTAAGGCTAGGGAGGAGACCCCTCCAGAAGTGGCACCCCAACCAGGCAGCCAGGCAAGGGTCAGGCAGCGTGCTATACGCTTCAGCCAGGAGGACAACGATCGGCTGATTGAAGGTGTCCTCCGCCACTATGCCCATCTCTTTGGCAACCTGGCAGTGAAGACATCCAAGGCAGCCAAGGAACAGCTATGGGCCACCATAGCAGCGGACATCAGGCGGAAAAGTGGAATACCTCATACCGGGGAGCAGGTGGCCCACCGTTACAGGGACATAAAGACACAGTTGAAGGTCAAGATAGCAGAGCGCAACGAGTACCTACGGGAGACAGGAAGAAAGTCCCTTGCCCAATCTGCTTCATGGACATGGAGAGGCATCTGATGCAGCAGCTGGGACCAGACGTGTTCAAGGGGTTGGATCCATGACTAGATACACCCCACCTTGAAGATGGTAAGTTGGCCTGTACCCCCCACCATGTCCTTTTCTGTCCTGTTCAAGGTTCATACATAATGTTTAGCTCTGTTCTCTGTTGAAGTTTCCCATGTGCTTTGCAGAACAGTCTTGCCCCGACCCCCCATCCCCCCGACTGAGGCTAGCAGTATGAGTAGTTCATGACATGCTTAGAACTGTGAATGGTCTCACTTCCCCCATGTGCTCAGCACAGCCCAGGCTTGGGCCCCCATCCCCCCGACTGAGGCTAGCAGTATGAGTAGTTCATGAAATGCTTAGAACTGTGAACGGTCTCACTTCCCCCATGTGCTCTGCAGAGGCCCTTGCGGAGCCCCCATTCCCCAGGCCACAGGCCATGAGGTACAGAGAAACAACAAAACTTCATAAGCAGACTGACATGTTGGTCAATGATTATGTGTCCCTGTTTCCTGCTACTCAAATTCAACCAAACGCTGTGGTACTGATGCTGTCTATCCTTTTCTCCCCCATCTTCTACAGAACACTCTGGTCCAAGGCAGCAGAGGTCAGATGCCAGCTGGGAAGGACCAGGCACCAGCAGTGATCCACCTGGGACAAGGCGGCCACCGATGCTCACCAGGCCCTTCGTCATTGATGCCATGACGCAGTGGTCAGATGAGGAGGAGGAGGAGGAGGAGGAAGACTTGGGCCCCACAGCAGCAGGCCAAGGCAGCCCCCTCAACCTGACCGAGGCCTTTGAAGGTTTGGAGTGGGAGTCGTCGTCTCCCCCCCCCCCCCCCCGCCGATCTGCATGGAAGCAGCCCAGTTGCCTTCGAGACAACTCCACCCACTATGGATACCCATGACCCATCGCCATTCAGCCCTGCACCAGCACCTGTGGCACCAAGAGCAATTCACCCAGCACCAGTAGCCCCACCACCATTACCACAACCACTACAGCTGCCCCACCCTTCCTACCAACCCAGGACCCTATCACAGGCACACAGGCAAACCTAATCAGGATGGAACTGCGTGGGCTGAGGCGAGCCGTTACACAGCTCACCCGCCACTTCCAGCTCCACACTGCCTCGACCACCCAGGCATACACTAGCATGACAGCGGCGGTTGCAACACAAAACACAATACTGCTCCAAATCCTGCAGCAGATGGCGGACCAGCAGGCGACATCGTCCACGGCCTGGACACCCCAACACAGTGCCTCAGGGTCCCGAGGCCGCAGGAGCCGTCCCCCAAAGAACATGCCACCTCCCACAGGACTAGCACGACGTGGCAAAGGGCCCTGAGGGGACCGTCAGACAGCATAAACTGGGTAGGGCAGTCACTCCCACCTACCACTGGGATGGCCATCCCGCAGAGTTACAGTGCCGCCGAGATGGAAGAGGATGCATCACTGCCTGCTCCCCGCAGAGTTGCAGTGCCGCCGAGATGGAAGAGGATGCATCACTGCCTGCTCCCCGCAGAGTTGCAGTGCCGCTGAGATGGAAGAGGATGCATCATGCAAAGTAGATGAGGCGCTACCTCCCACCTCCCTGGTCAGCTAGCCCACCAGCCTCCGCTGCACCACTCTGTTGTGTGCCACCGGCCTCCGCTGCGCCACTCTGCTGTGTGCCACCGGCCTCCACTGCGCCACTCTGCTGTGTGGTGCTTTCTGTTCTCAAGGGCTGCAAATTCTGCCTGTGTGCTGTGGGATGACTTGTCTGCTCAAGGGCTGTTAATGCTGGTTGTGGGGTGTGTTCTGTGCCTCATGGCTCCAAATGGCACTTGGCCTGTCTCGTCCTGGGCCTTCACTGCTGTTGCCATGCCTCCGCTGTCTTGTCCTGGGCCTTCACTGCTGTTGCCATGCCTCCGCTGTCTTGTCCTGGGCCTTCACTGCTGTTGCCATGCCTCTGCTGTCTCATCCTGGGCCTTCACTGCTGTTGCCATGCCTCCGCTGTCTCGTCCTGGGCCTTCACTGCTGTTGCCATGCCTCTGCTGTCTCGTCCTGGGCCTTCACTGCTGTTGCCATGCCTCTGCTGTCTCATCCTGGGCCTTCACTGCTGTTGCCATGCCTCTGCTGTCTCGTCCTGGGTCTTCACTGCTGTTGCCACACCCTTCATTTGTTCCCTTGCTGCCTACATGCTGAACTGCAGGATATCTTGTCTGCTGGCCGGACTTTCCCTCTGCTAGTGGGCCTCTCAGGCACTCCCCTCTCAGTGCACTCTTTCAACATGGACCGCCTGGGGCCCGGAACTTCACTCTGCTGGCAGCCCTCTCAGGCACTCCTCTTTCAGTGCACTCTTTCAACATGGACCGCCTGGGGCCAATGCCAGTCAACACATTGTATACTGTCCAGTGATAATCTATGTATTGCAGGATCAAAGCTATTGGGTTGCCACTTCCTGTTTCTCTGTTCCTAAGTAATCATGCTTTGCCAGTACTGATAACACCCACTACCTGCATATGTGTGTATATATTCCTTATGGTGGTGTGAGGTAGCAGGGAATTGGACCACTTTGAATCTATTAGCTATCTAGAACTTGCAGATAATGACTACCTAGGAACGTCTAACGTATGGTTAAACTGCTGATCTAATAATTCACTATACCCTGCACAATGTTGTCAGGAATAAATTTCCGGTTTAACCTGCCACCTTTTGTGTCCTCTTTATGTTTCTAATGTGCCCTTGGTGTACACCAGCCACACCTAGCATGCTGCATCACACGTTGGACAATGCAGAGTTTCCCAACTGCCCCCTGGCTGAGGTCCAGTATAGCAACATCTGCACCTGCAATGGAAATACCTTACTGGGAAGTTCAGGTACTAGGAGGGTGCTAAGGGGGACCCTGCAGAGTAAACATTAGGGGAGTACATGACATGTCCCTCACACTATTTATTTATTTATTTATAACTTTTTCTATACCGAAGTTAAAAAAACAGAGTTAATTATCACTCCGGTTTACATATCAACCTTGAACAAACAGTGACAAAATTGTCTTACATAGAACAGGGGGAGAAACTTGGATACAACATAAGTAAAGGGAAATATAACAAATCGAACTGTTAAGAGCTAAATGAATTGTCTAGATGGGGTGAAAAGGAGACACTAGAAGAGGTACTGTTCCTCAGTACAATGAATGCACAGTAAGGGAGCTTTCTGATGTATGCCTGCTCTCATGATCTGTGTGGGAAGGGGTGGACAGCAGTCAATTCCCTTTGCAGTGCTCATGTCAGGCACTGTTGGCGGTGATGAGTCCAGACACATATTTCTTATCAGTGATCAGTATTATAGGTATCTCGCCCTGACAAACACCACGTATGTGAGCCTAACCGATGCTACGGTACTAACCAAGTTTGCTTCCTAGATTGGTCTCTCACATGTGCTAGTAAAGGGAAGATGGCTTCCACCAACTCTGGGTGACTCACAAACAGGTTGCCAACCTCTGGTGCCATGCAGGACATCCATTATAGTGGTGGATCATGGATACGCTAAATTTCCAGGTGCTATTGGCATACAATAGTGTGTAGCCATTCTCATCTGCACATGCTAAGCATGTACCATGTGCATACTGATATATCAGTGTACATCCCCACCATGGCAGCCTGTACATGGATTCCTTGTGTGGCAGGGAAGGTTTTCTATAGTTACTGTCTTAGCTTTAAGATTGTGAGGCATGGGAAGGGTTATGTAGCTCTCTGCATGCCGTGTATTAAAACAGGTTCACAGACTGTCAGCGGACAGGTTACCAGGCTGTTGCTAGTCGTACGGAAAGGTTAATATATGAATGCTGATGTGTCATACCCGTTTACATGGTGTAACCTGTGTATGGCATGTTAAAGAGGCCTTACGTGTGTCGAGCCGGTGTCCATGTGCACACAGATTTGGTGAGTGCTGGTGTGCAGTCAGTGTTAAGTACCAGTATATTAATTGGATGGCCAGAAAAGGCCCAAAGTGGCAAGAAGTGGTCACCATCCGTTGTGACACACATCCCTCTGGTGCCGTCTCCCAGCTGTGGTGTGTGCATGCACCCTTTATTATGTTGGCAACGTCCAACATGTGAACACTGTCTGACGGGCAATACTGTGTGGTCTACAATCCTACAGTCTCTTCACATATATTACCTCACCAGACACAGATATACAAGCCACTCTCCAAGTTTTACTGACATTGTTGATAGTGCATGTTGTTTGCACAACCAGGACAGTCCACTGACAGGTATCTGTCAGTGTTGAAAAATATTTGGTTTACATTAAGGTATATTAACAGATCAAGAAACATTTACATGCTGCAGAACCAGAGTGGACTTTCTTCCCTACAGGTCTGCTGTTCAAAAGGTTACAGGTAACCAATGTTGCTTACACATCAGTATCAACAGAATATTAGGGTTTGCACATACTGTATGACCTGTGCCACCATCACATAATATACCCACCTCAGCCCTAGTCTTCTACATACTCTGTCTTGAAGCTGCTGTACCTGCAAGCCTTTCTTGAGGGACATCATGTGAATGGGACATATACCCTCCCAACGGAGCGATATGGGTGTATCTAACTCAATCAGGGGGACATGTAGGCCCATATCTGGCCATAATCCCTCTATTGTTGCACACAGCTCAGTTAGCACTGAGTGGGAAGACAACTGTGCGGCAGCTCCTGTGCAATACATAGTTGGCCGGCGAGCTAAAGGGGACCTGTCCACATATAGGCTGTCAAGCATTGGCATAGTCCCAACGTGTGAAGCTATATGTATCACTGGGTGTCCCACACTTCTGTACTCAACTATGAGTTGGTTTGTGCGGCCGTGGAGGACACAATCCCTGACAGATAGTCTGCCACTGTAGGTAGACATCCAGAATCTGTAAGGTGTTGCCCAGATCTCCAGGCCACTGTGTCGCCTGTGTATGTAGTGGTTCACAGGCCAGGTGCTACAGTGATCACTGCAATGCTGTTTGTCAGCACCCTTACACACAGCTAGCTTCCCTGACACATTGCACCTCATGAAGGTCAGGTTGCCAGGTCCGAAAATACAGCATGTAGCATTCAGCCTGTTTAACGTCTGCGCATCCAGCTAATGTCGCTCCTGCACCACAGAATTGTGCATGGAGCACAATTGTAAAGGATGCACATGTGCTTGGCCAAGTGGCAGGTATTAGCACATGTAGCCGGGAATGGCAGGGGCTCAAGTCTACGTTGGCCCTCCTGATATCCCCTTGTGGAGGACATCTCCGGGTGCAGCCAGGTGGTGTGCTGCCAGAAGGGTGCACCCTTATAAGGTACAGTACATGGAGGCTCTATGTGTAATTCTGCATGATATCATGGGTGAGGGGCAGAACTGAGAGCGGTTGGTGCAGAGGAAGGATGTGTTACACAGAGGCTAGGTACCACAAGATGCCATCTTGGTATGGGCTGGTCTGTGGCCAGCAACATCGTTGTCATAATGGCAGAGACACACACCCACCCGTGGCATTTACAGAAGCTGGGTGGGATGGCCTTCCATACATTGTGGGAGGACTGGGTGGAGATAGAGGGTCTGGTCAGAGTGCAGACCAAACATCATCCCAACTGTTCACCTTCCAGGCCAGCCTACCATTGTACTGTACAGTAAGAGGGCAACAGTGCAGTCAATCCTACATACCTTATCACGGTGACATGGTTCCAATATTGTGATAGAGCGAGACATTAGTTTGGCTCCCTGTCTGAACCCCTATCATCCTCATCACTGCAAGTAGCAAGCGAGGAAGCAGCTGTTGCTGTACAGTTATGTGTCTCAGCTAGTGGATTATTACTGACACCCATCCACGTGCAGGTGTTCCAAACAGCTCTGAAATATGGTGTCCATATGTTGTGTGCAGAAAGGCTGGTACCCTCTATCCGGACACCTAGCACACATTCATTGTTCCCGCTCATTGATCACCTATTCTTCCAATACCACCCCTGGTTTGGTGCCGCACAGGGGTACTACACATGTTAGGAAAGTGGATTGGGCTGTAGATCAATGTACCTCTTCACCTGCCTAGCCAAATATCTGGCCCCCTTCAGCCATACATTCCACCCTGTGCAGCCTCCTCTTGTGTTCTGCCACCTCCATATGGACGACACATGGGTAATGCGGGATCAGCCAAAGGCTTAGCCTCCAGGGACACATTCACATATGAGTACTGAATTGCGTTATTTGAACATCAGGACCTGTGCTGGAAGGCTGTGTGATCACCTGTTAATAGCGATGGATTACCCGTGGACATTGCTTTGTCATCATACTCTGCAGTAAGGCAGCTATGATGAGGGCATTGGTAGAGGCAACATGATTTGGATGGGCTCTGGAGGACCTTGAATGACTGTGTGTTGGCTCACCAGGGGCGTGCTGTCGGGAAGAAAATGCCTGGACGGAGGTGCTTCCACAGTACACAGCATACTTTCTGTGCTATGGAACCAACTGCAGTGGCTAATGTGCCACCAGCCACACCCAGATCTGTGCCTTGTGCCACTCTGACCCATATGTGGGCGGTTGCACAGGCTGAGGGCCTGGGCAAAAAGGCACTCTGTTACAGTCCTGACAGTCTCATTGGCATTTTGCACAGATCTCCATGTTTGAACCCATTGCAGGCAGCTACTTTCTGCACCTTATAGACATTCAAAGGGCACCTGACACCACATTGAGGGGGACTGCATCACTGTCACATCCTCCTGTGAGTCCTCTTGTGAGGGCTCACTCCTCAGTAATGGCCATCAATCACTCAATAGAGCACTGTACACATGCAGGCATCTTCCCTTTGGCAGCCTGGCCGATCGGTAGTGCTGCTGGTGAATGCCTTTCTGCGAGGTGGCTGCCAACAGTCAGCCCCTCACCTTTTGGGCGGAATAAAATCTGGCAAGTAGTTCATTAAGTATTTATCTTAATTTAATCTTATTAATCCTAGACATGTTTGTTATTCAATTCCTGTCTGGTTGTATTATTTATTTGATTATCTACTAAGTTGCGTATTGTTAAGTTTTTGCAATGGTCAAGTTTTTAGCCACGGTTACCTATGTATTTACTTGTTTCTCACAATGTTCCATGTAACGCTCCTAAGCAAAGTTTTTTGTTCTTTGTAAACCGGTGTGATTTGTAGCTGCTACAGGAATGCCGGTATATAAAAATCCTAAATAAATAAATATGTGACATGAGGGTGGGTACTCCCATGTGGCAGCTGTGCAGACAGCACTGCTGATACTTTCTACAAGTGACATGTTATCAGAGGAGTGTTTACGGCCTCCATTAAATGGTGGCTTTTTGTCCCGACACGGGACATCTATATCATGAACTGACGGCCTGTGTGTGTGCGCGTCCCATGAGCATGCATGGCTAGGTGGCTATTTCCTTGCTTCACATGCGCACTGTGTTGATCACTACCTCCATCAGATAATGTGTGTCATATCTGGCATGACACAGGTGTCTGGTATGCCTTAGATGGCAGGTGTTCACTAGACACCAAGGCTGAGCTCTGCTGCTGTTCCAGCAGTAGTTGTACTGTGACTAAACAGTTCATACTGTTAGTGGGGACATGACAGGCAAGGCGTTACATATTAGGGATGTGAATCGTTTTTCAACGATTAAAATTATCGTCCGATAATGTTTATATCGTCTTAAATCGTTATAGAACACGATACAATAGAAATTCTAACGATTTATCGTTAAAAATCGTTAAATCGTGTTAGTGCGCACTAACTCGAGTTAGTGCGCACTAACTCCCCGTTAGTGCGCACTAACTCGATTTAGTGCGCACTAACTGAAAATGATACAAATAAACACTTTCCAGGTCACTGAAGGTCAGTTAGGAATGAATATGTGTTCCTATTGGCTGGCTGCCCTCTTATCTATTGATGTTACCAAGGTTACCACTGAGGTGATGGTTGGGGGGATGGGAAATGGAACTGGAAACTAACGAACACCAACAGAAAATGAAACAAAGTGTTCACACTTCCCAGGTCAGTAAAGGTCACTTAGGAATGAATATGTATGTATGTATTCCTATTGGCTGGCTGTGCTCTTATCTATTGATGTTACCAAGGCTAATACTGAGGTAATGGTTGGGGGGATGTGAAATGGAAACAGTTGGAAGCTTGACAAAAAAAGTAATGTAATGATCAGCACTCACGTGACTAGAACTTGTTTGTTTATTATTTTTGTTAGCAGGCACCTGAAATGCTAGTGCATGTTGAATTTGCCAATCACTGTGCATTTTAGAAAGGTGGTCCTGGCTGGAACTGTACACAGTTCAAATATATGTAATTGATTGTTGGTAAGTGTATTTTTTAAGTAGCCACACTGGCACAAGTATGTTTACTTTTCCTCCTACTTAACTCACTAGCTCAGCTTTGTAAGAAGGGCTTCTCTGCTTGTGTGTTGTTTTTGTTTGGTGTGAGGAGAGCAGAAACATCAGATCTTTATTCAATCTACTACAGTCATCTCTTACAGTGCCCTATCCCTATTAATACCAGGAGTGTTGTGATCTTCCTGCACACAGTGCCCTAACCCTGATACCAGTCTGAGACAGCTCCCTCCCTGCATTACTAGTGAGAGGCTGGCTTCACAGACAGGGGGGAGCTGCCTGACCCTCCCTCCTGACTTCCCCCATGTCCCAGCTAGTGAATGGTGTGTGGGTGAGGGGGGGGGGAGGATGGTGAAGTCTGAGACAGCTCCCTCCCTGCATTACTAGTGAGAGGCTGGCTTCACAGACAGGGGGGAACTGCCTGACCCTCACTCCTGACTTCCCCCATGTCCCAGCTAGTGAATGGTGTGTGGGTGAGGGGGGGGGGGGAGGATGGTGAAGTCTGAGACAGCTCCCTCCCTGCATTACTAGTGAGAGGCTGGCTTCACAGACAGGGGGGAGCTGCCTGACCCTCACTCCTGACTTCCCCCATGTCCCAGCTAGTGAATGGTGTGTGGGTGAGGGGGGGGGGGGAGGATGGTGAAGTCTGAGACAGCTCCCTCCCTGCATTACTAGTGAGAGGCTGGCTTCACAGACAGGGGGGAGCTGCCTGACCCTCACTCCTGACTTCCCCCATGTCCCAGCTAGTGAATGGTGTGTGGGTGAGGGGGGGGGGGGAGGATGGTGAAGTCTGAGACAGCTCCCTCCCTGCATTACTAGTGAGAGGCTGGCTTCACAGACAGGGGGGAGCTGCCTGACCCTCACTCCTCCGGGGTATTGTGATCTTCCTGCACACAGTGCCCTATCCCTGATACCAGGGGTGTTGTGATCTTCCTGCATGCAGTGCCCTATCCCTATTAATACCAGGAGTGTTGTGATCTTCCTGCATGCAGTGCCCTATCCCTATTAATACCAGGAGTGTTGTGATCTTCCTGCAAGCAGTGCCCTATCCCTGATACCGGGATGTGTGCAAGAAGATCACAACACCCCCGGTATCAGGAATAGGGCACTGTGTGCAGGAAGATCACAACACCCCCAGTATCAGGAATAGGGCACTGTGTGCAGGAAGATCACAACACCCCTGGTATTAGGGATAGGGCACTGTGTGCAGGAAGATCACAACACTCCTGGTATTAATAGGGATAGGGCACTGTGTGCAGGAAGATCACAATACCCCTGGTATCAGGGTTAGGGCACAAGTTCTAGTCACATTGACTGATCACATTACTTGTTTTGTCAAGCTACCAACTGTTTCCATTTCCCATCCCCCATATACTGTCAGTAGGAAACTTGGTAACATGAATAAATAAGAGGGCAGCCAATAGGAATACATATTCATTCCTAAACTGACCTTAACTGACCTGAAAAGTGTCAAATTGTATCATTTTCAGTTAGTGCGCACTAACTCCCAGTTAGTGCGCACTAACTCCCGTTAGTGCGCACTAACTCGAGTTAGTCACCCACACACTAACTCGAGTTAGTGCGCACTAATCGGAAAAAACGATTTTTAACGATTTTTTAACTAAAAAATCGTGCCTAAGACGATTTTCTTGCCCTGCCACACGATTTCTATCGTTAAGACGATATGGAAAACGATTCACATCCCTATTACATATTGTACAAATATTCACAGACCATATACATGTACACAAATATTCACAGACCATATACATGTACACAATGCACATGAGCACCTCAGGATTGACAGTCATACACAAGATACACGGTGGCTGCAGCCTTTGCAGCCACAACTGCCCTGTTGTGACAGCTGTGCCAGGCTGCCCATTGACCCCTATATCACTGGTTTCATAGTCACAGCCAGATACATGATGTGAGCAGCGATAGTTTTCAAGTGGTACTGCATGGATATGTAGGCCAGAACACATGTACATGCATAGTCAGTTACATGGAGCCCAGTGAAGGGTGTGTGTGAAACACAACCACCGACTCATGGGAGCTGGCACTGTACAAACTGTGACCGATGTTTGATGTCTGTACTACATGTGTTTATGGAGACTGATACACAGTATTATTGGACCCATGACAGCACAGTGGGCTACATACTGCCATAGCTGTGTGGGGGACCGAACTGTACATGCATCTCCTTTCGTTCACAGAGATTCCTTGTAGCAGCATACAGCCACCACAACCATGAGCATGCAACAAGATAGCTGGCTCTCCTTTTGGACAGCTGCAATGACCCCAGAGGTGGGTTGATGTGGGATGCTACAGTGATAAGGGACCTTCAGATATGTCTGTGCAGCGCAAGAGGTGCTTTTTTCTCATTCACCCATTCATGAGGCATCAGGATGTTGTAGGGCTGATATGTGCTCCCTGCTGTGTATGGAGTCTCTGCTGCCAGGCCCTCACTGATACCACTTGCATACTGAAGGGTCGTTAGTGTTGCTGCAAGATGCACAGGACTATAATATAGGGGGTTGGCAAATAAGGTAGGACTGACGTAGGTAGGGTTCATTAGTTGTAATGGGCGTCAATGACGCACCGATATGCATGTCACCGTGATGGCATTAGGGGCTGACAGAGGTGCGGGCCATTACAGGTACAATTGTTGTAAGGTGTTAGCAAATCTGGGGAGGCATGTGTTGTGTCTCATGAGGACAAGTGTGTACAGTACCGTCATCCTTGGTGGCATGTCAGTATGTAGCAAGTGCATAATCCAATGGCACTGATTAAGTAACATACAGAGAGCACCTCAGCAGTGCCATGAGCCAGCCCTTAGCCACCCTATTATGGGCTATACCCTTAGATGTAGAGCAACACCCCCAAACAGTTGTTGGGTGAACAGACTTAGCAGGTCAGGCACGTAGCAGACTGAAAAAGAGGTCTGCACATTAAACTATGTCCTAACCCATCATTGGCCAAAATGCCCTGCTGGGGCATGGTTCTGTCCCATGCCTTCCTTAAAAGTGTGTCTGTATAAGGTGCTGGCAAAGCTGGCTGCCACTGACTGTGTTCTCATGCAGTCGTGCACACACACATGGGGGATCAGGTCTGAGATCAGGATCTATAGCCATAGGTATTCCATGCTGAACAGCCATATTATGGAACACACAGCAAAGCAGGATTATCCTTGCAACCTTGGGGGGAGCGTACAGTAACGCTCCACCAGTCTTGTCCAAACATCGGAAGCGGCTCTTCAGAAGGCCAAAGGTATATTCGACGACCGAGCGTGTAGCACGTAAGGCCTCATTATAGGCCATCTGTTGCGCCGTGGCAGGCCGGAGGATTGGGGTCGTAAGCCAGGGCCTGCATCCATAGGCTGAGTCTCCTGTACCAATGAAATAGGCAAGCCATTACAAATACTGATGTTGGTGTCACATGCGTGCTGACTACATGCAGTAGAACCGGATGGGACGAGGCAGGCCATTCTTGTTTCCTAACACCCTATTTGTGGGGCTCCATGCTTGCTTTGTGCCACAGCAGGTGTTCTGCTACTAGGAGGTATAGCACGTGACGGGCCCCTAGACAGTGAGATTTATGTCAGCCGTGTGTATGCGGTAGGTCCGTAACATCACGGTCCTTAAAGATTATATCCCTGTGTTCGGATCGTATGCATCATGCACTTGAGTCATTGTGTACGGACATATCTGCTAAACCGGACCTTTTATGTAGGTATGCATTCCCAATAACAGACATGGTGTAAACTGGCTGCCCCTGAATGTGCACAACTGAGTAGAAGTGATCATGCGAAGTATCATGAACGTCAGGAACTCAGGAACACCTGTGGATGTGAGCTGTTCTTAAATCACACTTCTAGAATCACCTTGGATAATGCCATTAACCATGGCTATACCGAATAAGTGTAGGCTGTCCACTAGTGCAGTGAGGTGAACAAGCCATGCCACATACAGGCCATACTGGGGCTGCTGTGTACCTCGTGCTTGGCAGCCCATAGCAACTGATTGGGTGCGTGAGCCATTCCACCACTTAAGGTAACACTATGAGCCACTGAGGCCTGTTGTGATGGGGACATATCACTCCATCCGGACAGGCGTATACATCACATTTGTGTGCCATAACAGAGATGAACATTGCAAATATGTTAGATGTATGGAAACGATTATCTTACCTACAAGCCAACCATTAGGGATGTGAATCGTTTTAGGACGATTAAAATTATCGTCTGATAATTTTAATATCGTCTTAAACCGTTATGGAACACAATACAATAGAGATTCTAACGATTTATCGTTATAAATCGTTAGAATCGTGAGCCGGCACACTAAAACCCCCTAAAACCCACCCCCGACCCTTTAAATTAAATCCCCCACCCTCCCGAACCCCCCCCAAATGAGTTAAATAACCTGCGGGTCCAGCGGCGGTCCGGAACGGCAGCGGTCCGGAACGGGCTCCTGCTCCTGAATCTTGTTGTCTTCAGCCGGCGCCATTTTCCAAAATGGCGCCGAAAAATGGCGGCGGCCATAGACGAACACGATTGGACGGCAGGAGGTCCTTCCGGACCCCCGCTGGACTTTTGGCAAGTCTCGTGGGGGTCAGGAGGCCCCCCACAAGCTGGCCAAAAGTTCCTGGAGGTCCAGCGGGGGTCAGGGAGCGATTTCCCGCCGCAAATCGTTTTCGTACGGAAAATGGCGCCGGCAGGAGATCGACTGCAGGAGGTCGTTCAGCGAGGCGCCGGAACCCTCGCTGAACGACCTCCTGCAGTCGATCTCCTGCCGGCGCCATTTTCCGTACGAAAACGATTCGCGGCGGGAAATCGCTCCCTGACCCCCGCTGGACCTCCAGGAACTTTTGGCCAGCTTGTGGGGGGCCTCCTGACCCCCACGAGACTTGCCAAAAGTCCAGCAGGGGTCCGGAAGGACCTCCTGCCGTCCAATCGTGTTCGTCTATGGCCGCCGCCATTTTTCGGCGCCATTTTGGAAAATGGCGCCGGCTGAAGACAACAAGATTCAGGAGCAGGAGCCCGTTCCGGACCGCTGCCGTTCCGGACCGCCGCTGGACCCGCAGGTTATTTAACTCATTTGGGGGGGGTTCGGGAGGGTGGGGGATTTAATTTAAAGGGTCGGGGGTGGGTTTTAGGGGGTTTTAATGTGCCGGTTTTGCAATTTTTAGATTTTTAGATTTTTCACGATTTTTCACGATATTTTACCCCCCCAAATGGCAACAATACGATTCCCTCCCCCTCCCAGCCGAAATCGATCGTTAAGACGATCGAGGACACGATTCACATCCCTGCCAACCATCGCCATACAGGCCAGCTTCGAATTTGCGAAACAGAGATGATTGCCTGAGTATGAAGGAATGGTGCGCTGATCCCGGAAAGCTGGACATCACTGAGAGGATCCGCATTCCAGCATCACACACCACTTGCACGTTGAGGGAGTGGAACTGCTTTCTGTTGCGGTAGGCTGCCTCCGTCTGACGGGGTGGAATGATGGCCACATGAGTGCAGTCAATAGTTCCAATGACATTCGGAAAGCGGGCAATGGCATAAAAACCACACTTGAGGTCCATCAGGTCCTTTCTGTCGCGCGGAAAAGCTATGTATCGAGGCATGTGGTACATTACTGCTTCAGTGACCTGGTGCAGACACTGTGAAAAGGTGTTCTGTGACATCCCACCCACAACAGCTACTGTGGATTGGAAGGAGCCACTTGCTGTGAAGTGCAGGGAGCCAAGAGTTTGGTCAGGCCGGGGACGGCACGGCTCTTTCGGGTTCCAGGCTCAAGGGCACCTCGTATGTCTTCATATATTTCCAGGATGGCACGAGAGCTCAGGCGATACCTGCTGATCACAACATCCTCTGGCATACCCAGCAATGAGATTCATGGAAGATAGATCCGCTGCCTGTACCTGCGGCGACGTTGACCAATGTTTTGGCATCTGCGTCGGGCCTGCTCAGCCATGCAGTGAGCCTGCCCCATACACTGGGAAGGTGTAGATGGTGTTGGGAAGATATACCTACTAAGAACAGGCCTTTTTATTGGGTAGCACTACCTTTGTCGGTGTGGGGGGATTGGTTTTCTATATTTTCGTTCAACGCGATATTATCGCGGTGAGCGCTATACGCAGCGATACATTCTATCGCAATTGAAAGAGGTGTAGTTATTGGCCGTGTTAGGAGCCGTGCTAACAGCGCAGCCGTTTCGCGGATCGCGATAAGTCCTCCCTATTTACATTTGCCCCGCCCCAACTCCGCACTCTGAATACTTAATTAAAAATTTGCATTCACAAATCGCGATAACTGCTGTTAGCGCGGTTTGCGATTTTATCGCATGCGATACGGCCGTATCGCGCGCGTTAAGCCCTTGGAAAATAACCCCCTTAATCAGGGAGCCTAACCCATTAGTGTTTAAAGACCCCAGCCGAATAGGATCAGCCATTATCATCCACTATAGTCCCATCAACAGCCCAAATATGACACTTAAAGAGATCCCGAGTCTCTCAGCTAGAACTCAGGATTAAATATCTGATAGGAATGTGACTTAGGTATGGTTGGAGATCCCAAATCAGATAGCAATTAACATTTGGGTAAAGAGACCACTTTTACGCTAAACAACCATGTAGGAAAAAAGCGACATGACCCTGTTTCTCTTCCCTGCCCCCTCCCCCCTTAATTATCCCTTCCTTCATTTTCCTGGGGAGCCCAAGGACTAACAGGGAACGGAGGTACGTTTTGGGTGCGTGAGCACCTGCATCTCTAATCAAATTGAGCATCCCCCCCCCCGGACCCCCAAACAGATCTCCTCCCCTAAATTGTTCTGTTTGATCTACAGTTTCATGATAGGGGGCAAGCCTCCGCTGACAAAAAGTTGATGAGGGTGGCCGACTCCAAACCCTCATGGCCCGAAGGAGGTTCTCTTGATGGTTTTTTCTGGATTTCCCCACACATTAGAAGGCTTGTTTAGGGGACTGAGTTCCATAGTTCGCAATTTGGGAATGGGAGGTTGCCACTTTCAGTCTCTGGAGTTTTCCCTGCGGTTTAGGCTTACCCTCTGTGTGTGTAGTTTGTCCCTTCTCTGCCCTATCATGGAGCAGTAATTGAAGGCCTCATCACATCAAATCATGGACTTTGTTAACTGCTGTAAGCATCCAGGTCAGGCCGGTTTAAGCATGAAGACCCGGAAGAGATTTGGGAACGGCCATCTCACGTGGATCTCAGCGTGCTGATGTCATAGGAGTATGGGGCCTATCAAAGTAGGAAAGGACCGCAGGAGGCGCAAGAGAAGCTATTTTGTTACCTGAAGTGTGGAGGAATCCTGCTGAGACTGTTAATTGCCTGAGATTTTCTGTCTGCTTGCTGACACTTCATGTCGCCAACGACGGTGAGGAGAGACTCTGCTCCCTGTCCCTGTCATGCTGCTGATGTCAACGGGGAGGGACCGGTAAGTTCAAAACCGGCTCCCCAGCGGCGCAGACAATGCCGGCGTGCTGCCGAAGCCGCGCACGCTAAAGGGGCACGCGGCTTTGTCCTGTATTGAAATTGAGGTTTTTCCTGGAAGTTAAATAAGAGCTTGGGTTGAAGTTTCAGATAAGTAACTGATATTTTATTCTTCTTGTGGCCTCCATTCTGAAAGACTTTAGTTTTGGGATCTCAATAGAGTTTAATAAAAGGAAAGATAATTTGTTGATTTATATTTTCATGCCTCATACTAAACGGAAGGCCCAGATTAGGGAGATAATTTCTTCTCCCATACCAGGTCCAACCCAACCTCAGATATGCTCTTTCTTTTTAACAGCAACAAATGTATTACCGGGGGAAATAGCCTCAGTAGGCACAGTTCAGGAGCAAGAACCTGTGCTATAGGCAGAAGCCATCTCCTTGAGCCCTGGAGCTCCCAATACCCCAACCCCACCAATGGTTTCAAAAGATATATTTGGAGAGTCTCTATCTGAAGAGAAATCTCCTGTTTTAAATAAACGAATAAAAGAGGGATTGGGAATGGGGAACCTAGCTGCAGGGGTTGGAAGGGAGGAAGTACCTAAATTAGATGTTATTTTACCAGAAAATGTTACTGAAATAACTATGGATATACTTTGGGGTGCGATCAAATCCCTTGAGGGGGCAATAGTAAAGTTGACCAATATTAACACTGATTCTCAGCAGAAAGTATTAGAGTTAGAAAAAGTTGTGTCTCAACATAATGTTAAATTGGAGGTTCAAGATGAGAAGCTGGGAAAGATTGAAACTATTCAAAAAAATATTTTAAAGATGGAGTTGTCAAATTCGAGGAAAATGGAATATATGGAGAACAGTTTAAAATATTATAATTTAAGGATTTTAAATTTTCCTTATTTAAAAACTATGCTTCCCAGGGAAATGTTTAAAGATTATTTAATACATATTTTGAAAATGCCATGCCAGTCCATTCCGGCTTTGGCAAAAATATATTATTTAACACAAAGATCACAAATAGGGGATACACTTCCAGAGCAATCCATAAATATTTCAGATGTTTTAGAAATAACTACAGAAACTGAGATATTAACAAGGGCAATTTTGTTTCTTTCATTTTTCCTTCGGAGAGAGATTCATTGTTACATCTATTTCTTCGAAACAGAGTACAAAAATTTCATGGTCAACAAATTTGGATGTATCCTGACCTGGCAAGAGCAACTGAATTAAGAAGACAGGAATTTCTTAAGTTAAAATCTGAGGCTCTTGCTAGGGAGGCAAAATTTTTCTTATGTTACCCTTGTAAATGTGAATTATTTTATAAAGAATAAAAATGTTTTCTATAATATTTCAGCTTTTCGGGCATTCTAAGATAGCCACCCCCCAAATGCAGCAAATGGATGAGAGTTAATAAATGAGATAATGTTGCTTACTCTGATTATGTTAAATGTAAGAGGGTAGGATATTCTCTGTTATACCTTGTATCGTTCAATTATATAACTAAATGCCTTTCAGTTTTCCTAGATAAACAAATACTGAGATATGAATTGTAAGAAGGTGTATTATTGAGTGCATTATTGAGTGTAAGTATACAAATGTTATTAATGTTGTTATATATTCATATTCAGTATGTATTACATACGTCTCTGTTATAAAAAAAATTGAAAGTTGAAAATTAAAAATTTAAAAAAAAAGGAATGGATTGCAACGCGGGGAAAAAAAAACTTTATTGAGCCCTTGAGGCTCGCACAAATGACAGTGACAACGATTCTTAAATTAAACTACGAATTCCCTAAGGGGCGGATTTTAAAACCCCTGCGTGCGCCGGCGTGCCTATTTTGCATAGGCCGCCAGCGCGCGCAGAGCCCCGGGATGCACGTAAGTCTCGGGCTTCCTGTCGGGGGAGTGTCGCAATGACATGGCGTTTCGGGGGCGTGATGCGGCGTTTCGGGGGCGGTGATGTGGGTGTGGTTTCGGCTCAGGGGTGTTCCAGGGGTGTGGCCATGGCCTCCGGAACACCCCCGAGGAGCCGGGAGCTTTCAGCAGGCGTAACTTTGCTGACAAAGGTAAGGGGGGGGTTTAGATAGGGCCGGGGGGGTGAGTTAGGTAGGGGAAGGGAGGGGAAGGTGGGGGGAGGGAACGGAGGCAGGCTGTGTGGCTCGGTGCGTGCAGGCTGCCGATTTTGGGCAGCCTTGCGCGCACCGACCCCGGATTTTATAAGATATGCGCAGCTACGCGCGTATCTTATAAAATCTGGTGTACTTTTGTTCACACCGGTGGCGCGAACAAAAGTACGAGATTGCGTAAGGTTTGAAGATCTACTTCTAAGGAATTTGAGAGTGCCGCTGCGAAAGTCAGGTATTAGATAATTTGAATTTTAGTTATACGTTCACGTAGGCTTGTTGCTCCTTTTTTCCGTTTTAGGTATTTTTAAAAATTTTTAAATTATGCCAGACCGTCTATGAAAGTTTGTGTGGCTTTTGGATCTTCAAAAGTATGTGTTGTATGCCAGTTTGTGAAATGCTATTGCAGAGACTTAACACTGAGTTTAACTACACCTTTTTAAATAGGGTTAAGCTGTGTGATAGCTTGTGTTACTGGGCAGTAAAGTTTTATTGCATTATTTGATGTCATCTGAAAGGTCTGTTTTAGTAGATTTAAAGCTCCTGGAGTGCCAGCTAGGAGGGAGAGAGAGAGAGAGAGAGAGAGAGAGAGAGAGAGAGAGAGAGAACCTAGCCATAGTGTCCTCTCCCTAGATAGGTATTTGTATCCCTATGGTAGGCCCTCCTAGTAACTCGAGGTGAGGTTTAGGTATTAGTGTAGAGTGTTAGGGGCCACTTTGACATCCAATGTTAGACTTACGAACAGAACAGTGGTCTCTCGTGAATATTTGATGACTCTTGGAGTGAGGACACTCACCCAAAGATGAGATTTGGGCAATGTTCTCTCCACCTAGCTTGATGTTACCCAGGTAGAGAGTCAATCAAGCTAGGCTGAGAGAACATTGCACAAATCTGATCTATGGCTAGTCTCTCTCTCTCTCTCTTGTCTGAGCTCATCAACAATGGTCCCCCAGTGGTTGAATGCAGGAAATACAACAGGTCTGGCACTTTGGGCTAACTTTTCACATTTTGATAAAGCCAGGCCTAAGTGGTACACTCTGCCTCTTTCTGTGTGACAGAATCAAGAAAAGCTCTAAGCTGAGTTGGTTCAAAAAAGACATATCTATTATCCTTAAATTTAACTACACATTTACTTGGGTACTGTATATTTATAACTGCTCCAATATTCCTAGTTTCCTGGCACATTGTTAAAATATTTTTTCTACAGAGTTGAGTAACTCTTGTTATATCCGGGTATATCCATACCTTCTCTCCCATATAACTCTTTAATCTGTTTCGAAAAAATTGTTTCAATACTAGATCTTGATCAGATAGAAAGGTAAATGATATTAATAGTGTATCTCTAAATTCAACCTGTTCCTCTGAAGGCAATGCAATCAAATCTGTAATAATACTTATTTCTCCCAATTGATTTTTAGGGCTAATCTGGATTTTTTCTTTCCTTTTCTTATTTTCATTAAGGAAATATATTTTAGCTATTGGGGGCATTCCTTCTAAGGGTATCATTAGTATCTCATTCAAATATTTTTTTAAATTGTTCTATTGGGAGGATTGATTTCACACTGGGAAAGTTTACAACTCTCAAGTTCTTATATCTTAACTCGTTTTTAGGGATGTGAATCGTTTTTGAACGATTAAAATTATTGTCAGATAATTTTAAAATCGTCCAAAATCGTTAGATACGCGATACAATACAAATGCCCCCGATTTATCGACAGGGGCATTTGTATTGTATCGTTAAATAGGGCGCGGGAAAAATGGCACACCAAAAAAACCCTAAAACCCACCTGAACCTTTAAAACAAATCCCCCACCCTCCCGAACCCCCCCCCCCCAAAATGTTTTAAATTACCTGGGGTCCAGTGGGGGGGGTCCCGACGCGATCTCCTCCCGCTCTCTGGCCACCGCTGCATTGAGAAATGGCGCCAGTGGCCCTTTGCCCTTATCATGGGACAGGGCAAAGGTAGCGCCGGCGCCATTTTGTTTCCTTGCTCCCGATGTCACGCGTGCGGGAGATCGCCCCCGGACCCCCGCTGGACCCCCAGGGATGTTTGGCCAGCTTGGGGGGGCCTCCTGACCACCACAAGACTTGCCAAAAGTCCAGCGGGGGTCCGGGAGCGACCTCCTGCACGCGTGACGTCGGGAGCCAGGAAACAAAATGGCGCCGGCGCTACCTTTGCCCTGTCACATGATAAGGGCAAAGGGCCACCGGCGCCATTTCTCAACGCAGCGGTGGCCAGAGAGTGGGAGGAGATCGCGTCGGGACCCCCCCACTGGACCCCAGATAATTTAAAACATTTGGGGGGGGGGGGTTCGGGAGGGTGGGGGATTTGTTTTAAAGGTTCGGGTGGGTTTTAGGGTTTTTTTGGTGTGCCGGTTTTCCCGCCCTCCCCCGATTTACGATTTTTAACAATTTTTAGAAAAAAAAATTTGACGACCAGATTTCCCTCCCCCCCAGCCAAAATCGATCGTTAAGACGATCGATTACACGATTCACACCTCTACTCGTTTTCTATGTTCTCTATCTTTCTAGAGTTTATCAATTCTCCTTGAAGAACTTTATTTTGTACATTCTGAAATTGAGTAACTTGTTTTTCTAACTCATTTATTTTTCCAGTGTGAGATTGAACCATAGGATCTATCTGTTGTACTTGTTGCTGCATTTGGGACATTATAGTAGATAGATTACTAATTGAAGTTTCTAATGAAACTAATGCTTTCCAAATATACTAAAGAGTAATCTCCTGTTTACCTACAGCACCCAATCTTGAGGTGAGTGTCACCACTTTAGTTCCTTGATAGTGTTCTTGTCCTTTCGGAGATAAAACTGTCAACTCCACTTGCCCCAAAGATGTTAAAGTCTTTGATGTTGGCAACAGTTCTCCACAGCCAGCAGGTTCAAGCTCTCGCTGACACTGCGGGAATAGTGTACTGCTGCCTCCACTAGACATACTATCAGCGGTATTATCTTCGGCAAATGCCTCAACAGATGTCGATTCACTCACCGCCTTCCTATGGTCAATCACATCCAATTGCAAAGGTTGTCCGCTGCAGGGATGGGATGGGCTGTCTGGAGCTCCAGGGCTTAAAGATATTTGTGTGTCCAGCAAAGCCTGCATGTGCTCCTCAACTGGCTGTGCAATGGACAGCATTACTGGAGATATTGTGTTCGCCAGGGAGAAAAAAACATCTATTGTGGACTGCACAGGGGTTGAAGTGCGAACTGTTGAGGCTTCGGCTCGCACTCTACCCTTGTGTTTGGTATGCGACATCTTAAGCGAATATTAATTCCAAAGTTATAGATGTATTTCTCCCCACTCTTCTTATTTCTAATTGGATCAACCAAATGGAGGCAGCGGTGAGATCATATAAAAAGATTAATTTTCAAGTAATTACATTTACTTAATTTTGAGAAAACCTTCCTCCTAATAAAATAAAGCCGCGCACCCCTTTGGCGTGCACGGCTTTGGCAGTGCGCCAAAGATGCCTGCGCGCTGCAGGAAGGGCGTTTTTAGTAGCCCTCCTGCGCCTCAGCTGGATGACATCAGGAAATCAAGCGGGCAGTAATCAGGTAATCAAATTGGGCCAGGCAAGCTTACCTTATCCCCAAGTAATAAGGCAGTCTTTTCTCTCCGCTTGAGCCTCAGAGATGGTCCATGGGAAGGGCTTTTTTTTTTTTGTGTGAATCTGTTTATTATTATCAACAGCATAACAAATCAAGAATGATGCAGTCAGAGTTTGCCATACAGACTCTTACATGGGCATATAGGCTTATTATACATAAATAATCATCAAACGTTACATATATTTGCAGGAATAGTAACAGAACACACAGAACTGTACAGAAACAGCAACAATCTATAATCTAGTCATAAACTGTGCATACCATGAACAGGTAAGTAGGCTAGCAAACATCTATATGTCTATACGACACTGTCTATACGTCAAACATCTATATGTCTATACGACATTGGGCTAAAACAGTAATAACTCAGATCATGCATTCGTAATTGCCCGGAGAACAAAGCTACCCTGTTAATAGTTTTTGTTAAATTCCCTCCATTTCCAACTACTTAAGTCCTTAATACTACCCCATCTCCCCCCCCCCCTCCATTTCATCTTCTGAATCTTTCACCCCACCCCCCTCTCTTCCCCTCCCCTCCCTTCTCTTCCCAATGTCGTGGGATAGTGTGTGAGCGTGAGTATTTGAGACATGAGGAGCAAGAATTAGGTTGTTTTAACCAAAGATTAAACTGTGAGTTAGTATTAACGTTTAAATCAGTTAGGTGAGACTAAGGTGGGGATAGTTTGAATAGTGATGTGCTATGGATTTGGTAGGGTTATGAGAATGATAAGGTTGAAGTGTTGAAGTTTTAAAGGCTCATTGTTAACGTCATGTTATATGTCCACAGAGTGTTCCTTAAGGCATGATTAGGATATGCTTTAGAAACGGTCATCTCATTCGGACATGGTTACAATAACCTTTTAGAGAAACGTCAGTTCATTTGAATAGGAGGGTCCAAATGTGGCTTGTCCTCTGCAGAAAGTAGTTTCATATAACCTGCCCAGATTTGGATTGTCCTCTTTCCACCTTGTGAAGTAGCCGCTGAAGTTTTTGTTTGTAGATGGGCAGATACTGAGGGTGCGGTGTCATCCATTGTGCTAAAATAGTATCAGTAGCAATTAACAGAAGTTTGCGAAAAAATAAAAGGTTATGACATGTCAGGGTATGGACCTTCGCATCAAGCAAAACAAAGAGCCAAATCTTTGGATTCATCGGAAGAGAGACACCCCACATCGAAAGTGCCAGCGTTTGTAAGAGAGTCCACAAGACCTGCACTTCTGTGCATAACCAGATGCTATGGTAAAAATACGGATTTGTGTCCAAACATCTTGTGCAACGGTTCTCTAGTGTGACCCCCATATAAAAGGCAGTTTTTTGTGAATAATATGCTTGATAGTAAAATTTATAAAGTTTGTCCCTTAGGACTGCGTTTTCAATGACTTTCGAGATTGTCTGTATACAGGTTTGAAATTCCTCTGACGAGAGTCACCAAGGCAACCATCTATTCCATTTTGCAATTATCATGGAAAAGTCAGGCCCATGGGTCAAAGTCATTAGGGAGGCATAGAAGTGAGAACACTTGGAGCGTTTCCCGTCTGGCCCCTTTAGCAGGAGTTTCGAGTGTATGAAAAGGGGGTTCACTAGCAAGGATTCCAATATGAAATGTCATAATTGTAGGTAAAAATAAAAGTCCTTGTGCGGTAAAGAATGGTTCTCTTGTAGTTCCTGAAAGCTGAGAATGTGAATAGGTTGAACAGTGGTATTAAATAGTTGACTAATATTAATCAAGCCTTGAGAGGCCTATCTGTGAAATGGCCCTGCGTCCATCCCTGGCAAAAATAGAGGGCATCCCTGAATGGGAAGGCAGGCTGTAAGACCTGGTGTCACTAAAAGTGATTTACAAATTGCTTTACATGCCATTCGGAATGGACGGATTATTACGCTGGAAGTAATCTGGGATGGTAATAGTGTTGCAGAGACCTGCAGCACAGCACTAGGGGTTAATGGGGCCAACCAATTTTTATAATGCATTAAAGGCGAGTAGGGATGAGTGTCATAGATCCAGTCTTTAATGTGTCTCATTAGGCTTGCGCAGTTATAAGCTCGTAAATCTGGGCAATTGAGACCCCCATCTTTTTTTATTTCATAAGTACTGTTAACGGGATCCGGGCTTTCTTTCCACTCCACAGATATCGATTTAACTCTTTGTGGATATCTATAATATCTTGCCTTTTCAGCCAGGTAGGGAGCATAGCAAACAGATAGAGCCACTTCGATATTTCCATTATTTTCAGTAGTAGGATCTTACCTGATAGGGAAAATGGCAAGTTCCGCCAAGCTGTCAATTTAGTTATTAGTTTCTGTTTTAAGGGAGTGATATTAGAAGAGTAGAGCTTCTTTGGGTCTGCAGGAATATGGATCCCCAGGTATTTTAACGAGGTTGTGACCCATTTCAAAGGGAAATTTCCTGGCCAGGTAGATTTAAGAGTTTCCAAAATATCCAACGCTTCTGATTTATCGATATTGATTTTCAGACCTGCAAATCTTCCAAAAGCACCTTGGATGCTGAGCACATGAGGTAAGGCGGAAACAGGTTTGCTCAAATATAGTAACATATCATCTGCAAATGCTGCAACTGTGAAGTGTCCTCCTGAAAACTGCATCCCCTGTATTTCTGGGGATACCGCCAATTTCCGCAAGAGAGGGTCCAATGTTATGATATATAAAATTGGAGAAAGCAGACAACCTTGTTGAACTCCCCTCTGAATCTGGATTCCATCTGAAAGGGTATCATTAGCAGAGATATGAGATATGGTTTAGAATAGTAATAGCATCTATAATCTGTTTCGGGATGCCAAAACGTGCCATGGCTGAAAACATGTAGTCCCAGGACACCCGATCGAAGGCTTTCTCCGAATCAAAACCTACTGCCAGCGCTGACAGTTGAGTATGATGGGATATTTCAATGGCTGTAAGCAAGCGGATCACATGTGCATCTGCATTTCTGCCCCCGACAAAACCTGCCTGATATAAGGATATGATCGATGGAAGTATCTTGCCCAGCCTAATAACAAGGATCCATGTGTGTAATTTTAAGCCATAGTTTAGAAGGGAAATAGGCCTATATGACGCTGCAAGAAGCGGATCTTTACCAGGTTTTGGTAGTATAGTGATGAAGGCTTTGTTGAAGTCTTTGGGAAAATATCCCTTTTGCCACGCCTGGTTAAAGAAATTGGTGAGCGGGCCAGCGATATGAGCGGACAGAATTTTATAGTATTCGGCGGGAAAACCATCCGGTCCAGGGGACATGTTTCCTTTGCTGGTTTTGACTACTGCTTTCACTTCCTCCTCCGTAATCGGCCCGATTAATGAGTCTCGTTACTCTGAGGATAACTGAGGTAAAGAAAGGTCTTGAAAGAAGGCAGCTTCCTCAGTTGAGTCCCCTTCTCGATCTTCATGGGAGAGTCCTTCATAAAACTGACGTAGCATCTCAAAGACCTCCGAAGCGTTCGTTACATGCACACCAGCCGTGTACTTTAGACCATTAATATAAGTTTTTTTCCTTTTTATAGCTACTAGCCTCGCTAACAATTTGCTGGATTTGTTGCCAGATCTATGGAAGTGGAGATCTGAAGCTTGAAGCGCTTTCTGGGCACGCAGATGTAAGTGGTCATTGAGCGCATTCAGACATGCCCGATAAGATGCCATATGTGAGGAAGAAGGTTCCTCTGCCAATTTTTGCTTCACTTGTTGAAGTTGGGTTTCCAGTTTTAAAATAATTTGATTTAACTGTTTGCTTTTCCAGATGGTATAAGCAATTACCTCGCCTCTGAGCACTATTTTACTCGTTTCCCAAAAGAGTGAAGTGTTATCTAAATGCTGGCTATTATTCGTCTGGTATTCTTCCCATTTTGTTTTTTACATTAGATGAAATTCCTTATCATTATGAAGGTGCCCTGGGAGTCGCCATGCCTTCTTGGCATTTCGCTTGGACGCAAATCATAAATCTAGCCAGATGGAGGCATGATCAGTGATAACAATGGAACCCATATCAACCTCTGCTACTTTAGAAAACAAAGTGTTGGTAATGAGGATATAATCTATTCTGGACATAGAGCCGTGTGCTCTAGATACTTGAGTAAAATCCTTAATTTCAGGGTCCATTGTGCGCCAGGGATCAATAAGCCCTAACAATTTGGTAAATTGCATCACTTCAGAGGTGTATTGCGGTCGGTAACTTGTAGGTAGTTGGGATTTGTCTAAGTGAGCATCTATTACACTATTCATATCCCCTGCTATGATCAGCTCGCCCTGGGCAGTCTCCAATGAAAGGTTTATAATATTAGTAAAGAAGGGTGGGTCTGGAACATTAGGAGCATAGATATTGCATAATGTAAAAACTTTGCCAGCAAGCTGACCTACGATTATATTGAATCACCCTCCAAGTCTAGTATTTCCTTGGTAACCGTTAGTGGGGTATTTTTGTTGACTAAGATTGCTACCCTCCTTTTTTCCTTTAGCCACAGAGAAATAACAGTCCAAGGCCCATTCTCTGCAAAACTTTGCACTCTCTGTAATGCTTAGATGTGTTTCCTGTATGCATGCTATGTTAACTTTAAGACATCGCAAATGCTGAAATTTTTTTTTTTCACTTTATTGGTGTACCCAACCCATCAACATTCCATGAAATGATTCTGTAACTACCCCCCATTAACCAGGGTCAAGATGGCAACAATAATTGGGAGGTTATCTACTTGCTGTCGGAGATGGGTGCCCAGCCTCACCCCGCTCCCTCTTCCTAAAGTGCATGCCTGGGAACCCCCAAAGTCCACCATACTAGCAATCTTCATCCACACTTGTCCCCACTCACACAGCCAACATCTCTTTCTTTCACCCCTTAGCCCTGTTCTACAATCATACTTTGCTATCCCCCCTTTGACCCCCCACTGCCCTCCCCATCCCCCATCCCCCTCCCCATAACTTCCCCCAAATACCAAAGAAATACAATATACTCTCCCTACTCTAGAGGGAGGGATAGAGATCACTGTTCTCAGTGTCTGAGCGTACAGTTCCCTTATCTGGTCCGCTTTGCCCTGTGCAGTAGTAGGCTTTTCACTGTTCCACTCTAAGCTACAGCATACTGTGTAATGGTGTCTGCCGTTCAGCTAGTAAACACCAATTGAATAGCTGGTGTCTGCTGTTAGTTCTTCCCACCAGAGACCTCAATCCGCTGATACCATAGTCGACTCGTTAATTGCTGTCTGTGATCACTAGAACAATCTCTCTGATTTCCAATCGAGGATCGCTGTGCCTGTCGCCTTAACCGCTCCGGTGATTTCAAGAAGGTGTCCCGGGAGAGAAAACCTCCGAGCAGGCAGTAGCTGCAGCAGTGGACTTGAAGAATAACCATGGTAATTGGCAGAGTTTAAGTAGATCTTTTTCCTGCGCTGCGGCCCACTCCGGCTGGACCGGCGGCTATCAAACCCTGGATCATGGCAGTTCTTCTCTAAGTTAAAACCAAAACTATGAAACTGTAGACAGGAACCCTATCAGGTTTTCCAGCCAAGAAGGGCTCCCATATAGTCATTGGCATCTCTCGAAGGTAAAATACAATGTCAAACTCGGGTGTGCCGTCATTGTATGTTAGTTTGCACAAATTTCTGAGCCTCCTCCGGTGAAGCAAAGATCTTTAGCTTCCCATTCAGCCAAATCTTAAGCATTGCTGGGTATTGGAGCACAAATTTTATATGCTTGTTAACAAGCATTGAACAGACAGTAGAAAAGCTCTTGCACATTTGAGAAACCCGGGACGAATAGTCCTGTGTTATATGAATCCTGGTCCCTTTATAGTTGATGACAGGTTTATTTCGATAGACGATCCATATTTTGTTTTTATGTGCATAGTTAAAAATTTTTACTAGTACAATTCTGGGGTGCGAATCGGTAGGGCAGCGCGCACCATCCCTGTGGGCCCTTTCAACTGCCAATCCTTCCTTTCAGATCCACAAGGCCAACAACATCTAGTAGCCAACCTTCCAGAAATTCTCCTAACCCTCCCTTGTCTAGCAATTCGGGAAGACCCATTATACGTAGGTTGGCACTTCAGGAACGAATTTCAAGGTCGTCAATTTTATCCTGGCATTCTTTGATTGTTACAGATTGTGTTTCTATTTTTGCCATTACTGTGGTGAGGTCGTCCTCTATGAGAGATACCTTCCCCTCTACATGCTCCATACGCAGTCCAAACTCCACTAATGTATCTCTCACCTCCATCAATTGTGCTGCAATCCCTGCTAGCTTTTCGTCTGTCCCCGTGATCGTGTCTCTGAGGATTTCCACCATGGCGGCTTGAAGGGGAGGGTTCCCGAGCGCTCTAAGCCGCTGCCATTTTGGCCTCTGCCGGCTTCCCTTTCTCTTTCTCTTTCTGTCCACTGCGGGAAGCCATCAACTGCGGCAACATCTGCATAAAGTAGACAATCGACATATGCCAGTTCCTGAGTCCACTGGTGGTAATGTAGGACTTCGCCATTAGTTAGATGCCGGTAGATTGGGAATCTGGCACCCGGAGCTGAAAGGGATCATGTCCACCTCAGCTCATCTCCCCATGTGATCTCTCGGGAAGGGCTTAATAGCCCTCCTGCGTCTCAGCTGGATGAAATCAGGAAATCAAGCGGGCAGTAATCAGATTGGGCCAGGCAAGCTCACCTTACCCCCAAGTAGCAAGACAGTCTTTTCTCTTGAGCCTCCATGCAGGGACAGTTTCAATATTTTATGCACTGTAATCCAAGTCTTCCTCGTTGTCTTTACCAGTCCTGAGCATAAACTGGCTTCATGCATTTCTCACAGAGAAGCAAGAAGGGCAAATTCAGGCTTGGATTTTCTATTGTCGCACAGCTTACTGAACACCGCGGTAATGGGAGGAAGGGGGGAAGCAGGGGGCAGGCCTGCGAAAGCTGGCAGCGATCACAGCACCGCGGTGTTTATCACTGCCAGTTTTTGCACCCAATAGCGCCACTGTGAAAGGTGGTGCTGTTGGGCATGCTACTGACGGTGATAACGGATCATACCTTATCGCCGCCAGGGAAGTTACCACCATGTCCACCCTGTCGCTGCCCCGACTCCTCTTCTGGTCCTGACTATCAAGCTATCACATGTGAAAAGGATATGGGTCCGGTTTCCACATTATCAATTTATAGGGTTTTTTCTTGCATTTCTCGCTTTCTTTTCTAGTATTGAGCTTTATTTTTTTATAATTTTTTTGTTTTATCATTTTTGTATATTTTTCTAGTAGTATTCTTCATTTTTCATCATGTTTTGTTTTATTATTTTTTAAATTTTTGTACTTTTTTCTAGTATTCTTCATTTTTTTTGTTTTATCATTTTTTAATTTGCATATTTTTCTAGTGGTATTTTTTTATAATTTTGTTATTTTTGTATTTTTTTTAGTATTGTTCATTTTTGTATTTTTTATCATTTTTGTATTTTTGTATAATTTTCTAGTATTCTTCATTTTATCATCATTTTTGTTTTATTATTTTTTAAATTTTTGCACATTTTTTCTATTATTCTTCATTTTTTAATTTTATCATTATTTTAATTTGCATATTTTTCTAATGATATTCTAAATGTAATTTTTTTCTATAATTTTGCTATTTTTGTATTTTTTCTAATATTCTTCATTTTTGTATTTTTTTGTTTCATCTTTTTTTATTTTTTATATTTTTCTAGTAGCATTCATTTTTTTATGTTATTTTTTTTATTTTTGTAATTTTTTTCGCATTCATTTATTTTTGTTTTATATTTTTTTAATTTTGTATTTTTTGTAGTTTGTCTTCATTTTTATTTTATAATTTTTTTATTTTTATATTTTATTAGGTTTTTTGTTTCATCATTATTTTATTATTTTTATTTTTTAGTAGTATTCATTTTTTTATTATAATTTTTTTATTTTTGCATTTTATTACTTTTTTGCTTTATAATTTTTAGGGTGTCATTTTCAATTCATTTAGCATGCGAGAAGGGAATTTTTGCACGTGAAAAGTCCTTTTTCGTGTGTGATAGCTCGATAGGGGCATAGTTGAGGCAGAGTCAGGACCTGAAGAGGAGGAGTCGGGGTGGCGTCGGGGCCGACACGTCGGATTTTTTCTGGCCTTGATAAGCTAAGACCTGTTATTGCCGCCAGTAGCGCGTCCAATAGCACCACCTTTCACGATGGTGCTATTGGGTGAGAAAGCCGGCAGCGATAACACCGCGGTAGTGCGATCACTGCTGGCTTTCGCAGGCCCATTGCCAGCTTTGCCCCGCCGCCCCCAGTTACCGCGGGATTTACAAAGCTGTCACTGTCTGTCATAGTCTTCTCTTAATTCTGTGGGTGATTGTAGTCCATCCTCCTCCTCCTGCAAGCACAATATACTTTAATGGACATCTTAAATTCTATCACCAAAGAGCAAAACAAAATAAAGATAGAAGATGGAAGTCATCGAGGCAAGAAACAGTATTTTACTACAATGGCCCCAAAGTATTAACAGTTGACTCTTTCTCTTGTGCACATGTGCGCCCAATTTTGTATCGATGCGTACTCGCGTGCAGGGGGGAATTTTTAACACGCGCAGCGATGAGATCGGGCCTTTGCCCAGTTCCCTCCTAGTCCACTCCAATAAAGAAGCAGACAAGGAGGGAACTTCCCTATCCCCCTAACTAATCTTTTCCCCTTTTCCCCTCTTCACCTCAACCGCTAAACCCAGCCATATTAATCTATTTCTTTGTCGTGCAACTTACTTCATCTGAAGAGGTGAAGTAAGTTCCACGTGACAGCCAGCTTCCGCCATGCATTTCACTAGAGTAGCGCAAAACAGTGCTGTCCCAGCCCGCCCAGCCCTCCACCACCCTGCCCAGACCCCACCCTAGCCCACCTCTTTCAAAAACCCAGCATTTCCGCGCATACTAGCAGATACACGCATGGCCAGGCCGCTATGAAAATGAGCTTGGCACATGCGCAACCTGGCCACACACGTATCTCCCAGGATTTGCGCGCTTTTAAAATTGGCCCCTACGGGCAGTAATCTCATGTATTCTGTTAAGGGAAGTAATTGCTGCTCTGTGTTGGTTACACCTATGGTCATCGGTTCTGCAAACCATAAAAATCAGGGCCTTCTTTGGTTGCTGTCTAAATCCAATTCTCATTTTCTCCTGCAGTTGAAGCAGAGAGCAATGTTGGAATTGTATCAAAAGTATGAAGACATATTGGTTAAGGATAGTAACCACACATCAGAAAGTTACCCCATGCATTCTTTCTTCACTCCCTTTAAGACTTGGCCATAGAAGTAGTCCTGAGCTTTTTCCCTTATGTTCATATAACAGAATCACAGACTAAGGAAGTCCAAATGTATCAGTTATCATCCAAATCCAATTCTACTTATTCCCCTCCAGTCAAAGGCCGAATTTTCAAAGGCCTATGCACACCTATACTTCAAGATACGCGCATGGCAGGGATGTGTGTGTGCTGTGCGGATTTTCAAATGCCTGTATCCACGCACGTGTCTCCCGGTATTCATAGAAGAAAGAGTTTCCAAAAAAGGGGAGTGGATGGGCCGGGACAGTGCTGAAGCACTTGCCAGGAGCCGACTGGCTCGCACAACCTGCTGCTGTTTTGGAGTGCGAGTATGTTATAAATCAACAAAAATGTAGGGTAGTCAGCAGAGTTATATGGGTTGGGGTTAGTAGGGGATTAGTAGGGCAAAAGGGAGGTAGACTGGGAGGGAACTGGGGAAAAGGCCTATTCCATCGCTGTGCGCATCTACTAAATTCCCCCCCACACACACACACTTATGCGCACGAGACGGCACTTAGGTGCACATGTGCACGCCGATATAAAATCATGCAGACAGGTAGCGGATTTTATAACATGCGCACGTCAATACACACATGTTATAAAATCGGCACATCCACATATGCGCGCTGGCAACTGCCCGCACATGGACACCCATGCACATAACTGAAAGTATACCTTTAAGTAGAGAGTAATGTTGCAGTTGCATTAAAAGCATCAAAGTATATTGGTTGGGATAGTAATCTCCATGCCTTCTGCTAAGGGTAGTAACCACCGTACTAGCAAGCTACCCCCCCCCCCCCCTCCCGCATACTTATCTCATCTCTACCCTCTAGTATTTACTACTGTATTACTGCAAGAACTCAGAAGAGGTTTGCTATCATTTAAAAAAAAAAAAACAAAAAACAGGCAAAACTCAATGAAATTTTTTGTTTTGTTTTGTGTCATTTCCAATCTGAAATGATAAAAATTCAATGAAATTTAGTTGAGATTTTGCTTCTGTTTTATTCCTGGCACTGGTCCATGAGCTCAAAATTAAAAATTGCCCCAGCAGATTAAAATATTCCTCTTGCCCTCAGATGATAATCCTGCCCCAGTACAGGCCTCTTGGCCCCCTTCTCGTTTCTGGATCCCCTCTATCCCACTGATCGGAGAATTCCTTAGTCATACTTGCCCCATTGGCATTGTAATCAAAGTGAAAATTTTGGGCTACAGATGATGTTTCCATCTTGTTTGCTCTTTTCTCTCATATCCCAGAACCTTATTATTGCTCCCCCAAACCAGACTGGGCCAAAGGTTTGCCCACCCCTCCATTATGTACAGTAGCTGGCTGACTCTCAGCACTCTATAGTACTGTAGCAGCATATTTCCAACTACTGTGACTGATTATTTATTTTGCAATGGTGTAATAAACAGTTGTGGATTTAATTTTGAAGTATATAGGGGCAGATTTTAAATACTTGCGCGAGTGCGTACTTTTGTTCGCGCAGCAGGCGCGAACAAAAGTACGCTGGATTTTATAAGATACGCGCGTATCTTATAAAATCCGGGGTCGGCGCGCACAAGGTGGTGCACATTTGTGCAACCTGCGCGCGCCGAGCCCAGCGTGCGCTGCCTGTTCCCTCCGAAGGAAAGTTCCCTCGGAGGGAACTTTCCTTCGCCCTCCCCCCACCTTCTCCTCCATTCCCCTACCTAACCCACCCCCCCTCCCGGCCCTATCTAAACCCTCCCTTACCTTTGTCGGCAAAGTTACGCCTGCTGAAAGCAGGCGTAACTTTGCGTGCATCGGCCAGCTGCCCCGCTCCGTGGTCCGGTCCTGGGGGTTGTTCCGGAGGCCGCGGCCACGCCCCCGGAACGCCCCCGGGCCAAAACCACGCCCACGTTGCCGCCCCCGAAACGCCGCGCCCTGCCCCCTAAACGTCACGTCATCCCGCCACGCCCCCGCCAGGAAGCCCCGGAACTTACGCGCGTCCCGGGGCTCTGCGCGCGCCGGCAGCCTATGCAAAATAGGCGCGCCGGCGCGCATAAATCCGGAAGGATTTATGCTCGCAGGGGTTTTAAAATCCACCCCATAGCATTTACCTTGACTTCGTCATCATCAGAGGACTTTCCACAGCAACTCTGAAAAATGTTCCATACACTGAAAGAAAGTATAGAAGTGTTAGTCCTTCAGGTCCTGTATACCTCAGAGATACATTGCTTTCAGTCTTCCTGTTTTCTAGTTTGGTTCTGGATATGGTAATGTTGTCTATGATGTACTTGCTACTAAACCACTCACCTTTTGCCCTTCCAATTTCATAGGAAACATTCCCACTGTCCTAAATTTTGGCACTAGGATCAAAAAAAGTTGCTATAGTTGTAACTGTGCTAAAGCACTGCTGGTTTCGGCCCAAGAAGTGCTACAACCTGGGACCAAGCAGAGAAGCCACCTCCTGGATCAGCCCAGGAATGATGAAATTAAGGTCCAGGCCTGGTCCTATGGAGGGGATCCACTAAGGCCACACAAAACATCCTAGCCCAAGAAGGACAACTAAAATATAAGCCAGTCCTAGCCCAAGGAGGTATTGTGAGCATGGCCTTTGATTCCTATTGAGGGACATGGAGGTGCGGTCGCCTGCTCCTGGGGATAGTGAGCCCTTGGGCCACAGCGCAGCTCAGGGAGGAGCCCCAAGGTGCACATCGTGGGAATTGAGTGAGTACAGGCTCAGGGCGGAACAGGAACAAGGCTGGACTGGACCAAGCAAGGAAAAACAGGAATTGGAAGAAGGCAGGTTCAGCCCTCCACTGGACCTACATGCACCAGTGAGACCCAGCAACTCAATGCTGGTCTCAGAAATAGGCCTCTGGCCTCTTGATAGCCCTTCCAGACCCGCCGCTTGGGAACGATGAGTGTGTGAGGCCAGAAGGAGGCTGAGGACAGGAACTAGATGAGACATGGATACTTGGAACTTGGACAAGATGAGGATACTTGAACTTGGAACTAGGAACTTGGAAGGCACTGCCCCTCAGGGCACCCTACACAACCCACCGTGGGCTGGTCATCGACCACCCTGTCCCACTGAGTGCCCTACACAACCTGAAAAGGCTGGTTGCAGACCATGCGGCAGCATGACATGTGCAGGACTGAGGCTCAGGACGAAGGAGGAATCCAGGCAGCGCTCAAAGAAAGGTCCATCCGGAAGCGGACTCCAATGACCGGAAACGGACACCGGATCAATACGGATTTACTCTCAGGATGGTCATCTGGAGGCGAGGTCCGGCGAGCGAGACTAGGCTTCAACCCGGAGCTAGGAGCTAGCGGACATAACAGGATCAGGACTGGAACATAGGATGTCAGGATTGAAGTCTCGGAACTTGGAACACGGAACTTGGAACTTGGATTCAAGAGGGTCCGGACCGGAACATAGAACATCAGGAACATCAGGACATCTGGACATGGAACATCAAATACTTCTGGACTAGGAACAACTCTACTCGGAAAATCAGGACTTGGATGAGGAACATCTAGACTTCTGGACATCAGTACTTCCGGACGAAGAATATCAGGACTTGGAACATGCGAAGAAGGAGGAATCCGGGCATCGCTTAAAGAAGGGTCCAGCTGAAAGAGGACTCCAATGACTGGAAATGGACACCAGATCAATACGGATTTACTCCCAGGGTGGTCATCTGGAGGTGAGGTCTGGTGGCGAGACTGGCTTGAACCCGGAGCTAGGAACTAATGGATACATCAGGATTGAGAAGAACATGAAACACGAAGCCATCAAGACAGGAGCAGACCACGGAAGACCTTGATCAGAGAAGGGGAAATATGGATGACCATGGAATACGATTCGAGTGCCCCGAGGGACTGAAGCAGAACCCTTTTATAGGGCTGGACCAGGGAACACAGTGATATCATCTGGTGGGGCCGTGGGCTTTTCCTGCCACTGGCCCTTTAAATAAACTGAAGAGGCACGTGCCCATGCCTAGAGGGAGTCCAGGAGAGCAGAGGCCTGTGGTGGCATCGTGCTGCGATACAGAAGGTCAGATTGGAGGCGGCTTCCATGATGCGAAGATGAAGAGGTCAGCGGTGGCGGTTTCCTGCCACTTAAGAGGATGACTGCAGCGGCGGCAGCTGTGAAGAGAGAATCCTAGTGGTGTCTTCCCCGCCGCGGAGAAGGAGTCAGCGGGAGTGGCTTCCCAGCCACAAAGAGGAGGTCCTGCCAGCGACTCAAGGCCACAAAGGAGCGGTGTCTTGGCACTGGCACTAAGCCACAAAGACGGAATCAGTGGCGGTGGCTACCTGCCGTATATGACGGCAGTCTGGGGCGGCAAAGGCCGTATCAACGGGGGACCGGTGGCATCAGATTGGTGAGTGGAGGGCCTGCTTGCGGAATGGGGTCTGTGGGCAGGAGTGTAACAGCACCCCATCTTCAGTCTCTTCTCGATGGCTGAAAAGAAGAAGACATATCTACTATACCAGCTTGGATCTTGGGGGTCCAAACACAGAATAGTCAAAGCTTGGAAGGAGCTGAAATGATAAGGTGAATTGACATTCTGAAGACAACGTAGACACATGATGAAACTCAAAAGAAGAATCCAGAAAATCACTGGAGCACCGCTTGCACTCAAAACTTCCAACATCCACAAAAATTGCAAGAATAATTTCAAGTCATGGTCAGTAATTCCACTGTAACAGTTATGCTTTTATTCCTGCAACTCCTCAATTTACACACAGAATCTTGCAATCTTGAGGAGTTGCCGGAATAAAAGCATAACTGTTACAGTGAAACTCAAAAGAAGACATGACCTAGGTTGAATTGGAGGCACTGAAGTAGTAACATCATTTTAAGGGATGGTCCAGTTCAGGTTGTTATTAAATCAGGACGAGAGTGAGGAACACCTCCACAGCATTTCTTTCTTGAAAGCAATAGCCAGATAGTAGATTTAAGGCATCATTGTTGGAATCTTGGATGTAAGATGGCATACAAAGAGAGTGCCAACTTGCAGATTATCATTTGTTTAATTGAACATGGTGGGGCAGGGCAAAATAGGCTTGGCGTGCGCAGGGGGGGGGGGGGTTGGGGTAGGTTTTCAGGGGGTAGGCGCGTACCCCTTTGAAAATCTACCCCGGTATGAGGAACACCAGGTGGAACTAAACAGTCCAAACATTGCTCCGAAGGTGGAAAGCTGATTTTGGGGCAATCTTATACTCTTGATGATAGATGGTACATGGTGTTGCAGTTGACAGGTAAAATGGAGAGATGGACAGGGTTACTGAACACAAACTCTTGTAAAACCAGATGGATGAGTGCAGCCCTTTTAATAAGGTCGAGAAGGAAGTTGCATCTCAGGTATAATCCAAATGTTAATGCAGGCTTCCATGTGATAGACGCAGATGCTCCACCTTATACAGAAAGCTGTTTCCTAGAACAGGATCTCCAGAATGGCTTGACAGATGGCAAGCTCCAGAAGGCAAGGCTTGGAGACAATAAAGGATTCCAGCAGAGTCTATTGGACGCTCATTTCCATCATAGGCGGATAATGAGAGCAGATGGTAGCAGAGGTCTTTGCGAGGACAGCTTATAAGGGTGGAAACAGCTAAAGGCTGGCAAGATTTGAACATACTTGAAGAGCAGTCCTTAGATGGAGCAAGGGGTCCTTCCTGGTGGAAACTGAGCAGAAGAACCGTGCAAGCTTTCCAGAGGAGCCTGAAGGTGGTAATCACGGACCTCTGTCTGGCAGCGAAGACAACATCAGATGGGCGGATAAACAACAAATCAGGATCTCCCAATCCGGATTCTAGCAGCTCAAAAGCTGTGCAAAAGGCACCAGAAGGGTGGTGGTTTGCATGCTATGGATTCAAAACAATTTGCCATGTTGAAATTAAGGTAAAGAGGTACAACAAGATGATATCTTCAGGAAATCTGGAATGGAATTAGAAGCTGGAATTCCCACTTGTGCAAAGCAGAGTAGGGATTGTAGCTGTAATTAGTCCCATGACAAGCATCAAGCTAAGTGAAGCATTGACTGAATTGGAACCAGCGGGACGGAACCAGGTCGAGGGTGCAGGCACCTCCTGCAGGTCGTTCAAATCCAAGGACCTGGAGTTTCTGCAGAATTTTAATTCAAGTAAGCGTACATTCCCAGAAGCTTGATGATGCTTTGTGAAGAAGCAGAACTTGGTAAGGGCGATGTGGAAACCTGAGTGCAGGCGCCTCCTGCAGATCGTATGGAATCCAGGCTGAACCCCACATCGCTGTGAAACCGAACAGAGATGGTCTCTGGAATGAGTGCAGGTGCCTCCTGCTGGTCGAAATGAGTTCCAGGACTGGACTGGCTTGAAGAGGATCTGGATGCAGGCGCCTCCCAGGATGGTCATCTGGAGGCGAGGTCCGGCGGATGAGACTAGGCTTGAACCCGGAGATAGGAACTAGCGGACCCAACAGGATCAGACTGGAACATAGGATATCAGGATTCAAGACTCGGAACGTGGAACTTGGAACTTGGATTCAAGAGGGTCCGGACCGGAACACAGAACATCAGGGCATCTGGACATAGAACATCAAATACTTCTGGACCAGGAATGAGCGGACTCGGAACATCAGGACTTGGATGAGGAACATCTAGACTTCTGGACATCAGGAATTCTGGACAAAGAACATCAGGACTCCTGGACGAGGAACATCAGGACTTGGAACATGCGACAAAGGAGCAATCCGTGCAGTTCTCAAAGAAGGGTCCAGCCGGAAGAGGACTCCAGTGACCGGAAACGGACGCCAGATCAATACGGATTTACTCCCAGGATGGTCTTTTGGAGGTGAGGTCCGGCGGCGAGACTGACTTGATCCTGGAGCTAGGAACTAATGGATACATCAGGATCGAGAAGAACATGGAGCACAAAGCCATTGAGTCAGGAGCAGACCACGGAAGACCTTGACTGGAGAAGAGGAAACATGGACGACCATGAAATGCGATTCGAAGGCCCTGTGGGACTGAAGCAGAGCCCTTTTATAGGGCTGGACCAGGGAACACAGTGATGACATCATCAGGTAGGGCCGCAGGCTTTTCCCGCCTCTGGCCCTTTAAATAAACTGAAGACGTGCACGCCCGCACTTAGAGGGAGTCCGGGAAAGTAGAGGCCTGTGGCGGCATCCTGCTGCGATGGAGAAGGCCAGGTTGGAGGTGGCTTCCATGCCACGAAGATGAAGAGGTCAGCAGTGGCGGCTCCCTGCTGCTTAAGTGGATTACTGCAGCGGCAGCAGCCGTGAAGAGAGAATCCTGGTGCCGGCTTCCCCACCGTGGAGGTGGAGTCAGTGGGAGTGGCTTCCCAGCCGCAAAAAGGCGGTGTTACGGCTATGGCTGCTGTGCAACCGCCTCACCACCAAAGGTCCCGCAAAGGCTTGCTCTCCTGGCTGGTCCAATCTGCCCTAGTCAGCTGCTCTATGTCCCGGACCGTCTTTATAATCCTGCCTACCCAAGGCTCCAGTGCTTCGGTATCAAACTCGTTTGGGCTCCCTGCTCTAGCCTCTCCTGCTACTTTGCACTCCGGCTTCTGCCTTGCTGCCTTGCCTTTGGGCTTCTGCCTTGCTGCCCTGCCTTTGGGCTTCTGCCTTGCTGTGTTGCCCTCGGGCTTCTGCTCTGCTGCCCTGCCTTTGGGCTTCTGCCTTGCTGCCTTGCCTTTGGGCTTCTGCCTTGCTGCCCTGCTTTCGGGCTTCTGCTTTGCTGTATAGTATTAGGGCTTCTACCTTGCTACCTAGCCGTGTTGCCTTTGGGCTTCTGCTTTGCTGCGTCGCCTTTGGGCTTCTGCTTTACCTTTGGGCTTCTGCCTTGCTGCCCTCCCTTTGGGCTTCTGCCTTGCTGCCCTGCCTTTGGGCTTCTGCCTTGCTGTGTTGCCCTTGGGCTTCTGCCTTACCTTTGGGCTTCTGCCTTGCTGCCCTGCCTTTGGGCTTCTGCCTTGCTACCTTGCCCTCGGGCTTCTGCCTTGCTGTGTTGCCCTCGGGCTTCTGCCTTACCTTTGGGCTTCTGCCTTGCTGCCCTGCCTTTGGGCTTCTGCCTTGCTGCCCTGCCTTCGGGCTTCTGCTTTGCTGTATAGCATTAGGGCTTCTACCTTGCTACCTAGCCGTGTTGCCTTCGGGCTTCTGCCTTGTTGCGTAGCCTTCGGGCTTATGTGTTTTGTGTTCAGTGTTAGTGCTGTCCTGGTTTGTCTGTCTGTTCATTGTCAGTCTGTCTTCCCCAGGTTCCCTCAGTTTCAGTTCACACATACTCACAGTCTATATCACTCTTACCTGCACACTAACCTGTATCCACTCTTACCTGCACTCTGCTCCTGTGTTCTGACCATCTTTACCCGCACTCACTTCCATACATACCTCCATGCTGCTTATGTGTATCAAGCTCACCCTTACCTCCACACACCTTGTATCAGAGACTCCCTCAGCCTGTATAGAATTCCCTCTAACCAACACCCAGCTACAATCCAGCTCCACAGGTTCCAGCCAGCACCCAGCTACAATCCAGCTCCACAGGTTCCAGCCAGCACTCAGCTACAATCCAGCTCCACAGGTTCCAACCAGCACCCAGCTACAATCCAGCTCCACAGGTTCCAGCCAGCACCTAGCTACAATCCAGCTCCACAGGTTCCAACCAGCACCCAGCTACAATCCAGCTCCACAGGTTCCAGCCAGCACTCAGCTACAATCCAGCTCCACAGGTTCCAGCCAGCACCCAGCTACAATCCAGCTCCACAGGTTCCAGCCAGCACCCAGCTACAATCCAGCTCCACAGGTTCCAGCCAGCACCCAGCTACAATCCAGCTCCACAGGTTCCAGCCAGCACCCAGCTACAATCCAGCTCCACAGGTTCCAGCCAGCACCTAGCTACAATCCAGCTCCACAGGTTCCAGCCAGCACCCAGCTACAATCCAGCTCCACAGGTTCCAGCCAGCACCCAGCTACAATCCAGCTCCACAGGTTCCAGCCAGCACCCAGCTACAATCCAGCTCCACAGGTTCCAGCCAGCACCCAGCTACAATCCAGCTCCACAGGTTCCAGCCAGCACTCACCTACAATCCAGCTCCACAGGTTCCAGCCAGCACCCAGCTACAATCCAGCTCCACAGGTTCCAGCCAGCACCTAGCTACAATCCAGCTCCACAGGTTCCAGCCAGCACCCAGCTACAATCCAGCTCCACAGGTTCCAGCCAGCACCCAGCTACAACCCAGCTCCACAGGTTCCAGCCAGCACCCAGCTACAATCCAGCTCCACAGGTTCCAGCCAGCACCCAGCTACAATCCAGCTCCACAGGTTCCAGCCAGCACCCAGCTACAATCCAGCTCCACAGGTTCCAGCCAGCCCCAGCCTCCTTGCCAGCCAGTACCCTGCTCCACAGGTTCCAATCTTCACCCAGTACTATTCACTCCTGCTTCTCTCCACCCGGGGGCACCCCTGCAGTTGGTGTTCTCTACATCTGACCACTGCCTAAACGTATCAGGAGGTCCCGGCGGCAGCTCAGGGCCACAAAGGAGCGGTGTCTTGGCGGTGGCACTAAGGCAGCAAAGACAGAGTCATCAGCGGTGTCTACCTGCCCCATATGACGGGGGTCTGGGGCGATGACGGCCGCATCAACAGGGGACCAGCAGTGTCAGAGTGGTAAGTGGAGGGCCTGCTCGTGCGATGGGGTCAGCGGGCAGGATTATAACAGGAGGAGAACTACTGCCGCATGAAGCAGCCTGAGATAGTGAGAAGTGTCATTGCCACCACCTTTGCAGGAGCTGAAACTGAAACCAGCATCGCTATCCTTGGTATAGGAGACGTGTAGGAGTTGTGGTTCAGGGATCAGTGGAGTCCAGAGGTTTCAGGCTACCTCACAAATCTACAATCTTTTGAAAGGGTGAATAAACATGTGGACAAAGGTGAACCGGTAGATGTGGTGTATTTGGATTTTCAGAAGCTGTTCGACAAAGTCCCATATGAGAGACTTCTAAAAAAACTAAAAAGTCATGGGATGTCCTATTGTGGATTGCAAGCTGGTTAAAAGACCGGAAACAGACAGTAGGATTAAATGGTCTGTTTTCACAGTGGATAAAGGTAAACTGTGGAGTGATTCTGGAATCTGTACTTGGACTGGTGCTTTTTAATATATTTATAAATGATCTGGAAAGGAGTACGATGAGTGAGGTGATCAAATTTGCAGATAACAAAACGTTATGCAGAGTAGTTAAATCTCAAGCAGATTTTAATAATTTGCAGGAGGACCTTGTGAGGCTGGCAGATGAAATTTAATGAAAGAAGTGCAAAGTGATGCCTATAGGGAAAAGTAACCCTTGCTGTAGTTACACACTGTTAAGTTCTAGGTGACATAATGAATACTACATTGAAATTGTCAGCTCAGTGTGCTGTGGCAATCAAAAAAGCAAACAGAATGTTAGGAATTATTAGGAAGGGAATGGAAAATAAAACAATGGATGTCATAACGCCTTTATATCGCTCCATGGTCAGACCACATCTTGAATATTGTGTGCAATTCTGGTCACCACATTTGAAAAAAGATATAGTTGCACTGGAGAAAGTGCAGAGAAGGGTGACCAAAATGATAAGGGGCATGGAAAGGCTGCCCTATGAGGAAAGGCTAAGGAAGTTAGGGCTGTTCAGTTTGGAATAGAGATGATTGAGAGGGAATATGATAGAGGTCTACAAAATCATGAAAGGACTTGAACACGTTAATGTAAATTGGTTAATTAGTCTCTCAGATAAATGAAGGACTAGGGGGCACTCCATGAAATTAGCAAGTAGATCATTTAAAACAAATCAAAAATTCTTTTTCACTCAGCGCATATTTAAGCTCTGGAATTCATTGCCAGAGGATGTGGTTACAGAAGTTAGTGTAACTTGGTTTACAAAAAGGTTTGGATAATTTCCTAGAGGAAAAATCCATAACTGCTATTAATTTTAAACAATAGTAGCTTGAGATTTATTTAATGTTTGGGTACTTGCCAGGTACTTGTGACTTGGATTGGCCACTGTTGGAAACAGGATACTGAGCTTGATGGACCCTTGGTCTGACCCAGTATAGCATTTCTTATGCTCTTATGTTCACAATTGATATTAGTGAATAAGCTGGAGTTGCCAGACTCAAGGAAAAGCTACAGGAAGGTCAAAGCTACTGCTGTGATGCCTCCTGAGATCATTACCACCAGGAAGAGAATACTGACTTTTCTACTCCTGCTGCAGGATACCGGAAGATGACATCAGCATTAGTGTCCTTGGTATGAGAAACATCTGGGAGTTGTGGTCAGGGCTCAGGACATTACAGGAGGTGAAGCAACTAGCAGCTGATGCTAAGAAACAAGGCTGGAAGTAGCAGACTTTCATAGCTTATCTTTCCACAATACTTTTTAAGCAAAAGATAGCACATTAGGCCACACAGATTAACAGGAATTCTTTCTGGAACTGTGTTTAATTCAATGGGCCAGGTATTTGCAGTGCTGCTTTTTTATAGGTAGGGTTGTTACAGTTTGAATCCTTGGTGTTACTGCTTGTTTGCTATATAGAGTTTGAGTATCTTTTTGCAGGGTTTTGTCTTACTGCCCAATAGGGTAGATTTCAAAAGGGTTTATGCACGTGGGATAACTTTATCCATCTAACTTTAGACGTAGATGTAGTATACTTGTATTTTCAGAAGGCATTTGACAAAGTTCCTCATGAGAGGCTTCTAGGAAAAGTAAAAAGTCATGGGATAGGTGGCGATGTCCTTTCGTGGATTGCAAACTGGCTAAAAGACAGGAAACAGAGAGTAGGATTAAATGGACAATTTTCTCAGTGGAAGCGAGTGGGCAGTGGAGTGCCTCAGGGATCTGTGTTGGGACCCTTACTTTTCAATATATTTATAAATGATCTGGAAAGAAATACGACAAGTGAGATAATCAAATTTGCAGATGATACAAAATTGTTCAGAGTAGTTAAATCGCAAGCAGATTGTGATAAATTGCAGGAAGACCTTGTAAGACTGGAATATTGGGCATCGAAATGGCAGACAAAATTTAATGTGGATAAGTGCAAGGTAATGCATATAGGGAAAAATAACCCATACTATAGTTACACAATGTTAGGTTCCATATTAGGTGTTACAATCCAAAAAGAGATCTAGGCGTCATAGTGGATAGCACATTGAAATCATCGGTTCAGTGTGCTACAGCAGTCAAAAAAGCAAACAGAATGTTGGGAATTATTAGAAAGGGAATGGTGAATAAAACGGAAAATGTCATAATGCCTCTGTATCGCTCCATGGTGAGACCACACCTTGAATACTGTGTACAATTCTGGTCGCTGCATCTCAAAAAAGATATAATTGCGATGGAGAAGGTACAGAGAAGGGCTACCAAAATGATAAGGGGAATGGAACAGCTCCCCTATGAGGAACGACTAAAGAGGTTAGGACTTTTCAGCTTGGAGAAGAGACGGCTGAGGGTGGGATATGATAGAGGTGTTTAAAATCTTGAGAGGTCTAGAACAGGAAGATGTGAATCGGTTATTTACTCTTTCGGACAATAGAAAGACTAGGGGGCACTCCATGAAGTTAGCATGTGGCACATTTAAAACTAATCGGAGAAAGTTCTTTTTTACTCAACGCACAATTAAACTCTGGAATTTGTTGCCAGAGGATGTGGTTAGTGCAGTTAGTATAGCTGTGTTTAAAAAAGGATTGGATAAGTTCTTGGACAAGAAGTCCCTTACCTGCTATTAATTAAGTTGACTTAGAAAATAGCCACTCCTATTACTAGCAACGGTAACATGGAATAGACTTAGTTTTTGAATACTTGCCAGGTTTGGCCACTGTTTGAAACAGGATGCCTTGCTTGATGAACTCTTGGTCTGACCCAGTATGGCATGTTCTTAAGTTATAAAACAAAGAAAAAACCCCCAAAACAGTAGGGTTTAGGGGGTGGGGAGGAGAGGGGAAGAGGAAGGGAATTTAGGTAGGGGGGAGGGAACTGGGGAAGGCTCGAATGCGTCACTGTGCGAAAATTGTGAAAGTCCCACCCCCTTGCGCACCGCCCGCTCAGATGCACATGTATTATAAAATCTGGCATGCATGTGCGCACAGCCCACAGATTTTCTAACATGCATACGCCGGCGCGCGCGTGTTATAAAATCGGCGTGTCCGTGTGCGCGCGCCGGGAAGCGCACGCACATGGATGAGCACACGTATGTTTGAAAATCTACCTCAATGTGTCTGGCACTGGCAGTGGAAAGTGTGTATGTTGCTGTTAATGAAGTTACAAAAGAATTTGACTTTCTTTTTTTATGGTGAATTTTAAGGGAAAACATTCAAGGTCCATAGTTGGGGGAATTTCTATGGAGGTGGAGTGTGTTACAGAACTGGAGGTGCAGAATTTATATTGAGATTCTGTCCCTTCCTGTAATAGATTCCAGACTTCACTCTCATGTCTCTAGAAGAATTAGTTGTTTGAAACTATCAAATTATTTTTATTAATAGTTTTACTTGAAGGTTGAAATTGACCACCTTTTTAAAAATTGAACAGAAGGCTCTTGGGACCTTTATAGCCAATTTTAAGACAGGAAGCCATGCTATGGAGGTGGGCATGATGTGAGGAAATGCCTCTTTAGCTTACCCCCGTTGCATCCAAATATTTCTGTACACTTCTGTATTGTTTGTACCTGGTGAGAGGGTGTACATGTATGGTTGTGATCTGTCCACTACTAAAAATAGTATATGAAGTTCTTATTAAATACCAGCAGCGCCTTCTGCGGCCATGTTTCGCCTCAGTTCTGCTTGCTCTGCAAATCAGATAGAAAAAACAGTTTCACTAACTGAAAGATGAATTTTCAAACAATGCATGTATCAAAATTAGCTCTTGTGTGCATAAAATAGCACATATGCAGTTACATATTTTCAAAACTGCAAAATACACTCATGAATTGGGGTCTATACATGTATAAACAGGGTTTGCTAACAGCATTCCAGGGTGGGACCAACTTTTATGAGAATAAGTTGCTATTTTAAAACCTTCCAAAGTGACAAGCATAAGTCTTTTACTTGTGTGCATTTAGTCCTGCTCAATATCTGGTTTAAGTGACTGAAAACATTTTAAAAGTGAAAAAATGACTAGGTAAAGTGTATGGGTAAAATGGGGGGACTTCAGGCTGAAGAACCAGGAGGGTCTTTATGAGCTGCGGATATTCTGGCTGAACAGGTAGACTAATTGATACAACTGGATATTTTATTGCCAAGCGCTTATTATAAAATCCCCTGACATATGTGTGAAAGCTGACTTATGGAGGGGTAAAACATTTAACATGAGTAAAATCTACTTGCATATCCTTTAAAATCTGAAGTACAAATATAGGGCTATATCATTTCCTCATGCTTATTCGCCTAATTTCCAACTTTTCCAGCTAAGTAGTGCATTTGATACTTCTTAGCCGCATGATAGAGGTGTTTAAAATCATGAGAAGTCTAGAACGGGTAGATGTGAATCGGTTATTTACTCTTTCGGATAGTAGAAAGACTAGGGGGCACTCCATGAAGTTAGCATGGGGCACATTTAAAACTAATCGGAGAAAGTTCTTTTTACTCAACGCACAATTAAACTCTGGAATATGTTGCCAGAGAATGTGGTTAGTGCAGTTAGTATAGCTGTGTTTAAAAAAGGATTGGATAACTTCTTGGAGGAGAAGTCCATTACCTGCTATTAAGTTCACTTAGAGAATAGCCACTGCCATTAGCAATGGTTACATGGAATAGACTTAGTTTTTGGGTACTTGCCAGGTTCTTATGGCCTGGATTGGCCATGTTGGAAACAGGATGCTGGGCTTGATGGACCCTTGGTCTGACCCAGTATGGCATTTTCTTATGTTCTTATGAATTTGAACTTATCCGGTATAACAAGCTCGGTATCAGTTGGCCCTTAGTGCTGTGACATGATTGGTGCCACCTAGCAGGCTCACCCACTAAGCTCACGTTGACAGCTGTTGGACAGGCTGGAGCTTCACTTATATCAGCCACCTCTCCTACAGGTTGGGTTCTGGTGACCTGTAGAACTTAGGTGGTTTCCTAGGGAAGTCTGGAAGACGAGAGTTCAAAGACTGACTGATATCAAGGCTGGCGGCAGACAGGAAATACCAGGAATAGGCCATAGGTCACATCAGGCAGCAGACAAGAGAAACCGGAGGCAGGCCAGAGGTCGAGGCAGGCACCAGACAAGGTGAAGTCAGATCCAAAAAGGGAGGTCAGGTCCAGGTGGCAATCAAGGAGGGTCAAGGTCAGAAGCTGAAGTCAGAACCTGGGAGAGCAAGCCGAGACATAGGAGAAGACCAAACCAAGACACAGGCACAGATGTGTCAAGGCAAGCATAGTCAGGAACACAGAATAAGGCAGGAACACTGAGAAACTGGAACGCAGGAAAAGCAAACACACACTAATGGCACAAGGCAAGGTAGGAGATCTGTTGCTGAGGTGTCAGTGGCTCCCCCAAAGGAGGAGTCACTTCTTTATTGCTCCATGGTGAGACTCTGTATTGCTCCATGGTGAGACCGCACCTTGAGTACTATGTACAATTCTGGATGCCGCATCTCAAAAACGATATAGTTGTACTAGAGAAGGTATAGAGAAGGGCGACCAAAATGATAAAGGAGATGGAATGGCTCCCCTATGAGGAAAGGCTAAAGAGGTTAGGGCTGTTCAGCTTGGAGAACAGATAGCTCAGGGTGGATATGATAAAAGTCTATAAAATCATGAGAGGTCTAGAACAGGTGAATCGGTTATTTACTCTTGGAGTACCAGCACGCGTATGTTATAAACTCTGATAGCCGTGTGCACATGCATGCCAGACTTTAAAATATGCACATACATGTGCGGGCGGCGCATGAAGGAGTGGCATATTTTCCCTAAATACACTTACGGGTGCACACACATGGATGTACTGATTTTATATCATGTGCAGGCCGGCTTGCGCATGTTAGAAAATCCATGGGCCGCGTTCACATGAACACCGGATTTTATAATCCACGTGTGTATGAACGGGCGGTGCGCAAGGGGATGAGACTCTAGCAATTTCTGCACGGTGACGCAATCAGGCCTTCCTTAATTCTCTCCTAGCCTGCTCCAATTAAGGAGCGAACTGGGAGGGAACTTCCTTAAACCCCTGCCTAACCTTTCTTCCCTTCCCCTCTCCACCCCAACCCCTAACACCTACGTAGCTACCCCATTTTTTTAAACTTTTCTGCTTACTTCTCTGAAGCAGAAGCAAGTTATGCGTACTGGCCAGTTGGCTGCCGCGCGCACGCTTCCCCAGGACAGCATACAATGGTGCTGTCACGGCCCATCCCCCACACCACTGGTCCGCAGCCCCGGAGAGGCCCGGCACTTGTGCGCATAGCGAGGTTTACTCACATGGCCAGGCCCATTTTAAAGTGCGCATGGTGCGGGCAAGCCTTGCCATGCATGTAAACACCGTATTTTACATGCGTGGGCCTTTGAAAATTTGGGTATTAGGGTTTTAGCCCTTTATCGGAGGAAGCCAATAATGTCATCCAAGTGCTCCCGGGCTATCCTCCCACTTTGGGCCCTTTAAAAGGCTGAATGTTGGGTGCCCATGTCCTATTCTGTGGTTGACTATGTTGGATGCTGGCGTTGTTCCTGGCTTGAACAAGTGCTGGCGGCATTGGGAGTGAGTGAGGTGGCTTGCAGGGCCTTCCCAAAGTCTCTTTCCCCACCTTCTGGGTTTAAGGTTCTTGGAGAATCTCTTGTGGAACTCAATTGCAAGCTGGGAAGCTTGGAGGTTCACTTCCAGTATTTTTCTTCAGGCCTATAGCTTTTCCAGATGATGAGATACTGGAGTTTGTTCTTGACTCTTCTAGAATACAGGATCTCTTTAACCTGATATAATTCATAACTCTGGTTCAGAACTTCGGCTCATTCAGCCATTCCCAGAATCCTCAGAGGGCTGATTCACACTGACACTGCTGAAATATAGTGACTTTCTGACTATCTCAGATTCAAAGAAGGTAGAAGAGATTGGGAAACTTGTGGCTCTGCAAAGCCTATAATTAAAGGCTAGGTGGGCATCAATGACGATATTTGCACCACAATACAGGGAAGCTTGGTTCGCATGAAGCCGAGATGCAAGCTTTTGTCTTACAGATGCCTATCTCAACGACAGGAGCCAGGTGAAAAGAAGATTCTTTTAAGGTTACAGTTTTAATTAAAGTCCTGGCGCCAGCAAATGGAATTCAGGCCTATTTTCTATTCAGAACACAGACTTGCTATCTGTTTACACAACACAGTGGATCAAGAGAAGATCAGAAGAAACAAAGAGCATCAAAGCCATGTTGATAAAGGAACTTTTATGGTGGGAGGATGGACAGGTTTAGCTGGTGAAGAATTCTCAGGGTGGGGGAGTGATCCTCACAAGCATTTTCTATACATGATAGATTGTCATGACAACAGCATAATGTGTCTCTGTAAATGAGTCTTTGGGCAGTCATGCCATTCTGGAAACTTCGGCGGTGCTGTATGTTTGACTATAAAAGTAAGGGCACATCCTATATTCAGGGAGATGCTGGTTATTTTGAAAGAGAAAGGGCACTCCCCATACAGCTTCTCCCAGGAACACTTTTTAAAAGCCAAATAAAATTGACTTTATACCATATACTGAGTCTAAGTGTTCTTGTGTGCCTGGCCCTGAGTACAGAAATTATGTACATTTTTGGCTTCAGCAACGTGGGGCGCTAATAGCTGTTTGCTATTATTATTATTATTATTATTATTATTATTCTTTGCTGTAGTGTTACTTTTGGTGAACAAAAGTGGCACTAGGTTCTTGGACATTTAATTTGGCTTTACGTCCAAAGATTGTGTTGCCCAGGTAGACTGGAGGTTAACCTGGAGACTATTTGAGTTCAGAGAAGAAGCTTAACAAAGTTTTTGTGTGGCTGCTGGTTCCAGGTATATAAATAGGTAAACAAAAAAATAACAAAAAAATTATTTTTCAAAAACGACGTCTATAAGTATAAGAACTTTTTTATTATCTGTATTTTTTGCGTGTTTGTGTGCACATGTATAGTGATTGTATGTTCAACCTTACTCAGGTATTTTGTTAGGGTTCTCTCTCTCCTTTCTGACTGTTTTTTCCCTTCAGTCCTTGTGGCTGCCTTAAAATATCTTTATATATTCTACATTGATTTTCGATGAATGGTCTGATGCTAACTCAATTCTTTTGAGTTTAACATTATCGGAAGTTCAATTCTTTCCTATCTTCTGAAAGCTCTATATTAGAATTTGCAGAATCTAAAACAGGAGAAAGAGAGGGGTATAAGCTATATATTTTTTGCAATAGTGTGAGTTAAGCGGATTGTGGTATAGGGGTGCCATCTAGTGGACAATATGAAAACTCCGTTAGAATTAGTTTTACATGCTAATCCCTTTAATGTTAAAGATATTACAGAATATCATCGTAAATGGATGAAGCCATCTAAAGCATATCCAGATTTCATGTGGCCACCAATTGGCTCATTACAATCTTCTGTGCTGTTACATTTGCTTAAATATATTAGAGATTCAAAGAAAGGGAAATCTTTAGATAAGCATTTGCAGGTATTTGATTTATGGTATAGGCAGAGAGATTCTGTTAGTCCAGATACTGAGGGGGCTCAGAAGCCGCCAGCATATGCACCGGAAAATCCCATGCTTCATGCCTCTAGTTATTCAGGATTATACCCAGCACTGCCACAGGTTAATTTAGGGCATTTTCCATTATATACTATGCCTAAGGAATTAGGACCTGTCAATCCAAAAGATGTAGCCCCAGGTTATAAACCATTGCAGTTAGATCCTCTCCCAGTGACTCCATTATCAGTTATTGATAATTCAGGAGAGGGTATGTCTGGGCAATCTCAGTCCTCTAGTGCTTTTGCTGCTGCTAAGCCAGAAGTGGTTTTTCTGGCTTCTGTGGCAGAGGAAGCACCGGTGGTAGTGCAGCCAGTAGGGGGATCTGTCCCTCCTCAGGTAGAATTACAGGAAGGATGGCAGGAGATGACTTGTATTTTGAAGGGGTTAATGCATCCATCTAACACTGTGCAATCAGGTTTAACTGTAGATGAGTTAAGGAAAAGGTTTGGAGAAGTGCTTACAATATCTGAAAGCGTAGAAAAAATAGGGGACAGGGATATCATTGTGGAGGAAGAGGATAAAAGCGTAAGGGAAAAGGGTAAAGCCAAACAAGACAAGCTAGGAAAGTATTTTACTAGACAACAGCCATCCAGAAAATGTAAGACGCAGGGCTGTGTAATTATACACGAAGGGAAGGATGAAGAGACAGCCTGTAGAGATGGAAATGGGGATCTGATTATGGTAGTCCAGAGTGTGTGTAAACAGACACCAAAAGAAATAGTGGCTGAGAAAGAAGCTAGTCGATATTATGTGGATTTATGGGTGGATAGGTTATCTAGATGGACTGAGGACAGGAGAGGAGATATGTCTCCGTATCCAAAACAGGGTTCTTTATCTTCCAGAGATATGAATGTAGCCCGCCAGTGTATTAGAGGTCCTTATGGGGATCCTGAGTGGGATGATCAATATATGAATGCTGGTTTATTGGTGTGGGAGAAATATGAAAAGCAAGCAGGGGCTGAAGCTGCATAGTACCCCCTGTTGTTAGGGAGACCTAATGAGAGAGGGCAGGTTCTCCCTCGGTACACACCATGGCAATTTACTGATCTGACTAATTTAATCCTGCAATTGCCGCCGTTAACCAAGGGTGCAGGGGCATGGATTCGTGATTTTGAAAAATTAACTAGTGGATTGACGTTAGCCATCGGAGATATAAAAGCATTATTAGCTAGAATGCCTGGAATTGATGTAGATGCATTGTTTAGACAGGCTAGAATGAGGGAAATTACATTAGCTAATTCAGAATATGATGGTAATCCTTTTAATCATTTTCGTCAGAATGTCTGGGAAGCTTTAAGGCAAAACTTCCCTACACAAAGAGATTTATCAACTCTTATGTCACGTGTATGGGATGGGACAACTGATATCAGACTGCATGTGCAAACAATGCAGGAAGACTGGTTTAGGCAGATGGAACAGCCATTTGACCAGCTCGGAATGTTACCTTTGTTTTTCCAAGCTTTAAGGAAAACTTTACCAAAAAGTGTCCAACAAAAATTAGATCTTGTAGTAGGTTTAGAAAGCAAATTATGGCCAGAAATGTTTCGCAATATATGCCATTATGGGGATTTGTACATTAGGGAGAAAAATAAGGTGACGGATGATTTGACTAAAATTCAAACTAAGTTATGCTCTCTTCAGTTTGAACAGCTGAAAAAACAAAAAGAGGAAGAGACAACAAATCCATTATAAAGGACTGCTACTTTAAACTGCAAACAATAAAGAAGCTCAGACCCTTGCTACATTTCAATGATTTCCGTACAGTCCTTCAAGCTATTATCCTTTCAAAGATTGACTACTGTAATGCGCTCTTACTTGGCATTCCCGCAATTCACACTAGACCACTCCAACTTCTACAAAATGCTGCCGCTCGCATCCTGTCAAACACAAAGAAAAGAGATCACATCACCCCCGCACTTATGGAACTACACTGGCTCCCTATACAGTCACGAATTCTTTATAAAACTCTCTCAATCATACACAAAAGTCTATTAAACTCCAACCTCAACTGGCTCAACCCCCCCCTCGTACCCCGTACGACCTACACGCCCAGCACTCCAAGGAATACTCCAAGCCCAATCTATTAAATCCTTTAAGCTTTCCTCCACTATTAACAGAGCCTTTTCTCTGGCCGGCCCCACGATATGGAACTCTATGCCCCATGATATTCGCACTGAGACCTATACTCCCGCTTTCAAAAAGAAACTTAAAACCTGGCTCTTCCAACAAGCTTACTCCATCACACCCCCTATTACATAACTCCCCCTCCGACCCTTACCCTTACTCGGATTTCCTGATATGACCACCTCTATGCTTGTCGTTTTGGTACTGTGCACTAATTCTGTATATAGTTTTGATGTAAATAGTTTTGATGTAAGGGCTCCCCCCTAATTTCAATCATATGTTTCCTAGTTCAGTATATTATCTGTTTTATGTAAGGGCCCCGCCCAATGGTTTTGTGTTCACTGTAAACCGATGCGATGTGCGAACGGTCATCGGTATAAAAGAAACGTTAAATAAATAAATAAATAAATAAATAAATAAGGTGATTGGGACAGAAGGAGTTAAAGCATGTTCAGATAAAGAAGTTGTATCAGAAATACAACCTGGACAGGATGGGTGTAATGTAGGTTGCCCCCAGAATCATTTTCAGAATCAATTAATAGATGCAGTAATTACAGCTAGAGGAAATAACATCCGTGGTAGGGGGATGTTGCGAGGCAGAAGAGGGATAGGTGGACGAGGAATGTACGGGAGTCCATCACAAGGAGTTGGGATTGGACCTGATAGAAGAGCAGGTATAGACTGCTGGTTTTGTGGCAAATTTGGGCATTATGCATATGAATGTAGAGTCAATCCTGATAATAACAGTACTGGTAATAGAGGGAGACAAGGCGGATTCCCTCACTGGGATCCTGCAAATGAGATTCAGAGGTATAGAGCAGGAAATGGGTATAATCAATGACTTGTAGGGGTGGTGCAAATTAGGGCAGGAACAGCAGATCCCATGTTGACAATACATATAAATAAACAACCGTATACTTTTTTATTGGATTCAGGGGCAACCAAATCTGTGATCACCAGACTTCCTGAGGGAGTTGCATTGTCAGATGAAACTATCTGTACTATAGGATTTAATGGACAGAACAAGTTAGTACAGAGAACGGAAAAAATTAGGGTGCAGTTAGAAGGAAAAGAAGTGATGAGTCAGTTTTTGTATGCTCCAGAATGTCCAGTAAATTTACTAGGAAGGGATTTGTTACAAGCCTTAGAAATAGAACTCTCATTTGCACCAAACTCCTCAGCACTACATTTAGCAAGGCAGTTTGTTAATATAACACACAGAAAGGACCAATTTCCTAATGTGCCTGAGACGGTGTGGGCAACTGAGAATGATCCGTATGGTAAAGTGCAGAGTATAGAGTCTGTGGAAATTCAATTAAAGGCAGGTTATACGGGCCCTAAGCGTAGTCAGTACCCTTTATCTAGAGAAGCATAAGAAGGGATCAAGCCAGAAATTGCATCTCTTCTGAAACATGGGATAATAGAGTCTAGTGGTTCGCCATTTAATACCCCGTTGTTCCCAATTTTGAAACCTTCAGGGAAATGGAGATTAGTGCAAGATTTACGTGCACTTAATGAAATGGTAGTGGTAGAATATCCTAATGTTACAAATCCAGCTACTATTTTACAAACTGAGCCATTAGGAAAGTGGTACACTGTTTTAGATTTGGCAAATGCATATTATTGTGTGCCTCTTGCTTGGCAAAGTAGGGAGTTAACTGCTTTCCAATATGATAAGCAGAGTTATCAGTGGGCTACATTACCACAAGGGTATGTAGAAAGTCCGTCTATTTTTTCTAAAATCCTGTCTAAAGATCTTCAGGCAGTACGTACTCAACTACCAGTGGGTGTGTCGATGATCCAGTATGTGGATGATTTATTACTATCAGCATCTACACAGTCTGCATGCATGAAAGCAACTGAAATGCTTTTGCAGACATTAGCACAGGCGGGATATAAAGTGAATTCTGACAAAGCACAAATCTGTCAGTTACAAGTTTCATTTCTAGGATTGAATCTAGGAATAGAAGGAAAGAGTATTGGTTGTGCACTGCATGAACAAGTGTCAGAATTGGCAGTTCCGCAAACAGTGAAACAGTTAAGAGGTTTATTAGGTTTGTTAAACTTCTGTAGATTATGGATTCCAGCTTTTAGTACCAAAAGCAAGACATTGAGAAGACATCTTAAAGGCAGCCCAGCTAGTGAAGATAAATTGATTTTAACTAAACAAGATTTGGAAATATTGCAGGACTTAGTGCAGTCAGTATTAAATGCTCCTAGTTTGGCTCTGGTTGATTTAAAGTGCCCAGTTGATTTATGGGTCTATCAGGGTTCGAATGGTTGGACAGCAGCAGCATCTCAACATAATAACATCACTCCCATTGCTTATTTTTCTGGCACTTTTGGAGTGGTAGAACAAGGATTTTCTGACTGTGAGCTAGGTATTGTCGCTTGCGCTGATGCCATAGGTAAATTGCAGTCACATGTGCCAGGTATTCCAATTATATTACATACTTCTCATGCAGTTAAAACACTTATGGGAGATACTCATATTTCCTTTTCTGCTTCTAGGCTTGGGAAATATTCAGCCATATTATTGAATTCTACAGTGTTACATAGGACTATTACAAACGCATCTAAATTTAATTTTCTCCAAGATCTGCTAGAGGGAGCAGTTGTGCTTCCGCACACCTGTGGAATCACGGCTCTGCCTTTACCTGATAAAGTTGTTCTATCTAATGAACCTCTAGTTGAAGGAGATTTTTGGTTTACAGATGGATCCTGTACAAAAGCAAGTCCAGGGTTTGCTGCTATACAATATAACCCAGAGGATCAAGTTCTCAGATGTGAGCAGTTTTCATTACCATGAGATATGTCTGCGCAAGGAGCAGAGCTCTGTGCAGTTTCTTGGGTATTATTATATTGTGAGGAATTGCCTGTGACCATCTTTACCGATTTGCATCTGTTAATGAACATTTGAGAAAATGGAATAGGAGAGGATTTATTTCGGCTTCTGGAGAACCTCTTTCACATGTGCAGTTATGGGAATTAATTTTATCACGTTTACAGGAAAGGGGAGAGAAAGGATTATTAACAGCTATTTGTTGGGTGAAAGCTCACCATGCTGTTGATACGTGGATCTATAGAGGAAATGCATTGGCAGATTATGCAGCACAAGAGGTTGCACAGACAGTTTGTCAGCCAGCAGTAAAAGAATTAGGGGCGGATTTTCAGAGCCCTGCTCGCGTAAATCCGCCCAAAACCGGGCGGATTTACGCGAGCAGGGCCCTGCGCGCCGGGAAGCCTATTTTACATAGGCCTCCCGGCGCGCGCAGAGCCCCGGGACTCGCGTAAGTCCCGGGGTTCTCGGAGGGGGGGCGTGTCGGGGGCGTGTCGGGGGGCGGGCCCGGTCGTCGCGGCGTTCCGGGGGCGTGTCGGCAGCGTTTTTGGGGGCGGGTATGGGGGCGTGGCTACGGCCCGGGGGCGTGGCCGCGCCCTCCGTACCCGCCCCCCAGGTTGCGGCCCGGCGCGCAGCAGGCCCGCTGGCGCGCGGGGATTTACGTCTCCCTCCGGGAGGCGTAAATCCCCCGACAAAGGTAAGGGGGGGGTGTAGACAGGGCCGGGTGGGTGGGTTAGGTAGGGGAAGGGAGGGTAAGGTGAGGGGAGGGCAAAGGAAAGTTCCCTCCGAGGCCGCTCCGATTTCGGAGCGGCCTTGGAGGGAACGGGGGGAGGCAGCGCGGCTCGGCGCGCGCAGGCTATACAAAATCGATAGCCTTGCGCGCGCCGATCCAGGATTTTAGTGGATACGCGCGGCTCCGCGCGTATCTACTAAAATCCAGCGTACTTTTGTTTGCGCCTGGAGCGCAAACAAAAGTAGGCTGTTCGCGCTCGTCTGAAAATCTACCCCTTAGTGCAGACTAGAGCACAAAAAGATACAGGTTTAAGAACAGTCCAGCAATTACAGGAGTCAGCAACTATTGATGAGAGAGCAAAATGGAAAGCGGCTGGGGGTACAGTTGTTAAAGATTTGGGTTGGATACATCCAGCAGGAACTTTGTGTTGTGCTTTGAATGTTTTAAATCTGATATTACATGAAGCGCATTGGCCTCTACATAATAGTTCTAATACAATGTATCTGCATTTGTCTCAGAGCATATGGGCTCCAAATTTACAAAGTCTTTGTTCGCAATTTGTGACCAGATGTCCAATATGTGCTACTGCGAATCCCCGTAGAGGTGCAGTGACCCCTAGTGGACATATTCCAAAACCACAGGGACCTTATTTAGAATGGCATTGTGATTATACTGATATGCTCCAATCCTGTTCTGGCTATCGATATTTACTAATGTGTGTATGTCCATACACTCAATGGCTGGAAGCCATACCCTGTAAAGCAGAAACAGGTACTTGTATGGCAAAAGCTTTGCTGACCCACATAATACCCAGATTTTGGGTACCAGTGAAAATTGTGACAGATAATGGATCACATTTTAGAAATGAATTAATGCATGCATTAACATCAGATTTGAACATCAAATGCCGTCATGTATCTGTATATAGACCTACATCTAATGGTTTGGCAGAGAGAATGAATGGAATTCTTAAAACAAAGTTAAGACAACTGATGTTGGCTTATGAGCAAAATTGGCTCACAGCTTTACCTGCTGCACTGATGGCAATCAGAATGAGCCCAGTGAGATCTATAGGACTCACTCCTTTTGAGCTGTGTATGGGTAGAGCTATGAATTTACCTCAACAAGTTGAGTATCAGAAACATGCTAAGGTACCAGATAACCTGTTTGTTTTTCTTAAAAATTTGCAGGTGGCAAGTCAACAAATACATGCTGCCAGAGCTAAGCAATCCAAAGTGTTAGAACCTTCGAGGGTGTATGCAGTAGGAGATCTAGTCTATCGCCGCAACTTTACCCACAGAACTTGGAAAGATCCGGTGTATACTGGACCATACAGAATAACAACATTAACTCCTACAGCTGCTCGTTTAGATGCTGACACTACTTTTACTCATTTAATTGATTTGAGATTGTGCCCAAGCACAGAAGTCACTTGCTGAGACTTTATTTTTATATCTGCTTTAGCAGCCTCATGGGCTTGAACTGACTTTATTTTAGTTTGTAAGATTCTTAGGAGTATCTAAGGACCTGTTTTGTTCTTTAAAGGGCTGATCTTTGAATAACTGAAGTATTATTTAGTAGATTTATGTTCTAATTAGAAAGGTTACTGAGTTAGCTAATTATTATTTTTGTTTTCTTTATTAGTGATAGATTTTAGAAAAAGCATGTATCTATTTGTTTTTTATTTACTCTGTTCTCTTCCTTACTTTTTTACTATTCTTTCCCCTGACCTTTTGCTTAATTTCTCTTTACCTACACATACACCTTTTTCTACTAATATGTGGTTTCAATTGATGTATAAACATGCTATTACATCGTACCCCAACACTCCTTGTATTGCGTGTTCTCAACATTTTCATACCACTAAAATGGCAGGTTTTGTGCTGACAATGCCACTATCTCTTTCGAATGTTTCTTGCTACTATCAAGCTCTTGCCTGTCCAGTTGCTGGAACTCAAGCACAAGTTTCTTCCCTTATTTCTTCTTTTACTGCTTGTTTCTATGGTAATCAGACTTTTGGACCTCCTTATTCTATTTCCCCTGCTGCTAATGCTAATCAACACACTAAATTTGGTTTTTCCCCTTCTACAATGCTTTCCTTGTGGAATGCATCGGTTATTAATGAGACTTCCCCTTTGTGTCCTCAGCATTTACTTCGTCAGCTTAGTTACCTTACTTATTCTTGTAGAGAGACAGGAAAATGGACTATATGTGGAACTTCGGATACTCCTACATTGTGTGTTTCTGCAATTCCTATACAACCTTCAATGACTTGTACCTTTAATCATTTTGCTTCTGTTGTTAATACATGGCCACCTCCTTTTTCAGGCCCTTTATTTCATACTGCGCTTACTCATTTTCCTTTTTGTTTTTCACAAAATGGTACTGGACCTTTTCTAGGTATTTCTTCTTGTGATACGGTTTATCATGCTATATATTTAAAATTTGGGTCACAGCCTCTCATGGATGTTTTCTGGCAATGTGGTATTTCTGTCTATCAGTTTCTTCCCTTTCGATGGCGTGGTACTTGTGCTATGGTGATCTTAGCTGCGCCTGTATTTATTTCGCCTCTTTCTATATTTTCACCCTCTATGTTTTCAAAACATGTACGTCGTTCTGCTTATCTTACTCCAACTGATGTCCCTGATGAGTTTAAACTGTTTAGTAGAAGTGAATTGTTTTTTGCTTCATGGCTGACACCTGGTGTTCAAGCTGCTGCAAATGCTAAGTGGATTCAGACTATTCGTTATCAATTTATGCAGTTTGTTAATTTAACTACTGCAGGTCTTAATATTATCAATACTGAGCTCAGAGCAACTGCAATTACTGCTCAACAAAATAGGTTAGCTTTAGATTTTATCCTTGCGTCTAAGGGAGGGGTGTGTGTTATCATTGGTACTGCGTGTTGTACCTATATTCCTACAGCAGCTTATGAACATAATATGTCATATGTTTTTCAACACCTTCGAAATCTTTCTCATGTTATGTATGCACAAGGTGGTATAAATCCTGCTACTGATTCATGGCTTGATTCTATATTTTCCTGGCTTCCTTCAATCTCTTGGCTACGTAAGTTATTATTTTCTGTATTTGCTATCTTCTGTATACTGATTTTTGGCTTTTGTTGTTTTCAATGTTCTTTTTCACTTTTATCACATATGCGTAGTCGTTCTTCCCTATTGCATGTACCTACTTCTATTCCTGGTTCTCAATATGAAACAGTTCTTCTTGCAGAGACTCATCCATTATAAACACTGTAACAAGAATACATATGTATTTTCTTCTTTAATAATTCTTTTAGTTCTGGTTTTATCCTAGTTATATTAGTATATTATGCAATATTATATGATTTGTAGTATGCAGACTAATGTCTAGTAGGAACAACTCACTCTCTTCATACTATTAGTTTAAGTATAGTATTTCCTCCTTATGCAATGCAAATTTTGAGTGTAAGACTAAAATTATGAGAGTATTAGATTTGTACTTTAACCATAGAACTGGAGAATCTTTATTGTACTTCAGTTTTGATGTTATTGTTTGATTAACTAGTGAATGCTTGTGGGAGTATCATTCATATTAATTAGGAATCTAGAGGGACATACACCTATGCACTACACCTGATATATACCAAGGTTAGTGGTTAGGACACACTTTTAAGTTCCTTTGTCATGGCTCATCATCGAAGACTGGTTGGTGTGTCACCTTTTCCATTGACGGTGCCACAAGAGGGACAATGATATAATTCATAACTCTGGTTCAGAACTTCGGCTCATTCAGCCATTACCAGAATCCTCAGAGGGCTGATTCACACTGACACTGCTGAAATATAGTGACTTTCTGACTATCTCAGATTCAAAGAAGGTAGAAGAGATTGGGAAACTTGTGGCTCTGCAAAGCCTATAATTAAAGGCTAGGTGGGCATCAATGACGATATTTGCACCACAATACAGGGGAAGCTTGGTTCGCATGAAGCCGAGATGCAAGCTTTTGTCTTACAGATGCCTATCTCAACGACAGGAGCCAGGTGAAAAGAAGATTCTTTTAAGGTTACAGTTTTAATTAAAGTCCTGGCGCCAGCAAACAGAATTCAGGCCTATTTTCTATTCAGAACACAGACTTGCTATCTGTTTACACAACACAGCGGATCAAGAGAAGATCAGAAGAAACAAAGAGCATCAAAGCCATGTTGATAAAGGAACTTTTATGGTGGGAGGATGGACAGGTTTAGCTGGTGAAGAATTCTCAGGGTGGGGGAGTGATCCTCACAAGCATTTTCTATACATGATAGATTGTCATGACAACAGCATAATGTGTCTCTGTAAATGAGTCTTTGGGCAGTCATGCCATTCTGGAAACTTCGGCGGTGCTGTATGTTTGACTATAAAAGTAAGGGCACGTCCTATATTCAGGGAGATGCTGGTTATTTTGAAAGAGAAAGGGCACTCCCCATACAGCATCTCCCAGGAACACTTTTTAAAAGCCAAATAAAATTGACTTTATACCATATACTGAGTCTAAGTGTTCTTGTGTGCCTGGCCCTGAGTACAGAAATTATGTACAAACCTCATATCTGGTATCTACGGCTTCCATGTCTTTGGGTTTAAGCAGAGGTCTGAAGGGCTAGGATTATACAGCAGGTTTTATTTAAGAAACATGGAACACATCATATATGTGGAAGCTTGAAGGTAGTTTAATTTGTAAGCCACCATTCCCACTTGTGTTCAACGGGGAATAGTCCCGCAAACCTTGGGGTGAACTTCATCATCAGGGCCTTGAGGCGTAAGTTTCTGATGCTTAGCCAAACCAACTGCCCTGGCTGAAGTTGGGGTGCAGGACGGCAGTTTTTATCAGTTTTTTCTTGGAACATTTTTCCATTAGCTAATGGGTTCTCTGCCAGAGTTCTTGCAATTCGTGGCCCATTATTTTGGCTGCTGGATAATTCACCAAGACTGGAATGGGCAATGGTGTATGGAGATGGTGGCCGAATACCACATAGAAGGGTGAGGACCAAGTTGTTGGTTCACGTAAGACCTGAGTAAGGTTTAGAGGGACTTGTTCACCTGCTCAGTTTGCCTAGTACTCTGGGGTGGTACATCAATGTAAAATTGAGGGTGATGTCAAATTTCTTGCAAAAACCTTTCCAGAATTTGGCAGTGAATTGTACTCCCCGGTCAAAAAGGATATGGGTAAGAAGGCTGTGCAATCTGAAAATATGTTAACATAGAGATTAGCCAAGTTCTTCACAGAAAGGAGCCCAGGAATGAGGCATTTTCGAAGAACTATCCACCACCACCCAGATTGTGGTATTGCCACTAGAAAGGGGAAGGTCCATCACAAAGTCAGTGGCCAAATGAGTCCAGTGTTCTTTGGGGACTGTAACAATCCCCACATTCAAGCTCGGGACCTCTTGTTCATGGCACAGATGGAGCAAGAGTCTGTGAACTACTTTATGTCATATTTCATCCTGAGTCACCAATAGTGATGGAAGATTAGCTCCAGGATCCTGGTTTTGCCAGGATGGCCTGCCAACCGAGAGTCCTGAACCCAGCCCAGCACTTTCTCGCGGAGCTCTTGAGCGACTACTGTCTTCCCTGGAGTAACTACCACTGCAGCCATTGCTATGAGCCTCACTGAGTCAATTATGTGCTGGGGTGGCTTCAGAGAATTTCAGTGTGAAAGGAAATGGACAGGGCATTGGCCCGCTGGTTTTTCTCTGCAGTGCGGTAACTTAACTCAAAATCAAATCTGTTGAAAATCAAGGACCAGCGGACTTGCCATGGATTCAAATGTTGTGCTTGTGACAAGTATTCCAGATTCTTGTGGTCTGTTTAGATGGTCATGGGATACCTGGTATCTTCTAGTAAGGGCTGCCATTCTTGAAGGGCTAGTTTGACAGCCGGCAGTTCACGTTCACTGATGGCATAATTCCTTTCTGCTGGAAAGAATTTCTTAGAGAAATAGGAGTAAGTCAAAAGGGTACCATGGCTGTTGTGCTATAAGAGGATAACACCTACACTGAGGATAGAGGCATCTACTTCCAGCACGAATGGTTTGGCAGGGTTCAGATGATGGAGACATGGATCCCTAATGAAGTTCTGCTTGTCAAATGTCTGGATGGCACTGTCATCCCAGTTCCTGTGTTGGTGCCCTTCTTAAGGGCCCTTCATAAGTGGAGTGGCCAGGGAGGAGGAATAGTTCACAAAGCTGCAGGGCCTTGAGACCTACTGGTCACGACCAGTCCAGGATAGTCTTCCGCTTGTCAGGGTCCATATGGAGACTATCTCAGAAGAAAATATATTGTAGAAACTGCAGCTTCTGTTGCTCAAAAGTATATTTATTTTATTTTGCGTAGAGATGATGCTCTCAAAGTCATCAAAGTATTCGCTTAATATGTTTTCGATGTTGGTCCAAAGTTTTGGAGAAGACAAGTTTATCAAAAAGATACAGATCACATGGAAGTAGAGAAGGTTACATAAAATTTCATTAACCATTAACTGGAAGACAATGTGGGCTCTTCACAACCTGAATGCCATCACTAAATACTGGTAGTGCCCATCTCTGATATTAAAAGCTATCTTCCACTCGTCAACTTTTCTGATTCTGATTAAATTATATGCCCCACAGAGGTCAAGCTTGGTGATTGTCTGTCTGCGCCCTCCTAAGGCAGTCGAAACGTTCTGTGATGAGCAGCAAGGGATAACAATTCTCTTTGATTATGACATTGAGTCCTCAATAGTCGATGCAAGGGGGAGTGATCCATCTTTCTTTCCCACAAAGAAAAACCCTGCTCAGCAGGGGAGGAAGACAGGTGAATGAAACCCCTCTCAAGAGATTTTTGGATATACTTTGACATCACCTTAGTCTTCAGGGTGGATAGAGGGTAAACCTTTCCCTTGGGGGGCCTCTTCCATGGAAGGAGATCAATGGGGCAGTCAAAGTAGTGCTGTGGTGGGAGAGTTTCAGCTTGCCACTTTCTGAAGAAATCCACATAGGCAGAGTATGGCGACAGTAGGCCAGGAAATTTCAGGTTTACCACGGATCTTGGTGGATTACAACAAATCATACACAGTTTTAAAATCACATCACACAAATACCAACTTACAATTTAAAAATGATAATCTTAAAACAATAATTTAATCTTCTTTCCCTCCTCCCAGCATTTACTCTTTCCCATACATCATAAACATATTTCTTACAAATTACCCATCTAAACAAAGTACCTCACTCTGCCCCAAATAACTCACTCTGCTAATTCAATAGAAAAAGCTAGTGAAAAGTGGGCTCAAAGAATTTTCCTAAAGCGAAGGAGGTCTTTCTCAGTACTTATTTCATAGGGGAGATCATTCTATATAGTAAGACCTGCCACCTAAACATTCAATTATGATATTCTGATAATCAAACTTCTGTAGAAGATGGAACATCTAGCAAAAACAGGGCTGAGGAGCGCAATAAATGTTTAAGTTGATAATGCTGTATTACTGATGATATACTCAGTGGTGTTATCTGTCTCTGACATGGTTGATATGATGGTTAAGCTGTCATCACCCATGGGAGCTGGAAAGCCAGGGTGCAGAAGTGGACCGCATATTCTCCAACTGACATGGCACCCTGCCATATCTGAAGGAGTTCCATTGCTGCAGAGGAGGTATGGCCTGGCTCACTGAAGATGAAATGGAACTCTCGCAAGAAATTATCTAATTCTGTGAGCACAGGGTCATTTCTTTCTCAAAGGGGGGAGGCCCAGGTCAGGGTGGAACCCTCTAACAGAGACAGGATGTTGATAACCTTGGCCTTATCGTTGGAAAATAGGGCTGCCTGGAGCTCAAAATGCATACGGCATTGATTCCGGAAGCCCCTACATTCTTTAGCCTCCCTGTGGTAGCATGGTGGTGGTGTTAGCAGTGGAATGGATCTTCAAGACATGGTTAGCTCAAGCGGCTGAAGAACAGTGAGCAAGACTGGTGCAATTGCTGTGGATGGCAAGGTGTCCATTTGGACCACTAGTCTCCCAAGGACCCCAGTCATCTGGACAAGGATATTCTGTTGTTGTTGGATGCAAAGAGCCATATCCGAGATCATCTCTAGGGCAGCTAGATATTCCAGTTCAATGGCCTCAGCAACCTGTAATGAGCTTGGTATCAGTGGACCCTTAAATGCTGCAGTGTGATTGATGCAACCTAGCAGGCAAGCCTGCTAGGACCAGGTCGATGACTGGCAGACTTTTGGGACAGGCTGGAGCTTCACCTATACCAGCTGCCTCCCTCACAGTTTGAGCCTTTAGATTCAGGCTGCCAGCAAGACTTTGGTGGGCCCCTTGGATTGGCAGGCAGACAAGACTCCAAAGACAGTCCGTGATCATGGCTGGTGGCAGACAGGAGACACTAGGAACAGGCCAGATGTCGGGGAAATCAACAGACTAAAGAATACAGAGGCAGGACAAAGGTCGAGGCAGGCAACAGACAAGGCGAAGTCAGATCCAAGGGAGAAGGTCAGATCCAAGGAGCATCAAGGTTTGGAGCTGAGATCAGAATCCAGGAGAACAAGCCAAGAGACAGACAAGGAGAGATGGGACAAGACACGGCACATATGAGGCAAGGCAAGGGTATGCAAGAACACAGAGGAAGGCATGAAGGCAGGGAAACCAGGAAACTGGAACACAGAAACAAGGCAGCATGGTCTGAAGGTTCAAGGCATGGCAGGAGGAAGTCAATGTTGTCATCCAAGGGTTCCAAGCTATCCTCTGGCCACAGAACCTTTAAGAGGCGTGATGTTGGGCATGCACTGTTACGACCGTAGAAAGCTGGATGTGGATCCTTGGGCCGACCGGCGAGAGCCAATCGGGCGGCAGAGAACCCGCTGGACGAACTGGCGCTTCACCTGGAAACCCGTGACTCCTCCAGAGGAGCTGTGGGAGCCCGGGTCACTAGGACTTAGGAGTCTTCGCCCTGGAAGCCCGAGGTCCCCCCAGGAGGAGCCCGTAGGGACCCGGACCGCTGGGACTTAGGTGGAGGAAGTCACGGAGCCAGCTGGTGAGAGCACAATCAGAAACCCGGCAGGCGGACTGGAGAGAGGAACGGACTGGAGTCGAGGCAGGCAGCAAGCAAACAGAATGAAGTCACAAACCGAGGTCAGGGCAGGCAGCAGGCAAGCAGAATGAAGACACAAACCGAGGTCAGGGCAGGCAGCAGGCAGGCAGGAGCGGAGAGACTAACCAGGATCAAGGCAGGCAGCAGGCAAGCAGGATCAGGGTCACAATCCAGGGTCTGGATTCTCAGAGGTCAGGAGTCAACAGAACAAGTCTGAAAGTCAGGCAGGCAGGCAGGCAGGCAAAGTCCAGGAACGAGTAGCAAGGATCAGGAACCAGGTGCGCAGGAACGGCAACTAAGTCTCCGTAGAGTGACCTCGTTGCAAGGTGATTTGGGGAACTCCGGCGTTTGTTTAAATGCCCCACCGGCGTGTGACGTCACCCAGGCCCGTCCCAGCACATCCGGGTGCTGGAAGCTTAAGACAGCGCTCCTCGCGCGCGCGCGTACCCCTGATGAGGGGCGGAGTCTTCGGCGGCGTCTCCCTCGTGGAGACGCCGCTGCCACGCGGTTATGGAGGCCTGAAACTCGGAACCATGCGGCGCCCGGACTGCAGGTAAGCGCCCGGTCACCGCGCTTGTGACCGGGAGCGTAACATGCACGCCTAGAGAAAGGCCAGGGAGAGAAATCCAAGTGGCATCTTATGTTGGGTTCTGGTGGTATTCCTGCCACGGACAAGCGCAGTTAGCAATGGGAGTGAGTGAGGCAGCTCTTGGGGCCATCCTGCGAGCCACTGAATATAAGATCCAGATAAGTAGTGGCATTTGTCCGGCTATATTGCAATTTATCCGGTTAAGTAGCAGTAGGCTTACATAGCTAGAAACATCTGAATAGCTCTATTTGTCTGTCTTATCTGGCTATGTGCTGCTACCTAGCCAGATAAATAGCCCGAACTTGCACAGCTCATGGTTTTACATTTGCGAGCATTTCTATGCACATATGTACTCATATTTTATAATCTGCACATTAATGAACTTTAGAAAATACTGCAATATTTTACAGTAATTCACATTAAAATCATAATCCCCAGAATTCAGACTAGACAGACTCCTTGTAGCTTACCACCTCCTCCTTTTGTACATACTCTTGAATTGCAGTGGAGTCTCTTGAGTTACTGCTTTCTCCTGAGATTTAATAGAAGTGTTCACCAGAATTGCCAGCACTGATAATTTGCTAATTCATTACTTTTACTCACCTTGCTGCTCTTCTCTGTTGAAAATAATTTCTAAGCATGTTGAAAGTGAAACCTCTTCTTGCAGGCATATCAGAATTGGAATTTGTACGTGTAGGGAGGTCAATGTCTGAATTAGGTTGGTCTCTCTGAGTCTGGTCTCTCTGAGTTGGTCTCTCTGAGTTGGTCTCTAAATCCAGGAAATGTACACGTCTTCGTACATTTGTTGGAGAGGACTCTTCATCGCAATTCTCCACTGATTTAATTGGGGCAGATCTAATAGCCCGGGAAGGTTTATGATAATAAATGGTCAGGTTGGATAAAGGACTTGGAATTGGCCATGTAAAGGACGGATAATTAGACACATTGAAAAGGGGTTGGGAAAATAATTTGAACCTATCATCGAAAAAAGAAATATAAATTGGGCAAATGAGGCAGGAGAAGGTGTTATAATTTAGTGCAAGTCCTGGAGGAGGTTTTTGGAGGGAAATAAAGTAAGGAATATACAGGTGAACTAGGGAGGTGGTATGTTTGATTCTTAGGGGTAAGGCTAGTTGATTCAGCCTACAAAAAAGAAACAGAAAGTTAATGCAGTGTAGTGTACTCTGAAAATACATTGAATAGTTCAGAAAGGACATTTCAGTTCTACATTAATCTTGTTTAAAATGCAACATTTTACCTCGATTTACTGAATGATGTAGTTTACAAGGATTCTCTTATCATTATTTAGCTGAAGGAGCACGTAAAAATGATAGGCAAAAAAGGATCTTCCTGCAATACTCTTGACTTAGGGGGGGTAATATTCAGCCACTGGCAAACTTATCTGGCTAATTTTCGGAGGATATTCAGTGGTGCAGTCGCACCATTAAATTTAGCTGATTACCTTAAAAGACAGTGGGATAACTTTATCCATCTAACTTTAAAACTACTATATATTATGAACAGAGTTAGCCAGTTAACTTATCCAGTTAATTTAACTCCTCCTAAAATTGCCCCAGATAATGAGTTTTCCGGCTAAATTTTTTCCAGATAAGTGGCTGAAATATTCAAAAGTTGGCACATAGTCAGATGATTCACAAGTTATTCAAATAAATGCCACTGAATATAGACCCCTTAGTATCCATCCTATGAAAGAGTGTGAGAGACACTGTGGGGTCAATTTTAAAACCCCCGCATGCGCATCCATGTGTGCTCAGTTAATGGCACGCACACATGGACGCGCAAATTATATAACAAGCGCGTTCCGGGAACTGCGTTTCCCTAGGACAGCATCGAATGGCACTGTCCTGGCCTGCCCCCCGCCCCTCTTCTCCCAGACCACGCCAGCCGCATGAGAGTGTGAGAAAATGTGAATGACACTGAGCATATTTGTGTGTGAGAATGAGTGCATATGTGACAAAATGTATGACAGTAACTTTTAAACAGCCACACGTGTATACAGGCTGGCACCAATGGACTTTGCCATTTTATAACATAAGCACATATATGTGCGTATATGTGCATACAATTTTATACAGACCTGCGCATGTGCGCGCAACTCCCTTATCTACCGTGTAAGTTGGGGAAATCTTACAAGGGATGTGAGCTGATGCCGTACCCTGTGTTCCCAGTTTGTTCCTAGTTTGCATGGTTTAGGGATAGGACTTGCAAACCCCTCAAATTTTAGAGCCACATTTCCCCCCTGTTAACCCCACCCTTAAAAGCCAGCTGACTGGGCTCAATTTTTTAATTTTACTACTTACATGTCCTCCATAGCAGAAGTAAATTTGTGTGGCAGGGGACCCCAGTGTATGTCTGTGCGCGCAAGTATTTGTGTGCACGTTTTTTGGCCAGACCCTGACATGCCCACCCCCCTTCTAGACAATGCCTATGCTTTGCTTCTTTTTAGAAAGTTTGCACTTGTGCAGGCAGAGGGTGATACGCGCATCTGAGGGTAGATTATAAAATTTGCTTGGTGTACACTGATCCAAGTTGTGTGCATTTCTTCTGCTTTTGGCGCACATGTCTTTTAAAATCTACCTATATATGTGTAACACAGAGAGAGTGTTTGAGAGAGACAGTTCATGCGGGTGAATGTATGAGAGCCTATGCAACAGAGAGATGGAATCGATATGAAAAAGGACGGAGAACGTTTCTGCATCCCATTTACATCCTGTAGCCCTCCCACCACCAAATGAGGCATCCCAGCTCAGGAAGGAGAGCTGACATATAAGCCAGTCATGCCCAGTGAGGAAAGTTATCACCAGGGTGAGGTAGCCTGAGACAAAGAGGAGTTTCACTTCCTCCATGCATGAGCTGAAGCTGACAGCTGAGCATTGTCATCTTTTGTATGGGAGATGTGTGGGAGTTGTGGCTTGGGGATCAGAAGAGTTCAGAAGGTGGAAGCTATGCACAATTGATATGAGTACATGCTGGAGATGGCAGAATAAAGGTGAAGATATAGGAAGGTCACTGCTGCTACTGCAGTGACTTCTGAGTCCACTACCACCAGGAAGAGAATGCAGACTTTTCTTTCCTCACTGAAGGACACCAGAAGATGACATGAGTATCAACGTCCTTGGTATGGGAAACTTCTAGGAGATGAGGTCCAGGGGTCAGAAGGGTCTAGGAGGTGCAGCTGTTTCTGGGGAATAAGGCTGGAAGCAGCAGACTTTTTGTAGCTCATTATTCCACAATACTTTTCAAGCCAAAGATAGCATATTGGGCCACCCAGATTGGCAGGACTTTTTCTGGAGCTTTGTCTAATTCAGTCAGCCAGGTATTTGCAGTGCTGCTTACTCACAGGTAAGGTTGTTAGGGATGTGAATCGTGTCCTTGATCGTCTTAACGATCGATTTCGGCTGGGAGGGGGAGGGAATCGTATTGTTGCCGTTTGGGGGGGTAAAATATCGTGAAAAATCGTGAAAAATCGTGAAAAATCTAAAAATCTAAAAATCGCAAAACCGGCACATTAAAACCCCCTAAAACCCACCCCCGACCCTTTAAATTAAATCCCCCTCCCTCCCGAACCCCCCCCAAATGAGTTAAATAACCTGCGGGTCCAGCGGCGGTCCGGAATGGCAGCGGTCCGGAACGGGCTCCTGCTCCTGAATCTTGTTGTCTTCAGCCGGCGCCATTTTCCAAAATGGCGCCGAAAAATGGCGGCGGCCATAGACGAACACGATTGGACGGCAGGAGGTCCTTCCGGACCCCCGCTGGACTTTTGGCAAGTCTCGTGGGGGTCAGGAGGCCCCCCACAAGCTGGCCAAAAGTTCCTGGAGGTCCAGCGGGTGTCAGGGAGCGATTTCCCGCCGCGAATCGTTTTCGTACGGAAAATGGCGCCGGCAGGAGATCGACTGCAGGAGGTCGTTCAGCGAGGGTTCCGGCGCCTCGCTGAACAACCTCCTGCAGTCGATCTCCTGCCGGCGCCATTTTCCGTACGAAAACGATTCGCGGCGGGAAATCGCTCCCTGACCCCCGCTGGACCTCCAGGAACTTTTGGCCAGCTAGTGGGGGGCCTCCTGACCCCCACGAGACTTGCCAAAAGTCCAGCGGGGGTCCGGAAGGACCTCCTGCCGTCCAATCGTGTTCGTCTATGGCCGCCGCCATTTTTCGGCGCCATTTTGGAAAATGGCGCCGGCTGAAGACAACAAGATTCAGGAGCAGGAGCCCGTTCCGGACCGCTGCCGTTCCGGACCGCCGCTGGACCCGCAGGTTATTTAACTCATTTGGGGGGGTTCGGGAGGGTGGGGGATTTAATTTAAAGGGTCGGGGGTGGGTTTTAGGGGGTTTTAGTGTGCCGGCTCACGATTCTAACGATTTATAACGATAAATCGTTAGAATCTCTATTGTATTGTGTTCCATAACGGTTTAAGACGATATTAAAATTATCGGACGATAATTTTAATCGTCCTAAAACGATTCACATCCCTAAAGGTTGTTACTGTTTGAGTTCTTGGTGTTACTCCTGGTTTGCTGTATAAAGTTTGAGTGTCTTTCTTGCAGGGTTTTGTCTTACTGCTCAATGTGTCCGGCACTGGCAGTAGAATGTGTGAATGTTACTGATAATGAGTTGACACCAGAATTTGAATTTCTTTTATTGATAGTGAGTTTTAAGAGGAAACATCCCAAGTCCATTGTTGGGGGAATTTCTGTGGAGGTGGAGTGTGTTACAGAACTGGAGGTGCAGAATTTATTTTGAGATTCTGTCCCTTCCTGTAATAGATTGTAGTCTTTACTCTCATTTCTCTATAGAAGAATTAGTTGAATGAAGATATCAAATAATTTTAAGAATAGTTTTACTAGATGGTTGAAACTGGCCAGCTTTTCAAAACGTGTGCAGAAGGCACTTTGATCTTTTTCTTATTATACTTTTATAGCCAATTTAAAGGCAGGAAGCCATGCTATGGAGGTGGGCATGATGTGAGGAAATGCCTCTGTAGCTTGTCCCCCTTTACACTTAGCTTCATCCCCTGTTGCTCCCAAATACTTCTGTCTAGAGACCCCACTGTCTGTATTGTTTGTACTTGGTGAGGGGGTGTACATGTAGGGCTGCAATCTGTCCACTAATAAAAATAGTTTATGAGATTGATATTAATTACCAACGGCGCTTTATGCGGGAATATTTCCTCTCCACAGTTCTGTTTAGTCTGTAAACCAGATAGAAAACACAGTTTTACTCACTGAAAGTTGATTTTTCAAACGATGCATGCATCAAAATTAGCAGATGTGCAAATAAGATAGCAGATACACAAATATATGCTATTTTCAAAACCACAACATACACCCATAAATCATGGTCTGTAAATGTAAAATAAGGGTATGCCAAGGGTGTTCTAAGGTGGGGGCCAACATTTACGCAAAGAAATTGCTATTTTAAAATCTGCCAAAGTGACGTGTGTGCGGGTTTTACTCGCAAATATATAGTCCTGCTTAGTAACTGGTGTAAGTAATCGTAAACATCTTAAAAGTGAAAAAGTGACTGGGTGGAAGAATTAGTGTGAAATGTGGATACTCTTCAGGCACTTTAGTAAATATGTCTCTTATTCCTTGTCTCAGTATGCAACATTTTACAGTAATCCAAAATATACCATGAGCCCCAGAACTTAGTCTAGAATAATGAGCTCCATATTCATCCACTGTGAGGCTTTGCTAGTAAGCTGGATAAACTTATTTGGCAAACTAGTGCTTTATATTCAGTGGCACACCCATGATTATACCCAGCTATCTTAAAGTTAGCCAGATAAGTTTATCTGGCTAACTTTAGGACAGCTTTACAGGCTGACCACAGTTGGCCTGGTTAAGTTATCTGGCTAATTCTGTATATTGGAATTAGCCAGACAACTTATCCAGCAAACTCAGCTCCTTTCCAGATTGCCTCTTCCCCTGCCCCTGGAATGACCCTGGCTTATATGGTTAAATTCTAGCCGGACAAATAGTTATTCAGCTAGTATTTAGTAGGGATGTGAATCATTTTTTGACGATTTAAAATATCGTTCCATATATTTTAAATCGTCAAAAATCGTTAGAGCCGCGATACAATAACAATTCCCCCGATTTATCGTCAAAAAATCGTAAATCGGGGGAAGGGGGAGGGGAAGGGGGAGAGCGGGAAAACCGGCACACTAAAACAACCCTAAAACCCACCCCGACCCTTTAAATTAAATCCCCCACCCTCCCGAACCCCCCCAAAATGCCTTAAATTACCTGGGGTCCAGAGGAAGGGTCCCGGTGTGATCTTTTACTCTCGGACCTCCGTGCGTTGTAGAAATGGCGCCGGCGCTACCTTTGACCTGACAGGTCAAAGGTAGCGCCGGTGCCATTTTGTTTTTTTGTCCCCCGACATCAGGAGCGTAGGAGATTGCTCCCGGACCCCTGCTGGACCCCCAGGGACTTTTGGCCAGCTTGGGGGGGGGCCTCCTGATCCCCACAAGACTTGCCAAAAGTCCAGCGGGGGTCCGGGAGCGATCTCCTACCGCGATCGTTTTTCCATACGGAGAAACGATTCGACTGCAGGAGGTCGTTCCGGACCCCCAGGGACTTTTGGCCAGCTTGGGGGGGCCTCCTGCCCCCACAAGACTTGCCAAAAGTCCAGCGCGGGTCCGGAACGACCTCCTGCAGTCGAATCGTGTTGCCGTACGGCCAGCGCCATTTTGCGCAAAATGGCGCCGGTAGGAGATCGCTCCTGGACCCCCGCTGGACATTTTGCGCAAAATGGCGCCGGCCGTACGGCAACACGATTCAACTGCAGGAGGTCGTTCCGGACCCCCGCTGGACTTTTGGCAAGTCTTGTGGGGGTCAGGAGGCCCCCCCAAGCTGGCCAAAAGTCCCTGGGGGTCCAGCGGGGGTCCGGAACGACCTCCTGCAGTCGAATCATTTTTCCGTACGGAAAAACGATTGCGGTAGGAGATCGCTCCCGGACCCCCGCTGGACTTTTGGCAAGTCTTGTGGGGGTCAGGAGGCCCCCCCAAGCTGGCCAAAAGTCCCTGGGGGTCCAGCGGGGGTCCGGGAGCGATCTCCTCCGCTCCTGACGTCGGGGGACAAAAAAACAAAATGGCGCTGGCGCTACCTTTGACCTGTCATATAACAGGTCAAAGGTAGCGCCGGCGCCATTTCTACAACGCACGGAGGTCCGAGAGTAAAAGATCACACCGGGACCCTTCCTCTGGACCCCAGGTAATTTAAGGCATTTTGGGGGGGTTCGGGAGGGTGGGGGATTTATTTTAAAGGGTCGGGGTGGGTTTTAGGGTTGTTTTAGTATGCCGGTTTTCCCGCCCTCCCCCCCCCCACTGGACCCCAGGTAATTTAAGGCATTTTGGGGGGGTTCGGAAGGGTGGGGGATTTATTTTAAAGGCTCGGGGTGGGTTTTAGGGATGTTTTAGTGTGCCGGTTTTTGATTTACACGATTTATACGATTTATATGATATTTAAAAAACCCAAACTGCGACGATCCGATTCCCTCCCCCTACCAGCCGAAATCGATCGTTAAGACGATCGATCACACTAATCACATCTCTAGTATTTAGTAGGGATGTACATTTATTAAAAATAAATGTACATGCACGCCTAGAGAAAGGCCAGGGAGAGAAATCCAAGTGGCATCTTATGTTGGGTTCTGGTGGTATTCCTGCCACGGACAAGCGCAGTTAGCAATGGGAGTGAGTGAGGCAGCTCTTGGGGCCATCCTGCGAGCCACTGAATATAAGATCCAGATAAGTAGTGGCATTTGTCTGGCTATATTGCAATTTATCCGGTTAAGTAGCAGTAGGCTTACATAGCTGGAAACATCTGAATAGCTCTATTTGTTTGTCTTATCTGGCTATGTGCTGCTACCTATCCAGATAAATAGCCCGAACTTGCACGGCTCATGGTTTTACATTTGCGAGCATTTCTATGCACATATGTACTCATATTTTATAATCTGCACATTAATGAACTTTAGAAAATACTGCAATATTTTACAGTAATTCACATTAAAACCATAATCCCCAGAATTCAGACTAGACAGACTCCTTGTAGCTTACCGCCTCCTCCTTTTGTACATACTCTTGAATTGCAGTGGAGTCTCTGAGTTACTGCTTTCTCCTGAGATTTAATAGAAGTGTTCACCAGAATTGCCAGCACTGATAATTTGCTAATTCATTACTTTTACTCACCTTGCTGCTCTTCTCTGTTGAAAATAATTTCTAAGCATGTTGAAAGTGAAACCTCTTCGACCAGGCGTATCAGAATTGGAATTTGTACGTGTAGGGAGGTCAATGTCCGAATTAGGTTGGTCTCTCTGAGTCTGGTCTCTCTGAGTTGGTCTCTCTGAGTTGGTCTCTAAATCCAGGAAATGTACATGTCTTCGTACATTTGTTGGAGAGGACTCTTCATCGCAATTCTCCACTGATTTAATTGGGGCAGATCTAATAGCCCGGGAAGGATTATGATAATAAATGGTCAGGTTGGATAAAGGACATGGAATTGGCCATGTAAAGGACGGATAATTAGACACATTGAAAAGGGGTTGGGAAAATAATTTGAACTTATCATCAAAAAAAGAAACATGAACTGGGCAAATGAGGCAGGAGAAGGTATTATAATTTAGTGCAAGTCCTGGAGGAGGTTTTTGGAGGGAAATAAAATAAGGAATATACAGGTGAACTAGGGAGGTGGTATGTTTGATTCGTAAGGGTAAGGCTAGTTGATTCAGCCTACAAAAAAGAAACAGAAAGTTAATGCAGTGTAGTGTACTCTGAAAATACATTGAATAGTTCAGAAAGGACATTTCAGTTCTACATTAATCTTGTTTAAAATGCAACATTTTACCTCGATTTACTGAATGATGTAGTTTACAAGGATTCTCTTATCATTATTTAGCTGAAGGAGCACGTAAAAATGATAGGCAAAAAAGGATCTTCCTGCAATACTCTTGACTTAGGGGGGGTAATATTCAGCCACTGGCAAACTTATCTGGCTAATTTTCGGAGGGTATTCAGTGGTGCAGGCGCACCATTAAATTTACCTGATTACCTTAAAAGACAGTGGGATAACTTTATCCATCTAACTTTAGAACTGCTATATATTATGAACAGAGTTAGCCAGTTAACTTATCCAGTTAATTTAACTCCTAAAATTGCCCCAAGAATGCCACATGTTATTCTCAAACTTTTAGCCAGATAATGAGTTTTCCGGCTAAATTTTTTCCAGATAAGTGGCTGAAATATTCAAAAGTTGGCACATAGTCAGATGATTCACAAGTTATTCAAATAAATGCCACTGAATATAGACCCCTTAGTGTCCATCCTATGAAAAAGTGTGAGAGACACTGTGGGGTCAATTTTAAAACCCCCGCATGCGCATCCATGTGTGCTCAGTTAATGGCACGCACACATGGACGCGCAAATTTTATAACAAGCGCGTTCCGGGAACTGCGTTTCCCTAGGACAGCATCGAATGGCACTGTCCTAGCCTGCCCCCCGCCCCTCTTCTCCCAGACCACGCCAGCCGCATGAGAGTGTGAGAAAATGTGAATGACACTGAGCATATTTGTGTGTGAGAATGAGTGCATATGTGACAAAATGTATGACAGTAACTTTTAAACAGCCACACGTTTATACAGGCTGGCACCAATGGACTTTGCCATTTTATAACATAAGCACATGTATGTGCGTATATGTGCATACAATTTTATACAGACCTGCGCATGTGCGCGCAACTCCCTTATCTACCGTGTAAGTTGGGGAAATCTTACAAGGGATGTGAGCTGATGCCGTACCCTGTGTTCCCAGTTTGTTCCTAGTTTGCATGGTTTAGGGATAGGACTTGCAAACCCCTCAAATTTTAGTGCCACATTTCCCCCTGTTAACCCCACCCTTAAAAGCCAGCTGACTGGGCTCAATTTTTTAATTTTACTACTTACATGTCCTCCATAGCAGAAGTAAATTTGTGTGGCAGGGGACCCCAGTGTATGTCTGTGCGCGCAAGTATTTGTGTGCACGTTTTTTGGCCAGACCCTGACATGCCCACCCCCCTTCTAGACAATGCCTATGCTTTGCTTCTTTTTAGAAAGTTTGCACTTGTGCAGGCAGAGGGTGATACGCGCATCTGAGGGTAGATTATAAAATTTGCTTGGTGTACACTGACCCAAGTTGTGTGCATTTCTTCTGCTTTTGGCGCACATGTCTTTTAAAATCTACCTACATATGTGTAACACAGAGAGAGTGTTTGAGAGAGACAGTTCATGCGGGTGAATGTATGAGAACCTATGCAACAGAGAGATGGAGAGAATCGATATGAAAAAGGACGGAGAACGTTTCTGCATCCCATTTACATCCTGTAGCCCTCCCACCACCAAATGAGGCATCCCAGCTCAGGAAGGAGAGCTGACATATAAGCCAGTCATGCCCAGTGAGGAAAGTTATCACCAGGGTGAGGTAGCCTGAGACAAAGAGGAGTTTCACTTCCTCCATGCATGAGCTGAAGCTGACAGCTGAGCATTGTCATCTTTTGTATGGGAGATGTGTGGGAGTTGTGGCTTGGGGATCAGAAGAGTTCAGAAGGTGGAAGCTATGCACAATTGATATGAGTACATGCTGGAGATGGCAGAATAAAGGTGAAGATATAGGAAGGTCACTGCTGCTACTGCAGTGACTTCTGAGTCCACTACCACCAGGAAGAGAATGCAGACTTTTCTTTCCTCACTGAAGGACACCAGAAGATGACATGAGTATCAACGTCCTTGGTATGGGAAACTTCTAGGAGATGAGGCCCAGGGGTCAGAAGGGTCTAGGAGGTGCAGCTGTTTCTGGGGAATAAGGCTGGAAGCAGCAGACTTTTTGTAGCTCATTATTCCACAATACTTTTCAAGCCAAAGATAGCATATTGGGCCACCCAGATTGGCAGGAATTTTTCTGGGGCTTTGTCTAATTCAGTCAGCCAGGTATTTGCAGTGCTGCTTACTCACAGGTAAGGTTGTTACTGTTTGAGTTCTTGGTGTTACTCCTGGTTTGCTGTATAAAGTTTGAGTGTCTTTTTTGCAGGGTTTTGTCTTACTGCTCAATGTGTCCGGCACTGGCAGTAGAACGTGTGAATGTTACTGATAATGAGTTGACACCAGAATTTGAATTTCTTTTATTGATAGTGAGTTTTAAGAGGAAACATCCCAAGTCCATTGTTGGGGGAATTTCTGTGGAGGTGGAGTGTGTTACAGAACTGGAGGTGCAGAATTTATTTTGAGATTCTGTCCCTTCCTGTAATAGATTCCAGACTTCACTCTCATTTCTCTATAGAAGAATTAGTTGAATGAAGATATCAAATAATTTTAAGAATAGTTTTACTAGATGGTTGAAACTGGCCAGCTTTTCAAAACGTGTGCAGAAGGCACTTTGATCTTTTTCTTATTATACTTTTATAGCCAATTTAAAGGCAGGAAGCCATGCTATGGAGGTGGGCATGATGTGAGGAAATGCCTCTTTAGCTTGTCCCCCTTTACACTTAGCTTCATCCCCTCTTGCCCCCAAATACTTCTGTCTAGAGACCCCACTGTCTGTATTGTTTGTACTTGGTGAGGGTGTGTACATGTAGGGCTGCAATCTGTCCACTAATAAAAATAGTTTATGAGATTGATATTAATTACCAACGGCGCTTTATGCGGGCATATTTCCTCTCCACAGTTCTGTTTAGTCTGTAAACCAGATAGAAAACACAGTTTTACTCACAGAAAGTTGATTTTTCAAACGATGCATGCATCAAAATTAGCAGATGTGCAAATAAGATAGCAGATACACAAATATATGCTATTTTCAAAACCACAACATACACCCATAAATCATGGTCTGTAAATGTAAAAAATAGGGTACGCCAAGGTTGTTCTAAGGTGGGGGCCAACATTTACGCAAAGAAATTGCTATTTTAAAATCTGCCAAAGTGATGTGTGTGCGGGTTTTACTCGCAAATATATAGTCCTGCTTAGTAACTGGTGTAAGTAATCGTAAACATCTTAAAAGTGAAAAAGTGACTGGGTGGAGGGACTAGGGTGAAATATGGGTACTTCAGGCACTTTAGTAAATAGGTCTCTTATTCCTTGTCTCAGTATGCAACATTTTACAGTAATCCAAAATATACCATGAGCCCCAGAACTTAGTCTAGAATAACGAGGTCTATATTCAGCCACTGTGCGGCTCTGCTAGTAAGCTGGATAAACTTATTTGGCAAACTAGTGCTTTATATTCAGTGGCACACCCATGATTATACCCAGCTATCTTAAAGTTAGCCAGATAAGTTTATCTGGCTAACCTTAGGTCAGCTTTACAGGCTGACCACAGTTGGCCTGGTTAAGTTATCTGGCTAATTCTGTATATTGGAATAAGCCAGATAACTTATCCAGCAAACTCAGCTCCTTTCCAGATTGCCTCTTCCCCTGCCCCTGGAATGACCCTGGCTTATATGGTTAAATTCTAGCCGGACAAATAGTTATTCAGCTAGTATTTAGTAGGGATGTACATTTATTAAAAATAAATGTTAATTCTGAAATGAATATGCCCCTTTTGTTGCATTCGTGGTCCCAAAAATAAACGGGGTACTTCCCATGAATGAAACATATGTCATTCATTTCATTCGTTTCATTCCTATAGACAATAATGTGTTATGACTCCACAGAGTTTCTCTGCCTGGTTTTTACCCCATCACCACTGCAGGATCATGACTCCACAGAGTGACTGCTTTGCTCCATTGTAGGGGGATGACTCCATTGAGTTCCTCTGTCTCCATTTCTCCCATAACCACCACACGGTCTTGAATGCACTAAGTTTCTCTGCCTCATTTTCCATGAACACCACCACTGATGCATGACTCCACTGATTTCCCTGTTCTATTTTACCCCAAGAACTATTTGGGGCAAAGCAGGGGAAGTCAGTGGAGTCGTGCCTCAGTGGTGGTGTTTGTAAAAACACTGTGACTGGGGCATGAGTTCCTCTGCCTGATTTGCCACAATCACTACCACTGGGCATGACTCCACTGAGTTCCTCTGCCAGCTTTGCCATAATAAAAAACTTTCGGGTGGATTTTAAAAGCCCTGCTCGCGTAAATCCGGGCGGATTTATGCGAGCAGGGCCTTGCGCGCCGGCGCGCCTATTTTCCATAGGCAGCCGGCGTGCGCAGAGCCCCGGGACGCGCGTAGGTCCCGGGGTTTTCGGAAGGGGGCGTGTCAGGGCGCGTTGGGGGCGGGGCCGACCGCAAACATTTGTTGGATTTAAGAGAAGCTTACTGGATTTTCACTTTGGGCACGCAATCCCCAAAGGGATTAAATGAAGAACTGGAATGTAACACCTTGTTGTGAGATCACGTCATTTCGTAGTACCTATGTAATTACGTTGCAAAACGCTCCATAGTGATTGGTCCAATTTGAAGGAGCTTTGTGTGAATAAAAAGAGGGACGTTACCTTGGGTTTTAAATCAACAATGGCGACCATATATTTGGCGGTTGAAAGTTTGTGAAGACGCCGTACAGCCTTCAAACAGAGGACTCAAAACTTTTGTCCCCTGATGAAGAATCCACGATTCGAAACGAGGCCTTGTCGGGATATGGACATTGAGCTAACAGTTCGATTGTGCACAGATAAGTAATGGGGAAGTTCCCCTCTGCAAAATTGAAAAATCAAGTGTAGGCGTTTTTGAGAATTGCTCTCTTTTGTTGAAAAATAGGAGGTCAACAAAACCCAATTGCGGGAAAAAATTCTCTAAGAAAGTTTCCAGACACAAAGATGTGATGAGTTGGTTGTCTAGTAAAATTGTAAAAACACTTGTTCGCCTTTCATTGAAAATTGCTCTGTTATCAAGAAAATCTTCAGACATAAAGGAGTGACGGGGTGGTTCCCGAGTTAGACTAAAAACTCTTTGCCGGCGTTCATTGAGAATTGTTCTGGTATTTCTTGAGAATAAGCCCTATTGAGGGCAAAGGACTTTAAGTAAAATTCTAAAGAAATATTTTAAGTCATTTTTTCATTAAATTAAATCACGCTAAAAATATATAAAAAATCATTCACGGGTTGGAGGAGGTTGGTTCGTGATTAAAAACATTATACATTGCTGGATGCAATGACATGAAGTTGTATGAAACCTTCCTCGTCTTCCCCAAAAATTTTTTCTTTTTCACCTTTATGGTGGATAAAAGATTGCATTTGAAAGTGGTTTGAAACATTTAGAGATTTTCTTTCTCTTCACTGTAAAATGCTAGAAATATTTCTTGAATATTGATTTGAGGTGATATCCGGTTTTGTGTATTTATGATATTTATATCCCTCGAAAAATAATTGTGCTTTATTTGCTTTTGGATGCTCCAAACATAAGCATTAGGGATGTGAATCGTTTTTTGACAATTTAAAAAAATCGTCAGATATTTTTTAAATCGTCAAAAATCCTTAGATTCGCGATACAATAGAAATTCCCCTGATTTATCGTGAAAAATCGGGGAGGGGGGAGGGCGGGAAAACTGGCACACCAAAACAACCCCTAAACCCACCCCGACCCTTTAAAACAAATCCCACACCCTCCTGAACCCCCCCGCAAAATGTTTTAAATTACCTGGTGGTCCAGTGGGGGGGTCCCGGCGCGATCTCCCGCTCTCGGGCCATCGGCGCCATTTTGGCTGCCACTAATATAAATGGCGCCGATGGCCCAATAAAAAAAAACCCCACCCAACCCTTTAAAATTACCCCCTTAGCCTCCCCCACTCTCCCGACCCCCCCCAAAAAACTTTTTACACATACCTGGTGGTCCAGGGGGCCGCGGGGAGCGATCTCCCGTTCCCAGGCCATCAGCTGCGCTAAAAAAAATGGTGTCGATGGCCCTTTGCTCTTACCATGTGACAGGGCAAAGGTAGCGCCGGCGCCATTTTGAATATTGGCAATACGGCCTGAGTGCAGGAGATAACTCCCGGACCCCCGCTGGACCCCCAGGAACTTTTGGCCAGCTTGGGGGGCCTCCTGACCCCCACAAGACTTACTGAAAGCCCAGCGGGGGTCCGGGAGCGACCTCCAGCATTCGGGCCATATTGCCAGTATTCAAAATGGTGCCAGCACTACCTTTGCCCTCACAATGTCACAGGGGCCCTGTCACATGGTTAGAGTAATGGACGGCCGGCGCCATCTATAAAAATGGTGTGGGCCATCCAGTGCTCCTACCATGTGACAGGGGCTGGCCAAAGGCACGGATAACCTGTCACATGGTAAGGGCAAAGGGCCATCGGCGCCATTTTGATTAGTGGCAGCCGATGGCCTGAGAGCGGGAGATGGCTCCCGGGACCCCCCACTGGACCACCAGGTACTTGTAAACAGTTTTGGGGGGGTTGGGAGGGTGGGGGAAGCTAAGGGAACAGTTTTAAAGGGTCGGGTGGGTTTAGGGGTTGTTTTGGTGTGCCGTTTTTCCCGCCCTCCCCCCAAACGATAAGAGAACCCCAGGAACAAAATCGGGGGGTTCTGTTATCGGGAGCCCCTGATTTCTGATGATTTTGAAAATATCGTCCGATATTTTCAATCGTCCGAAGCCCGATTCACATCCCTAGTATAATTGCCTGGGGGGTAGGTTCACCGGGGATGGGTGGAGTACGGCAACTTGTGATGATGAGGAGTTCGGTTTTGGCAGTGTTTACCGCCTGGTGAAGATTAGAGAGGAGGGTGTTGATAGATGCAAGGCAAGTTTCCCAGAACTTGAGGGATTTGGTGAGGGACTCTTGGATGGGAATGAGAATTTGGACATCGTCCGCATATAGGAAAAATTTAAAACCTAGGTCGGAAAGTAGGTGGCACAGGGGTAAGAGGTATATATTGAATAGAGTGGAGGATAGTGAAGAGCCCTGAGGGACGCCTTGGGTGAGGGGGATGTGTGATGATTCTGCATTTGCGATTTTAACTAAGTAACTTTGTTATGGAGGTAGGAAGAGAACCAGAGGTGGGCTGTGCCTGAGATGCCAATTTCAGTAAGGCGGGTAAGGAGGATTTTGTGACTGATAGTGTCGAAGGCAGAGGAGATGTCAAGGAGGGCGAGGATGAATGATTGTCCATGGTCCATGCCCTTGAGGAGGGAGTCTATGTATAAGGAGGGTGGGGGGTGCAAGGCTGTAATGTTCACCTAGTACCTAATACTCATGCACAGGCAGTGACTGCATGGACTCCATGTACTGTTTTGGGTCAGTGGCTGTCCCCAGTCTCAAATGCAGCAGGGATGGATGAAGTCTTGGCTATGGCTAAAAATGTGTTTTTTGTTAACACCAGAGGAAGCTGTCAGCCTAGATCCCTTTTGGTCTTCCTTATTCTGGAGAAAGTAGGCAGAGCAGAGTATGGAGAAATATAACTGTAAAAGCAGCAGACACTGTGTAGCACACAATCAATAAGAATGTGCAGAGTATTGGAGGCCAGGTACAGTAAGAGAAATGGAGGGAGGAAGGAGAAAATGCCTGTGCATTTTTAGTGAGGCTTCTGTCTGAGGTAGCTGGGCTGAACTCTGAGAGAGGTAGCTGACTGTGGAACTAGTGAGTCTTTTGGAGAGTGTGGATGCCGAGAAGGGGTGGAAAAGGAAGTGGGTGCTGCAGGCTGGGGAATGACTTAGAGCAAGCAAGCACGAACTTTACATAATGATGCATAATGATGCAGGAGGCACTCGCTAAGTGAGCACATGTACAGCAGCACCAAAGCAGAATGTGTGTTGTGTGACAGAGAGAGAGAGAGAGAGTGTGTGTGTGTGTGTGTGTGTGTGTGTGTGTGTGTGTATCTAAACCACTGGTTGGGAGTATGGTTGCCTCATTGCTGGCAAAAGACTAACCCCTGCCAGAAACCCAGGATATCTCTCTATCTGTCTATGTACATACAAGAGATTTAACCAGGGGGCAGGCACAGGGGCCAACCAAATGAACTGATGTAGGGGATTGAAGTTCAGTTTGTTTATCCACAAACTAAGGTGTGCTCTATTTTTTAGTTAATTAGGGAAAAAATGTAAAATTTACAGTAAAAATATTTTAGCGTCGTCATATGATGGACCTCTCAGGGGTCAGCTTGGCATGCTTTTGGAAGCTGTAGAAGCACTTACTGCAAGAAAGCAGAAGAGGGAATCAAGCATAAAGCCCATGGGCCTGTTTTGAAAAAAATCCTCCGGGGTGATATTTTCCTACAGTCTGCCCCTGTGTATGACACTGAGCATGTTTGTTTGACAATGAGTACATATGAGAGATGAGACAGTGTGTGTGTGTGTGTGTGTGTGAGATGGAGAGGGAGACACTATGTGTGAGAATCAGAGTGAGTTTGAGAGAGGGAGAGAGCTGGGATCTGAAAGGGCAGAAAATGTTTGCTTCATCCCCCCTACATCCCCTAGCCCTTCCTAAAAGTATTTGCAAGGTACCAAGAGCTATTTGTACACACTTTTGCCTCTTTGTGATTAGTGCCCACATAACATATGAAGAGACATTCTGGGTCAGACTACAGTCCATTGAGCCCAGCAACCTCTCTCCAACAATGGCCAGGCCTGGTCACAATTCCTGCAGATCTCCAACAGATGAGCTATTTCTTCTATTTCACTCCTAAGTACAAGTGCTGGCTTTCTCATCCAGCTGACCAATAACTGTTTAGAGACTTTATTTTTCAAGAATTTGTCCAATCCTCCTTTGTGCCCCACAGTGTTAGTTGCCTTGATCAAGTCCTCTGGTGACAGATTCCAAAGCTTGATTGTGTGCTGAGTGAAAAAATACTTCCTATTATTTGTTTTAAGTCTTCTGATTGCTGGTTTCATTGAGTGTTCCCTAGTCCTATTATTGTTTCAAAATGCATATAACCATTCCCTATTTACCTGTTCCACCCCACTCATGATTTTATAAATATCAATCATATCCCCCGGTGAGGCAGTCTATAGAAAACTCCCTCAGACTAATTTAAAGGACCGGGCACAGCTGTCTCGCCCAGTACCCCTTACAATTCAGACACATACGGAATCCTGGATGAAGGGAGAAGCCCCTCACCAGAGTTTAATAATTCAGGGCCTAGGAAGCTTAGAGAGGCTCCTCAGAGCCTCTCTAAGCTTCCTAGGAGTCAGAAATATGCTAAGACCTATGTTTGATACCCAATCTTTGTGAGATACCTAAACTTCAAGGTGAGCTGCCTAATTTGTTTGTTTTGCTTTGTACTGTGCTTTGTTTCCACTGTAAATAAATTTCATTTAAGTATCAGCCAGAGTCTGCCTCCTTTTTCCTCTGCCTCTTTCCAAGCCGCTACCACTCGAATTACCATACCCCCTTTACTTGTTTCTTTTCCAAGCTAAACAGCCCTAATCTCTTTAGACTTTCTCCATAAGAGAGCCTTTCCATCCCCATTATCATGTTTGTCACCCTTCTCTGTTTCTTTTTTATGTGTGCTATGTCTTTTTTTTAGATGGGTTGACCAGAACTGCACACAATACTAAAGGTGTAGTTGCACATGGATCTATAGAAGGCATAATAATATTCTCAGTTTTGCCATCTATTCCTATCTCAATAATACCTAACATTCTATTTGCCTAAGGATCAACACAAGGAGAACGTGGGCTGGTAAAGACAAAGCTCCAGTTGGGCCTCTGGCTCATCTGGGTCTGCCTACCGATGGTGGGGATCTGTAGGTGTTGCATAGGAGGTGGACCCTTGGCTGAGGTGGGGTTAGTGCTACTCGTAGGGGAGGCCCTATGGGTTCCCACTTTCGGTGGGTGGAGCTGGCTGTCTGACGAAGGTCGGCTGGAGTTTCGCAAATTCCAGCCCTCGTTCCCCGCAGGTTGAGCCCTTGGGTGCCGGGGCAGCTGGAGTTAGCTGGGCCTCCATCCGAGGTCTTCTGGGAGATGAGGTCAGCCAGGGGCCAGCAACATACATAAAGGAAAGTCTGCACTGGATGGGGCAGAGTCCTGGAGACCCGAGCGCCTAAAGGAATGAAATTCAGACAGGGGGCGCCCGGGTAAAAGCAGGCCGAAGCCTGAATAGCCAAGTCCAGTGATAAGACTTCAGAGGTGCCATGGAACAGGCCGAAGTCAGGGCAGGCAGAAGGTGATGGCAAGGCGAAGTTTAAGTCCAGGAGATAATCAAAGGCGTAGTCGGGCAAGGCTAAGGTCAAAGTTCAGGAGATGATCAGTAGCGTGGTCGGGCAAAGCAGAGGTCAGTTCCAGCAGACAATCAGTAGCATGGTCGGGCAAAGCAGAGGTCAATTCCAGCAGACAATCAGTAGCATGGTTGGGCAAAGCAGAGGTCAGTTCCAGCAGACAATCAGCAGCATGGTCGGACAAAGCAGAGGTCAGTTCCAGAAGACAATCAGTAGCATGGTCGGGCAAAGCAGAGGTCAGTTCCAGCAGACAATCAGCAGCATGGTCGGGCAAAGCAGAGGTCAGTTCCAGAAGACAATCAGTAGCATAGTCGGCCAGAGCAGAGGTCAGTTCCAGGAGACAATCAGTAGCATGGTCGGGCAAAGTAGAGGTCGGGTCCAGGAGAAGATCAATGATGTGGTCAGGCAAAGCAGAAGTTGGGTCTAGGAGAAGATTTATGATTTGGTCAGGCAAAGCAGAGGTCGAGTCCAGAAGTCAGTCCGTACATCAATGGAACAAACACAAAGCACAGGAACAGATGAAGTAACAGGACCAGGATCAGGAACAAGGAGGAAACAGGAACCAGGAGCATGGAAGTAGTCCCTGGGGACAGCAACGAAGTACACGTCCATCGTGGAGACCTGTTGCAGAGACAACTATCCAGAGGCTGGGCCCGGCCTTATACACCGGAGCCCAGTGACATCATCACTCGGGGCCGCAGGGTAGGATCCCGCTGCGACCCTTTAAAAAAACAAGGGATGCGTGCACGCCTAAGGAGGGACGTGGCGCGGGATGGCGGCGTCTCTCCGTGGACCACGCGGGGAGGCTCGCTGTGGAGCACAGGAGTCTGCCCTGGAGAGAGGGGCAGCAGAGAAGGCATGAGGTCTGAAGCAGCGGCCAACCGCTGCGAGGAAAGTGGAGCCAGACGCTGAAGTAGGTAGAAGAGGGTGAAAGGGCTTGGCTGTGGGCCTATGGTGGCCAGCACACGCAACAGCAGGGCTTCTCTCTGCAGGTTGCATCAACTCTGCCTCAGTCTAAAGGTCCACAAATTCAACAGACTCCTAACTGGATCCCAGCATTATGGACCTATAGTTGGGATTATTTTTCTCTACGTTATTGACATACCCAACTGTCAGACTACCTAGACCAGCACCAGATACTCTATCCTTCTCAACACGGCTTTAGAAAGCGCTTCAGTACTGAAACTCTACTGCTCTCCCTCAACGACCTTGTCATCAGAGGCTTTGACAAAGGTCACTCTTTCTTCCTGGCCCTTTTAGACATTTCCGCTGCCTTCGACACTATTAACCACGCTATATTACTCGACAGGCTAGCGGACATTGGCATCTCTGGGACCCCTCTCCGCTGGTTCAAATCTTACATAAGTGATAGACAATTCAAGGTAAAAATTGAAAACCATGAATCTGAGCCAATCGACATCACAAGGGGTGTCCCCCAAGGCTCCTCCTTATCATCCACCCTCTTTAACATATACCTCCTCCCCCTCTGCCAGCTACTCTCAAATCTCGACCTTCCACACTTTGTCTACGCAGATGACGTGCAAGTCCTTATACCCATCACAGACTCCATCGCCAACACACTAAAAAGATGGGATAATGCCCTCTCTTCCATCAACTGTCTACTCACACAACTCAACCTAGCCCTAAATCCTAATAAAACAGAACTTATGATCATTTCACCCCAACCCATCAATCCTCTACCCACCTCCTCAGCCACCTCCTCAGCCAACTCCCCCCTTGCTCCCCCAGTCCTCTCGCAAGCCGTAAGAGACCTAGGAGTTATTCTTGACCCCCAATTCAGCTTACAGAAATTCATCTCCTCCACCCTCAAAGACTGTTACTATAAATTGCACACCCTCAAAAAACTTAAACCCATCCTGCACTTCAACGACTTTAGGACAGCCTTACAAGCCCTAATATTATCTAAAATTGACTACTCAAATGCCCTACTCCTAGGTCTCCCGAAAAACAGCCTTGCCCCCCTGCAGTTGCTGCAAAATGCAGCTGCACGCGTATTAACAGGCACCCGTAGAAAAGAACATATTACACCCATTCTGAAGCAACTTCACTGGCTCCCCATCACTGCCAGAATTCAATTCAAAACCCTTACCCTTATCCACAAAGCCATACACAATCCTGACATGCATTGGTTCCCTGACAGCTTACACCTCCTTGCCTCTTCCAGACCCACCAGAATGCCCTACACCGCAAACATTCACACTCCTTCTCCCAAACTCTTCCATCTCACAGCCACTAAACAACGTGCAATATCCCTAGCTGGTCCATTTTTATGGAACGCCATGCCCACCCACCTACGCCTTGAGAAATGCCCTAAAACATTCAGACAGAATCTCAAGACCTGGCTGTTCACACAAGCCTACGCATGAGCCACACCTCCCTTCTCTGCTATTCTCCCATGCCTATTCTTTCGCCACCCCTACTGAATTCCCCCCTCAATTCTCTCCTCCCAGTATACTATTATACTTTTTCTTGTATTTAAGCATTATATTTTGTATGTAAATAATTGTACAGTTTAAAAATTAGTTTCCCTTACCCCTCCACCCCTCTCCACATCCCCTCCCTTAATATCTCCACAGTTTCTATGTAAAACCTCCTCCCTCCACCCCGTCCCCCCCCCTTTTTGCCCCCCCTCCCCTCTAGTTCTTTTATCAGTTGCATTGTAAAGCCCTGTTGGCCAATTTACTGTTCTATGGAAACCGATGTGATGTTTTCTTAACGAATGTCGGTATATAAAAAACTTTAAATAAATACATAAATAAATAAATTGCATCGGCTTTTCAAATGCCCAGTCTCCTAGTCTCACAAGGTCCTTCTGTATTTCTTCACAATCTGCTGCTGTTTTAACAACTTGAAAAAAACTTTTGTGTCATCTGGAAATTTAGTCACCTCTTCCATTGTTCCTTTCTGCAGAACATTACTGAATGAGCTAAATAGCACAGGTTTCAGCAAAGACCTCTTGGTACACTCCACTAACAACCTTTCTCCATTTGGAAACTGACCATTTAGTCCTACCCTCTGTTTCCTATCTTTTATCCAGTTACCAACCCACAAGAGGACACTGCCTGCTATCTCATGATTTCCCAATTTTTTAAGGAATCTCTCATGAGGGACTTTGTCAAATACCCTCTGAAAATCAGAATACATTATCGGGCGGATTTTAAATGCCCTGCCCGTGTAAATCCACCCGGATTTGCGCGAGCGGGGCCCTTGCGCACCGGCACACCTATTTTGCATAGGCCGCCGGCACGCACAGAGCCCCGGGATGCACGTAAGTCCCGGGGCTTTTTAAAGGGGGCTTGTCGGGGCGTGTCGGGGGCGTCGCCAAATGATGCGGTGTTCCGGGGCGTGACTCGACGTTTGGGGGGCGGGCCCAGGGGCGTGGCGCCAGCCCGGGGGCGTTCCGGGGGCATGGCCGCGCCCTCCGGAACAGCCCCCGGGTCGGGTCTTGGCGCGTCAGCAGGCCCCTGGCGCGCGCGGATTTACGTCTGCCTCCAGCAGGCGTAAATCCATGGATAAAGGTAGGGGGGGGTTTATATAGGATCGGGGGGGTGGGTTAGGTAGGGGAAGGGAGGGGAAGGTGAGGGGAGGGGAGGGCGAAAGAAAGTTCCCTCCGAGGCCGCTCCGATTTCGGAGCGGCCTCGGAGGGAACGGAGGCGGTCTGCAGTTTCATGTTAGTGATCCTTTAGAACTCTGGGATGAATACCATCCAGTCCTGGTGATTTGTTATTCTTTAGTCTGACAATCTGATTTATTACATTTTCCAGTTTCACAGTGATTTTGTTTAATCACTCAGAATCATCACCATCAAAAAAGGTTTACAGTGTGAGTATGACCCTAACAGCTTCTTCAGTAAAGACAGAAACAAATAATTTATTATACTTGCTAGTTCCATCTCTTCCCTGAGTATCCCATTCACCTCTTGGCCATCTAATGGCCCAACTGACTCCCTCAGAGGCTTTCTGCTTCAAATGTACTTGAAAGATATTTTATTATTTGTTTTTACTACTAATTCTTTCTTGTCCTGCTTAATTAAGTTTTTAGATCTTTTCATATATTTAAGCAACCTGCCCTCTGTAATATATTGATGTTAACAGTTCTTTGTAAAGCCTATACGCTGCTTTTCCTGTTCCATGTAAACCGATCTGTATGTCTGTCTAGAAAAACTTTAAATAACTAAGTAAATAAATAGAATATAGGTGATATATCAAGTTTGAATAAACATATATATTAACTAATTAATTTGCCAGTGCTTATGCACTTCCCTGGTTTCCTCATTTGGATTTGCTTTGCTTTCCATTTTTTAAAGATGCCATTTTGGCTTTAATTGCCTCTTTCAGCTCCATATTAAGCCATGCCATCAGTCATTTGATTTTCCTTTGACCTTTTTTAATGCATATAATACATTTTGTGTGGGCCTTGAGGATGGTAATTTTAAACAGTGGTCAGGCCTTCTGCAAGTTTTTAACTTTGTGATTTGCTCTTTTTAGTTTTTTTCTAATACATTTCCTCATTTTATCATAGTCTTCCTTTCCATAGTTAAATGCTACTATAGTAGTTGTCCTTAGTATTCACGTTTCAATGATTATGTCAAATTTTATTACATTATGATCACTGCTGACAAGCGAATCTATCACTTTTATCTGTTGTGCAGGTCCTGTGTTCCATTGAGAACTAGATCTAATATAGTTCCACCTCTCGGTTCGATGACCATCTACTGCATGAAGCAGTCATTGATAGTATCTAGAAACTTTACACCCTTTGGATGTCCTAAAGTTACACTTACTCATCAAGTCTTCCAATATTATTGTGTTGCCCATTTACTATCCAGTCTAATCTCTAGCAACATTTGACAGTCGTTTCTTCATCCTGGCCAGGTGGGTGGTTTTATAACTCCACTACTATACTCTTCCCTTTTACCCTTGAACTTTTTGTCCATAAGAATTCAAGAATACAATTTGTTTCCTGCAAAACTTTTATTCTGCTTAATCCTGCCAACCTTAACATATAGTGCCACTCTTCCACCAATTTCATCTGCCCTTTCATGTCAATATAGGGGCCGATTTTAAATTTTATGCACGCGGGGTACATTTGTGCGCGCTACCCGGCGCGCACAAATGTACACTCGATTTTATAACATGCCTACCTTATTTGATGGAGTTACTGCCTCTGGCAGGTGTAACCTGCGCACGCTGGCGCGCGAACCTCCGGCACGGCCGATGTGCCGGAGGACTTGGGAACACCCCCAGCCCCATCCCAGCTTGCCTCCATGCCCCATACCGCCCCCATGCCCCGCCCCCGGACCGCTCCCATGCTGCCACCATGCCCCCAGTCCCGCCCACAATCCACCCATTTTTGAAAGCCCCGGGACTACGAGAAAATCTGCCCCATAATTTGTACCCTGGTATCCCAGTATCCTATTGGTTATCCCCCTTTCACCAGGTCTCCAAGATACCTATGATATCTATATCTTTCTTTTGTACATACATTCTAACTCTCCAGTTTTATTTTTCAAACTTTTTGCATTTGCATGCAGATATTTTAAAGTAGGTTTATGTGTATTTTTATTTTTATATGTACTACAACCTGTTCATTATCAGATGATACATGCAGTTTAGTCATTTTTATCTTTGTGCTCTGTATTTAAATACATTTGGGCTTTTTCAACTTTTACAATTCCTCTCTATCGAGACATTCTAACTTACTTGGTTTGCCAGAATACATTGAAGATACCTTCCTATGAACCATGCACTGATGAGTGACTGTTGGCTTTCCCCCATGTTCTACTTTAAAAACTGTTCTTTCTTCTTTTTTAAATTTAGTGTCAGTAGCCTGGTTTCACTCTGGTTAAGATGGAACCCATCTTCTCAGAATAGGCTCCCCCTTTCTCAGAATGCTCCTCAGTTCCTAACAAATCTAAAATCCTATTTCCTGCACCATTATCTCAACCTTGCATTAAGATTCCAGAGCATAAATGTGTGCATTCACTCACGCAAGTTTGTACAGAATAATAAATGTGTATTGTTTACTATTGACAGGGGGGAGGGGGGGAAATCTGGGTGGACTAAGGAGAGTTCAGGAGAGTCTCGATGATCCCAAGGAGGAATGGGTGAACTGGTGGGCTAATTGGTAAAACTGGTAATTTCACTTACATGTGTATATTTTAAAATACACCGATTTATGCCTGTAAAAACAGACTTTTACAAATAAATCCTATATTATTTTTGTATGTCCAATATAGCATGTATATTTTTAAAATAGGGGAATAAAGTATATAGTCAATGCATTGATATATGTGGTTTCTACTGATACATGAATGTGTGCAGAAGCCTAGATACACATGTATGTTCCTACACAAGTTACACATTTTATAAACTGAGCAAGAATCATATATGCATTTTATAAAATATTATAGTAAATTTTCATACAGCCAGATACATGCATATATTCTGCCGCATGCTTTTGTTTGATAGTTATCCTAAATTTAGCATCCTAAACCTCCCTCTTGCACCTTCCTATGTCATTGAAACTCACATGTACCATGACAGCCAACTCCTTCCCAGTACTTTCTAAAATCTTATCTAGGTGACATGAAAGGATCACTACTTTCGCACCAGGTAGTAAAGGTACCAAGCAATCCTTATGCTCACCAGGCACACAGCTATCTACTTTCCTAATGATCAAGTCACCCACTACAACAGCCATCTTAACCCTTCTCTCCTGGGCACAGACACTGGGGACATCCTTGGTGTGAGAGGATAAAGCATCACCTGGAGGGCAGGTTTAGCTACAGGATCACTTCCTGCCACACCAAGGTGATGGTCTCCTGCTAATTGGCCTTGCTCCTCCAAAGCAGCACAAGGGCTGCGAGACTGGAGTTGGGACACTCTAATATGATCCTGACGGTCTTCTCTGAATACCTCCTTCTCTGCTTCAGCTCCTCCAGGTTTGTCATGCTTGCATCCAGAGACTGGGCTGTAGAGAAAAAATATTTGACTTAAAGCCAAAATATTGAACATTTATTATAATTAGATCTTTATTGATACATGCTAAAGATTAAAAGTAAGAAAAAGATGGAGCACTACTTTGTGTATCAGTGGAAATGTCTGTATATTTAAGGAGTTTCATTTTCACCCAGTGAATAAAGCTGAGTAGTTCCTTAGAATCCAGTATTCAGCGCTATTTGTACACTAAGCTCAGATGTGGCCGGACAAATGGTGCCATTGAATATCCAGCCATACTCAGCCGGATGAGTCTACTCTAGAGTGAAGCAGAGACATTCCAGAGCAGAGTCAGCTATCCAGCTAACGTAGCCCATCGTTCATCAAAATGTGTTATGGCGTTAATACCATAACACATTGAGGGGGGAGGGATTGGGGGAGGGGTTTGGGTGGGATTTAGTTAAATTAGGGGCACTATGGCATGCTATCAACGCTGGAAGTTACCACACCTTTTTCCCTGGCATTAGGCTATGTGATTTGCCTGAAATGGCCATTATGCAATTTGTGATAAATATTTGTAATTGCATTCTGGCCATTTCTGAGTGAGAGAGAGAGAGAGGAAGTGACTTGGTTTGAATGTATGGGGTGACAGATGGGAGAGAGACTAGTTGGGGTGATGACTAGAAAGAGAGATTCAACTTGGTATGTGTGGGGTGACTTGTCACTCTGTACAGTTATCCCAGTTACCCTCCCCCCATACATACACCAGGATGCCTCTCTCTCCCATGTCACCCAATACAGTCACTTCTCCTCTCACCAGTCCCATCCCACACACAACAGACTGTCTCTCTCTCACCAATTACCACCCCAACCAGACTCTCTCCCACCCATCATCCCAATCAATCACCCCAGTCACTCCCCTTTCACCAGTCACTTCCACACACCAGGATGCCTTTCCTCACCACACACCAACCAGTCTCTCTCCCACTGTCACCCCTTATAGTCACTCCCCCTCTCATCAGTCACCTCCTCGCATATCATAAAAACATAAGAAATTGCCATGCTGGGTCAGACTAAGGGTCCATCAAGCCCAGCATCCTGTTTCCAACAGAGGCCAAACCAGACCACAAGAACCTGGCAAGTACCCAAATACCAAGATGATCCCATGCTACTGATGCCAGTAATAGCAGAGGCCATTTCCTAAGTCAACTTAATTAATAGCAGTTAATGAACTTCTCCTCCAAGAACTTATCCAAACCTTTTTTGAACCCAGCTACCTAACTGCACTAACCACATCCTTGGCAACAAATTCCAGAGCTTAATTGTGTGTTGAGTCAAAAAGAATTTTCTCCGATTAGTCTTAAATGTGCTACTTGCAAACTTCATGGAGTGCCCCCTAGTCTTTCTATTATGCAAAAGTGTAAATGACCGATTCACATCTACTTGTTCAAGACCTCTTATGATTTTAAAGACCTCCATCATGTCCCCCCTCAGCTGTCTCTTCTCCAAGCTGAACAGCCATAACCTATTCAGCCTTTCCTCATAGGGAATTTGTTCCATCCCCTTTATCATTTTGGTTACTTTTCTCTGTACCTTCTCCATCGCAGCTATATCTTTTTTGAGATGCAGTGACCAGAATTGTACACAGATGCAGTCTCACCATGGAGCAATACAGAGACATTATGACATTTTCCATTTTATTAACCATTCCCTTCCTAATTATTCCTAACATCTTGTTTGCTTTTCTGACTTCTGCAGCACACTGAGCCGATGATTTTAAAGTATTATCCACTATGATACCTAGATTCTTTCCCTGTGTGTTAGCTCCTAATACGGAAGCTAAAATCGTATAACTACAGCAAGGGTTATTTTTCCCTATACGCAACACCTTGCACTTGTTGCGCCAGGAGGTGGACCCTTGGCCTAGTGCAGGGTTTGGCAGGCTCCCTGGTTGGACCCAGAGAGCGCTGCCACCAGGAGCCGGAGCACAAGAGGAGACAGAGGCTAGCTGGAGCTTCGCCACTAGCAACCCTGGGTACCCCCGGGTTGAGCCCTTGGGTACCCGGGCCGTCTGATCTTATGATGGCCTCACAGGATCTCCTTGATAAGAAGTTCAGGGGTGTGCCCACCACGATCAAGGGTGCATGGTCGATACTTTGGCCAGAAGTCCTGGGTGCCTGAGAAGGCCAGAAGAGAGTCTCTGAATGTATAGCAAGAATCAAGGCCAGATTCAAGGAAGCGTGGTCAGCCAATGCAAGGGTCAGAGCCAGTAATCAGTCCGTGGATAGTCAGCCAAAGTAGAGGTCAAGTTCCAGGAGGCAGTCAGACGTGGTCGAGTTCAGGCAGAGGTCAGTTCCAAGCAGTGTGCAGACGAGTTCATAAAAGCAAGCAGAAGGTGAGAGGCAGGCAGCGAGCAGAGTACCGAGAAGGCAGTCCGAGGAGACAGAAGGGCGCTGGAACAGAAGGGCGCTGGAACAGGACTGGAACGAGACTGGAACAAAGGCTGGAACGAGACTGGAACGAGACTGGAACAAAGGCTGGAACGAGACTGGAACAAGGGCTGGAACGAGACTGGAACAAGGGCTGGAACAGAAGGATGCTGGAACAGGACTGGAACGAGACTGGAACAAGGGCTGGAACGAGACTGGAACAAAGGCTGGAACGAGACTGGAACAAGGGCTGGAACGAGACTGGAACAAAGGCTGGAACGAGACTGGAACAAGGGCTGGAACAGAAGGATGCTGGAACAGGACTGGAACGAGACTGGAACAAGGGCTGGAACGAGACTGGAACAAAGGCTGGAACGAGACTGGAACAAGGGCTGGAACGAGACTGGAACAAAGGCTGGAACGAGACTGGAACAAGGGCTGGAACGAGACTGGAACAAAGGCTGGAACGAGACTGGAATAAGGGCTGGAACAGAAGGATGCTGGAACAGGACTGGAACGAGACTGGAACAAGGGCTGGAACGAGACTGGAACAAAGGCTGGAACGAGACTGGAACAAGGGCTGGAACGAGACTGGAACAAGGGCTGGAACAGGACTGGAACGAGACTGGAACAAAGGCTGGAACGAGACTGGAACAAGGGCTGGAACAGGACTGGAACGAGACTGGAACAAAGGCTGGAACGAGACTGGAACAAAGGCTGGAACGAGACTGGAACAAGGGCTGGAACAAAGGCTGGAACGAGACTGGAACGAGACTGGAACAAAGACTGGAACAAGGGCTGGAACAGGACTGGAACGAGACTGGAACAAAGGCTGGAACGAGACTGGAACAAAGGCTGGAACGAGACTGGAAACACAGACTGGAACGCAGATGCAAACTAGAAATCACAAGGATCGACCAGATTGCCAAGGCAAGGAAGTCAGGGCAGGATCTTCCTGATACAGGACCTTCAATCAGGGCGCACTGCGGAACTGGGACCCACGCCCGGCCTTACAAGGTGCCGGGCGGTGCACGCGCACGCGCCCAGGGGCGGGGCAGACACCACAGAGGATACCGAGCCCTGCCGTGAGGCCTGGCTGGAGGATGAAGGCCCGGTGATCGCCGCCGCGGGACACCGAGGCATAGCCATGCATGCCACCGCTGCAGGTGAGGACGACCCGGGACCCCCGGAGGAACTGGAGAGGTGAGCGGGCCCATGCGTGGGCCGAGCGAGGTTGGGACGCGCAACAGTTCTTGTCCACATTAAATTTCATCTGCCATTTGGATGCCCAATCTTCCAGATTCACAAGGTCCTCCTGTAATCACAATCCGCTTGTGATTTAACTACTCTGAATAATCTTGTATCATCTCAAATTTGATAACCGCACTCATCATATTCCTTTCCAGATCATTTATAAATATATTAAAAGCACAGATCGCTGAGGCACTCCACTGTTTACCCTTTTCCACTGAGAAAATTGACCATTTAATCCTATTTCTGTTTCCTGTCTTTTAACCAGTTTGTAGTCCACGAAAGGACATCGCCTCCTATCCCAAGACTTTTTAGTTTTCTTAGAAGCCTCTCATGAGGGACTTTGTTAAACACCTTCTGAAAATCCAAATACACTACATCTACCGGTTCACCTTTATCCATGTTTATTAACCCCTACCAGGCTGCCTCTCTCTCTCAAGCCACTACCCCAACCAGTGTCTCTCCTATCTGTTATCCCATTGTTACGCTCGTCGCCCACGGCAGCCCCACGGTGCAGCCATCTCAACTCTCTAAGCAACTTCCAGATTCCAGCTTCCCGTCGCTTGCGGCAGTGGGCTCCGACCTCAGGCTCCCGCTAGTGCCTCCAGTCCTGCTCCACTTCCCAGGACTTCCAGCCAGGATGCCTCCATCCACTGGGCCTCTCCGCAGGGTTCACGGAGAGACTCCGCCAGCAGTGCCGCGCCCCCCTCAAGGCACGCACGCTTCAGTAAACCTTTTAAAGGACCCGCGACGGGAACCTGGCCGCGGACCTGGATGCTGATGTCAGATCCTTCAGCGTATAAATGCTCAGGCCTCGCTCCATAGCATTGCTTTTGCAACAGGTCTCCTCGATTCCCTGTTTGGTTCTGAGTACTCATTGCCTCCGTGCTTTCTTGTTCTGTGTTCCTGATTGTCTGCAAGTTCCTGATTCCTCGTTCGTCTCTTCTGTACTTTGATTGACCTCCTGGTGCTGACCTCTGCTACGTCCGACCTTGCCTACCTTCTCCGTGTCCTGACCATGGCTACGGATGACCTTGCTCCTTTGTGTTCAGAGTTCCTTGTTGCTTGCTACACCCTCCAATTGCCGCCAGCTTTCACTCAAGTTCGACAGTGACGCCTCTATCCCTATTCTCTGGACGTGACTCCGGCCTTTCTTTGCTCAAGCACCTTCAGTCAATCCTCATTGCTTGGGGCTTGGGTTTCTGTACTGTGACAGTCCAGAATAGAACTACGCCACCTGCTGGCTGCTGTCTCTGGGCTGAACTACCTGCCTTTGACATCCAGTCTCGAGGCTCGCTTAAGTCCTGCCAGCCCCGGTACCCAAAGACTCAACTCGAGGGGAACGGGGGCTGGTATACGTGAAGCTCCAGTGGCCTCTAGCTTCAGCCCACTCCACCTGCTGATGGTAGGGACCTGTAGGCCTTGCCTGCGGGTTGCATCAACCCAACCTCAGCCCAAGAATCCACCTCCAGTGCAACACCCATAAAGGTCAGCCATCCCATTCACCCCTCTCTCCACTCACCACTTATACAGTCATCCCTTGTCACTCCCTCTCTCACTTGTCACCCCCCCCCCCCCCCACACACACACACCAGGCTGCCTCACTCTCACCAGTCATTACCCCAATCAGTCTCTCTTCCACCTGTCACCACATATATTCACCCCAGTCGCTTCCCCTCTCACTATTTACTGCCCCCTCACCCAAACACACAGAGAGACACCAGGGCATATGCTATATGAACAATACATTCAGCTGAAACAGTGAAAAGATAATTTTATGGTACTCTAAGCAATATACTTTATATTGGATTGATCTTAAATGCTCAATAAAAACCAAAATAAACTGGGACTAAATTAGACCAATGATTATATATAAGGCTGGTGGTCTTTGGAAGGGTTTAATTACTCTTGCAGATGAAGCCTAGTATGACAGTCTATTTCTACTAAAATTTAAGAACTGTGACTTGTTGGTATTGAAGTAACTTTCCTAGAAAGTCAGCAGCTGAATACCTAGCTCTAGACCTGCAAATGCCATCTAGAAAATAAGATGAAAGATATAATATTGCATCTGTTTGGCTTTACTCTTTCAACAGCTGGATGTCAGTGCTGTGTATGAGGGAGTGACAGCAATGCCTGAGCATGGATAAAGCATCTCTCTCTTTCCACTAGCAGCTGCTTTCTGCCTTAGAAAGGCAAAATGCCAGGATAATAGTGTTTGTACCCAAGTGAAATGTGAGCAGGGCCATCAAGAGGGGGCAGAGAGGGGCAGTTTCACTAGACTTTGGAAAAAGTAAGAGGCTTGTAAAACAGAAGAATTGTGGTTGGTTTGGATGAAAGTTGTTTTCCCAGGTTCTTGGTAGCCCTGATTGTGAGTTATCTCACACTGATGATTGCTTCCCACAACTGCTGTTGGGAAAATCCTTTCTGGGAGCAATTTTGAATAGCCCTTATTGTTTGCAGCAAACATGGGCACTGTAGGCATGCTGCAACCTTTGAAAACTCAGTTGCTGCAAAGAGCATGCATTAAAGATGCCCACATACCTGCTATTTGTGCAAGTGACCGAGTGCATGCACGTGTGAAAATGGAATGGTGCGTGAACTGTCTTATTCCCCTGAGCTAAACGCACCCAGAGGATGGCCTCCATTTTTACCCATCTAAAAGCATGGACAGTATGGAAGCCTGTGAGTACTTCCCCACATGCTGAATAGATTGTCCCTGCAGAGGCAGTAAACAGTCCTAGAGCCATGCCAGGGAACTTCTGAATTCTGCTCAGTACCTGAGTTATCTGTAGATTAGTAGGGCGAGGTTGAGAGGTGTACAGGGGCTGTACATCAAAGCGGATTACTTTCAGGTACTATAGGTATTGACCTACCCCAAAGGGTTTACATTCTAATTTTGTACCTTAGGGAATGGAGGGTAAAGTGACTTGCCCAAGATCACAAGGAGCGACAGTGGGATTTGAATCCTGGTTTCCCTGGGTCATAGAAGAATCCAACAAGGAAGGACAACAAAACTGTTAATGTCCTTTACAACTTAAAACATTTTTATTGTATGCCAGGCAAATGTGCCAGCGTACCAACGTAGGTAACAGAAGCTTCACGGTCCCCGCTGCTCTAACCACTAGGCTTCTCCTCCACTCCATATTACACTTCTAAACATGAAAAACTTCTCTCCCTCCTTCTCACCATGAGCAAAGAATCCCCAGTGCTTTCCCTCCCACCCTCCGCGTCACGCCCCCCGACACGCCCACCCCAAGAAAGCCCCGGGACTTACACGCGTCCCGGGGCTTTGCACGCGCCGGAAGCCTATGCAATATAGGCTCGGCACGTGCAGGAGCATTTTAAAAGGGTTATGCGCGTACCTTATGCGCGTAACCCTTTTAAAATCCGGCCCATAGAGTTTTGGTCACCCTCTTTCAGTGCTCTCTATCTCTCCCTCTCTATGTTGCGTTGCTTTGCGACTGCTGTCATTCCTTCTTTCACATTTTGAAAAGGGCACCCTTGTGTGCCCCAGCAGCACTAGACGGCTGACTAGTCCTGCCTAATAGTCACGCTGGCCCTGGATGAAAATGAACTCCCCCTCTTTCCCAGCACTAGGGACACTGCCTGCCCATCTGGATCAGGGCTGGGACACACACATGCCTCTCACATTTCAGATCCCACTGAGAGATGACAAGTTCTAAGGACAACAGACATGTCTTTCTCAACTTACCTCAAATTTAGAAAGATACCCGTGACTCTGATCACCGGCTATGTCCTAATATTTTGGATAATTCGCTGAGCGATCTTCCTTTCACTGTGCCTCTCAGCTACAGAAGATAAGAAAAACAATCTCCACGGAGAGAAACAAATGTTACCTGCTAATGTTCTGGAATTAGAACTTCACCATTGTGACATTCCTCAAAGTCTGCTTTGGTTTAAAGCTGAAAGATGCACAAAGCTCATATAAATCCCCCACATTCCTTTTAATATGCCTGTACTGTCTCTCTCCTAGAAATGTCTATTTAGTACTTCTTATGCCCTAGAACATAAGAACTGCTAAATGGATCAGACAAAAAGTTAATCTTGTTCCTCTCTATCATAGTTGCAAGCCACAAGTGCTATACTGAAGTGAATAAGGAACAAGGTATGCACATTTATTTATTTACAAAATATATAACTTCCATGATCACTGTGGTTTACATAATTACACTCATAAAACAAACACAATGTAAACTACAGTGGACAATACAACAAAATGTCTGTTCCCATTCAACTAGTCTGATCCTCCCGGGCGTCCCCTAGCTCGCGCGTGAACCAGGACTCAGCCCCTTAAAGAGGATGCGACGGGAAAACCAGGCCCGGCCCCTAGCTGACGTCAGGATCCTGGGCCTTCTTATGGGAGCTTCCCTGGTTGTCCTGTGACTTGGCAGCGAGTCTACTTGCTGTGGTGAAATTCTTCATCTTTGGTGGTTCGTGTCTCCAGAGTCCTTCTCCTGCCCTCCACGCCTTCTTCCTGCTCCAGCTCCCATCCTTGGTCTCCTTTGGATGGATTTCCTGGCTTTGACCTCGGACTGGCTACCGGCGATTCCCTGGCTTCTGACTCTGGGCTGGCTACTAGCAACTCCCTGGCTTCTGACTCTGGACTGGATATCGGCGACCCTCTGGCTTCCAACTTTGGACTGGCTATCGATGACCCTTGGGCTTCTGATCTGGGGCAAGTCTTGGACGACTCTGCTGACACTTCCACTCTCTTCACAGGGGCCCACCTAAGATCAGCCGGCCCCCGAACCCAAGGGCTCAACCTGCGGGGAACAGGGTTGGTATTGGCGAAGCTCCAGCCGGCCCTCTGCACCATCCCGGCCTCGCTTTCCGACGATGGGGACCTGCAGGGGTTCGCCTTCGTAGGTTGCGCCCACCTCACCTCAGGCAAGGAGTCCACTCTCTTGTTCATTGCCGTAACAGATTGGCAACAGAATGCCAAGTCCATGGACCTGGCAGAGGCTTCCGCAATCCAGGTCATTCCGGGCCTGGCCCAAAAAATCAGGGAACAACAGAAGGCCTTGGCCACCTTAGCCTCCACAGTTGAGAACCTAAGCCTCCGCCTCAGATCAGGACCTCCTGCCGCTGCCCCAGTGATCTCCATACCCATTCACCGGCTGATGATTCCTTTGCCAGCACCTCCGCGCTACTCAGGAGACCCACAGCTGTGTCGCGGTTTCATGAATCAGTGCAATATGCACTTTTTTCTTCAACCTGTACTCTTTCCAGAAGACAAATCCAGGACCACCTACATTCTCTCCCTCTTGGAAGGGAGAGCTCGGGCCTGGGCCTCATCATTGTGAGAACGTGTGGCTCCAGTTCTACGAGATTTATCCAGCTTTTTTAATCTTTTCCGCACAGTCTTCGATGATTCGGCAGGGAGAACAGTTTCTGGATCCACCTTACTACACTTGCAGCAGGGTTCTCGGTCCCTGGCAGATTATGTAATCAGCTTCCATACCCTCTCCTCAGAACTCCATTGCGAAACTGGCTGCCTAAGGGCCATCTTCCTCAAAGGCCTAAGCCCCAATATAAAAGACAAACTCACGGCACTCGAGTTGCTGGGCTCCCTTGACTCGCTCATCAACTTGGCTGGCCGCATCAACCAGCTCTCTTGGGAACGCTCCCGTGAATTCCAATTCCCCAAGAGACTGGTCGCATCTCAGAGAGCCGCCACTGCGCTCGTCTCTGCCCACGGGGCCTGCCACCTGTCCAGTAAGACCGGGAAGCTCTCGGGCCTAGGCTCTGCAGGAGGACTTTTCTTAGACCTCACTTTGCCCTCTCCTCCGCTCACCCTGCCTATATCCCTTACGGTGGGCAACCAGAAGTTTCACACTCTAGCCCTAGTTAACTCGGGTGCTGGAGACAATTTCATCATGAAACAACTTGTGGAACACCTCCACATCCCGGTCAACCGTTCACCAGTTCCCCTGGTGCTTTCCTCTATCCAGGGGGATTCCCTGCCTGGTCAAGTAATCTTGTTCACCGACTCCCTCACAGTCCGGATCGGGGCACTGCACATGGAGCTTCTCTCCTTCCATGTTCTGGACCGGGCTATATACTCGATAGTTCTAAGGCTACCTTGGCTATGGAAACACTCTCTGCATTTCGACTGGTCCACGATGCAGCTCTTCAACTGGGGCCCAGCATGTCGTTCCACTTGTCTCAAACTGGTCACCCCTGTTTGTTGTGCAACCACACCTACGCTGTTGCCCGGTCTACCACCTCAGTATGCCGCTTTTGCTGATCTCTTCTCAAAGACGCCGCAGATACCCTGCCTCCTCATCGCATCTTCAACTGTGCCATCAATCTGCAGCCTAACTGGGAGCCTCCATGGGGCTGTACCTACCCGCTATCCCCTGGCGAGATTCAAGCCATGATGGAGTACATCCGCGAAAATCTCAATAAGGTCTTCATAGATTGCTCCACATCCTTGGCAGGGGCAAGATTCTTTTTCGTCAGGAAAAAAAATGGGAGCCTCCATCCATGCATTGACTACCGTGGACTGAACTCCATAACCCTCAAGGATTGCTAACCATTCCCGCTTTTTGCGGAGCTCTTCGTCCAGCTCCAAGGAGACATGATATTCTCTAAACTAGACCTCAGAGTGCATATAACCTGGTTCGCATTAAAGATGGTGACAAATGGAAAACAGCATTTAACACGCGAGATGGGCATTACGAATACCTCGTGATGCCCTTCGGACTCTATAATGCCCCAGCTGTCTTTCAACACATGATGAATGAGGTATTTCGAGACATGCTATACGACTGTGTTATAATTTACCTGGATGATATCTTGGTCTTTTCCAAGGACATTCAGACGCACCGCAAAGATGTAGCCCGGGTATTACGGCGGCTTCATGAGAACCAACTCTATGCCAAGTTCAAAAAATGTTCGTTTGAAAAAGAGACGGTGCCCTTCCTTGGGTATGTGATGTCCAATCACAGGTTATGTATGGACCCGGAAAAGCTCAAAGGGATCCAAAACTGGCCCCAACCCTCCGGTCTATGCCCGCTACAAAGGTTTCTGGGGTTTGCGAACTACTATAGATCATTTATCCGCAATTACTCCACTTTGGTTGCCCCGCTCACCGCCCGCAAGCATAAAGGTGCCAACCTCAAGCAGTGGCCTCCTGAAGAAGTTTTGGCCTTTCTTAACCTCAAGGCCGTATTCATCCGTGAACCCTGCCTCTGCCATCCTGACCCCAGGCAGCCTTTCATTGTCAAGGTGGACGCCTCCTCTGAAGGGGTAGGAGCCGTCCTGAGCCAGTACTCCGCCACCAATACCCTTCATCCATGCTCCTTCTTCTCGCGACAGTTCTCCCTGGCTGAACAGAACTATACCATCGGGGACAAGAAGCTGCTCACCATCAAGATGGCTTTCAAAGAATGGCGCCCATGGCTGGAGGGGGCCCAGCACCAGATTTCCTTCTATACGGATCATAAAAATTTGGAATATTTGCACTGGGCCCGATGCCTCAACCCAAGGCAAGCACAATGGGCACTCTTCTTCATGCGATTCGATTTTGTGCTCCGCTATCGCCCTGCTAGTAAAAATCAATGGGCAGATGCCATTTCCCAATCTTTCAACGTTGAGGGAAAGCCATAACTTCCTCGACACATCATTGAGCCCGCTAGAATTCTCCTGGCCTTCACGACACCCGTTCCACCAGGGAAAACCCTGGTAACCCCAGGCTTTGGAACAGAGTCCTCCACTGGGCCCACGACTCACGTATTGCGGGACATCCTGGTTAACCTCGGACCCTGGCACTCCTTTAACGATGCTACTGGTGGTCCACCATGAAAAAGGACGTCTAATCTTACGTCGACTCCTGCCACACCTGTGCCCATCATAAGAACCCCACTGGCCAACCTTGGGGGTTGCTCCATCCGCTGCCCCCTCTTAGCGAGCCCTGGACCCACATCTCGACTGACTTTATCGTTGACCTCCCTCAGTCCAAGGGTAACACCGACATCTGGGTAATAGTGGACTGGTTTTCTAAAATGACACATTTTGTCACCCTGCCTGGCCTACCATCCGCTCCTCAGCTAGCTCAACTTTTCGTTCACCACATCTTTCAACTTCATGGCCTTCCCAAGTATATTCTTTTGGATCAAGGGTTGCAGTTTATTGCCAAGTATTGGAGGTCGCTTTGCAGAAATTTCGATATCACTCTCAAATTCACCACTGCCTATCACCCTCAGACTGGCTGACTATCACCCTATCACTGCCTATCACCCTGAGGGTGGCTGACTTTCAGCCACCCTCAGGCTGGCTGAAAGAACCAACCGAACCCTCAAGCAGTTCTTAAGGTTCTATGTGAACTCCAAGCAAGACAACTGGGCCAAGCTGCTCCTCTGGGCAAAGTTCGCCCTCAACTCCCATCAGTCTTCCACCACGGGGGTCTTTCCCATTCCAACTAGTCTATGGCAAACAACCACTCCCGCCTTTACCATTGCCCATTGCAGTACCCTCTCCCGCGGCTCAGCTAACCGTGAAGGAATTGTACTGAATTTGGACCTTCACTATTGCGTCTGTCGGTACTAGACGGCTTCGCCCCGTTTGCCTCACCTTGTTCACAGCTCCTCCCACTTACCTTGAGAAAATGGCTACCGCCGCATCTACAAGCCGCCTTCTCCAGCGTCCCCGGAACGGCTATGGTACTGCCTCCCGCCACCCACGTCTTTATTCCAGCATTGGCGCAAACCTCTGGGGCGTTCCCCTCTACTGACGTCACACCATCTGGGTATATAGCCTGTACTTTGTTGCTAGCTCAGGGATTTAGCAAAGGATTGGTTTTGGCCGGTCTAAGCTAATCTGCCGCTTCCGTGCTGCCGCTGGAAGCTCCTTCTCTGCCCTTTGGGGTAACTGCTAACCTGGGTACCCGCTCCTCGGGGGCCCTCTGCTTTATTTCAGGTACCTTACAGGGATCAGGTTCTCGCTCCTCGAGGGCCTGCTCTCCCTGCCTTGGTGCCTGTACCATCTTCTTCAACCTGGTGGAATCGCATTCCTACAGCAACCATCTAGTGAGTAGTCTAACTCTCAGTCTCTCTCATTCACAGTACTGCCTTGCTGGGAAACCTGCACCGGAACCCCCCTATACCAACGGGGTGAGAAGCTCCCCTCTGCCGAGGGTCCGGAGACTGCTACATCCAGACTGCCTCACTACTGCCACCTTTGGTAGTATCCTTCAAAGCAGTTTAATAAAAGAACTAACTCTGTGTTTGTGTGTCCTGAGTCTAGCCCCGTACTGTGGTTCCTCATGGGGCTCCTCCCCGTGGGCGTAGTTATCTGCCACGGTACCCAAGGATCCACCCAAAAACCGCTTGACCATAACATTCACTCGGCAACTGCTGCGCAAGGCGAGACAGATCGCTAAAAGATTCTCTGACGTTCATCGTAGGCCTAGCCCACAATTCAAACCTGGCGAGAAAGTGTAGCTTAGCATACAGTATATCCGGCTTAAACTCCCCTCAATTCGTCTAGTCCCCCGATACACTGGACCCTTTTCAGTACTTTGCCATCTGGGGTCAACGCTAGGAATACCTACTCTCCTGGGAGGGCTTCGGCCCCGAAGAGAACTCCTGGGAATCCTCATCCAATATCCTGGACAAGGACCTCATTGCACTGTTCCATGCCTCTCACCTCGGAAGCCCAGACCCCCTGGGAGAGAGCCTAGAAGGGGGGGTACTGTTAGCACCGCCGGCACCGCTGGCACCAATGGACTGCGGGCACAGCCTCTTTCCTGCATCCCGGCTGTCCAGCCTTCCTCTGGGATTCTAGCTATAGTGGCAAACCGTTGCCACCACGACTCGGCTACCCGGGCCTTTCTCCAACTGCATGGTGCCTCTGCCGCCGCCGGTTCTGATCCTCCCGGGCGTCCCCTAGCTCACGTGCGTGCCAGGACCCCACCCCATAAAGGGGCCACGGTGGGAAAACCAGGCCCGGCCCCTAGCTGACTTCAGGATCCCGGGCCTTCTTCTGGGAACTTCCCCGGTTGTCTTGCGACTTGGCAACGAGTCTACTTGCTGTGGTGAAGTTCTTCAGCTTCGGTGGTTCCTTCTTCCTGCTCCAGCTCCCATCCTTGGTGTCCTTCGGATGGATTTCCTGGCTTCGACCTCGGACTGGCTACCGGCAACTCCCTGGCTTCTGACTCTGGACTGGATATCGGCGACCCTCTGGCTTCTGACTGGCTATTGATGACCCTTGGGCTTCTGATCTGGGGCAAGTCTTGGATGACTCCGCTGACACTTCCACTTTCTTCACAGGGACCCACCTAAGACCAGCCGGCCCCCGAATCCAAGTGCTCAACATGCGGGAAACAAGGCTGGTATTGGCGAAGCTCCAACCGGCCCTCTGCACCAGCCTGGCCTCGCCTTCCAGCGATGGGGATCTGCAGGGGTTCGCCCTCGTAGGTTGCACTCACCTCACCTCGGGCAAGGGGGTCCAAGCTCTTGTTCGTTGCCATATCAGATTGTCAACATCTAGATATCAATTCATTCTTCATGACTGAAAGCCTGTTTAAATACGAGTGCTTTATGCTTTTTCCTACCGTGCAGCACAGAGGTCTCATTCTTAAACTCATCAGGGATTCCCTGCTATGCTCAACAAACATTCATGCAATGAACATAACCTGACCAACTTTCTGGGATGAAGGTCTGAACGTATGGTTAAAACAGTAAATCTTTAATACCGTATTGAAACAAGGTGAAGTGTAGCCATTAATAGCTTTAAAGATTAATATCAGAACCTTGAATTTAATTCGCCATTCAATGGGCAAAATGTGCAATTTCTCAAGAACAGGAGCAATATGATGCCTAAGGGAAGCCCCAGAAATCATATGAGTGGCTGCATTCTGGACAAGCTGCATAGCGCTCAAGGCATTTCACGGAAATCATAACAATGAATTACAAAAATCCAGGGATGTAAAAATTATTGCCTGGACCACTCTTTGCAAATCATATGCGTCCATAAAGGAGTTAAAATTTTGAATTTGCAGGATCTTCCAAAATGCTATTTTATATAGAGTTGTCCATCCATTTTCATACTCCTTCAGGTTCTAGCAATTAACAGTTTAGAGATACATTGAACCTGGGGTGACATAGATTGACTGATCTATTCTCCATAAATGTATTCAGTTCACTGGTAGCTGGTGTGCAAATACATTTATGTCATTACAGCTCCAAAAATAAGTTGGAAGAAAAAATTTTCTGCTTTTCCTAGTACAGCCTATAAAAGAGCACTCTGTACTGGTGAGAGCATTCCAGGAGTTGCTCTTAGCCTGACTTTGGAAGGAGAGAATTCAAAGTGTGCTGGCTGCCAGACAAATAAGGTTCCTGCTAGAAGAGGACCCATAGGAGCAACCAAGGTGGAACAAATGCTGGAGAAGGGAGGCATGGTGAAATATGGGCTTTGCATGCTCTGTGCTTTATTGTTCTGTCTGTGATACATTTTCTCAGATAGCTCATTTCCTCTGTGCTGGCCTGCAGGTGATATTTGACCCATGCACAGTAGTTTAATAAAGGCTTTGGATGGTGCTTTGATTCAGAAGGTGGCTTGAACAGCATATACACATCCCAACACCTCTGAGATAATGTAAGATTGAAACATCTGGAATACCATCGGCCAGAATACTATTACTAATCAGAAGGCCATTAGTCAGGGAGTGATTGTAAGTACTTTGTGCACTGATTGGCCTTATAGACAGAGAATTAACCCTGAAACTGCTAGAATTTTCTAGACTCGGCTGGGAGTTCAGAGGGAGTCCCTGTTCAGCTCTTGTGGCAGCTTTTTTCCTGACCTCTTCATGCATTAAATAAGTATTGTTTAATTTTTATTGTTTTAACTTTCCTGTTTGCAGATTACATTTTTTTTGTTCACTGAACTTTTTGTTAATAAACTTATTAGTTTGTTAGCTCTGCCTGTCTTGGACTGATTAATAATCCCAGTATAGTCATCTGTGAGTGTTTTTCTAGGAACTGTGTGACTCTTGGGGGTGTGGGGTCTAGTGTTCCTAGAAATGGCCAGGGGATGGCTTGTAGGTGGGGAACTTGACTAGAGGCAAGCAGGAACCCAGTTGACAGTTAGGTTGCCAGTGTAGGATATAATTGCAATGGAGAAGGTACAGAAAAGGGCAACCAAAATGATAAAGTGGATGGAACAGCTCCCCTATGAGGAAAGACTACTTCTCCCACTGGGGCAGGATTCTTTTTTGTGACCAAGAAAGATGAATCACTTAGGATGTGTATTGACTATCGCGGCCTAAACGCCATCACCCGTAAGGACAAATATCCCTTGCCATTAATTTCCGAATTATTTGATCGCCTCCAGGGTGCTTCCATATTTACGAAGCTAGACTGGTAAGAATCCGTCCCGATGACATTTGGAAAACTGCCTTTAACACCCAGGATGGGCACTACGAATACTTGGTGATGCCTTTTGGCCTCTGTAACGTACCTGCAGTATTCCAACGAATGATGAACGAAATCTTCAGGGATCTACTATACACCAAAGTTGTGGCTTACCTGGATGATATCCTCATCTTTTCCAAAGACCTTGACACTCATCGTGCTGACATTCGGACCATTATTCAGCGCCTTCGTGAAAACCATCTGTTTGCGAAATTGGACAAATGCCTGTTCAAGAAATCCAGCCTACCTTTTCTTGGTTATATAACATTTCAGCAAGGGTTCTCCATGGATCCAGCCAAACTAAAGGGAATCTTGGATTGGCCACAACCAGTGGGCCTCAGGGCACTCCAGTGCTTCTTGGGATTCCTCAACTACTATCGTCATTTCATCCCACACTATTCAACCCTGGCTGCCCCGTTGACAGCCTTGACTCGTAAGGGTCAAGACACGTGAAATTGGCCTCCTGAGGTCGTCGCAGCTTTCCATCGCATGAAGGAAGCCTTCCAGAAGGGGTCCTGTCTGCACCATCCCGACCTGAACCGTCCATTCCTGGTTGAAGTTGATGCCTCCACCATTGGGGCTGGGGCAGTCCTGAGTCAACGCACCACCTCTGGAACCATAGTTCCCTGTTCTTTTTATTCCCGCAAATTTTCATCTGCAGAGCAAAATTACAGCATCGGGGATCGTGAGCTGCTCGCCATAAAATTGGCTCTTGAAAAGTGGTGCCTGTGGCTAGAGGGCACACAACACAAATTTACTGTGTTCACCGATCATAAGAATCTGGAACATTTGAGTTAAGCATAACGCCTCGACGCCCGTCAAGCCCGATGGGCCTTATTTTTCTCCAGATTCGATTTCGAACTCCGCTATCGCCCAGCCGATAAAAACCTCCGGGCTGATGCCTTATCACTATCCTTCGAGCCCGAGGATACTCCAGAAGAACCTACTCATATAATAGACCCGGCCTATATTTGTTTATCTGCCACTCATCCAGTTCCTGCTGGAAAGTCAGTCGTGCCCCGACGACGCAGAGAAAGAGTTCTACGCTGGGCACATGATTCCAAATTCACTGGTCACCCAGGACGAGGACGAACCTTGGCACTGCTCCAGCAGTTCTTCTGGTGGCCCACCATGGTCTCCGATACGAAAGCATACGGCGAATCTTGTAACATCTGTACACAGAGAAGGACTGAAGAAACAGCAAGGAAGGCTGTCTAACAAAGCCGTGAGGGCAGCAAAACAGGATTAGCAGCCAGATGTCCAAACAGGATTTCTTTATTGAGCAGTAACACGAATATGTAAACAAGCCCGACTCTGGCCGAGTTTCGCCCTCTTTCAATGGGGCTACATCAGGAGCTAAAACATACAATAAATAACACATACTCTTAAATAATAAAAATCATAAAAACATGACTGAAACATACAAATAAAATGGTAACATAAATAAATGTTATGTAACATATAAAATGCGGAGTGTGATAAACTTACATTAAAATCCATATACATAAGGCACATCATTAAACCAAATAAACAAATGTATTGCCTTTACCTCAACTTGTGTCGTGTTTTGATTAATAAATATCCAGGTCTTAAATAAGACTCTACAACAGCTGATCTGTAATGTTAAAAAATAAATATTCTATTTGTTAAAATATTATGATAAAACTGAGGTTGCAAAGATATCTAGTGGCTGGCTAGTCAAAAAATTGTAATAAGGAGCACTATGGAATAATATGTAACTAAAAAAATGTTCAAATCTCAAAAAAAGAGAGAAAGACCAAATGAGAGTGGTAATAATAAAATTGTCACTCAAAACTGAGTGAATATGAATAATAATACCATCAATTAAGCATATATATTAAAGCAGCAATTAAATATAAAGTCTATAATATTGTGGCTACAATTTGAGATGACAAAAAAATGGATTGTAGAATCTGAGACATATGTGAAGTGATCCTAAAATTTCATATATTGTTGATTAAAAAGTTATTAAACCACCATATAGTTCAGACAACTTCCACTTCTCAGTGTGTCTCTAAAAGAATTATATCTTTTCCATGAAAAAAATCAAAGAATAATACTTACTATTGAACAGACTTTGGAAAACATGTACGGGCAGTGATGCCCCTGCCTCTCATTCACTCAAAATACACAAGTATTCATGTGCCGATATCTTGTTGCAAAATTGTGTCATTTAAGAGAGAAGGAAGAAATAAGGAACAATGTTCTTATAATTTAAACTGCTACTGTTGCAGATTGCAAATCTCAAATGGTCAAGAAAAAATGAAAAAAGTCTATAAATGTAGGTGTGCACAGTGGCGCATCTATATTATGCAAAAATGTAAATATCCGAACAACAAAAATTATTTCACAGGCTAAAACCTAGTTGTCTGAACTATATGGTGCTTTTAATAACTTTTTAATCAACAATATATGAAATTTTAGGATCACTTCACATATGTCTCAGATTCTACAATCCATTTTTTTTTGTCATCTCAAATTGTAGCCACAATATTATAGACTTTATATTTAATTGCTGCTTTAATATATATGCTTAATTGATGTTATTATTATTCATATTCACTCAGTTTTATTTTATTTATTTATTTATTTGAGTTTTTTCTATACCGGCATTCGCGATGGGTATCGCATCATGCCGGTTTACAATTAACAAGGTGTGACATAAGGAAAATAATAATAAGAACATTAACAAGTGCTAAAAGAAAAAATAGCAGTTACAATAAAACAGGGACATAATACAACTTGGAACAGTGAAAAGGTGATAGTAATTTAACAGTGAAAAATAAAAGAATAAACCTGCCAATTTAAAAGAGATTGTAAAATTAAGGAATTGTCAAAGTTGTTGATTACCCTGTTGGGTGGTCAGAGTTAATTAAGTTGAATTTAGGTTCAATTAATGTCTGGAAACGCTTTCATAAATAACCAGGTTTTAAGTCTTCTTCTAAATGTTGGAAGGCAGGGTTCCTGTCTCAGTTCTGGTGGGATGGAGTTCCACAAAGTAGGTCCTGCTGTGGAGAGTCATATGGTGAAATGTTTTGGAAGGAGGAACCTGTAGTGCAGGGGTCGGGAACCCATGGCTCGCGAGCCAGATATGGCTCTTTTGAGGGCTGCATCTGGCTCGCAGACACGTGTCGCCATACTTCGCGGTTCCCCGCTGACCCAGCTGCTCCCCGGTCCTCCGTCGCCGGGGCTTAAAATGCTGTCAGCCCGGGCGTTCCGCCCGGGCTGACAGCATTTTAAGCAGGACAGCTGGAGTCAGCGGCACCGGCGTGCTCTCTTCTCCTCCCCCCCCCCGCGGCCCGGAAGAGGAAGTGGAGAGCATCGGGTGCCTGCGCGGGAAGAAGAGACCACACTAGCGTGGTCTCTTCTTCCGCGCAGGCACCCGATGCTCACCACTTCCTCTTCCGGGCCGCGGGGGGGAGGAGAAGAGAGCACGCCGACTGGAGTCATCCGGGTGCCTGCGCGGGAGTCATCGGGTGTGCGCCGGGTGCCAGCGCCGGGTGCCAGCGCCGGGTGCCTGCGCGGGTCTTCCCGCGCAGGCACCCGATGCTCTCCACTTCCTCTTCCGGGCCGCGGGAAGAAGAGAGCACCGGCGTGCTCTCTTCTTCCCGCGGCCCGGAAGAGGAAGTGGAGAGCATCGGGTGCCTGCGCGGGAAGAAGACTGCAGCGCGGCTCGGAGGAAAATGAAAATCTTCAACCGCGGCCGATGGGACTCCGCCTTCGCCTCCGCGAGGGCTGAAAATGAAAGAGGTTAGCGTTGGGAGGTGGCTGCTGCTGCCGCGAGTTCCGGGGGGGGGGGAGAGAGAGAGTGAATGAGCGAGCAAGCATGTGTGTTTGAGATCCTGTGTGTGTGAGTGAGAGATTGCATGTATGTGAATGATTGAGAGCCTGTATATGTGAAAGAGAGTATGTCTGTGATTGAGATCCTGCCTGTGAGAGAGAGAGCATGAATGTAAGTTTACCATTGGGAACCTGTATGTGTAAGTTTGTGATTGAAAACCTGTTTGTTTGAAAGAGTATGTGTGTATGATTGAGATCCTTTGTGTGTGAGAGAGATCATGTATATGTATGATTAAGAGCCTGTGTGTATAAGTAAGAGAGAGATCATGTGTGTCTGTGTCTGATTGACAGCTGGTTTAGGTGATGGAGCATGTGAGTATGTGATTGAGAGCCTGTGTTTAAATGAGAGAGAGAGACCATGTGTGTCTGTGTGTGATTGAGAGCTGATTTAGGTGAGGGAGCATGTGAGTATGTGATTGAGAGCCTGTGTGTAAATGAGAGAAAGAGAGGACATGTTTGTAAGCATGTGAATGAGAGTCTGTGTGTGAGAGAAAAAGACAGCATGTATTTATGTGATTGAAAGCCTGTGTGTGTGTAAGCGTGAAAAGATAGACAGCATGTGTGTAAATGTGTAATTAAGAGCCTATATAAGTGAGAGAGAAAAAACATTTGTATATGTGAGTGACTGAGAGCATGTGTGTATAGGTGTGTCATTGAGAGCCAGTGTGAGAGAGAGCGCTGGTATGTGACAGAGAGGAGAAAGTTCCAAGCAAACCACCCCACCTCCTGCTAATTCAGAACAATCTCAGGACACCTGGATATCAAACGTTCCCAGGTATGCAGAGCAAAAAAATTTTTGTATCCTTATTATTTTTCATTACTGGATCTTTGTGTCTGCTATTTTGAAATATTTTGTTGGTATCTGGAAATGTTTTATATGAGTTTTTAATTATTGGATATTCCACTCATCAGCTGTTTCGAAATATGTTCTTTTTGTTAGTACAGTTTTACTGCTGATGATTTTATATTTCTTGATTTGTTTTATAAGGATGTGTGATGTTTCTTTTTTCCTTTGTTACACTGCATACAGAGACTCTGGCTTGTTGCAGTTTCCAATTCAGTTTTTGTCTGCATGCTTCTTGTTATGCGTTTTGGTCTCTTTATTCTATGTTAGGTGAGGGACAGCACGTGATTCAGGTGAGGTTTTCTGCTGGCGTGTAGTTTCTGTGTAGGACTCTATAGCAGCCTGACTTGGTCCGTTTTCCTAATAGGAGATGTATTGGTGTCTTAAGGCCTGGTGTAATATTTTCAGAGACTTATTGTACTTTAAAAGTGTGATCTTACATAAAATGCACACATTTACTTGTATTTAGTTTTAAACATATTGTATGGCTCTCATGGAATTACATTTTAAAATATGTGGCGTTTATGGCTCTCTCAGCCAAAAAGGTTCCTGACCCCTGCTGTAGTGAATCTCTGTAGGACTCTCTAATTGGTCTGGCGGAGGTATGTTTTTTAAATGGGATTTGGAGGTTAAGCGGAGAGAGTTGATGGAAAGCTTTGTAGATGGTGGTAATGGACTTATATAAGATTCTACAGTGAACTGGCAGCCAATGCAAGTCTTTGAGAATCAGAGATAAGTGGTCTCTTCTTCTTGTGTTTGTCAATATTCTGGCCGCCGTGTTCTGAACCATCTGAAGGGGTTTAGTGTGAGAAGACGGGAGACCTAATAGAATGGAATTGCAATAATCTAACTTAGAGAAGATTATTGATTGCAAGACTGTTCTGTAGTCGTGGGAGTGGAAAAGTGGTTTAATTCTTTTTAAATTCAAAAAGGAAATGTCACATCAAAAAAACTTTGTATTAAATCACCGATTCCCAAAATATATCAAAATGTTTTTTGTTATTATTTAATTTTGTTCTAGCCGCATCATCAAGCCTGACAGCGTGTTCTCAGTGAATTCAAAGCGAGAGCCGCCCGGACCTCTAATCATTTGCGGCAAAAGTTGTATCTACATTGTGGGGTAGATTTTCAAACCGCGCGAATTGGCGTTCTTTTGCTGGCGCATCAGGCGCAAGCAAAAGTACGTGGGATTTTAGTAGATATGCGCATAGCCGCTAAAATCCTGGATCGGCGCGCGCAAGGCTATCGATTCTGTATAGCCGGCGCGCGCCGAGCCGCGCAGCCTACCCCTGTTCCCTCCAAGGCCGCTCTGAAATCGGAGCGGCCTCGGAGGGAACTTTCTTTTGCCCTCCCCTCACCTTCCCCTCCCTTCCCCTACCTAACCCACCCGCCTGGCCCTGCCTAAACCCCCCCCCCCTTACCTTTGTCGGGGGATTTACGCCTCCCGGAGGGAGACGTAAATCCCCGCGCGCCAGCGGGCCACTAGCATGCCGGGACGCGACCTGGGGGCGGGTACGGAGGGCGCGGCCACGCTCCCGGACCGCCCCAGGCCGTAACCACGCCCCCAGGCCCGCCCCCAAAACACTGCCGACACGCCCCCAAAACGCCGCGCCGACCGGGCCCGCCCCCGACACGCCCCCCTCGCGAAACCCCGGGACTTACGCGAGTCCCGGGGTCTGCGCGCGCCGGTAGGCCTATTGAACATAGGCGCACCGGCGCGCAGGGCCCTGCTCGCCTAAATCCGCCCGGATTTAGGCGGATTTAGGCGAGCAGGGCTCTGAAAATCCGCCCCTTAGTCTTTTTTTCTTTTTTTCTTTCAATTACCTTTCGTTCAATTTTGCAATCTTTTTATGTTTTTTGTTTATATTTAAGCTTCAATTCAATGGCACTGCTGATGTCCAAACTGTTATGATTTTAAATCAAGTTCAACATACGGCCGAAGTTTCGCAGCGATAGCTGCTTCATCAGGAGCTATGATACAAGTGCAAGATCTTTATTAACAATACGTTGGCAAAACTACAAGACAACTCCGGACCCGTATCATTGAGCACCGCTCAAGTCTAGTCACACAACGTTTGACTGCACCTATAGTGTCCCATTGTTTGGCAAAGGATCACAGTTTTGATGAACTGCGAGTCTGTATATTAGAGCAGATTTTACCTCATTGGCGTGGAGGTGACATTAACAAAAAATTGTTGAAAGCAGAGCAAAGATGGATACATTTTTTGGACACCCTACATCCAAAGGGGTTGAATGCTGAATTAGAGCTCAATGTTTTCTTGTGACAGAAAACTTGATACTGACGTCACACTTATCAATGACGTGTGCAGACTGGATTGGATGGCAGCTGTTTATAAGCTCACGTTTGATGTGAAAATGGTCTCTCTTCTTCTTGTCAAATGATGTGGTGAGACGAGGCTCGTCCATTTTGAAGGTTTGATTACTGACCGTTCCCAGATAAGTGATTTTACTATTTATCTATACAAGTTGCTAAAAATATATTGAATTGTCTTCACATACAGGAATCTAATTTGACAGAGAAAATTGTTAATAAAGATCTTGCACTTGCATCATAGCTCCTGATGAAGCAGCTACCGCTGCGAAACTTCGGCCGTATGTTGAGCTTGATTTAAAATCATAACAGTTTGGACATCAGCAGTGCCATTGAATTGAAGCTTAAATATAAACAAAAAACATAAAAAGATTGCAAAATTGAACGAAAGGTAATTGAAAGAAAAAAAGAAAAAACAGACTAAATGTAGATACAACTTTTGCCGCAAATGATTAGAGGTCCGGGCGGCTCTCGCTTTGAATTCAGTGAGAACACGCTGTCAGGCTTGATGATGCGGCTAGAACAAAATTAAATAATAACAAAAAACATTTTGATATATTTTGGGAATCGGTGATTTAATACAAAGTTTTTTTGATGTGACATTTCTTTTTTGAATTTAATTTGGTATTGTGGAAATTGTCCTTGTTCTTTTTGATACGTGTTAATTCTTTTTAAGACATGCAGTTTATGAAAGCAGTCCTTAGTGGTTTGATTAATAAAAGATTTTAGATTTAGCCGATTATCAATGATAGCTCCTAGGTCTCTTACTTGTGTTGTTTGAAAGCCGGTTAGTGGATTTGAGGCGAGGTTACTGTTTTCGGGGGAAATTAGGAGAAGTTTGGTTTTTGAAGGATTTAGGATTAGATTTAGACTGGAGAGGAAGTTGTCAATTTTTTGAAGGCAATTTTCCCAGATTTTAATAGTTTTTGTGAGGGATTCTTTGATAGGGATGACAATCTGGACGTCATCCGTCATTGGGTACCATGGTGTCGTTATATTGATGATGTCCTTGTTATTTGGTCTAGTACCCAATGTGAATTTCAACAATTTTTTCATTATCTGAATGAACAAGATACAAATCTTAGATTTACTTGTGATGTCCAGAATCAATGGGTTTCATTTTTGGATATGAAGGTGGGAAAGAGAGATGGCAGATTTGTAACCGAGTTGTACCGGAAATCAATAGATAGAAATGGATTGTTACACTTTAACAGTTTCCATCCCAAGCATGTTAGAGAAAATATCCCAGTGGGACAATTTTTCAGAGTAAGAAGGATTTGTTCTGATGTACCGTCCTTTAAGATTCATGCAAAAGACTTGCAAGAAAGATTTGGTGCAAGGGGTTATCCCACGCTAGTGAACCAGGCTTATAAAAGAGCCCGATATATTAATAGAGATTTATTGTTACTTCCGAAGCCAAAACAAAAATCACCAGCTTTAGTATGTGTTTTACCATATTCTAATCGAGTTGGGGATTTAATACAGGTTGTGAAAAATCATTGGCATCTTGTGAGTGGTTTCGTGGGTATGCAGGATCCCCCTATGTTTTCTTTTAGAAGATCCAGGAATCTCAGGGATATCCTAGTCCATTCGGATTTAGGTGATAGTGAACAACAAAATGATGAAATTGGTGGTCATTACCCGTGCACTAAATGTAGTGTATGCAAACTCTGTTTATCAGTAAAAGATTTCTCACATCCAGTTTCTGGGAAAAAGTTCTTTTTAAGGCATATTACAACATGCCAAACAAGTTCGGTAGTGTATGTTGTACAATGCCCGTGTGGGCTTCTGTATGTGGGAAAAACATCAAGGATGGTTAGACTTCGAATTTTGGAGCATTGCAGTAGAATTAGAAATGTGGTAGAAACGGCTCCCTCTCTTTGGAAGGAAAAGCCCTGTGCTGGGCTTTGCCCCTGTGGGAGCATGCAGACCCCATCCTTCAGGACTTACCCGGCTTTGTAGCTCTCTTTTGTTCCATTTTTGACGACCCAGGGCGGCACTCAGCCTCCGGATCTGCCCTTCTTCACCTACACCAGGGTTCCCAAGCCCTAACGGATTACGCTATCAAATTCTGGACCCTTTCTTCTGAACTTCATTGGGACACTGGCTGCCTGCAGGCCATCTTCCTCGAGGGATTGAGCCACCAGATAAAAGACGAACTCACAGCCCGCGAGCTACCTAGTTCCTTGGACTCCCTCATCGACTCTCCAAAAAAACAGCTCCGACTCCCCGATGTCTTCAGCGCTCGCCTTCACCTACGTCTGACCCTGCCCCCTCAGGGGCGACCTGAAAGGAACCTATGCAATTGGGCCGAGGAAGACTTTCTATCAAGGAGCACCTCCAACGCCGACAGTCTGGCCTCTGCCTGTACTGCTGAGGTTCTGGTCATGTTCTAGCCTCCTATCCAGTATGACTGGAAAACTCCCGGGCCTTGGTCCTGAAGGAGGACTCTTCCTAGGCCTGACTTCGCCAACTCTTCCACTAACTCTTCCCATGGCCCTCACGGTCGGCTTCCAGGGCTTTCACACCCTAATCCTGGTCGACTCGGGAGCAGGGGGAAACTTTATTCTGAAACAACTCATGGAACACCTCCGGATTCCCACCAGCCGCTCCCCAGCTCTCCTGGTACTATCCTCTATCCAGGGTGAGCCCCTGATGGGCAGGGTTCCCCACACAATGGCTCCTCTTGAGATCCGCACTGGTTCCCTACACATGGAGTCCCTCTCCTTCTATGTCCTAGACAAGGCCATTCTCCCCAATTTGACTGGGCCACACTGCATCTATCTCGTTGGGGCCCAGCTTGCTACTCCTCATGCCTTGAAGATGTGGCTCCTCCATGCTATATAGTGGCTTTGACCATCCTACTTGACCTACCACCGCAGTATGCCTCCTATGCGGATGTCTTTTCCAAGACGTCCACCGATGCCCTACCACCTCATCGTGCTTATGACTGTGTCATTAGCCTGCTGCCTGACATGGAACCTCCCCAGAGCAGAATTTATCCACTATCCCTGCCGAAACCCGGGCCATGACAGAATATATCCAGGAGAACCTGGTCAAGGGCTTTATACGTCGTTCCACTTCTTCGGCGGGAGCTGGATTTTTCTTTGTAGGGAAGAAGGACGGGATGCTCCGCCCCTGCATCAGCTTCCATGGCCTAAACGCTATCATCCTAAAGGACCGCTACCTGCTGCCACTCATCGCGGAGCTCTTTGATTGACTCCAAGGGGCCAAAATCTTCTCCAAATTGGACCTCAGAGGGGCTTACAATTTGGTCCGTATTAAAGAGGGTGATGAATGGAAGATGGCAACCAACACCAGGGATGGGCATTATGAATATCTCATCATGCCCTTCGGCCTCTGCAATGCCCCGGCTGTCTTCCAAAACCTGATGAATGAGGTGTTCCGGGACATGCTGTATGAATGTGTCGTAGTATATCTTGATGACATATTGGTCATTTCCAAGGACCTCCAAACTCACCGCCGGGACGTCTCCCATGTCTTCCAACACCTTCGGGAGATCCAGCTCTTTGCAAAGCTTGAAAAATGCTCCTTTGAAAAGGAGACCGTACCATTCCTAGGATATGTGGTATCTAGCCAAGGCTTCCGTATGGACCAGGAGAAGCTCAAAGGTATCCAGGAATGGCCACAACCCTCTGGTCTACGCCCACTGCAACACTTTCTGGGATTCCAAATTACTACTGCTCCTTCACCCATAATAATTCTTCCTTGGCAGCCCCCCTCATCACCTTAACTCGCAAAGGAGCTAATCCCACGCAGTGGACTCCCGAGGCTGTCGCGGCCTTTCAAAACCTAAAGGCCGCCTTCCTCCGCAAACCCTGTCTCCGGCATCCAGATCCCCAATGCCCATTCATTTTTGAAGTGGATGCCTCCTCAGGAGAAGGAGTGGTTCTGAGCCAATACTCAACCAACCACACTCTCCATCCCTGCTCCTTCTTCTCTCGGCAATTTAGGTGACAGGGGGCTGCTCGCCATCAAACTCACTTTTGAGGAGTGGTGCCCATGACTGGAGGGAGCCCAACATCAAATTTATACGGATTACAAAAATTTAGAGTACTTACACCAGGCCCAATGCCTCAACCCACGGCAAGCTCGATGGGCCCTTTTTTCACCTGATTCGACTTTGTGCTGCGTTATAGGCCTGCCAGCAAAAACCTCAGGGCGGACGCCCTCTCCAGATCCTTTAGCATTGAGGATATGCCTGACCCTGCTCGACACATTATTGACCCCACCAAAATCCTGCTGTCTGCCACCATGCCAGTTCCACCAGGGAAAACTCTAGTACCATGCCAGCTTCGCAAGAAAGTACTGTTCAGGGCTCAAGATTCCTGAGTTGCGGGCCACCCCAGACAAGCCCGAATGCTTGCATCCCTCCAACTCTATTATTGGTGGCCAGACATGAAGAAGGATGTCCAGTCCTACGTGGAGTCTTGTCATATTTGCGCCCAACACAAGCCAGTCTCGGGCCTACCCTGGGGTTTACTGCACCCCTTACCTATTCCCAGCGAGCTCTGGATGCACATATCAACAGACTTCATTGTTGATCTCCCTCCATCGAATGGCAATACTGCCATCTGGGTGATAGTAGATCGCTTCTTTAAGATGGCACACTTCGTCACCCTGCCCATCCTTCCCTCGGCTCCACTGCCAGCCCAGCTCTTTGTCCGCCATGTCTTTCGGCTCCATGGACTACCCAAACACATCCTTTCTGACCGTGGGACCCAGTTCACCGTCAAGTACTGGAGGTCCTTCTGCAAGAAGTTCGACATCTCTCTGGACTTCATGACCACTTATCATCCCCAAGCCAATGGGCAAGCGGAGAGGACAAACCGAACCCTCAAGCAATTCCTATGGGCCTAAGTAAATACCAAACAAGTCAACTGGGTGAATCTACTCCCCTGGGCAGAATTCGCCCTCAACTCACACCCATCTTCAGCCACCGGGTCCTCACCTTTTTAAGTGGTCTATGGCAAATAACCATTTCCTCCGCTGCCACTACCCATAGCAGTGCCCTCACCAGCGGCGCAGTTAACCTCATGTGAACTACACCAACTCTGGGGCCTCACCAAACAACTACTACATATGGCCAGCCAGAAAGCCAAGAAATTAGTGGATGCCCATCGTAGGGCTAGCCCACAATTCAAACCTGGCAAAAAGGTTTGGCTCAGCATTTATGCACCTCGCACCCTGGTACATCAGACCCTTTCCGGTGCTCCGTCGCCTGGGCCCAGTCTCCTATCAACTCCAGCTACCAGCATCACTCAGGATCCATAATTCCTTCCATGTTTCCCTCTTGAAACCCGTGGTATTATCTTGGCCTTCGAAGCCACCCGAGCCACAACCCATCTCCTCCGAGGCAGATGTCACCTACCAAGAACAAGACGTCTTGGATGTGAGGAGAAGTGGTCGAAAATGGGAATACTTTCTCGCCTGGGAGGGTTTCGGTCCTGAAGAAAATAGCTGGGAACCAACTTCCAATACCTTAGACAAGAATCTCTTCGCACAATTCCATGCTTCTCACCCGCGAAAACTGAAACCCCCTGGGAGGGGGCCTAGAAAGGGGGATACTGCTATACTTGCTGGCCGCAGCAACCCGCGGTCGGCTCCTCTTACCCGCCACCTAGCAGCTGACTCTGGTCCCAGCTTCCTTGCACACATAAACGAACGGGAACTAGGAGAACAGGAACCAGGAACCACAGGAAGACAGGAACACACAATGAGACGATCCAAGGAATAGCAACGAGTATGAGGAGACCTGTTGCAAAGGCAAAGCTATGGAGCAAGGCTTGAGCTTTTATACGCTGAAGGGTCTCACATCAGCATCCGGGTCCACGGCCAGGTTCCCGCCACAGGCCCTTTAAAAAAATCACTGATGCACGTGTGCGCCTAGGAAGGTGCGTGGCACTGGTGGCGGCGTCTCTCCGCGGGCCATGCAGAGAGGCCTGACAAGCAGGGAATCCTGGTCGGCAACACTGGGCAATGTGGCAGGGCCGGAGGCACAGGAGGGAACCCGAGGTCGGAGCTGGCGGCCTACTGCCGCCAGCAAAGAGGAGCCAGCAGCTGGAGACCGTCTGAAGAGATGAGAGGGCCGTGCTGCGGGGCTGCCACAGGTGGCACGCATAACAAAAGGTGGAAGAGGAACCAGGTCCAGTATGAGGTCGGAGGCAGGTGGCAACAGGCAGGGTCCAGTCAGTTCCATGGTCAAGGCAGGCAGCGAGAGTCGAGGGTCAATTCCGGTCCGAGGTCAAAGCCAGTAAGAGCAGACAAAGATGGAGTCAGGCCAGGGATCTCTGGGGGCCTGGGAAGGCTGAAGCTGAAGACCGGGGTCTGGCAGCTAGCACCCCAGAGAGACGAAGAGTCTGCCAAGGCTGAAGACTGGAAGCAGGAACACCAGGAGTGGAGAACGCTGAGAAGGTCTCTTCAAAGAAGTACTCCGAGACAGGAACCAAGAAGCAGGCACCTGGTAACTTGTTGCCAAGTCGCTTACTGGTCTGGGGAGCTCCCTTAAATTGGCCAACGGATCTGATATGATCATGGGGTTGGACCCAGTTTTCCTGCCGCTGGCCCTTTATGAAGGGGCAGACCGGCATGCAAGTGCACCTAGGGATGGCCCAAAAAAGACCAGCAATCAGCAGTGTCTCGGGCTCCCCGCGGACCGTGGGAAGCCCGAAGAATGGGCGGAGTGCCATGGCAGCAGCTCACCGCCGCTGCGAAGAAGCCAGGACCAGAGTCAGCTGCCTGGCAGCGGGTAAGAGGAGTCGACTGTGGGTTGCTGCGGCCGGCAAGTATAACACGCACAGTGCCTTCCCTCAGAATAGTGTGCATTCAATATTCACAACACACTTCTTAAAGAGGGTCAGGAGTTCCTACTCCTAGAGACATGGCAGCCTCCTCATCCCAGCTGGGCTCTGCCTCTTATCTGCCCAGTGGGTCCCACCCACAGAGCTCTCGCTGCTCAACAGGGTCCCACCCATAGAGCTCTCTCCCTCTATGGGGTTTAATGTGGACCAGGCATCTAACCTGGTCCCGCACAGGTTACATAGGGGAAATAGGGTCACTCCATCACAGGCACTTCAAAGCGGCTTACAATCTAACTTTGTTCCTGAGGCAATGGAATGTAAAGTGACTGCCCAAGGTCACAAGGAATGGCAGTGGGATTTGTACCCTGGTTCAAAGCTTTAATCACTAGGTTATTCCTCCACTCCACTCCACTTCAGCCTAGCGTTTCCTTAATGGCCCACATTGTACTTCCCTCGGCAACCCTGATTTGTTCTATATGTTATTAATTCACCCTTAAATCCTCCCCTATATGCCACCTTTCTGATCCACTGTTCCCTTTATCCTCTGTTCCCATCCCCGCGTCTGCCCTTTGACTTCCTCCCCCTGTACTCTATCTCAATCGAGGCAATTAACCGCTTGATTTCGTTTTAATGTTGATGGCGTTTTTGCATACATCTTGTATAAGAAGTTTACTTTTAATACCATGTTACCGAAAGTTTTTATATGTTCTTCGTTCTATGTAATGCTCACAAGCACTTTTATTTGTTCTTTGTTCTTCGTTCCATGTAATGCTCTTAGGCAAGTTTAATTGTTTCACTGTAAACCGGTTTGATTTGCATCCAATGCAAGAAGATCGGTATATAAAAAACCCAAAAATAAATAAATAAATAAATGATATCTTTATGTAATTTCTCCTTCTTAGCAGCTACATAACTAATAATTTCACCTCGAAGGACTGCTTTCACTGTTTCCCAAACATAAAATGAGATCATCTTTATGTTGTTAATTGTCGTGTTCAAAATGCCTCCATTTGTCTTCTAAAAAGCTAGCATTTATTAGCCATGGGGGCATTCTCCAAAGGAAAACTTGTTTACAAGAATTATTATTCATAAAAACACAAAATACTGAACAGTGATCCGATATTACTAATGGCCCTATAGAGGGGGTAGAGACCTGATTAAATAGTTCTTCTGAAATAAGAAGATATTCTATCCTCTACTTGGAATCATGTACCCTTGCATAGGAGGTAATTTTAAAAGGAGTTACATATGTAAATTTAACATACTATGATAACAATTTTTAAAAAGTCACACACGTAAAGTGCACTTACACGTAAATATGCTACAGATAATTCAATGAATTCAAAAAGAGACCTGTTATATGGATGTCAATAATCTGAGTGTACCTTCATACGATGCTGTAAAAAAAATACGGCTATCGTGACTGTGAAGCCTATGTGTAGGCTTTAAAAATCATTAGGTACCCCAGTGTTGGAATGCAAACTTTTGTAGTACTCACTGTCCACTGTGCAATTGTTGCTGAAATGATCACGTGGATACTGTTGCAATATTCACTTATCTCAAAATTGTAGTCGGTCAGGCTGAGGCAAGACCGACTACAATTTTGAGATAAGTGAATATTGCAACAGTATCCACGTGATCATTTCAGCAACAATTGCACAGTGGACAGTGAGCACTACAAAAGTTTGCATTCCAACACTGGGGTACCTAATGATTTTTAAAGCCTACACATAGGCTTCACAGTCACGATAGCCGTATTTTTTTTACAGCATCGTATGAAGGTACACTCAGATTATTGACATCCATATAACAGGTCTCTTTTTGAATTCATAATTTTTTCATGTTACATTGTTTGGGTTTATAAATTTAGCATTTACAGATAATTCAATAGCATATATGGGAGAAATTTTCAAAAGCCCACTTACAAAGGTAAAGTGTTGCATCGGAGGTGGACACTTGGGCCGAGGTGGGGTTGACGCAACCCGTAGGCAGGAGACCTATGGGTCCCCACCTTCGGCAGGCAGAGTGGGCTGATGGAAAGAGGCCAACTGGAGCTTCACCAATACCAGCCCTCGTTCCCCGCGGGTTGAGCCATTGGGTGCCGGGGCTGACTGGACATAGGCAGGCCTCTGTAGGTAGTCAATGTAGAAGTCGGTTCAGCCCAGAGACAGCAGATGAGAGATGGTACATTCTTACACTGGAGATAGGCAATAGCATAGTCAGGCGAAGCAGAGGTCTGGGTCTGGAGATAGGCAGTAGTGTAGTCAGGCGAAGTGGAGGTCCAGTCTTGGAGAGAGTCAATGGCGTGATCAAGCGAAGCGAAGTCAGTCTGTGTAGTCAATCCGAGGTAAGAAGCAGGACAGGAACAAGGAGACAGGAATCAGGAACAACGAGGAACAGGAACACAGAGGTGAGACGAATCTCTAAGAGGCAATGAGTACTCGACTAGCAAGGAGACCTGTTGCAAAGGCAATGCTATGGAGCGGAGCCTGCGCTTAAATACTATAGCTCTGTAGACATCATCATCTGGGGCCGCGGCTAGGTTCCCGCCGTGGTCCCTATTTAAACATCAGTGGTGTGCACGCGCATGCCTAGGGAGGGGCGTGGCGCTGAGTAGCAGCATCTCTCCGCAGGCCACGCGGAGAGGCCTGATGAGCAGCAATGGGCGCAGTGGCTGGACAGGGAACGCCGGGAGCTGAAGCAGGGCCGGAAGCACCAGGGGAGGCCCGAGAACGGAGCTGACAGCCCATCGCTGCCAGCGAGGAGGAACCAGGAGCTGGAGTCACTGTAGAAAGGTGAGGGGGCCATGCCGCGGGTCTGCCGCAAATGGCACGCGTAACATAAAGTGCATTTACATGAGTAAAACTCATTTTTAAATGTAAGAACATAAGAACATAAGAAATTGCCATGCTGGGTCAGACCAAGGGTCCATCAAGCCCAGGATCCTGTTTCCAACAGAGGCCAAACCAAGCCACAAGAACCTGGCAATTACCCAAACACTAAGAAGATCCCATGCTACTGATGCAATTAATAGCAGTGGCTATTCCCTAAGTAAACTTGATTAATAGCCATTAATGGACTTCTCCTCCAAGAACTTATCCAAAACCTTTTTGAACCCAGCTACACTAACTGCACTAACCACATCCTCTGGCAACAAATTCCAGAGCTTTATTGTGCGTTGAGTGAAAAAGAATTTTCTCCAATTAGTCTTAAATGTGCTACTTGTGCTTCATGAAATGCCCCCTAGTCCTTCTATTATGTGAAAGTGTAAATAACCGAGTCACATCTACTCGTTCAAGACCTTTCATGATCTTAAAGACCTTTATCATATCCCCTCTCAGCCATCTCTTCTCCAAGCTGAACAGCCCTAACCTCTTCAGCCTTTCCTCATAGGGGAGCTGTTCCATCCCCTTTATCATTTTGGTTGCCCTTCTCTGTACCTTCTCCATCGCAACTATATCTTTTTTGAGATGCGTGTAAATTCTTTTTAAAATCAGGTCCTGAATGAGTATAGTCTGTAAGGATTGTGAGCCCTAGTGTAGTGGCGCAGTTGATGTTGCCTAGTGAGTGAGTCCACTAGGCACATACCGCCAGATAGTGAACACATTTTGGCCTGGGACAGGCTGGAGCTTCACCTAAACTAGCCCCATTCCCCACAGGATGAGCCCTTAGGTGGGTCCCGAGTGTGATCCAAGAGAGAATTCAGAAACAGGTCAAGAATTGGGCAGGCAGGCAGCAGACAGGGCGTAGTCAGGGTTCGAGGCAAGATCAGGTCCAGGCAGCAAGCAAGGGAGCAGTCGAAGTCTGTAGCTGAGGTCAGAACTGGAGAATCAGGCCAAGACAGAGAAGATACAGAGGAACAAGACAGTACAGGATGGGCAAAACAAGGCAAGATGGGACAAGGCGGGCAGACAGGATGAGACAACAGACATCAAGCAAGAGCAGGAAAGTGCGAAGTTGGATGAGGCAACGTTGGACAGGCTAGGCTGGACAGACTGGCCAAGGCAAGGCTGGGTGAGGCCAAGCTGGACAGACTGGAGAAGGCCAGGTTGGATGAGGAGGCAGGGCACGGCAAGGCAAGGCAAAGCTAAATAAGGTATGCTGAGCAAGGCAGGCAACACATACTGCTGGCAGGAGACCTGTTACTGAGGCAAAGGAGAGTGGCACAGCTGGACCTTTATACCCAGCCATCTGATGTCATCATAGTGCGCCTGCAGCCCGGCTTCCTGCTGCGGGGACTACATGAGATGCTGCACTGTGCGTGCGTGTGCCTAGGGAAGCCAGGGAAATAGTGCTGTTGGCGGCGGCATGGCAGTGTTCCTGGGCTTGCAGTGGTGTTGAAGTATAGCCGGTTGCAGCAGTTCGCTGCAACCGGCAAATGTAACATAGTCCCTAACTCCAGCATTCTTCAAATATCTAAAACATTCAAGAGAAACTTAACCCCTTTGTGTTATCCATTGATTTAAGTTTAGAGTTGGAACATCTGTCTAACAGTGGATCCATAACATAATTTAAGTTCCCTTCTAATCTGATTGGAGCTGGACCCAAAACCATTAGTTGGGTAGCAATTTTTGCAAAAAATAAATGGTTGTACTGGATAAACATAGATGCTAGAACAGTAGAGTTACCAAACAATTTCCCACAAACTAAAATGAACCTGTCTTTCTTTTTTTTTTTTCAATGTAATGTTTATTCAAATGCACAGAGTGTGAACATTGTACAATAACATCCAGGAAATTACAAATCTCACAATAAAGAACAATGCTTTGCATATAAACAGATTGTGTAATGCATAATACCACTGTACAACGTTATCAGAATGTTAATAAGAAATGCACAAGTAATAAATGAAGAAGAAAAGCGTCGTAGGAACCACCGGTGGTAAAGCAGCTCTCATCGGGGAAGTAAAGCCAAGACCATTAACAAATACCATTAACAACAATGGGGTGTAACTAGGACTGAGTGTATGTTCATGACTTAATAAAGTACATCGTGGCTACAGCTACTGGGTCAGACTGAATTCACTTGACTCAGACTACGGGTGCATTGGGTGAGGTAGTCCCCTCTCTTGTGTGTCCCCCTTCTTTTCTCCAGGTAAGAAATGGGGACCACGTCTTCTCATATTTGGGTAAGTGTCTGTGTTTTTGAGCCGTGATCTTATACATCACACACATAAGATCTAGTTTGTGTAGTAAGGAGGTCTTAGTGGGCACTGTTGGCTGCTTCCAGTAAAGCGCTAAGAGACATCTTGCCCCCAAGCAAAACTGATTAATGAGTGTGCTTTCAAACTGAGACCCCTCCACTGGTGCATTTAGGAGACCTTGATCAGGGGATAAGACTACCCGCTGCTGCAATGTACAATAAATGATGTCCTGGACATCCATCCATAATTTCTTGACGTGAGGGCAGTTCCACCACATGTGTAAAAACGTTCCCCACTGCCCGCATCCCTTCCAGCACAAGTCATGATCGCATAAGTTAGCCTTATACAACCTAGCCGGGGTAAGGTGCCATCTAAATAATACCTTATACCCATTCTCCGTGAGAGAGGAGGAAACTGAGCATCGCTTAGTATGAAGAAAAATTTGATCCCACTCCTCCTCGGAGAGCAGTAGACCCAAGTCCCTTTCCCATGCCAAAACATAATTGGGGCGACTGGGTAGTGAGTTTTGTAGCAGGGTATAGATTTTTGATAAACCACCGGCGACTCGGTCAGCCAAATCACACCAACCTTCGAATTGCGATTTACCTTTATCTAGATCTCTCAGAATGTGTTCCCGTCTAATAAATTGTTGAAGTTGTAAGTGTGAAAAAAAGGCGGTGGATGGCAGTCGGTACACTTCCTGCAATTGTGCAAATGTCAGCATGTCGCCTCTATCTCTGAGTTTACCTAGAGTCGTGATACCCTTGCTTTTCCACTCAGAAAATAGTGCAGAGTCCCACCCCGGAGGGAAGAATACATGATGAAATAAATGTGTATTCAAAAAGTAACGTCTCGTGCCCACTAATAAAACCTTCCAGCGGTCCCAAGATTGTAGCGTGGTTTGTAGGGAGAGAGAAATGCAGCCATCAATTTTCCAAGATTTCTTAGGTTGCCATATAAGAGCTCTTAGTGGGAAGGATCCCAAGATAGCCTGTTCTATAGCCACCCATCTAGGCTGTTCGCCATGTCTGTGCCAAGCTAAAACGCCAGCTAATTGGGCTGCAGCGTAGTACCATTGGAGTTTGGGAACCCCTAAGCCTCCCCGTAACTTATGGCGATAAAGAGTAGCTTGCGCTACCCTAGGAGGTCTCCGCTTCCATATAAATGTAAATAGACGTTTTTGCCAAGTTTTTAACATAGCCGTGGAAATTGGGATCGGCAGGGACTGGAAGAAATATTTAAATTTAGGAAGTATAGTCATCTTAACCACAGCCACCCTCCCAGTCCAGGAAATGGGTAAGTTAGTCCAGTTATCCAAGTCCTGAAAGATCTTAGCTACAAGAGGTAGGTAATTGAGCTTGAACAAGTCCTCCAGATGCGGGCCAATTTGGATCCCAAGGTATTTGATTTTTGACCCGGCCCATTTCAAGGGGAATTGTTGCTGTAGGTGGAACGTTTGTTCCGAGGGCATAGAGACGTTCAATACCTCTGATTTATCAAGATTAAGGCGAAAACCGGATACCGAACTAAAATCTGTCAAGCGGCTTACCACACCAGCCAGTGATTGTTGGGGATCAGTGAGGGTGAATAGCACATCATCCGCAAAAAGCGACATTTTATAGTCTTCCACCCCCACCTTTATGCCCGAAATGTTCTGATCTCCCCTAATCATTGTAGCAAGGGGTTCCAGGAATAAGGCGAATAACAGGGGGGAGAGCGGGCAACCCTGTCTAGTGCCCCGAGTTATTGGGAATGGGTTCGAGTACGTCCCATTAACCTTCACTCGTGCTCAAGGATTATCGTAAAGTTTATGGAGCCAGGTTAAAAATAGGGGGCCAAAATTCATTTTTTCCAGCATACGAAATAGAAATTGCCAATGGACCATGTCGAACGCTTTTTCAGCGTCTATAGCTAGCAAAATGGCTGGAGTATGGTCCTTCTTTACTTTCCATAATAAATCTATTATTTTCCGGACATTGTCCGCCGCCTTTCGCCCGGGAATAAAACCTGCTTGGTCTGGATGTGTCAGCTTCGCCATCACCCTGTTCAATCGTGTAGCCAAAATTTTAGCTAGCAGTTTTAAGTCTATGTTAATTAGAGATATTGGTCGGTAGGACCCACACTCTAACGGATCTCTGCCTGGTTTCGCCAATATGGTAATGCCTGCAACATTAGCCTCACCAGGCAAAGAGCCTCCATCACGCAAAGCATTAAAAGAGTCAAGCAAATAAGGGGATACCTGATCCGAGAATTTTTTATAAAACAGACCAGTGTATCCATCGAGACCGGGCGCTTTATTGAGCTTAAGAGCTTGGATTGCAAGCGAGAGTTCAGCTGGTGTGATAAGTCCCTCAAAGTACTGCCGCTCTACATCTGATAACTGGGGTAAAGCAACTGTCGCAAGGTAAGCATCAATATTTGCCATAGAAATGTTGGAGTCTGCCGTGTACAGATCCCCATAAAATCGCTGAAAGCGGCCCTGAATCTGCTCTGCGGAGTCCAGAATAGAACCATCCATCGCCTTAATCCTAGTGATCTGATTTTGAGTGGTCAATTGTTTTAATTTGCGTGCCAATAGCCTGCCAGATTTGTTACCCCACTCAAAATGTTCTTGCCGAATAAGCTGTAATTTATGTGCAATATCTTTCGCCTGAAGGTCTTTCAAAGCTGTGCGAGCTGCCTGGAGTTTACCATAAATCTTGGGGGATAAAGATACCTTATGTTGTTTTTCCAGGGCAGAGATAGTAGACAATAACTCCACTTCCCTGGCTTGAGTAAGCCTTTTTTGATACGAGGCCTGAGATATAAATTTACCCCGGAGGACCACCTTTAGACATTCCCACAATAGGGGCCTGGAGTGGGCGTCAGATCCGTTGAATGTTTGGTATTCCTCTATTGCAAGGCGAATAGTTTGGCAAAAGTCATCGCTTTCCAACATGGAATCATTCAGTTTCCAATATCGTAACCCGGACTGGGGGGCTAGTGTCTGCAGTGACAGCCAGATTGCGCCATGATCAGACCAAGTTATGGGGCCTATCCCTAGGTCTTGAACTCGAAAATTAAGCGTTTTATCCAATAGAAAATAATCAATGCGGGAATACGATTTGTGTGGGTGGGAGTAGAAAGTGTAGTCCCTAGCGTCACTACTCCTATGACGCCATATGTCCAACACTTCCCTAGTCTTAATAAATTTTTTGAGACGTTTGCGGCCTTCAGCAGATCCCAATCCTCCCCCGGACGAATTATCCAGCTGTGGTTGAATAGTTAAATTAAAATCCCCAGCAATAATCAAATGATTCTCCTCCACCATGTTAAGGGTATTGTCGAGACTGTCCAGATAAGCAGAATGTGAAGTGTTAGGAGCATATACATTTAAAATAGTATACTTCTCTTTATTAACAACTATCTGAATCAATATGAACCGGCCCTTAGGGTCTGCTATATGTTGGGTTACAGTGCCAGGGAAATCCTTATGGAGCAAAATGCTAACCCCAGTAAATTTCCCATCCTTAGGGGCCGCGGCGTGATACTGGTGAGGATACAGAGGCCATTGAAGTAAGTGTAGATATTGTTGTTGGATATGGGTTTCTTGTAAAAGCAGAATATCTGCCTTGGACCTCTGCGCTTCCCGTTTGAGATGTTGCCTCTTTTGAGGACTATTAAGGCCCTTCACATTCAAGGACCACAATTTAAAGGACATCATAATAAGGTGTTCCCCAAAGCGCCCCTTGCGTATCCCACCCATAGCGGGGCTCTCCTCCCCGGCACTGCATCCTCCAAAACTTGCAGCTCCCAGGAATTATCTCCGCTAAGCCACTATTCCATCCCTGCTGCCTCTCAGAATGTAAAACCACACGTTTGGAACTATATTGTGCATTGCTGCTGTTGTGCATGAAATTTAGAAATCCTCCTAATTCCATCCCCCTCCTTCCACCCCGAATCTGCATGTGTGCCGCACAGGAGTGTACTAATAACATTCCGTGACGGCTGTGGGGGTAGCAATCGAACACGGAGCCCGCCCCCCCCCCCCCCATCCCGGCCCGCCCCCCCTTAGCACAAGATAAGCAAACCTCATTTCAAACTAGAACCCAACATGTAAAGTAACATGAAACAGCATTAAAGTAAGCATGAACCGAAGTCCAACAGAGAGTAACATCACCCAACTTGCTCACAGGGATTTCAGCCCTTCTCCTTATCCTGGTCAGACGAATTATCTTCAGAGTGCCGTCTGAGTCGCTTCCCCCCATTGCGAACTCTCTGCCAACGTGGGGTCTCCATGAACGCAATGGAAGTCGATGCAGCAGAATTCTTGGAAACTGTAGTGGGGTTATTCACATGATGTCCCGCTGACTTTAAGATGGCTGCTGCTTCCATTAAGTTCTTGGCTGCAGTAGTAACACCATCAATGGTGATAGCGATGCCAAAAGGGAATAACCAGCGGTATCTGAGGTTTTCTTTGCGAAGGAGAGCTGTAATTTCTTTAAATTCCATACGTTTCTTCAGCGTTAATGGGGAAAGATCTGTAAAGACCTGTATCTGATGTGATTCCCATTCCCACACTGCTTTCTTCCGTGCAATTTGAGAAATTTGATCCTTCACCGGGAATCTGGTAAAACACACTATGATATCTCGTGGTCTCCCAGGAATTCTGGGGCCCAAAGTCCGATGTGCACGTTCCAGCTCAACCGGCCCCACTGATTCTTGACCTTCATTGTGTGCTGTCGTTTGCTGCAGGAGGAAAGTGCAAAATCTTTGAATCGTGGCTGCACAGTCAGTATATATGTCCGTTTCAGGTATGCCCCTGAACCTCAGATTATTTCGACGGCTTCTGTTTTCTAAATCCTCCAGTTTAGCTAGGAAGGCATCAGAATCCTGGGTGACCCTGTGCACTGTTTTTGTTAAGCCCTCCATTTTCTCCGATTGGGCATCCAGGCGCATGTCGCAGTCATCCACGCGCCTTCCTATATCTGTCATGTCCTCCTTCAGCTGCTGAATTGTTAACAGAAGCTCCTTTTTGTTATCCTTCATTTCCCTGCGTATGTCTCCAAACCAGCGGCGAAAATCATCCCTTGTAGGGAGATCAGGGACTGCTGTCTGCGTGCCGCTCGCCATGCCCTCTTCCTCGGGGTCCGGCCCACCCGATGCCGAGGCGTCTGGCGTGCTCTCAGGCCCTTCTTCCAGGTCAGGGAGTTTGGAGAATGCGAACTGCTTAAGGTCAGGACCCTTTTTGCGCTGCGACATCGCGGGGACTGTCAGCAACAAAATTAGGTGGTTTGCTAGCTGTTTGTCGCGGTTTGCACGGGGGTGCCGGCGAAAATACGGCCCAGGACGCGCGGGAGCTCAAGGTGTAGCGGCCATCTTGCTCCGCGGCGAGAGCGCCCCCCCCCCCCGAACCTGTCTTTCTGAATCAACTATGATTTTTTTTCCATTTGGAATGACACATTTTTATGCAATAGAATTGCAACTCCACATTGTTTGGATGTACCCTGAGCTGAAAACACTTGAGCAATCCAGCGTTTCTTTAATTTTTTATGCTCCACCTCCAGTATATGTGTCTCCTGTAAAAATATTAAATTACATGTCAGTTTATTTAATTGTGCTAGTACCTTTTCTTTTTTTGTTGGAGTATGCAAATCTGGCAAATTCCACATAACACTTTTAATTTGGGTCCCCATCCCAAATGTCTTTTTCATATTCCAAAGGCTGCATTACCACTGCCATGTCCCAGTTCGAGCAGCAATATCCAAACTGTAAAATAAATATTGAAAACATAAGCTTGATCCTTGAACAATTAAATTCTTATCCCCCACACTCCCTCCCTACACCACCCCTGTTTTTCTTTTTTCCATTTCCTTAACCATCCCCCCTAATACCACCCTCCCTTCTCTTCTCCCCTCCACCCTCCTTGCTTCCCTCCATCAATCCCAAATCAAAAATTCCATCACTCTTCCACTACAAAGAGCCCGAGGCAGGGTTTGATGTGATTTGGTGCCATCCCCAACACACATCCATACCTGCCAATTCTTTATTCAAACCAAAAGTAGTCAAACAGTGAATATTCAAATGCTTATAATCACGTCAAAACAGCATCCGGTCACAATCACACTAATCTTTATAATCAGTTTCAAAATGCAAAGTTTTCAGCTGTAACACTGGGAGTCCGGTTTCTCTGCAACCACTCCTCCAAACTCCCACAATCTGGCACTTACAATGCTGTACAGTGATTCCCACCTATTCTGCCGTTGTATAATCCTAGGCCCATAGCTAGCCGCAATCAGTGCTCTCCAATTATATCTTGACAAAATGGCTGGAAGATCACATTCTTTTATTTATTAGTGCATCCCATTATGAAGAAAATCAAACAATGAAGAGGTTAGGGCTGTTCAGCTTGGAGAAGAGACGGCTGAGGGGGATATGATAGAGGTCTTTAAGATCATGAGAGGTCTTGAACAAGTAGATGTGACTCGGTTATTTACACTTTCGAATAATAGAAGGACTAGGGGGCATTCCATGAAGTTAGCAAGTAGCACATTTAAGACTAATCGGAGAAAATTCTTTTTCACTCAACGCACAATAAAGCTCTGGAATTTGTTGCCAGAGGATGTGGTTAGTGCAGTTAGTGTATCTGGGTTCAAAAAAGATTTGGATAAGTTCTTGGAGGAGAAGTCCATTAATGGCTATTAATCAATTTTACTTAGGGAATAGCCACTGCTATTAATTGCATCAGTAGCATGGGTTCTTCTTAGTGTTTGGGTAATTGCCAGGTTCTTGTGGACTGGTTTTGGTCTCTGTTGGAAACAGGATCCTGGGCTTGATGGACCCTTGGTCTGACCCAGCATGGCAATTTCTTATGTTCTTATATTCTAATGCATGGAAACTTGGCATAATCCAGCTGTCACCGTTTAGATTAAATGGAATTCAACTCAGTTACTTAGTTTTCCATATGATGAACACATATTGCAACTTGAGCAAATCTGCTCTCAGTGTTCAACAATGGCATTATGGCAGAAGTCAAAACCATTCATGGCAATGATCCATACCTGGTTCCTCATGACTCAACCTGAAGGCTATTGTACAAGGCGGGAGTCTTGGGGCCAGCAAGTCCAGTGAGTTTAGGTTTCTAGCTATCCTACTCTAGGGTGCTGGCTAATCTATAATCAGGCAAATTGTGCCCTAAATTCTAATTTACTGCTCCCATTTTTACCACTGAAAGCACCTAATATGAATCATAATAGCCAAGAAATATACAGACCAATATATTGACAGGCCAAAACACTGTCACAGCTAAAGGAGAGAAACTTTGGCCAGATGAGAACTGTAAACCAGCACTGAAGGATACTATCAAGATCTGCCTGTTTGTAAATAAAACCAAGACAGAGGGACAATGCAACTACTTAAGCTCATAAGCAGGAATCATGGACCGACCAAGGGAGTGCAGAGGTCAGAAGCACCCCCACCCTTGGAAGAAAGGGGGGCAGTCTGAGACAGAGAAAACACTGACTCTGGCACACAGCTTGGCATAGGTGGCAGGACCCCCCCTCCCCCTGAAGAAAAGGGGAGAGGGGAAAAGACCTGCAATGCGGCAAAGACCCTCCACCCTCCACATGATTTTGCATGAGCTTATGCATATTTATCAGCTGGAAAGTATAAGGGAGTAAATAAAGAGAAGGGAGTAAACCAGAGGAGCGAACCCGAAGCAGCCCAGCACCCCCACTGCTATCGTGGAGGGAGAACATTAGGTATGGCCAGGAGACCGGAGAGAGGAGACGCCCTGCTGGGGTCAGACGGACACGCAGTCTGAGGCGGTGAGGAGAAGAGAGCAGCCCAGTAGCTCTGCCAGTATCAGACCCAGAAACCAGTATGCCAGCTCTGCCAATACCAGACCCAGAAGCCAGTCTTCTCCCCTACTCACATTCTCCAAACCTCCAGCCAGAGCTGTTTCAGAGGTGAACAGAGGGATATCGCCTGAAGTTGGAACCAGGGGTGTGTAAGTTAGCCATAAGTATTAATATATTAAACAGGCTAAGGTTTATGGCATGTTTGAAACAATCCATGGCACAGAACTTTCTTTAGGGAAAACTGGTGCTTAGTAGCCAGGATGTTAGAGACAGGGATTGTTGTTATCTTCTAATGCTAAATCCTGCCAAATCTGATAAATAAAAGTGTATTTCTGAGGAGAACATGTTGCCTTTTTCCTGAACTTGAGATCGTAAAGTAAAGTGGGAGGGTAACAAAGTGTCCTGTAGCAGACAGGTCCCTGCACCCCTAAACTTACTTATAGGTCCCCCTGCTTTCATGGCACTGGGCAGAATACCTGGCGACATCACTGCTGACTCTGTCTTCCCACTGGGGTCCACTGTAACATTCCTCTGGTTCACCTTCCCAATGATATCTTCAAGCTGTCAAAGCTAGAACTATCTCTTAATATCCCAAAAGAAAAAAAACAAGTCCATGAAGCAGACTTTAGTTACTTTTAGTTACCTTAATTATTAAACTTCCCTGGTGCCACCTCCATTCAGGCAAAGCTTAGCTTTATTGCCCCAGCAGCATTATAATTCTTCCATAATAAATCACAGGCAAAATTATTGGGTTCAAACAAAGCAGTTGTCATTTCAGCCCCCCTAGACCCTAAGGCAGAGACTGAACAGGCTTCCAGCCACTTTCACCAGCCTAAGCTGTATTGGGTATTATTTGCTTCTCTGGGACACAAGAGTTTCACTGAGGCAATTAATACTATTAACTAGGAGGAGTATCCACACAATGTAGCTAGCCCTGACTGGTAAATGCCAAATACTTAATTATTGGAGACTGAGTTCATTTCAGTACATTTCAGCACCTCATTTTACTAAGCATAGACTAGCTTACCCCTCTGTAGGTCCCAGGCAAAGTAAGTGATTTACGGAAAGGTTTTCCCACTCTAAGGCTTTATGTTCCTACTTGCTAATTAGGAGATTATCTGTCCCTGTGCCGCTCTCACAGACAGCTTACTAATTAAGCCTGGTCATTTACTTATGGGCATCTCAAATATACACGGGCGGATTTTAAAAGCCCTGCTCGCGTAAATCCGCCTGGATTTACGCGAGCAGGGCCCTCGCGCGCCGGCGCACCTATTTTGCATAGGCCGCCGGCGCGCGCAGAGCACCGGGATGCGCGTAAGTCCCGGGGTGTTTTGAAGGGGGCGTGTTGGGGGCGGGGCCGAACGATGTGGCGTTTCGGGGGCGGGACGCGGCATTTCGGGGGCTGGACCGGGGGCGTGGCGTCGGCTCGGGGGCGTGGTCGAGGCTTCCGGACCAGCCCCCGGGTCGGATGACGGTGCGCGTAGATTTAAGTCTGCTTCTCGCAGGCGTAAATCTAGGGACAAAGGTAAGGGGGGGGTTTAGATAGGGCTGGAGGGGTGGGTTAGGTAGGGGAAGGGAGGGGAAGGTGAGGGGAGGGCAAAAGAAAGTTCCCTCCGAGGCCGCTCCGATTTCGGAGCGGCCTCGGAGGGAACGGAGGCAGGCTGCATGGCTCGGCGTGCGCAGGCTGCCCAAAATCGGCAGCCTTGCGTGCGCCGATCCAGGATTTTATAAGATACGCGCGGCTATGCGCGTATCTTATAAAATCCAGCGTATTTTTGTTTGCGCCTGCTGCGCGAACAAAAGTACGCGATCGCGCTTTTTTTTTTTAAATCTACCCCCACAGCTTAATTCAAACAGAACACTATTCCTATGCACTTCCATACCGCAATTTATAAGCTGAGGAGAGGTTTACTCCTGAGCATGTCACAGAGTCTCTATTTACTTATAAAACCAGTTTATATACTGCTATAATTGCCCACATTCTCTTTAATGCTGAATACATTAGCACCCCCTAGTGCAGCAACCCAACTTGGGCAGGACTTAGTACTACAAGCAAAGCCCAATTCCAACCAGGTTATATAGCCTTATTAACTTCTGCCTTGTTCCTCATACTTGTCTGGCCTCCCTCATACACTTCTACACAGCTTTTCCTTTCATTTTCAGTTTATAGCAGTGTCCTTCTTAGGCAGTATGGCAAAAGAAAACTATCACTTAACTTAAAAAGCATGTTGTGTGGAAGTCCTGCCTCAGGGTCCTCTTCCTCTGAGTTACCTTCCATTGGTGAGTCTGCTCAGCTGTACCCCTGGCTGTGTTCTCCTAGCCATCCTTCTATTCCTTTACTGCCCCAGGAGCCTCTTCTACCCCTCTCCTGAGCCTTCTGTGAGGTACTCATGACTCCATCCACTCCTGAGTCATGTGGGCTAGCCTCTGGCCCAAGAGACTAGGCAGAGGTACCCTGGGAAATGTAGTTTCCTGCACTACTACTTTCACTTTTCCCTTACTTCTACCCAATATTGCACTAATTCTATGGTTTTATCCAGGGATTCCTGCGTAAGAACTAAGATAAGACTGGGGCATCACCACAGGTATCCACAAACCATTTGGCCGCTTCTACCTTATCGAACATTTGAGCTGAGCTAGCATGCCAGATTCTCAATCGTGCCAGAAATTAGAATGCAAATCAAATTTGTTTTTGAGCCAACTGAGAGCACAAATACCTTTTTCAACTGAAACTTTGTAGGAATAATTTTGGAAAATTCAAATACGCTGATTCTGGTACTATAAATCTGTTTTCTTAAAATACTCTTATTTATGGGTCTTAAAACTTTATTTTGAAAATTGATTTTTGGACTATTATACAATTGTTGGTCCTATTGAAATTAGACTATTGCAATCCACTTTACCTGTTGGGGCCTCCTCAATCCATTATTCTTTAGCTCCCTGCAGATGAATTTCCACCTTTTGTTATTATGTAAACCGATATGATGTGTACTTTAATGTCGGTATAAAAAAACTGTTAAATAAAATAAATAAAATGAAGGTTCCATTGAAAGTTCCCTCTGAACTGAGGGAGTGCTGACATCTGCTGGTGATTAGTTTGGACTTGCTGGGAAGAAGGGCTTAAATCTTGAGACAAAATTTAAAAATAATAATAATCATTCTTGAAGGGATAACTATTAGGTTAGTATTTAGTTGCCAGTGTTAGAATTGTTTGCTTGTTTTAAAGTTAAACTATTACTGGCTATTTATATTCTCAGCTATTTTTAAGGTTAGTATTTTTTTTTTGCCAGAATTGTTTGCCAATGCTAGAATTGTTTGTGTAGTAGGAAAATAGACCTTGATTCTCTGAGCTAGTATTGTTTGCCAGTGTTAGAATTGAGTTTGCAAAGGTCACTTATTTGATCTGAGAAGGTGAGAGTTCTGGTTCCTGGGTTATTAATTTCGAGTTTGTTTCCACCTACCCACCCACCCCTTTCTCATTTTTTGATTATCGCCCCCACTGAGAAGAATCTCTTCAAAATTGGCCAATTAGTCACTTAAATAACATTCAATTAACCCTGATTTTAGTGATTGACTAATTTTAGTCCTGCTGTTGGTAATTCACTAACAATAATCACATCAAATTTAAAAAACCTAACAGGCTAATTTTAAAATGAGCAGGCATGCGCCCATACACACATGTATTGGTGTGCAAACAGAGATATGCTCATATTTTAAATCATGCATGCACTCGGGCGCATATGATTTAAAATATGCCTACCACACGTAAGTACGCTCCTAATTTTAAGAGGTTTCTCGAACAACCTACTTCGCATATCTTCCATAGGATTTTGCCGGCTTTAACGCGCATAGGTAAACAGATTTTAAAACATGTTCGTGCGAGGAACATTCCTAGTTTTTCCAAGTAGTCCACAAAGTTTGCCCAGTCAATCTCGAGGTCATCCAGACCCCTCTGGCTCTTCATCCTGACCATGCCCTAGCTGACCTGGACCCCTCATCCTGTTGTGCAAACCTAAAACATGAGATCTACAGACTTGCTTCTCATCAGAAGCAGCAGTAAAATTACATGTCTAACAAGCCACCGCATGCTGCAGCTTCCAGTTTTAAAATACAGAGTTATACGCATAACAGTTAGCCTTGCCCCTTTTCCACCCCCTATTTTTTTTGCTCACGCTTGCACATATACACACATAAATCATAGCTTTTAAAACTGTGTTGCTCACACGCGGCCCACATATACGCATATATGGGCATTTTTGCACGAGCAATGCTTTTAAAATCGATCCCAAGGATTTTAAAAGATTCCTAATAAATGAACCCTAATCACATTTAGAAACCTTTTAAATGAGACATAACTACTCCTTAATCAGCCTTTTAGACTTTAGCAACTCAACAAATTAAGATGCAGAGAAGCCCAGCAGCAAGATGGGGGCAAGCCAGTCTTCTGCACTGAGTGTCACATTTATGATTTCCTCCCTGTTGGTGTGATATTGTACGTGTGCATTCGGTGCAAAGAACTTCTGGCTTTCAGAGAACGGGTCTGATCTCTGGAGGCCAAAGTTGCAGACCTGGAGAAGCTGAGGCAAACAGAGAGGTCTACAGAGGAGACCTTCAATGACATTGTAGAGCAGTCCCAACTGCAGTCCAGCAATCCTTGTGCTGCTTTGGAGAAGCAAGGTCACCTGGCAGGAAACAATCACCTTGGTGTGGCAGGAAACGATCATGTGGCTAGCACCTGTCCTCCAAATGACTCCTTATTCTTGCACTGAGGATGTCTCTTCAGGGGTCCATTCTCAGGAGGGAAGACTTAGGACAGCCATTGTAATGAGTGATTCAGTCATTAGGAAAGTAGATAGAAGGTTGGCTTGGCAACTGCCTGCCTGGTGGGAAGGAAGTGGATTTTACGCACCACCTAGATAAGATTTTAGAGAGTGCTGGGGAGGAGCTGTCTGTTGTGGTACATGTGGGTACCAATGACATAAGAAGGTGCAGAAGGGAGGTTCTGAAGGCTAAATTTAGGCCGACACAGAAAAACCCGCGGGAGAGCGGGCAAGCGCCCGCTCTCCTGGGCGCGCGATTCAGAAAAACAAAAAATGCAAATGAGGGCCCGCGGTAAAAGGAGGCGCTAGGGACACTAACACGTCCCTAGCGCCTCCTTTTTGACAGAAGCGGTGGCTGTCAGCAGGTTTGACAGCCGGCGCTCAATTTTACCGGCGTCGGTTCTCGAACCCGCTGACAGCCACGGGTTTGGAAAACGGACGCCAGCATAATTGAGCAGTGGTCTTCCAACCCGCAGACCGCGGGCAGATTTTTTATTATTTTTGGGGCCTCCGACTTAATAGCGCTATGATATTAAGTCAGAGGGTGTACAGAAAAGCAGTTTTTTCTGCTTTTCTGTACACTTTCCCGGTGCCGGCCGAAATAAACGCCTGCCTTTGGCAGGAGTTAATTTCTGAGAGTAAAATGTGCGGCTTGGCTACACATTTTACTTTCTGAATCGCGTGGGCGCTATTAGTTTCGGGGGGGTTGGCCTCGCGTTTTCCACACGCTACCCCATAATGTATAAGGGGTAAAAATAGCGCGTCGAAAACGCGCAGCCAAACGGGAGCTAACAGTGCTCTCAGCCTGAGAGCACTTTACTGCATCAGCCCGTAAGATAGGAAACAGAAATCCAGAACCTCCAGGATAGCATTTTTAGAAATTCTTCCTGTCATGCGCAGGATCCCAGAGGCAGGCTGAGCTCCAGAGTCTCTGCATGGATGAGATGATGGTACAGGGGTTTTAGGTTTGTGAGAAACTAGGGAACATTCTGGGGAAGGGGGAGCCTATTCCAATGGGATGGACTCCCACTTAACCAGAGTGGAAACAGGCTGCTGGTGCTAAAGAGATAAAACAGCTTTTAAACTAGAACATGGGGGAAAGCAGATAATCTTTTATCAGCACATGGTGTGGAGGGAGGTATCTTCAAAGGATACTGGCAAATCAAGTAAGTTAGAATATCCCAAAGAGAGGTGGTTGTAAAAGCTGAAAAAAACCCAGATGCATTTAAATAAAGAGCATGCTGGTAAAAATGACGCCAAACTATAACAGGTGTTCTCTGAGGACAGCAGGATGTCAGTCCTCATTCAAGGGAGACATCATCGGATGAAGCCTGGCACTGAAAACTTATGTCAAAGTTTCTAGAATTTTGACTGAGCTTCAGTGAGCATGCTCATTGTTATGCCCGTTGGTCGCAGACAGCTGCGACCACTCATGCTCACCTCTTTCTTTGCTGCCTTAACACCGCTGGGGAGAATGGCGGCTTCCACCAGCTATTTTTGACCCGCTTGGTGTTCCCAGGACAGTGTGGGCGCTGCCGACCGCCATCTTGCCTTTGGGACCACTTAGGCGAGTGCGCGCGCATGCACGGGCCAGTCTTAAGCCCGTCCTGGTGGGAGCCTCGGAGGCGTCCCCTCCGGATGACATCTTCACTCCACGATACTTAAGCCGGCTGACCCTACCTGCTGACGAGTTAGCAACAAGTTTCCTCTTTGCTGAATTCGCTTTGCTCACTACGGATTTCCTGTTCAAGCTCCTGTACCTTTGGCGTGAGACGCTCCAGGTACCCGCTCCTCGGGGGCTCCTTCTCGTCTCTGGCTATCCGCTCCTCGGAGGGCCTTCCTGCCTTGGACTACTACTGGTCCTTGCTTCCCGGGACCTCTACTGGAACTTCCTTACTGTGGGTACCTTGACTCTACGCATCACCTCTGTACCAGCTGTATTGTGGAACCAACTCCGGTGTACCCCGTGCTGCGGGCCACTACCGTACCCTCTCTGGTTAGAGACCTCTTCGGTGTACCTGACGCTGTGGACCTCTACTGTACCATCTCCAGGTGGCAACCCTCACCGGTGTACCCCGTACCATGGGCCATTACCGTACCAGCTCTGAGTGAGGAACCCCTTCGGTGTACCCTGTGCAGCATGATACTACCGCATCAACACTATGGAGAAACATCATCGGTGTACCCCGCTCTGTGGACCACTACCGGATATCCACTTCTGAGGTATTCCCTCTGGGTATACCCCATCACACAGACTTTGTTCTTTCTCCTGCACTCCCTGCTTCGCGGGCAGTGTCTTTCTAATTCCCTAATAAAGACTCTATTCCACAGCTGTATCTGATGTCCGCTGAGACTGCGCCTCCCAACGGTGAGGCTCACAGGCCTCCTCCCTGTGGGCGGGAACATCACTCATCTCGGCCCAGGGCCCACATATCACAAATCCTAACAGATTGTTAACACTCATGCATGCAATATACCACGCATACATGTGTGGTCCCCTCATTCTTATATCATAGAATTAAGAGAGTAATAAATAAAAATAATGAGAAAACCATCGCGGTAGCGAGATTGCTGACCAGTACCAGCCGCAGCGAACACATCTCACCCATCCTCAGGAACCTACATTGGTTACCAGTTAATTTCAGAATTCTATACAAATCAATCGCCTTAATTCACAAAACCATCCATCATCATCTTCAACTCGACCTGGAAATCCCATTCAAACTCCACTCCTCTAACAGACCAACTAGGGATATTCTCAAAGGCACTCTGAAATTTCCCCCCACTAAAGCCTCAAGCCTCTCTACGACCAAAGACAGA